>NC_139691.1:33816210-34415918 GCF_964106915.1 Podarcis gaigeae
ATTGAATACATGGGGCGGGAATTATTTAATTTCTCCACCCAGAATCTCTAGGTTCGGGGCCTGCGTGGTGCCACTTTCTGCCTTTCACACATTCTGACATGTGACTGGGGGTGCAGTGAGATGCAGCTGCAATCACAGTTTCCTATTTGGTGTACCTATGATTGCACACGTTTGCTGCAATCACGCTCACTTAAAAGTTTTAGGTGCACACAGAGCACATATCCCAAAAATAGGAAATGTCATCAATATAATTCTATAATCTTCAAACCAGTGTACAACTGGAGTCTCTGTAGAATGCGGGTTGAACAAATGAGATGTTTGTATTATACAGGATTTGTACCAGGACTCCAGTGTACAATTTTCTGTGACGCTGTTCATGTGCTCCAAACACTGTCCACAAATCGGCACTTCTTACTTTCACTGTAAAGCAGGAGTTGAGGGATCTTTGATCTTCTAGTTGCACTACAGCCCCTATCATTGGTAATGCTGCCTTGGGCCGATGGGAGTTCGAGTCCAGCAACATCTGGAGGGCCTGAGGTTCCCCGCTCTGGTTACACAGAGGTGCTTGCTGCCTCTGATCCTTGAGGTAGGTAGCAGCCATTGATAGCATTATTCTCTGTGAATTTGTCTAATTCCCTTTTGAAGACATCTAGGCTCTTGGCCATCGTTACATTTCCTTTTGTTGGTCCTGAACTTTCTACATTCAGCTGCATTTTCTAGTATTTTAGGAGGGGAAGAAAAATATGTCCCTATCCATTTTCTACAAACCATGCACCACTATCATGTCTCTCTGCACTTCCTTCCCCCAAACTATATAGCCCCAAATGTTATAGCCTTTCCTCATAGAGTAGTAGTGACTCCAGCCTGGCTGCCCCCTTTCTGCCCCATTTTTTAGCTCTATAGTAACCTTTTAGAGGGGTGGTGACTGTAACTAGGAGGCAGCAGCAAACCAGGACTGATGAGCAACTCAAAGCCAGAGGGTGAGGTCAGGAGTCCAAGGTGGAAGGGTCATAGCTCAGTGGTAGATCATCTCCCTTGCATGCAAAAGGTCAAAGGTTAAATTCCTGGCATCTCAATATAAGACCCTGGTCTGAAATCCTGAAGAACCACGGTCCATTACTGTAGACAACCCTGAGCTAGTTGGACCCAGTATTCTGACTCAGTATAAGGCAATTTTCCATGCTCCAAAAATTAATATCAGGACCAAAGACTAAAAAAGCAGAAAGGAAAATGCTGGAATTTCAGAAACACCTTGTTTCTTGAGGAAGCCCTTTATAGTACTGTTCCCGGTCCAATGGGCAGAGTCAGTCTAGCAACAGAATATTCTTCACTAAGAAGCTTGCAACCTGCAGTTCAATAGTTAACCGAATGAGGTGGCTGCACACAGATTCCAAAAGCTAATAATGGCTAGCAAGACCAGTGTTGCATGCACACCATGCATTTGAAGCACATTATTTCCTTGCAAAGAATAATTGGAACTGTAGTTCGCCCCTCTCACAGAACTACATACAACTCCCAGCACCCTTAACAAAAAACAGTTCTCAGAAGGGGCAGTCCATCCAATTTTGCCTCCTGGGGCAAAATGGGAAGGTGTTCTGCTCCTGCAGTAGCCTCACTTACCAGGGTCTCATGGTTGCAGGTTCCGGTGGAGAAGTAAGGAGAAGCAGCAAGAAGTTGTGCGAGTTTTGCATGATCTCAGCAGAAGCCACTGCTTCTCCTTGCTTCTCTAGTAACAGTGGCAGGGGTGAGCAGGGGACCTGTGGGGGAACTGCCCTTCAGCATTCCACCGCCTGAGGCAGCTGCCTCAGCCCACCTCCTTGTGGGTGAGCCAGCCCTGGTTCCCAGGGTACTTTGTTGGAAGTCCTGTTCTTTAAATGCATTATGTGTATGCAGCCATGAGTAAGATTTCAACCAGAGTAGCCAACACTTAGCTACATGGACCCGTGCTCTTTCATATAAAGCAGCTTCACATGTCTCTAGTTTGCAAGATCCAACACACTGTATAGTGGTACCTCGGGTTACAGACACTTCGGGTTACGCGTTTTCAGGTTGTGGACCGCGGGAAACCCGGAAGTACCGGAAAGGGTTACTTCTGGGTTTCGCAGCTTGCACATGCACAGAAGTGCTAAATTGCGTCACGTGTGTGCGCAGACACGGCGCTACAGATTACGAATACTGCAGGTTGCGGACGTGCCTCCATCACTCATTATGTCCACCACCTGAGGTTCCATTGTACATTTCTCTTATATTTTTGTTGTTTATATGTGTCCTCTGAATTTCTAGCCTGGACAGCTTTCTGATAGTTCATAATATTTATCTCAGGGCTAGTCGCACATCCTGTAATCTCTGCCAGTTTCTCTGAGCATTATTTGGCACATGCTTTTGAACACATCACCCCAGTTTTCTTTCAATTAACGATGCTTGGTGGCTGTTGTACCTTTCCCAGAGATGCAACTTAGTTGCTGCTCTTCTTTCTTTCCTTTCCCTTCCTTTTTGCTGCCCTTCTTTCTGACCTCTCTTGGCCTCTTCATATTCATTTTCTTCTGCTCTCCACTGCTCTAAAACCCCTCCCAGCTTATTATCATCTGCCAAATTCATTATCGTGTTGTTTACTCCCTCTACCAGGTCATTAATGAAGGTATTAGTGAAGAGCAGGCCTATCCCAGTTCCATACAACACCCCATAAACACCTCTCCCCCTGTTTCTAATTACATTTTGTTTATGGCCCTTCAGATGGTTAGTTCTCAGTCCACATGGTGCTCCTCAAATGATTGGAATTAATTTTTCCAGGAAGGTTTTGCAGTACACAGTTGTGAGCAGTTAAGTTGCTGATTCCTGTTCTACATCTAATTTAAGCTGCCTTCCACCCCCTCACCCCCCTTTCTTGTGACTTGCCAGCTGTTTACTTCCTGGAGACACAATATAGCAGACGCTGCTTTGTACTAGACAGTGGTTCAATGCCAGTGTTTGAAAAACAACAACATCACAAACATGTACACTTCAAGTACAAGCCCAAACCCAGAAATGATGAAGCGAACAGAGTCCTGAACTGCCTTGTTTCTGTACATTTAGTTCTAGCTCAGTGTTGGTTGGTCTATAAGGACAAGTGGGGCACTGCCCCAATAACTTCAGTCTGCTTTCAGCCAGCGACCCACCTGTCCACCTTCTTACTTACTGCCCATCCAGGGGGTGGCATGGCCTGCCAGCTTCCTTCTCTTCAAGTCTCAGTGTTGCACTTGTAGAACTCAACAGGGAAGAGAAAGAGGACCAATCTAGTATCAGTTGGCTCAGCTTATCATTGGATCGGTCCGCATCTGTCATTGGTTCTGGCTTCACCTGCTGCTGCTGCTGCTGCTGCTCTGCCTTCTTTAAGCACTTCCAGTCTCAATGGGCAGAAGTCACCACTAGCTTAGCACCATGAACAAATATATACAAGAACAGGAGAGCAGTCCTGCTGTATCAGGCCAAAAGCCCATTTAGTCCAACATGTTGTTGGCACAAGTGCCAACCAGATACCTGTAAGGTAAAGGGACTCCTGACCATTAGGTCAAGTCGTGACCGACTCTGGGGTTGCGGCACTCATCTCGCTTTATTGGCCGAGGGAGCCGGCGTACAGCTTCCGGGTTATGTGGCCAGCATGACTAGGCTGCTTCTGGCGAACCAGAGCAGCGCACGGAAACGCCATTTACCTTCCCGCTGGAGTGGTACCTATTTATCTACTTGCACTTTGACATGCTTTCGAACTGCTAGGTTGGCAGGAGCAGGGACTGAGCAACGGGAGCTCACCCCGTCGCAGGGATTTGAACCACAACCTTCTGATCACCACACGCCACCCGTGTCCCATCACATACCTGTAGGAAGCCCTAAAGCAGGAAATTAGCAGAACAGTGCTCTCCCCACCTGCGATTCCCAGCAATGGGAATTTAGGAAAATGACAGTACAGGAAGAACATAGCCATGTGGCTTGTAGCTGTTGATAGTCTTATCTTCCAAGAATCTGTCTAATTCCCTTTTAAAGTAGGACAAGTTCATGGTCATCACTATACCTTGTGGGAGTGAATATGGAGGGCCATGGGGTCAACTCCTAGGGGCCCAGGTCCCTTCAGGACTCCCCAAAGTTTATGGGCATTGCCATTCAAATGGTGTGTGTGCACCGTGTCTTGTGAATGATTGTGGGGCGGGGCATGCCTGCCCTCCCCAATATGTTATTCAAGTTGGCACCCCTGATAGAGAGACATTCTTGTACTATAGCTCAATAAAAACAGGGCAGTTCCCCCTCCCTGGAACATTTATGGTACAAAAGTTCAGGGCCATCTTAAGTATATCCGGCGCCGTGGTGCAAAGATCCCTCCAGTCCCGTCCCCCCCCACTGTTTCCCAGAGTTGCCGAACTTGTTATGGTGCTGCTGGCACCTTTGTGGGACTGGAGGAGGCGGATAGCAGCTGGAGGGTGGCTCCTCCGGCGGAGAAGAGGCGGAGGCTTCGGGCGCAGTGCTGCTTCAGCAAGGCAGGCGAGGGTGATGCCAGGAGACGCTGCGCCTAGCCTCTGCACCTTCCCTGGCACCCATGCCACGGTGGCCACAGCAGGCGGAGACTCCGGGCACGGTGCTGCTTTGGCACGGCTGGGCAGAGGCGGGTGAGGGCAGCGAGCTGATGCTGGGAGGTGCCACATCCAGCCTCCACCTCTTCCCTGGCGTCCTCCAGAACATGGCACCCTGCTGCCCCGTGCCACTTGCCTCTATGGGCAATACACCCCTGCAAAAGTTACAAGATTTCAGCAGGAAGGTATGGGACACACAGTGATTGGAAACAAAGCAATATGCCCACTCTAAAACTTTTGCACACACACACACACACACACGCTGTGGGGAAACCCAGGCAGTGTGGGGAAGTATGTAGAGGGGTGGTGGTTTGAGGGCCCCTTTAGGTGTCCTTTTTATTGTGAAATATAAAAATAAATTTTAAAAAATGTCCAGTAGCACCTTAGAGACCACTAAGTTTGTTCTTGGTATAAGCTTTCGTGTGCATTTTATTGTGAATTTATGATTATTTGTACTCATGATGCTATTGAGGCAGTTACATGCACTCTCACTTTCAATACTGTTTGTGCCTGCAAAGGTTTTGGGGTGGTCACACTGTTTCATTTCCAACCAGTGCGCATCCTGTAACTTTTTATACCACAATTTTTCTGTCCTCCTCCCCCATTTTGTTCTGCTATAGCTCCTCTGGACAAGCAATAATGTGGTAGCTCTGAGAAAGCATCACAGAACAAAGTAAACAAAACAAATTCACATCTAATGCACTATTATTGTGTCAAGAACATGTCGCAGAATACTCCTGCAATGTAACACTAGTCTGGAGGGGTCCTAACTATTTCTCCTCTTGCTGTGGTTCTGACAAAAACTGCCTCTTCGAAGCTTCTGCTTTCATTTTGAGGGAGGTTACTATTGGTGCCACTAGAGACCTCTGTCAAAATGCAAGTGGCCGTTTTCGGAGAGGTTATTTTTGTTAGGATTGTGGCCATGAGGTTTCCCCGGTTTCCCTACAGCTGCTGTCTACATAACAAAAGCAATGCCCATTAATCACACTCATGCAATTAACCTTAAATCCATTTTGGCTGTTCCATGAGCCTTGGTTGCAATTTGAGGGGAAGAATATTAGCCTCAGCTCTTTCGTAAAGATTGCTGAGATTGTATATATATGTATATGTGTGTGTAGTGCTTTGAACGGGCTAAATAAAGCACTATAGGCTGTTTGTGCAATGTCAGAGAGTATGATATTGCCCTAACAAAAATAGGAGCAGCCTCATAACACACCAATTATCAGAACAGGGATGACTCCTGCACATGCTGCTCTCATGTTGCTGAAGACCTTTACCAAGCATGCAACATTCCTTTCCTCTGCAATCAGTGGCGTAGCGTGGGGGGTGCAGGGGGGGCGGCCGCACTGGGCGCAACATCTGGGGGTTAGGGTTTGGGGCGCAAATCCATGGGTTAGGGGGCACAAATTACTTGCCTTGCCCCGGGTGCTGACAACCCACGCTACGCCACTGTCTGCAATCAGCTGTCTTCGACAGGCTTAAATGTCATGAGGGGATTGGGTCTTTGATGAAAGAGATGTAGGGTGGGGTGATTAAAGAGGGACATGGGTGGTGCTGTGGGTTAAACCGCAGAACCTAAGACTTGCTGATCAGAAGGTCAGCGGTTCAAATCCCTGTGACAGGGTGAGCTGCCATTGCTCGGTCCCTGCTCCTGCCAACCTAGCAGTTCGAAAGCACGTCAAAGTGCAAGTAGATAAATAGGTACCACTCTGGTGGGAAGGTAAATGGCATTTCCATGTACTGCTCTGGTTCACCAGAAGCGGCTTAGTCGTGCTGGCCACATGACCCAGAAGCTGTATGGCAGCTCCCTCGGCCAATAAAGCGAGATGAGCGTCGCCCCACCTTGCATAATAATCCTAAAATAGTTTATTAGCGATATACTTTCAGTTCTGCAGTCTATGAAATAACATTCTGCAAGCTGCAAGGTGTCTTGGTGCTCATGTGAGTTTGTCAACTTTCAAGTAAGGACTGGGGTGGGTGTGTCCCTGCAGCAGTTGTTGGACTCCAGCTACCATCATTTCCAGCTATTGCCCATTCTGGCTGGGGCTGGTGTGTGTTGGAGTCCAACAACATCTGGAAGCAGATAGGTAGCCATGTTGGTCTGCCATAGTCAAAACAAAAAAATTCCTTCCAGTAGCACCTTAAAGACCAACTAAGTTAGTTCTTGGTATGAGCTTTCGTGTGCATGCAGGTATCTGAAGAAGTCAGGTATCTGAAGAAGTGTGCATGCACACGAAAGCTCATACCAAGAACTAACTTAGTGGAAGGCCACCGATTCCCCGCTTCCTGCTCTAGAGACGATGCATCCACTCCCCACTCCAACTTGGCTTCTATTTATGTTGATCATTATTTCCAAGCATAAATTTCACCACCCATCTCAATAAAACCAGTACTGTATTAAGGTTCCTTAAGACTCCACCTAGGGCTCAACCAGTTCCTTGTTTTCCCATTTTTTAGTACAGTGGTACCTCGGGTTACATACGCTTCAGGTTACAGACTCCGCTAACCCAGAAATAGTACCTCGGGTTAAGAACTTTGCTTCAGGATGAGAACAGAAATTGTGCTCCAGCAGTGGGAGGCCCCATTAGCTAAAGTGGTGCTTCAGGGTAAGAACAGTTTCAGGTTAAGAACAAACCTCCGGAACGAATTAAGCACTTAACCTGAGGTACCTCTGTCCTCTACATTTTCACATCAGTTTGCTGGTGTTTTTTCTTTCCCTTTTCTAAGTCCTGAAAATTCAGCATGTTACTGCAAGTTTCTCCTCATGTACACACACTTGTTTACAATTGATTGAGGCAAGGATGTGTGCAGGGAGGGGATTCATTTCGCTACGCAGTTAAAGGTGAACCTAACAAATTTGCAATTTCACGAACCAAAACACAGCCATCCCCTGAAATTCACACTTCTCTGAAATTATCTGTCTGGCGAAATGCTGTGTGGGCCCCCGCACTTCGGCCCCCAACTCCTTCCAAGTGCACCGCCGATTTCTTCTCAGCAAAGCTGGAGACAAATTTTAAAAAACCCAAGCAATGCCACCAGCTGCTGCTAGATGGCCCTCTTGCGTCTTTAAAGAAGAAACTGGTAGCCTGTTTCTCTTCCCCTCCTCCTCCTCATGCTTCTCAGCTTCTCGTGAAAGAGACGCTGGAGAGGGAGAGAGAAAGAGAGGACTTCATTTGTGTTCCAGCGCCTTAAATGCATAATAGGTTTTATTCACTCATAATAAATTCCAGCTCCAAGGATATGCTTTCAGTGACCGTTTTGTCGATATAATTATTAAAATGATGATTATAATATAAACAGATGACAGGGTAGGGCTGTAATTACCAAGAGATAACGAAGAGAGAATCTGCCTTAGCCTCTGCAGCTCCATGTGGGGTGATAATAGTGACTTTGTGTTAGTAGTTGCCTACATGGGATTCTTTTTTTTTTTTTACCCACTTCATATTCAGTGGCTGGTGTGTGTGTGTGTGTGTGTGTGCGCGCGCGCGCGCCCTCGCGCACGCACGCGGCTGAGTTCGGAAAGCTGACTACAAAGGATGGAACATCCTGGGCTGGTTTTATTTTTAAGAGGATTTCTTTCTTTGTTGTTGTAAACAGTATTCTCCTGATTAAACTAGGCCTTCAAGCTGAAGGCGCCTCCGGAGCACAGACTGGAACTTTAAAAGTTAGCATTCGAAAAGGTACTGTGCAAGGAAACCTGCCCAACCCACCTCACCACCACTTGGATTGCCAACTTTTCCTCCTTGCTGTGCTCCTCTGTCTTAAGCCGCAGCCCAATGTGCACTTGCAGCAAAGACTGCTGCACTTTTTTTTTTAACGAATTAAGCAGAAAGGGGAATCTCAGCAGGTCTAGTATATCACACAGAAAAGCTGAACTTGCTGAAATTCTTTCTTTGATGCAAATATTAAAGCGAGAGGGATTCTGTCCTCTTGCGTCTCTGTATGGATATTGCTGCGCTTCTCACTGCTTCTTCTGTTCTAGGGTGTTGACAACTTCATGCATGCCTAGTTCAACCAACTGAACATGCTAATTACATGTATTTCAACTTTCATTTGGCTTTTTCTGTCTTTGTGAACTTTTGGTGAACAGCCGTATCCTTTTGAATTCTTGCTTTGCTCTGTTGGGCTTGCAAAGAGTTTTTGCCATAGAAATAAAAAAGGTTTTTATATTGTAAGCTGCCCTGTGATGTTCGGAAAAGGGCAATATAGAAATGAAATAATAAAATAAAATAAAATAAACTCCAAAGCCACAAGAGATTGTTAAAAGAGAGAGAGAGTTTTAAGACCTTTAGGGGGCTGGAGCAGGAGGAGTGCAGAGAGAAGCAATGTCATGCTGCATTTGCATCAGCACAACTGGATAACTTCATTTGCCCCTGCTACAACAAAAAATATCTCTTCTGTAATGGTCTTTACAGCCACAGCAGGTTCTATAACCTTCCGACAATTTGACTTCACCCACAAAGGCTCACTCCTCTATTGTCTCCTGAGACAGACAGGATGCCAACAACAAGGGGTCTGGATCAACATTTTGAGGTTGATCAGAGGGTAGAGGAAAGCATCGCAATTCTTCGGTGAAAAGGGTGGATTCCCACCCTCCCCCT
This sequence comes from Podarcis gaigeae, assembly GCF_964106915.1. NCBI lineage: Eukaryota > Metazoa > Chordata > Lepidosauria > Squamata > Lacertidae > Podarcis > Podarcis gaigeae. The sequence continues at coordinate 33,825,410 of NC_139691.1, forward strand.
TAGGTAACTCGCCTTCGTCTACACATGGTTTCTGACTTCAGGATTTCTGGACATCAGGGTGGCTGCCTCTTGGCTCATGTTGCTCATCTTTGTAAAGGCCACCACATCATTAATAATATATTCTTTTTCTTTTTTTACCTGTGCAGTCCTTTCCATTTCTCATAACCTGCTAATGGTTGAGAAGGTCTATTCAGACTCTTTCTCCAGCTCAATCAAATCTTGAAGGCGCCAGGTTACTTTTATTGATCAGTGGGTTCCTGACAACGTTTGCCACAAGAATATAGCAGCAAGATAATCTCCTTTGTATGTGTGTGTTTTTATATTAAATACTTGAAAGTGAGAGAGAGAGTGAGTGAGTGAGTGAGTGAGAGAGAGGCTTTCTTTTTTAAAAAAAATAAAAAATTGTGTTGCTTCTAAAAGCTTCCAAACAGAATCCCTGCAAACACTGAAGTGGGTTGCTAATTGTCGTGCTAAAGCGATCCAAGCAGTATTTTAGATGGCTGCCAGACACACAAAACAAGCAGCCTGTGCTCCAGTCGTAAAAATCTCTCTTAATGCCCTTCCAAGGCCTTTTTAATTAGATCTAAATGCACTTAATTGCCGCACACTCCGATCAAAGGTAAATAAGTCGGGGGAAGTTCTAATGGGGCGAGGGGGTTGGGTTTTTGGCTCTGTCTTAAGGTGTTCAGCTATTCTGTCTGCATTCCTCAGACAGGCATTTGAAAAGCATCACTTAACATGCTATGTAAAATAATGCTGTCTTTATTATGAGGCCTAGCAGGCTCTCCCTCTCCCCACTTCCCCAGGCCCCATTCTGAACAGGAGAATGGTCAGTAGGGATGGAGGAGAAATTCTACTCTGTTCTCATCTGAAGCCAAATCTATCAAATATGCATTTCCTGAAACAATATGAGAACAGATTCATCCTTCCAGATTCACACTTCTGTTAATTTTGTAATGCCATTCTCCATCCAAATATTGTTTACAAAAACGCATGTATTAGGGGAAAATATGCACTAAAATGAATATATTCAGTGCTCCCCCCCGAAAAATAGGTGCCAGTACTCACCATGAAGTCGTTACAGTATGTGCCACATTTTTAAACAATGAAAAAGAGGTGCCAGTACTGTGTTCCCTCGAGTGCCCCCTGAAAAAAGCACTGAATATATTCATAAAAAATAATGTACAAAACATACTCAAAATTGCTTTAAAAATGTGTCCATTAGTCAGCACTGCATACAAAATTGTGTTTATTAAGAAATCTGCGCACTGAAATACATATATATAACAAATTGCTTCAGAAATATGGAGAACTGAATATAAGATTGGAAAAATGAGAAACTGGTGGGGCAAGTGAGATTGACAGATCTTTCCTTACCTACTAATCACATCCATACCATACATTTAAAGCTTGTGACCCTCCCACAAAGAATCCAGGGAGCTTTAGTTCACCTCTCACAGAGCTGCAATTCCCAGCACCCTTAACAAACTGCAGTTCTCAGGGTGTACTTTTAAAGGATGGCGTGAATGTGACTTACGGCACCTTAATAAGCCTTATTGTGCAGGAAAACCTTCCACAGACAGCATGTTCAGAGACTGTAGTCCTAAAAGCACAACTTACTAGAGTGTGAGCCTCACTGTGTGGGGACTTACTTCCCTAGTAAACATGCATAGGATCAGGGCTTTTCCCAGCCAGAACTCAGTTCTGGCATCTCTCAAATGGGCGTCACTGCCATTATAAGAGAACAGGGGAGGAACTGCATAGGATGTTCTCAGGCTTTGCTGAGCTAGTCATGCTGCAAAATCTGAATTATGACTCTGGGATCTGCATTCTTTTCAGCACACACAAAGCATTATTGCACAATCCCGGCTTCCCCAGGAAGTAAGAGTTCCAGCTGCTCTGCTGGCTGGGCTTTTGTTTCCTTTGGATGAGATCGCCCTGGGAAGGCTTATTGCGCCTATTTGTTTCGTTTTCAAATAGGCAAGTGGAGGAATAAGTGGAGACAGCCAGCAAGAAAGCCCATAAAGCAGCATACTGCTACTTTACACCAGATATCCAGAGAGGGATTTTACAGCTCCAAGTCGCCGTCACATAACTTGCTTCTTGCTCTCTCCTACTTCCAAATGGAGGCAGGCCATGGGAATATACTTAGGGAGGGCAGGTCTTTTGTTGGGGGGGGGGGCAGAACCTCAGTTAGCTATGTATTGGGGGCTCACCTATCCCAGACTCTATAGCAGGTGTCAGCAACCTTTTCCAGCCGGACTATATTTTGAAAAAAATAATAATGAACGAATTCCTATGTCCCACAAATAACCCAGAGTTGCATTTTAAATAAAACCACACATTCTACTCATGTAGAAACACGCTGATTCCCGGACCGTCCGCAGGCCGGATTGACAAAGCGAATGGGCCACATTTGGCCCCCCAGGCCTTAGGTTGCCTACCCCTGCTCTATAGGGTAGTTCACTGAAGCACAGAGAAACCCCCAACTCTCTCCTGACTATTAGCTCCCCACAGCCAACCATTCTGGATCATTAACTGGTGATTTGCATAAGAAAAGAAACTTAGCCAGCTGCCATATTTTAGTGCATTAGAATGGGGATAGCCAATGTGGTCTTGACCACCCCTGGCACCCCACACCTGCAGATGTTGCTGGGTTGCAGCTCCCACTAGACCCAGCTAGCATGGCCAAAGGTCAGGGATGATGGATCTAGTGCCGCAACATCTGGAGAGCTCTACATTGGCTGTCCTTGCTTTTTAGAGCGATCAGATTTATGACCTCAAAGGCCACAACCTTGCAAGTTAGGTTGACATGACAGAATCACAGAATTGTAGAGTTGGAAGGGACCGTGAGGGTCATCTAGTCCAACCCCCTGAAATGCAAGAATCTTTTGCCCAGTGTGGGGCTCGAACCCACAAGTCTGCTCTATCAACTGAGTTCTCATTACTGTCATCATACTTCAGATCGGGTGTTGAAAGTACTATTACTTGGTAATAATAATAATAAATAGTTTGTACCCTGCCCATCTGACTGGGTTGCCCTATCCCCTCTGGGCAGCTTCCAACAGAATATATATGGCTAGGGCCACTTAAGTGGCAAATACTATGCACACACCAATCCAGGAGTAAGTTATTGAATTCGGTAGGGTTGGCTGCTGAGCAGATCTGCATAGGATTGCACTGTTGGCGATTTTGTGGCTGATACTACATTTGAACCGTGTGCCTAATGTGGAGCCCCTACCATTTTAAAAGGGCACCTATGCGATGGGTGGATGATCTAAAACTAACCACATGGCTTATGTGGATAAAGGAAGCAAACAACAGAAAGTGATGGGGAGACTTTGAAGAGATGTATATCCAAAGATGGTTGTGAGATGTTGTAAAGAAAGACAGAGAAAGAACCCGTCTTAAATGTTCCAAGCCCCTTTGTTATAACAGCTCTGTTGAATTTATATAGATGGGCAGGTCTGCAAAACTCTCTGTATGGATTCATGGAGGAGGAGGAGGAGCGGAAGAAGAGCCCTTGTGTCAAAATATCCCAGCATATGGAAAGTTAGCAGGTCAGGGAAAAGCTCTTGGCTTACATTTTCCCTCTAGTATGTTGTGGTTGTCCAGAGGTGGAGAGATTTCAATGGGGAGAGGTACTTTCAAACAACAACCTTCTGTGTGCTCGGTCATGCTTGTTGGGCTCATGTTGTAGTTCAGCAACATCTGGAGGGTCAAATGTTCCCCTTCCCTGCTTTACATGGAGCTTGTCATGCAAATAATATTTGAGAGAAATGCTGTAAGAGAACCATTGCTCTCAAATGAAGAGGTGGGATCTAAGGTAACCAGGGTAGGCGGTGTAGAAGTTGAAACCCCCAAAGGAAATTCAAGTGGATCAAGGTTAGCTGGCGTAGTGTAGCAGCTAACAGATGAGCAGTGCTAACCTATGCATTCAATGGGACTTACTGCCAGGTAAATGTGCATAGAGTTGCAGCATGCACGACAAATCAGGAAATCCCTTGTTTGAATCTTATCCCCTGGGTGAACTTCTCTGGGTGATTTTGGGCAAACCGTCTCAACCGCTTATCCTTGGAGCACTAAAGAGAAGATAATGCAACTTACCTGCCCTACAGGCTTCTTAAGCGTTATAAGAAGATATGAAGTGCTTTGAACACTTGAGAGCACCATATAAGTGCTACATATTTTAAGCACATCAATGACGCTCTTCTGGAGCCACCTGCAGCGTGGATGTTATTGTTGTCACTTTGTACTCTATTTTTATGAGCCAGGACGTGTACTTGTCTTGTGGTTTTACTGTGCTCGTGACACCTTGTGTTGTTGTTACTGTGAGATGCTTTGAGATGTTGGGAAGGCGGCTGATAAAATTAACAGAACTTTAGGCTGCAACTCTGTGCATAGCAAAGTGCATTAAAATCAATGCACGCTTAATTTACATTGCATTGCGGCCACTGAGGTAAGGAGTCCTCCCTCCCTCTGAAAAAATGTTCCATCTTTGTCTTTAAACCTCTTGCTGCTTGTTCTATGAAAGCAGGATGAAGGATTGTTCATTCTTGTATTATGGTTGCGTTCTATACACAAGCGATCCCTGAAGCCCACTGGAAGTCTGGTGAATTGGTTTCCTTTGAGGTTTATTTATTCTCTTATGATGCATCCTTACATAAGTGGAAGGTGGTTTGGATGGTTATATATACATAAAAAGTTATGAATCCATTTTATTTTTCACTCATCTCATGGTGCCAGAACTATCAATCTAACAGCTCACCAGAATTGTCCTAGTGTCTGATTATTAGGTTACTTGACCACATTATTGTTGCAGTTATAGAAACACACGGTATAATGTCCTTTTACACTTTAATCATGCGTTTCCTTTTTTTCTTTTTACAGTGGTAGACTAATCACTCTCTGCTATTTCCAAGAGAAAATTTTGATCGTATAAGCTAATATGCAAAGAAGGACCAAAAATATCTTTATATGTTTTGAGTCCTCAAGAGCTTCAAAACTCTTGTTTGTTCTAGTGTGGAAAAAATACCTGCACTGTGGGGCAGATGGCTAGCAATTAACCCTCCCATTTGTTCCCTTTAAATGCCTGCATTCTCTTTCATTCTTAAAGAAAGGGCCAGAATTGAAATATACAAACCACAGAAAGCAATATACTGAGCCTAACTAAACTAAAATCAAACAGAAAGAAGCCCAGACAAGGCCCTTGTTCAGTGAAATCAATTCCCAAGGCAGTCTGATTGATTTATAAGCATACTTTTCGGTTTCATTGATTTAAGGATTCAGCTTGTTTGAAAGCAAGTCATGGAAGAGCTCTTACAACCCTGGCTTTCTATTCATCGGTGACCGTAATTAACAAGCACAGACAATGAGGAGGGGGGGGGAGCTGAAGGAGGTGTCCTCTCTTCTTCTTTTTATAGTGCTAAATTCATTAAGGAGAGCTGACCTCATTCAAGGCACATTCCCATGTTTGGGATTAAGACAGATTTGGACAACAGAAATATTTGAGTTTAAACTAAAGCCACTAGCATTCTGCCCACTGCAATAAAGGCAGGGTTGGTCTCGAAATCGGTGGGATGGTGAGGTTTTATTGGACCCAACAGTAGTTCAAAAGATGCAAACTTCTAAGTTACAGCGAACCTCAAATCAGGTGGGGGAGAAATGCTATTCAGAGGACATCTCTATTTGGATATTTGCATCCATGATGGTTTTTGCAAAATAAAAGGTTTGCCTGTTTATTTTTTTCTCGAAGTGCGTTGCGATAGAATAAGCATTACTTGTTGCAGGCAGGAATCTGCATCCTTAGAAGTATCTACTTCTCCAAATCACCACGTTATCTTTCAGGTAGCTGGCTTCAAACAGCAAATAGAAGAGTCGCAGTGGCGGACCTTGGGGTCTCTAATTTCAGCGGCGCCCTGTGCGACGCCCAAATCCATCCCTCCCCCCTCTTGCGCTCCATTCTTAATAATAGTTGCGCTGCCCCCGAGGCTCTGCGCCCAGTGCACCCGAACTGATTGCGCTCCCCTAAATCTGCCTCCGAGAGCCAGTATAGTGTCGGGGGCTAAAGGTGTTTGCATGGAAACAGGTTCAAATCTCAGCTAAGCAACGGAGCTCACAGGTGTTGGGAAATGCACCATTCCTAGCATAGCCTACCTTACAAGGTCGTCGTGTGCTTAATATTAACTCCTGCTGGAAAACCCTACCGCGGGGTTTGAGCCGATCGAGCACTTCTTTAGCAACCGACCCCCCTCCCCCGCCAGCCGCCCTTAGTACTATCTGCTTTTGCCGATCTCCTTCTCCTGTCTTTCTGCGCTGAAAAGAAGGCTGTTTGTGCGTGTGGAAGCAGGTTAATCATCAAGCAGTTTCCGTGCTCTTGCAAGTTTTAAAGGGAAGGAAAACGTTGCAGGATTTTTGCCCCGAGCAAACTCCCAGCCGTCTCATGATATTTGAACAAGTTCTCTTCACAAAACAGCCTTAGAAAAACAAAACAACAAACACTGATCGCTACAAACGTTAGTCAAACCTACAGGAGGGGGAGGGGAATCACGAAACGAAATGAAATATCCGAATCTTAGATTTGCCCCATCATATTTCTAAAGGGGTGTTGGCGGGGGGGCGGGATGACAGGAGAGAGGGGAAGCCAGTTGCCTCCCTGGAGAACCCTGCAGAGTGACTCCTCTTCGCTGCATCCTCGGCGTGCGCGCGCCCACACACGAAAAGGGTACTCTTATCTCTCGCTCCCTTGGGTACCACTCTTGTACATTTCGCCCGCTGGGCCCCGCCCCTTTCCTCCTCGCCGGGCCCCGCCCCTTCGGCTTGGAACGCGCTTCCCCGGGCTCCGATTGGCTGAAGCCCTGCCGTAGCTCGGGACCGGAGCCGCTGTGTCTCTAGCTCGCGTGCGGCCAGCAGTTTGCAGCAGCGGCAGCAGCAATAATAGCAGCAGCAGCAGAAGCAGCAGCAGCAGTGCGCGCCGGGTTGGTGGGGGGAGGAGGAGGTGGTGGAGGAAGGCAGAAGCCGGCGCTTGCAAAAGTCGGGCAGGGGGAATTGGGTAGTGAAATTTAAAATTTGGAAACAGAGAAGGAAGGGAAAAGGAAAGAAAAAAAAAGGGGGAGAAGCGGCGGACCGAGGAGCTGACCCGCTGGAGAGCGATGCAAGCCACTGCGGTCTGGCTGGCCTCTGCAAAGGCGCCCGCAGCCCGCCTGGTGGAGCCGCGGATTGGCTTCCAGAGAACTTAACATTAAAGAGAGACAGAGAGAGAGAGGGGGGCAACATCCACCAATTTAGCTCTTCTTTGCAAGGGATTCTTATATTTATTCTTCCACCTGGCTTCCTGCTCCACCGGAGCTCCAGAGTTGTCCCCCCGCTCCTCCTCCCCCTCCTCCCTCCACAGTTTGCAAAAGGACGATGAGGTTTGCAACCAAACTTTCCTCGCCTGCGCTTTGTTCCCGTTGGCGACTAGCGGCCCGGAGGATGCCGAATGCGAAATAATCATGGGGAGAGAGAAGAGGAGAAAGGAGAGTCTCCCCGGCGAAGGATTGCAACAGCGGCGCCTTTGATTCTTTCTCCCTCCCCCCCGCCCTGCTTCGTGCCTCCCGCCCAGCGCAGAGCCGTCAGCGGTGGTTCCTTCTTCCTTTCTACCCCACCCCCGTTTAAACCACGGAATACCATCCAGCAGTTCCTCGTTTTGCACACCGAGGTGAGGAGGTGGGTACTGTGATCCAGGGTGCCCTCCCCCCCCTTGCCTGTGTTTCCTCTCTCCCCCCCTCCTTTAGTTTAGCCTGTAATTTGGGGATGACATTGCCTCCGCTTTCTCATCTAGTGCACGGAGGTGCTTCGGCGGCAGTTCTCTAAGAAGACGCTCTCTCTGCCTTCTGATTTTGCCGAGCTGACTCCTTCCCCCCCCCCCCCCGCGCCTCCCAGGCCACCCCATCCGCCCGATCTTCCTTTCCCACCCAGGGCCAGTTTCGCTCGTGTGACATGACCGGACAAGGATTTTTGCCTCTGCTAGTGGCCCCTTCCTTACGGCCCCTCCTCCGCATGCCCTAGCCTTACTTTCCGCCTAGCCTCCCTCTCTACATCCCGATTTCAGCCGCTCTTTATTACTGTCATTTTTCTAAAATAATAATCTGCGGATATCTGAACACCTTCGCCAAGCGGAGGCTTCCCCAGAGAGTCCGCGTTTTGCATAAAGGTCTGTACAAATTTGGGGGGGAAGGGAGTGGAAGTGAAGGAAAGGGGGGCAAGAAGAGAAAGAGATTTGCGCATGCCAGGTGCAAGTAAATTGAGGCGCCTCTCCAATATACAGACTGCACTTAGGATGTGTGTGTGTCTGTGATTCCCCCCCCCCAAAAAAAAATTGAATCTAGCTGTGCTGTAACTTAGAACTCTCCTTGACCTGGCTGAGTGGAAGATAAGGGTTCAGTGTTTCTCTGCCCTCTTTAGGTGGTGTTGCTTATTCTAGGGACTGAGGCTGAAAGATTTGTGGCAGGGAAGCAGAAAGCAATTAGCTCTTAAAGTAACCACATTCAAAGTCTCCCCTTCCTTCTCCTGATTAACCCCCAGCCACCCACCCTGTCCAGCTCCCCTGCCTCTCCTTCTGATTCGCTCCTTTCTTTCTATCTATCGCTGAAACAAACCCCAAACTAGTAAGCCCAAATCCCTCCCTCTCTTCTCCAGCCGCAAAATCAACAGGCAACAAGAGGGAAGGGGAGGAGGAGGCAGTGGGTGCACTGAGCCGTGAGCTATGGATATTCTGTGCCCACTGCTCCGTTTGCTGCTCCTTCTCTTGTGGACTCGGGCTGGAGCCCTGATCAACCTGAAGTACTCAGTGGAGGAGGAGCAGAGAGCCGGCACCGTCATCGCCAACATCGCCAAAGATGCCCGAGACGCAGGCTTTGTGCTGGATCCCCGGCAGCCCACCGCTTTCCGCGTGGTCTCCAACTCTGCACCACACCTGGTGGACATCAACCCTGGCTCGGGGTTACTGGTCACCAAACAAAAGATTGACCGGGACCTACTTTGCAGGCAGAGTCTAAAGTGCGTGATCTCATTGGAGGTCATGTCCAGCTCCATGGAGATCTGTGTGATCAAGCTGGAGATCAAAGACCTAAACGACAACGCGCCCAGCTTCCCCACAGACCAAATCGCACTGGAGATCTCTGAGGCTGCCAGCCCGGGGACCAGGGTACCATTGGAGAGTGCCTACGATCCGGACTCGGGCAGCTTTGGGGTGCAGAGCTATGAGATCACGCCCAATGACCTCTTCGGCTTGGAGACCAAGGTGCGTGGAGATGGTTCCCGCTTTGCTGAGCTGGTTGTCGAGAAGAGCCTGGATCGTGAGACTCAGTCTCATTACAGTTACATGATCACAGCTTTGGATGGGGGTGACCCACCCAACTTTGGCACTGTGGAGTTGAACATCAGGGTCCTTGACTCAAATGACAACAACCCTCTCTTTGAAGAGCCCGCCTACACAGTGAGCGTGCCAGAGAACGCTCCCCCTGGCACGCCTGTCATCCGCCTCAATGCCACAGACCCTGATGAGGGCACCAATGGGCAAGTGTTGTATTCCATTCACAGCTTTGTGTCTGAAAAGGCCAGGGACCTCTTTCAAATCAACCCCCAGACGGGCCTGATCACGGTCAGTGGTGCAATTGACTATGAGGAAGGCCATGCCTACGAACTGGATGTGCAGGCCAAAGATCTTGGCCCCAGTTCCATCCCTGCGCATTGCAAGGTGACTGTCACTGTGCAGGATGCTAACGACAACCCCCCTCTCATTAACTTGCTCTCTGTCAACAGCGAGTTGGTTGAGGTCAGTGAGAATGCGCCTCCAGGCTACGTTATTGCCTTGGTGAGAGTATCTGACCGGGACTCTGGTGCCAATGGCCGGGTGCAGTGTAAACTGTTGGGCAGTGTGCCCTTCCGCCTGCAAGAGTACGAGAGCTTTTCCACTATCTTGGTGGATGGGCGTTTGGACAGGGAGCAGAGGGACCAGTACAACCTTACCATCCAGGCTAAGGACAATGGGATCCCAACTTTGCAGGCCACCAAATCCTTCACTGTCAAGATTACAGATGAGAATGACAACCACCCTCATTTCTCCAAACCTTACTACCAGGTCATTGTGCAGGAGAACAACACCCCTGGGGCCTACCTCCTTTCAGTTTCTGCAAGGGATCCTGATCTAGGCCTTAACGGCAGCGTCTCCTATCAGATTGTGCCATCCCAAGTCAGGGACATGCCTGTCTTCACCTATGTCTCCATCAACCCAAACTCGGGAGACATCTATGCCTTGAGATCCTTCAACCACGAGCAAACCAAGTCTTTTGAGTTCAAGGTCTTGGCCAAAGACGGAGGCAACCCCTCCTTGCAAAGCAATGCCACTATCCGAGTTATTGTCCTGGATGTCAATGACAACACCCCTGTGATAACCGCTCCTACTCTAGTCAATGGGACTGCAGAAGTTTACATCCCCAGGAATGCTGGGGTTGGCTACTTGGTGACGGTGGTCAAGGCAGATGATTATGATGAAGGGGAGAATGGCAGACTTTCCTATGAGATGGCAGAAGGAGATAGAGGATTTTTCGAGATAGACCAGGTCAATGGTGAAATAAGAACCACCAGAGCATTTGGGGAAAATTCAAAGACTGCCTATGAGCTGATTGTGGTCGCCCACGACCATGGGAAAACATCTCTTTCAGCTTCTGCCTTGATTTTGATATATCTTTCTCCATCCTTGGATGCCCAGGAATCCATAGGATCTGTTAACCTGTCCCTGATTTTTATTATCGCCCTGGGTTCCATTGCTGCCATTCTGTTTGTCACCATGATCTTTGTAGCAGTAAAGTGCAAACGGGATAACAAAGAAATCAGGACCTACAATTGCAGGTAAAGTCTGTCTGTTTCTTGGTACCAGCAAAAAAAATAAAATAAAAAATTTAGTGCCTGGCCTTTATAGCGTGCCATTTAAAACAAAATAAAATTTACTGCAAACCAAAGGAAGGCATCAAGTCGCTCCACATAAAATACCCACGGCCAATTCCTGGCCGACTTTTTTTTTTTTTTAATGTGTTCACACACACCCAAATCCCAGTTAGTGAAGTGGATCTAATACGATGGCTTGGCACAAATTATCCTTAATCTAAAACAGGCCAGCTGGGATCAGTCTTAAATCTGTACTTCGCCTATCTTTGGAAAGTGTGTGTGTGTGTGTGTAGAAGTCCCACACACATCCCCCCCGCAAAGTACATAAAATGTTAGTACAAGAAAAAGAGCAAGGGAAGGGTTGCAGCTGCCTTTTGGCATGTAGGTGTGGATATATGCTTCTATGGAGCTCTGTTCAGGCTTGGATGTGACAAATTGCTGGGGTGTTTTGTCAGGGTTTTTTTTTTTTGAGAATCACTGGAGTGATTCTCCATGGGGGAAGTTTGGGAGTAGGTGCTGTAGTAATGAATAAACCCATACTCACGGCAGTTGCCACGGGTGGACATTGCTTTTTAAGGGCCTCCTCAGTCCTGTCAATAGCCTGTCCCCGCCAGATGAGGTCACTGTGGGTGCTTTTTAGAGCTGCACTTGTTTTCTCTGGGAGGTAAGGAACAGGGAGCTGGCAGAACAGGAGATGAAAGAAAGCAAGGTTCAGCTAGAAATGTACCACGGAAGCCTTTTTTAAAATTGTCTTTTTGAGAAAGAGAGAGAGGGAAGGCGAGTGCTTCCTTATACTAGGAAATTGTGCTGCAGGTTTTGCAAAGAGAAAACAACAGCTAAGCCATCTGTTCTACTCATCGCCCCAGCAAAAAACCCCCACAACTTTAAGCCCAATTGATTGCTAAGTCAAAAGGTTGTCCATAGCTCTTTCCTGACACTTAAAATAATGCTGTCTTATTTTTGTTACACTTTTGTTCGGTGATCTTTTTAAGTCCGAGATGCGGGGCTCTGCATGAACCCCACCCCCCGCCTGTATTTGAAAGCTTAAGATGTGGATTGAAGTCCCCTGAATATGTAACAGCCAGGCGATTATTGTCTGTCTCTTGCTATTCTCTGTGTTGCACAAGTTAGTAGACAAACGCTAACCGCACATGAATATCAATTGGGCGCCATAAAGGAGCAGCTGCGGCGGCTCATAAATGGTTTAATCCTGTTACGAGCGAAATAGCCGTGACTTCTCCCTTCCTTCAGTCCTAAGTCATTTCTGATGGAAGGGATGGAAATTAATTTTGCCCTCTCTATTGAAACATACAAATGCCTCAGGCAATTTGGAGAATCTGGGAGAATGTGCAGCCTTTTAAAGTTTTATTTATACCGATATAATGATGACTGAGAGCTTGGAGTTTCTCTTTCATTCATTTTTACAATGGGCACCAGGGTTTTGTGTGTGTGCGCACACAGATGCATACATACCTGTGTGTGTACATGTGTGTTAGTGTGTGCACATAGGGAAAATCAGCTGCGAAAATAAAACCATTAGATGTACTCTTCTAGGGAGCTACTTGGCTTTTAAATGAGAGCTAATATGCTGAATTTCTTTTCCATCTTGGTCCATTAAGCAAGGGCAGGCACTGAACATAAGCAGGAAAAAAGAATTTACAGTTGTGTCAACGCCACTAACAGATTTGCACTTCTGTATAACCAGTTGGTTTAGTGTGATGGCTCAGGGATTAATGAAGTGTGTGTTAATTAAATCATTGGTCAATAGGAGGAAACTGCACCATCACCACCCTCCAATAAGACAGCAGAACAAATGCGTGTAGGCAAAATTTTAGATTCTGCATTTTCAAACTTGAAAGATTTAGGAAAACACAGTCAAGGCATTTTTATGTGTCTGGATCTCTTCCCCCACACCTGGGGTTTTCGAAAATGTATAGAGATGTGCACTGGGAGGAACATTTCTTGACCGGAGTGAGGAACAAACCAGCTCTTTATATAGCCACACCAGAAGAGCTTTGAAAGTGAATGGAGAGAAGCATTCTTGGTGCAACGTATATTTTCCGTGGAAAAGAGCGGAGGGAGGGGTGGAAGGAGATGACGAGTGTCAGGAGCTGGGCAGTGTTCTTTAGTCCCACTGGCTCTGTTCTGATGGCTGCACATCAGCCTGCTGTGTCTGATTTTCAGACCTCCAGTGTGTTCAATTTGGATTCCTGTCTCTCTCTTCCACTCCTTTTTTTTTTAAATCAACATCTTCTGACATTCATCTCCTATTACCCTTTCCTTTTCCAGTCCACTGTTCTCTCAGTAATCCATTAACCTTGCCTCTGGGGGAGGGTTCTTTAGTTCAGTGGTAGAATGGAAGCTCTTGCAACATGTAAAAGGCCTGAGGTTTAATCCTTGGTATCCCCAGTCAAGCGATTTCAGGTAGCAGGTGATGGGGAAAAGACTTCTCTTTGCCTGACATATTAAAAAGCTGCTGCCAAGCGGAATAGCTCATCCTGAGCTAGCTGGCCCACTGGTCTGACTTGGAATGCAGAACTATATGTCCCTTTCTTTTGATATCTTTCCACTACTATCAGGAAATTTACATGATAATACCTTGGGAACAGGCAAACTTTCCCTCCTTCCTTCCTTCCTCCCTTCCTTCCATCCATCCTGGGTTGCATTGCTCTTTAAAGTGTCCTATATTTCAGTGAAGCTATATAAACACAAATGTGCCAGGGAAGTTTAATAAAAAGTGCTCTTTCACTCGATGCATGTGATGAGAGGTAAAGATACCTTTTCTGGCTTAGTGTCGTTCGCCACCCTGGTCAAACTCCCCTGCTATCAATTAAGTAAGAATATAAGCAACATCCTTATGTAAGGTGGAAAGATCCTCTCAGGTTACTTCCTCTTGTGGTTTCATCATTACAGTTCCTGGATTTTCAAGCCAGGCAATTCTGAAAGTTAAGTGGACCCCACTTTTGGAAACAAGTATTTTCAGGCCTTGCTTAAAGTTGAACTGATTTCTTTCGGAAGACTGCAGTGCCTGGCATCTTCTCTGCATATCTACATCTGTGTGGCACTGATAACGATACACAGTCCCCAACGGTAATACCAAGCTACGGTTACTTCAATCTAGACTTACTGAGATAACGCTGAATGCGGTCATGTTTTTAATTATTTTTCTGGTCCTTGTTTACTGATAACTCCACTCCTCTGTCTCCCCCACTCTTTACCTTCTTTCCTTGTGTACAAGAGACAAAGCAGACCTACATTCTGTAAACCGATTGAAGGTCAAAAAGATAATTTTCTCCTTCTGAAGCGCAACACCTTTGTCTGCCAAAAAACAAACAAAACAAAAACAGTAGCCAACAGGAATGTTAAGTTTGAAGGGAGCAGGAAAGAGCTGGCATTGGGGGAAAGGTTCTGACTGGCCAGAAGTGATGAGGAGAACCGAAACTGAAAAGAAAAGGCAGTCTACAGATGCATAACATTTTCAAGACGGATGTTGCATCCTGGTCCACAAGTTCACAAAAACGACTTGCCCACAGAAATGCTTACTGGCCCACCAAACTGCTTTAAAAGGTCACCCGACTTTGTGGCCACTGTTTTACTCACCGCAGGTGACCAGACAAGTGGCTGTTCACAAGTTTGCATTTGATAGTTTTACAACACACCTACAGGGGAGGTTGGCCAAAATGTTTGTGTCAGGTTTATTGCTATTGGGAACCGCAAATAGAACTGCTTCTTTCTCTGCTGGTTTTTTTCTCTCCCCCTGCTTTTCACGTTTTATATTAATCCGTTTAAATAACTTTTCAGATCCTTATTACCAATGGAAATGCATTCACTTTTCACTTCATGGATTTTTACATAAATTATTTTCTTCCCTTTTCTGCAGGCTGAACTATATCTCTGGTAACTAGATATCAACAATTCTAAGCAGCAGACAAAGCCAAGGGAACTTTTTGTGTGTGTGTCCTTATTCCTCACTTGTTGTCTTTATGTGTCTGACCAACAAACTTTATGCCTGTGAAAAAATAAAGACCCTCCGTTATCACAAGAGCCAAGTCGATGACCCTGCAGGTGGATGGGCAACCAGTCCTTTGGGATTCTCTGTTGACTAGTATACAGTCTTTTTTTGAGGATGAAGTAAGATACTCACTTTGCTTTCTTGTGTCCTGCAGAATTGCAGAGTACTCCTATGGGCACCAAAAGAAATCGAACAAGAAGAAAAAAATCAGCAAGAATGACATCCGCCTGGTGCCACGGGATGTAGAGGAGACCGATAAAATGAACGTTGTGAGTTGCTCCTCCCTCACGTCATCTCTCAACTACTTTGACTACCACCAGCAGACCTTGCCTCTGGGTTGCCGCCGATCTGAAAGCACTTTCCTCAACGTAGAAAACCAAAACAACAGGAACACGGGGTCCAACCATATCTACCACCACACCTTCACCGGCCAGAGCCCTCAGCAGCCAGATCTCATCATCAATGGGATGCCACTTCCGGAGGTGAGTGTGGAGGGGGCGGGACTTGAGAAATGTTGAGCTTTCCCTCATAAGGGGTGGTGGGCATTGCCTTCATGGTCTGCTTGTGAATGCCCAGCATTATGTGTCTTGACTTTGGTTGGAAGTTGAATGCTGGGTTAGCTGGACCTAGGTTTAGATGGCTTTAAGAAATGTTTTGACATATTCACGGAGGACGAGGAAGTCTGCCAATGGTGGCTAGTGGTCCTGATGGCAATACAGGACTTCCATATTCATGGTCCTCATAGATCACTTGAGTAATAGCTCTTGGGGATGGATAACAAGGGAGTGCTGTTGGCTCCATGCCATGATTGTGGGCTTCCCAGGCCATCTGAAGACTCAGAAGTCCTTGATCTGAGGCAGAAAGTAGTCCTTAGGTTCTCACTCTATGACATACTTTAGGACTACAGTGATACCTTGGTTTACAACCGTAATCTGTTCCGGAGGTCCGTTTGTGAACCAAAACAGGTTGTAACACAAGGCACGCTTTTGCCAAATGGGGCCTCCAAATTTTTTTTGTTCGTAATAAAAAAAAAAGGGTTGTAATTTAAAAAAAGGTTGTAGACCGGGACACACACTTCCAGGTTTGATGTGTTTGTAATCCAAAACATATGCAAACCAAGACGTATGCAAACCAAGGTACCACTGTACTTGTCTTAAGTGGAGCTGTTGGCGTTGGTTCCTTCCATTAAACCAGGTTTGGAGAACCAATGGCCACCCAGATACTGTTGGACACCAGCTCCCATCAGTCCCAGGAATAATCTGGACTGATGGGAGTTGTAGTCCAGCAGCAGCCACGGTTCCACAGGCTTCCCACCCCTACGTTATGTTGACCCAACAATGTGCATGTGTGCATGTAAAAATAATGTCTAAAGAATTAATTTCGGCTTTATAGTTTGGGGTTTTTTATGTGACCCATCATCATTGTCTTACTGTGGCTGATCTGGATCTTTTCAGGTGCCACCCTGCAATTTAAACAAGAGCATTTACCACAGGTTGTGAATGCAGATTAAGCTTTCTTAATTTAAGTAGCGATTGAATGTTGATATTGCATATTGATATTGTATAGTTGGTGGCCAGATGACACCACGTAAGACACAGATAGGCATGGATTTTCTTTGGGCTTCTCTTCCTTTCTTCTGTCTTCATGAAACATGGCTGTCCCTGCTAGTGACATCATCATCATCATCCTGTCCTCATCCTCTGACTCTGTTTATGAACAGGATGTTAATTCTGACTATGTTAGTTGCAAATGCATGGTAAAGGAGAAGTCTCTCAACTTAAGAAGCATGGGTTTAAAAATAAGTCCATTGCTCCACTGTATTTATTTATTTTAATTTTTATAAATGGAGAGACAAGCTTGGGGTGGGGGGAGAACCCCAAGGTTTGCAGAAGTAAAAAAAACATACAAAACCAAAACACTTAGGGAAAATATCTAAGTGGGGGACACCCTCCCTTCAAACAGCCCGGCGATGGGTGATCGCTTCTATTTTGTACATGTTAAGCTATCTCTGTTTTCTTTCACTAATTCAGGCTACTGAAGTTCAAGTTTATTGAGATTTGATCAGAAATTCATCCTGTTAACTGATTAAGGTTGCAATCCTGAGCATACTGGCTTGGGAAAAACCTTGATGAACTAAATGGGATTTAGCTCTGAGCTAAAAGGCACTGTCTGTGCAAGAAACATGGTTACTCAGCTAAACATCCTTTGATTGATTTGAGCCAGGATGGTACAAGTACCTCACATCTTACGCTTATTTAACTTATTTTAACTTAGAGAGCCAGTGTGGTGTAGTGGTTAAGAGCGATAGACTTGTAATCTGGTGAACCAGGTTTGCGGCTCCGCTCCTCCACATGCAGCTGCTGGGTGACCTTCTTTGAAGTCTCTCAGCCCCACTCATTTCACAGACTCGTAATCTGGTGAACCGGGTTCGTGTCTCCGCTCCTCCACATGCAGCTGCTGGGTGACCTTGGGCCAGTCACACTTCTCTGAAGTCTATCAGCCCCACTCACCTCACAGAGTGTGTGTTGTGGGGGAGGAAGGGAAAGGAGAATGTTAGCTGCTTTGAGACTCCTTCAGCTGGTGATAAAGCGGGATATCAAATCCAAACTCTTCTTCTTCTTCTCTTATGCAATTGCAGCTTTGCTCAAGGTCCACCACTGATGGGAAACTGCCAGAGTTCTCAGAAGGCAGTGGGAGCGCCTCCTTCCCAAAGCTGAGCAAGCACTCAGCGGGTTTTGAGGAGGCAGCACCAGGCTTTGGGAAGGTGGTGAGAGGACTCTGGGACCAGAGCCTTCAAGCTGCCTTCTCAAGGCAAAACAAGCCTTTGTAAAGTTGGCACTGGGTTTTGGGAAGGGAGCAGAAGGGCGCATGGGCACTGCCAGAGTAAGGCATGCCATTTTAGGGGAAAAACTCAACTTTTGCAAATTTATTTAGTGAAGGGTCTTAAAAATAAGTTTTGGGGGTGTGATGAATTCAAATCTGCCATTGTTTTTGTGATTAGAAAGCATTAGACTTGATCAGTCAACGTTTGATGGAGGAACACACAAACTGCTTTCAGAAAATCAAAGAATTTTAATTTTACCTTCTGAAAATGTCAGATAATGTGAAATAATAATAATAATAATAATAATAATAATAATAATAATAATAATATGTATCATAACCACGAGTACTTGGCAATCATTTTTAATGATTTCTGTGCAATCTTACAAACGTGTTACTTACCAGGCAGAACAAATTTGTATTAATTTAACCAAAATATCTTGAATTCCCAAGTCATTTTCAGCATCTCTCATCTTTGGAATTTGAAAGCTAAAAACTCAACATGCCCTACTGCTAGAGCTCTCACTGCCTTGCCAAATGTAGGCAAGCAGATTTTGGGAAGGTTAAACCAGACTTTGGGGAGGGCTCTGGGACATTACACCTTCTTCCCTAGCAAGCACCCTGAGCTCTCACTCTCTCCAGGCTTTGGGAAGGCAGCGGGAGGTCTCATGGCAGAGGCAGTTTTGGGGTGACACACTTTGGGTTTGCCTGCACTTGGTGCCACACTGCAGGGGGTGCCTCAACAACGCAGTAGAACAGAGCATGAGAAGCGTTGCACAGGGCACTGCTGAAATTTGAGAGCTTGAAGTCCACGACTGCTGTTGGACACTGAAAGAGCCCTGGTGCCGCCCCCCCCCAAAGCCACGCTAGTGCTCAGTAGGGTTTGGGAAGGCGGATCTGGCTTTGCGAAGGATGCTGTGCTCCCCGGACTTTGATTGTGGGAGGGCTCAGGGACACGGCCAGAGCCCTCGTCCTACCATTTCAAAGCCAGGCAAATATTTAGTGGGCTTTGGAGGGTGGCAGAAAGGCATTTGGTGCTGGCAGAGTTCTCACACTCATGGGGCTTTGCATTTTCTGGGCTTGGGGAAGCAATGCCTTCCGAAAGCCAGGCAAGCGCTCTGCAGAGTTTGGGGAGGTGGTACCAAATTGGGTGGTCCAGAGACTCTTGGACAATGCCAGAACCCTTTCGCCACAGCCAAGCACTTACTGGACTATGGGAAGTCAAGCACTCCTGGGCTTGCCAGAACTCCTGCACTTATCAGCTGCAAGCACTCACTGGGTTTTGGGAAGTCAGCAGGAGGGCTCTGGCATGAGCTCCCATGCTGCCATTTCAAAGCCAGGCAACTAGAGCTTTCGGACCTCCTTTCCAAAATGGGGCAAGCACTCAGCGGGCATTGGGAAAGCTGGCAGAAAGGCTCTTGGATGCGGGCAAAGTTCTCACACTCATGAGGCTTTGTACTCATTGGACTTTGGGAAGTTCTGCCTTCCCAAAGCCAAGCAAGCGCTCCGCAGGGTTTGGGAAGATGGTGGGAGGGTTTTGGGACTCT
Organism: Podarcis gaigeae; assembly: GCF_964106915.1. Taxonomy (NCBI): domain Eukaryota; kingdom Metazoa; phylum Chordata; class Lepidosauria; order Squamata; family Lacertidae; genus Podarcis; species Podarcis gaigeae. The sequence goes on from NC_139691.1 coordinate 33,844,721, forward strand.
GCTAGAGCTCTTAGACCAGAACTCTTGTGCTGCCTTCCAAAAGCCAGGCAAGCTCTCAGTAGTTTTTGATAAGGTGGCACTGGGCTTTAAAAAGGCAGCAAGCTCTGGGAAGCTGGCAGAGCCCTCATACCACCATTTCAAAGCTAGGTAAGTGCTCAGCAGGCTTTGGGAAGGTGGCAAGAGGGCTATGGGATGCCCTCACACCTCCTTTCCAAAGTTGAGTAAGCAGCCTTCTTATGTGTGGCCCAGTTCCGGTGGTAGCTGGTTCTACACATTTTTGTGTATATATGTGGACCCACAGAACCAAACTCACAGGTAAAATGTGAATCACCTGTATAGTGGTTGGACTACTCAGGAGTCCTGGGTTTGAGTCCTTTCTTAGCCTTGGATGACCCCAGGCCAATCACGCTCTTTCAGGCTGGCCTATCTCACACAGGGGCATAGCAAGCTGCCTTCTACTGAGGACATTGCTTGATCTAGCTCGGTATTGTCCACACTGACTGGCAGCCGTAGCTTTCCAGGATTTCTTGCAGGTGTCTCTCCCAGCCTTACCTGGAGACTGAATTGAGGACCTTCTGTATGCAAAGCAGATGTTCTGCCACTGTGCCATGGTGCTACCCACATAGCGTGTCTGGGGAAACCCAGCTAGGTGGGTGGGGTAGAAATAAATTATTATTATTATTATTATTATTATTATTATTATTATTATTATTAAAAAGGATGTGACTACATGTGCAGTGTCTCAAACACCTTGGGAGGAGTTGGGATGCAAATTTCAATACTTAAAGCTGCTATAAATAAGGTATTATAAAATCCAAATGAAATTCAAGAGCCTCGTGGTTTGATTACAGGGTTACTTAGGTGAGCATCAGCACTACTTGACGGAACGGGCAGAGCTTTTTCAAATCACAAAGTCGGAAGGGGCATCGTGAAGGTCATCAACCTAGTCCCTTGCTCGATGTAAACTTGCGGACAGCTTCCAGTTGAAGCTGAATAACGGAAGATTCTGAAATGAGAAAAGAAACTTCTTTTCACATCGCATAGTTAAGCAGTGGAATTTGCCCCCACAAAGGGCAGTGACAACCACCAACTTGGGTGGCTTTCAAAGAGGGCTAGATAAATTTGTGGAGGATAAAGCTACCGGTGGCTACTGATCCTGATAGCTGTGTTCTGCCTCCACTTTCAGAGGTGAGTAGTGCTTCTGAATGCTACCTGTTGGAAACTACAGGAGAGGATAGTACTCTTGGTCTCACATCCTGCCCATGGCCTTCCCCAAGGGCTGGCCAAAGTGTTAACAGGATGCTGGACTAGATGAGCTTCTTATGTTCCTAGGACCTGCAATGCAGGCTGCAGCTCAAATCATCCCTGGCAAATGGCTGCCTGGCCATTTGAATGCTCTTTCAGCATAGGAGAACCTATCACTTCCTGAGGCAGCTCTTTGCATTAGGAAATTTCTTCTCCCGATGAGCTGAAGCCACCCAGAGTAGCTGGGGAAACCCAGCCAGATGGGTGGGGTATAAATAATAAAATTATTATGAAGCCTGTTTCTCTGCAATCTCCAGCTCTTGGTTCTTGTTGTGCCCTGTTAAGCAGCCGAGGGAGCTTTACCTTTATATAATGACTTGCTTCCAGATGGAAGGACCATTGCTCTAGTGAGTGGATCACACAGATTTGTACGTAGCAGGCTCCATGTTCAACCTGTGCCACCTCCACTTAAAATGACCAGACAGGAGAGAATCGGGGAGATGCTCTTTTGCTTGAGGGTCCTGGAGAGCTGCTGTCAGTCAGAGTAGAAAACTCTGGGCTAGGTGGAGAAATAGTCCTCTCTTGGATCAGGCAGCTCCCTACGTTCCACCATGATGATTACGTCATTGGTGTCTGGTGTCCATTTGTACTGGTGGGGAGGAAGGCAGGGAACCCGAGCAGTCAATGACAAGCAGATCCAGCTAATTGTAGTTGTGACCCCCATCTTCTTCCCTGCTGGATCTTACACTGAGACTAAGGGGGGGGGGGGGAGCTGACAGGTTGTGCTGCCACACCCTTGACTGGTTGTAGGTAAGGAGGCAGGCAAATGAGGGCTAGCTGGACTGAGGTTGGTGGAATAATGGACCAGTCACCTTTGGTGTATCAGGTGTCTCTAACACATCACATAAAAAAGGAAGAAAAGTATGAAAGCCATTGCGGATTTCAGTGAAATGAAGCCAATTTCCCCGAGGGTGATTTTCCTACATCTGTCCTTTTTATATTTGAACGATGAAATGTCTTATTATTATTTTCCTTGCTTCCCCCCTTCTTGGGAGGGGAGAAAACACCCACATGCTGTGAAACAGTGAAGCATTTATCATGAGATAAGCCATTTTCTTCGCTGCTAGGAGAACGAAATGCACATGGATTTGTGCTCACAACCCTTCTGTTGGGCATCCTTGACTAACGCTGGTTTGTTGCTCTTTGAATTATTATTTGGTATTAAGTAAAACAATCAAAGGTTTTGTCATGTTTCCTGCTTTAAACAGAATAACAAAGCTGAGAAGCTGTTGAAATATTTATGACCTGCTCCGCTCCGCTCTTTGTTTTTTGTCTTTTTTGGTAAATGCAGGTGACTATGGATTTACTTCTTTGTAAGCAGGTACACTGATGATGACTTTAGTTTTGGGGGGGGGTGATGAGCCCAATTGAGAGATTTATCACAGGCAATGTCTGCCCGATTTCTAGTGGGAAGAAGTTCCATAGAGTTGGTCCCACTACACTGATGACACAACTCTTGGTCCTTGCATAATTCCTCTGTAAAGGCAGATACAGTAGTTCTTTCACCCCTTCACTCTGGCACCAACAGCAGCAAAATCACTCCCCTTTATGCCCTTTAACTGCTGCCTCCTCTACATAGATGCCTAAGGACAGGTCTGATAAAGCTTCTGCTGTTGTCCAAGGAGCCCCTTGCCTGTGTTTTGTCTCACATGAGGTTGAGTCAGATGATGGAGCAAATGCTGTTGGCCAAGGGCTGCCCATGTGGTGACTTCAAGATATTGTTGGGACCACAATTTCCACTAGTCAGGGATGATGGAAGCTGTAGTACTTTTGAAGGTCAACATGTCTGCTTTTTCTGCTGTTGGCCCGTCAGCCCTTAAACAGTCATGGTTTCCCCCAAGGAATTCTGAGAGCTGGAGTTTGATAAGGATGCTGAGAGTTGCCAGGAGACCTCTGTTCCCCTCTCAGAGCTATAATTCCCAAAGTAGTTTAATAATAAATCCCCCTTCCTAGGGAACACTGTGCATGAGGGTCATAGAGGTCTCATAATTCTCAGCACCCTTAACAAATCTCAGGATTCTTTGTGAGATGCCATGCCTATTTAATGTAGTATCAAAGTGCTTTATGGTGTGAATGTGGCCATAAATCCTTTAATTCAGGCATGGGGCATATTAGGCAGGCTTTGCAGTTTCAAACATTTTTAGCTTTGTTTAGTAAATAAAATAGATGTGCTAAATTAGAGCACTCCCTAAGGCATCAGAAAAATTTTCCAATGCAAATTAACCTATGCAAACCTAACTTGCATAGGCTGTTTCCCCCCCAATTGTTCAGCCTCCTGGCACCAGGTATATCAGACCAGTGACTCAGGCTCTGAACATCTGATATATCAGAGGCAGATGGATTGCATGCAGGTGCAGGCCGAAGTCAGGCCAGGTGTCAGGCAGTCTGTCTCAGCACAGAAAGAAAGCCAAGCTCTCCCAGCAGCTGCAAGTTGCTAGGTTGCTGGTCTTGCAGTCCATTGGGATTAACAGATTAGCCCTTGGACATCACCTTACTTTCCTGCATTGCAGAGTGTTAGACTAGATGATCCTCAAGGTCCCTTCCAACTCTACAGTTCTAGGATTTTCCAGGTTAGGGCAGGGGGTGTCATGGGATGCTGTAGCACTCACTCTGCTAGGATGGCCTGGATTTGTTCCCTCTGCTGACTGGTTGACCCAGTGGCACTATGGGGGGTTGCCCTGGTGGTAACCAGCATTATTTTTGTGGGGGTTTAAAGAAAAGGAAAGAGAGAATGTGTGCATTTATGAGAACCAGCTGCCAAAGAAGACAAAGTTCTTTTGTCTTAATATTTTGCATGGAACAGGAGCAGCAAATACAGTGCCCTCCATATGTTGTTGGACTGCGGCTGCCATCATTCCCAACCATTGGTCATTCTGGTCGGGACTGATGGGAGTCTGACACCTTCTCTATGCAGCTTTTTGCAAATGCAAGGGACACACTTCTTTGGCCTTGCTATTGATGGCTGAGATGCATGTTTTGAAGACCCACCCTATGGCTGTGACTGATTTAGTTGTTTTTTAATACTGCATTTTGAATTGTTTGTTTCCTGCCTGGGACCTGCTGGTGAAGGGTGCGTACCATCACCACCATCACCACCATATAAAAAGTTGCCCTGATATGATTTGAAGAGCACTACTACAACACAACGGAGGGACGCGGGTGGCGCTGTGGTTAAATCCTCAGTGCCTAGGACTTGCCAATCGCATGGTCGGCGGTTCGAATCCCCGTGGCGGGGTGAGCTCCCATCGTTCGGTCCCAGCTCCTGCCCACCTAGCAGTTCGAAAGCACCTTTAAGTGCAAGTAGATAAATAGGTACCGCTTTATAGCGGGAAGGTAAACGCCGTTTCCGTGTGCTGCCCTGGTGCCGGTTCGCCAGAGCAGCTTCATCACGCTGGCCACGTGACCCGGAAGTGTCTCCGGATGGCGCCGGCTCCTGGCCTCTTGAGTGAGATGAGCGCACAACCCTAGAGTCTGTCAAGACTGGCCCGTACGGGCAGGGGTACCTTTACCTTTACCTTTACTACAACACAACACACATATCTTTCTCTGGGTCTGCACTGCAGTGTGGACATTCACAAACCATGCTTTGTGGTTAGATCTATTTCTAGAAGAGCCAAAGTAGAACGTTGTTTTCCAGCATCCGTCAGGGCAAATGGGGCACTGCCCCGCCAACCCCAGCCTGCCCTCAGCCACCCCACTCCCAGCTGCTTGCCTTCTTCCTCACATACAACCCTAGGGGTGGCATTGCCTGCCAGCTTCCCACAGTTGCCTTTGTAGAACTCAGGCAGAAAATGGGAACAAACTTAGAATGAGTTGGCTGTGCCTGTCATCGGCTCTGGCTCCACCTACTGTTGGCCTCCTGCCCTGCCTGTCCCAATGGGCACCATCCTCTGCTGCTGTTTTCTGTTCCCTGGGAGGCTTAGGAGAAACAGCGCTGATACCTTGAGAGGAATGCTGTTTTCCATCCCTCCGCTCCAACAGAGCTTTTATGCTTTCGCTGGTTGCATATGTGACCACAGGTTTGTTTGCATATGGATTGGAGATGGAGATTAAAGCATCCAGATAAACACCGGGATAAATCAACAAGGTTTTACCTTGCTATAAAAAAACAAAACCCAACAGCTATGAATTTCCCGTAAACCCTTCACTTCCCTCCTTTGCCTCTCTTTCTGTGGCTAGGTGTGCACAGTCCCTCAGGTAAGATGGCAGTAGACCTCAACTGCAGGCTGTGACAGGCTCTAAGAAAGCTCCCACCTGTCCCACATAGGTGTTATGTTCCAGAATGATCAGGAAGGTTTGGAACCCAGGTTGGTGGGAAGGGATGTAACTAGGTGGTAGGGCATCTGGTTAATATGCAGAAAGTCCTGGGTTCAATCCCTGGCATTCCAGGGAAGGGCTGGAAATGCCCCATCTGAAATCCCAGAGAGCTGCTGCCAGCCTGTGTAGACAGCACTGAGCTTGATGGACCTAGTGGTCAGACGTGGTTCGATGTAACTTTCTGTGTTCTTAGCAGGGAGGATCTGTAACCATGGGGTCTAAGAAGCCTGGTGATAGAGCATCTGCTCTGCATGCAGAAAGTCTCAGATTCTATCCCTGGCATGTCCAGGTTGGGCTGAAAGGGTCCCCTGTCTGGAAATCCTAGACAGTCATAATCAGCCAGTGTGGACTGTAGTGAGCTGGATGAACCAGCAGCCAGAGTCAGTGTGAGGCATTTTCTATGTCCCTAAGCTGTTTGTGCACCTACTTCAGAGGGAGAGGGGAAAATGTGTCCCTTTCTGCTTGGTTCTTTCCTCACCTCTCCCCCTAAGAACTACCTTCTCCTCCCTGACAATCATTCCCTGTTGCCATTACTTTCCCCACTATTTCCTCTGGCTTATGAATTTTTCCCTAGCTCTGCATCTTTGTTTTGGGAACTGCGGCATATAAATAAGAGCACAATAAGAGCCCTGATGGATCACGCCAGGAGCCCATTTACTCCAGTGTTCTGCTCTCGCAGTAGCCAACCAGATGCCTGTAGGAAGCCCATAAGCAGGACTTGAATGCAAGAGCATTACTCTCCCTTCTTGTTGTTTCAAGCAATGGGTGGTGGAGGTAGCTGGGCATGCAACTGTTAAAAACGCAGGAGGTGGTGATGGTAGTGGCATCGGCGTCAAGTGTAATACTCCTGGGCAGAAACGGTAGGGTAGAATGTCCTCTTTTTTCAAAAAGCAATGTCCTCTATCCTTCATTACTTAATGCAATTTGTGATAATTGCTGTTTTTCTGCTTGGTGGGTCTGCAAAACAAAGAGGAACAGCGGTAGCTTAATCCCCACTGAGGTGGTCTCTCAGTTGAAGTTAATGTGGGAGTAGACTGGTATTAAAAGGCAGGTGTGAACATGCTCATCTGAGCGTTAAAGTAAGCAGCGTTAAAGTAAGCACTGTTGCGCGGTTATAGAGCTAGCATAGCAGAGTGGCATAGGAACCAACTCCACTTACTTGGGAGTAAGCTTCAATATAATGTTCTCCCGAGTGAGCATGCCTAGGACTGCACTGTAAGAGAATTATCTGCAGTGCGTACTTTCTGCCTGCTTTCTACTGGTTTAAGTGTCATGGTTTTCCAGTGCTGGACCGGATCATAGTTTGATGAGCAGTTCTGAGAATTCTGTTAAGGATCCCTGGGCTCTTCAGAAAAGCCCCAGTTCCGAGTGCTCCCAGGACAGTGGAGATGATGATCAAACCAGTTTAAGGCTGTTGTCCTGACCCTCCTTGCATGACAGCAAGCCCCATTGAATTCAATAGGACTTACTTCTGGGTAGATATGGTTAGGCTCACCAACAGAGTAAGTTGAGAGGCTTTGGTTGAAATCTCACCTGAACTGGGTTGAAATCATTAGGGGGTTTTATGCCAGCCGGTATGTCACCTGGCACCCATGGGCAACTGCCAGGGCCCACTGGAGTTGTCACTCTATGTGCCTTTCTATAGGCTTATCTGACTGCTGTGGTGGGAAGTAGCTTACCTTTGTGATTCTCCTACAATACCTTGAAAATAATACTCATTTTAATATGGCTCTGTAGCTTCTGGGGATGCCCATGACTGGGGTGGGGAGTGGGGAGTAGTTGACGAGGAGACCGAGCGGGCAGAGATGTGATGGGAGATAGGAATGAGTCCACCACTGGGCACTTTGCTGGAGGCCCCCTCAAACTCATTCCCCAGCAACATGGGAAGATATCACCACCCACACCTGTACAGGAGTTTTTGAAGAACAGCCGAGATGAAAGGAGGCACTGAGTTGAGATTTCTGCCCCTTTCCCTACTCTGACTACATTTTCCATAGCTTTCTCTGTTTCGATTATTTTGTGCCAAGTTCCACCCTAGAAAGCTCCAAACTCGCACAGTCTTGGCCTTTTCAAGGTTACCTACTCTGAGTTGGTGCCAAGGCAACTTCTGCATCATTGCACAAATGCCCAGAGCCAATAGTGAGTGCAACAGCCTGTAGCTGCTGGGAGTGAGGGAGTGTCTAAAATGCAATTAACAGAGCACAGCAGATGTAATATAGCACCGTTCCAGAGAATTAAAGCTCCGTTTCGCTGCCGGTGTTGATATGAAAACCATAATGTGGTTTTTCCAACTACACATGAATGGCATTGACCTGTGAATAATATCGGTTGCTGTTATATTAGTTGTTGTGTCAGTCCTGGATTCAGATTATATATACTTCACAACTGTATTGGGCAAAAAACACAGCAAGCTTTTGAGTTGCACAGAATCCTTCAGGTGGGATTAAGAAGAGGAAAACCAATCGTGTATAAATAGAACAGGAGAAGCTTATGCGTGTGTTCTAACTGCAGAACTTCAAGGCACTACCACCAATACTGAGTGGTTTTGCGATGTGTAAATCTAATGGATTCAACACCCAATCCAACTATTTTTCCTTGGAAGTGTGTCCCCTCAGTTTTAACAGGGTTTGGATCATTTAGAGATGACCTGCGCATGCAGCAGGGTCACACAGCACAACTGTATTTGGCCTATATGCCAGACGTCAACATGTTCTTGGGAGCACACGATTAAATGTATTTCTGATTTTCTGTGAAAAATGCTCCCTGCACCTTTGCAAATTATAACGTTGCGAGAAGAGTTCTAAGCCAGCTTTCTCTTATACATACAACTTTTCCACTGGCATAAGGACCTTTTTCTTCTTCTTCTTCCATGGGAGAGCATTTAGAGGTGCGACGTCATCTGCATGCAGCCTGTTGTGGCATAGACCAGGCAGAGTGGGATTGCCCGATTCTCTTGCATGTGTAGATGACATGCTTTGCACATGCTAGCATGTTTAGGACCACAGCCTGAGTTGTTTAAAAACTAGAAGTTGATTCCCAAATTGATTCAAAATCTGTAATTGATTGATAACACTGGGAAGTGGTCACTCTCATTGAGGTTTTAAGCATGTTCAAGTAACTGTTTGCTGTCAAAAGTAACATAAAATGGCATCTCCTGGATTCTAAGACTCAGCTACACAGCTGCAAATAAAACGTTTTAAATGTGTTGTAAAGTGCAGTGTACAAATGTGACACTAGATGGTGACAGGGAGCTATGCCAAATTCAATATATTTTTCAAAACTTTTTTTTTTAAAAAAAGCATATTCACAGCATTTTTTTTTGTATGTGTGTAGATTCCACCCTAGTCTCTAAGAATATTGAAGTCACTGGTTCTGGTCTCTTTTGGTGTAGGATTCTTCCCTTCTCCCCAGGCCACACCTTTGAGTGTGCCCTCCGCTGCTCTGTGCCCTCCTCAAGTGCCCTTGCCTGGCAGGATAGTGTCCTTGAGTAGAATAACACTTTTTGCTTGCCTGGACAGCCAGGGGTGTTTGCTTGTAGGAACTTCAGATTTTTGGGTGGGTGCATGTCACCTACTGCACAAAGGTAAGAATCTCATCTGTTGCTCCACCCACTTTTGCCTCTTGCTCCGCCCACTACAAGGGAATGTGACCCTTGGGTTGGAAAAGATTCCTGGGCCCTGCTCTAGTCTCTGGTTCTGAAAATTTAGGGTGCACTTAGACGTGGAGATTATTGTGTTGCTCTTCCTAGTTATAATGCTAGTGCATCTGACCTGGTTTGCTGCATTGCCTTGACACTGCATTGCATGCTATGCTATGGGGCTGTTGTGCTGTTGTTCATTCACACCAGTGGGCATGGTGTGACACAACAGCAGGCATCAGTGGACATGCCACCACTCTGTATGTTCATGTGCACATCTGTTTCACCCATGAAAAATGTCAGGAAAGAACTTCATGCCAAAATACAGTCCCAGATTTCATCATATAGCATGACACATGAAAATGGCGAGAAAAAGGTGGTGCAGAACTCCTGGGATTTTCCAGGTTAAAGGTAAAGGACCCTTGACCATTAAGTCCAGCCGCGAATGACTCTGGGGTTGCGGCGCTCATCTCGCTTTACTGGTCGAGGGAGCCAGCATTTGTACGCGGACAGTTTTTCCGGGTCATGTAGCCAGCATGACTAAGCCACTTCTGGCGAGCCAGAGCAGCGCACGGAAACGCCGTTTACCTTCCCACTGGAGCGGTACCTATTTATCTAATTGCACTTTGACATACTTTCAAACTGCTAGGCTGGCAGGAGCAGGGACCGAGCAACGGGAGCTCACCCTGTCGTGGGGATTCAAACCACCGACCTTCTGATTAGCAAGCCCTAGGCTCAGTGGTTTAGACCACAGGTTTTCACTGGATCCAGTTAACACAGAAACGAGCACTAAAATTCCATTGGATTCTGCTAGATTCCCGGAAGTGTCTTTTATGTTGTGCGAAAGATCATGCAAAATGCCGAATGCGGGGAAGCATTTGTGAAATGGAATGAAGTACTGCCTCGATGCAGCCTTCGGAGTGGCAAGCATATACAGTACCTGTGTGTCGCACCGATGTTTCCAAATCATAGCCCTTCCTGCCTGGGCCTCGCTTCCCCTCTTCCATGCATCTGATATGGTGGAGAACTGCCTTTCACCTGAATCGCAGCACTTTATCTCATTAATAATAATGATTATTGTTCATTAGCAATTATCTGTTTACAAAGCAGATCATTACGAGGCCCGCCAGGTGGAGATGGTTTTTGTAATTACCACCACTTCCCAGCTAGAATTCAGCTAATAGAACTAGAACAGCTAAGGAAAAGGGGGAGAGGCAGAGAAAGAATGAGTGAGAAAGGGAGAGCAGTTTGGGTTCATCCAGCCAGTCTCCCCACAGTGTATTTTCTAGGACTCTGTCCGTTCTTGTTTTAAACGACTGTAGCAGCCGAGCATTTCAGCTTCCCTGGGGAGGCTGTTGAACAACAGACTTATAGATCTGACTGTCAGGAAGATTTTCCTAATGTTCCCGTTGAACGTGTGACTTTCCCCTTATTGCCATGACGCGAAGGCAAAACATTGTTTGATGTGAGATACGATACAAGGCTAAACATGGTAAGCTTTATATGCCACTTAGCGTTAGATGTTTTGTGTCTGAGTAGCGAGTGGGTGTCTATAAAGAAAAGAAAAGGGGAGAGAGGGAAAAAAAATAAAATAACAGCTATCTGTCTTTATAGCAGGAGAAAGGCTTGGGATTGAATTGAGACCGGGCTGGTCTTTTTAAATCTCTAGGCTCCTTTTTATTTTAACAGTTAAGAATCTTGAAATAAAAAAGTCCCCGAGGATTAGATGTTTGTAAAGATTGCTTCCTGCTCTGCAAAACAGACCTTTCCCACCCTCCCCTTCTTCCTTTGAATAGAGTAGAATTTCAGATGTTAAGAATGTCAGTGCAAGTGTAGATGGGGTATCTGTCATTGGCCCTTACAGGGAAATACCCTCATTTCTCCCTGACTATAACTCCAAATTCTGCGCTGAAGAAAACTGGGATTCTGTGGCCAGAATAAATTATGCAAATGAAACAAATTCGGATTTCTCTCTCTACTTGTTCTTCCTATTTTCTCCAGTTTCTCCCCAGTAGTAATACCTATGCAGCACACTGCAGTTCCTCCTTCTAATGCCAAATAAATCTTATCAAGGCTTCTCTCCGGCTTCTGAGATTATGCCGGACATTTCCTACAGCCTTTCAAAGGGTATGCCTTCTCATTCATACCGGCTAGAGACTTGATTCTGAAAAAAATAATAATCAAAGGGAGCTGGAAGCCCAAGGAAGCAGAATACTGTGCCCAGAGCCACTTACATACACTTGGTTAAAACAAAGCAGTCGGTGCCCACACGCTTGCAGTTTGAAAGTCACAACACAAAAGGAAAAAGGAACTGGGAAGGAAGAGGAAAACAATTTGAAGTGCTGATTATTATACGAGTTTGTATAATCATCAGGTGGAACGTGAACAGTAAGGGGCAGGAAGTGCATGATGGTGCTGGCCTTTCAACACAGCTGATGAAAAAAAAAAGTGTATTGCTTTCCATCTCTTTCATTTAGGCAGTCTCCTAGAATGACTGCACCCGTGTTTCTTCTTGTTTTTTTTTAAAAAAAACTTAGTTATCTGAAAGCTAAATTAGATGAGATGACAGATCACTTGCTGAATTTCTTGATCTTCTTTTCTTCTCTTATTTGAAATGATAAATGCAGCTGTGACGGTGCCCAATTCAGTCTGGGACCATTGCACTGAAGGAGGAAAAATTTCCCCCCTTGCCATTTCCCCAGTCCTAGTAATCCATTTGTAACTGCTATGAGCCTTGAGGGGAGAAACAACACCAGCATCTCTATATAGGGCTGGGAACCGTCCTATCTGAGACCCTGGGCAGCTGCTGCCAGCCAGTGTAGGGAACACTGAGCTCAGTAGTCTGAGTCGGATAAGATAGCTTCCTATGTTCATAACCACAAGGTATGACAGTGGTGTTAATTGGAATAAGGGACTGTCTTCAGACTGTCAAAACCCGAGATTTCAATTCTCAGGAAGATTTCATTAAGTTCCTTTGAATGGAGGCGGGGGGGGGGGGGGGAGAGGAGAGGACCTTTTCCGCCGCGTTGATCCAATTTGTAACACGACCATTGTAAAAGCCTAATAAAAATGAATCAACAAAAATTGATTGCACCTTTAATTAAAATTTAAAGGTGAGTTGTGATAATTAAGAGCAATAAATTAAAGGGTACTGCATTGTTCACATTTGAATTTAGATGAATTCTCTGTTCTCCGCAGACCGCCAGTCAAAGTGTTCAACAGAATAAACAAAGGCATAGTGTTTTTACGTAGCGTGGAGAGAATGGATTGGCTTCTGGTATGGGCTCTGTAAGGCCAAACCGGCAATACGTTAAATGTGTGCCTGCACTGAATGCGTATGTGTGTTTTAAACAGCAGTTGTGTGTGTCTGTGTCTGGGTGGAGAAGCTGATAGAGGTGTGTGAGCAGAATCAGGAACATGGCATTGCTCACTGGGAAGGATTATTTTTCTTCTAATTCTCTGGTTCCAGTGACTTCTTCCCTCTACCTATAGGGATGGAGTGGGGGGGTGGGGGGGTGGGAATTCAGATTAGTTCACATTTAAAGTTGATTCTGCCAGGTCTGTGTTCTTGGAAATAATATGTGAATCAAATCCCAGCCATCCTTTGAAAATGCACTTCTCCGAATTTTGCAATGCAATTCTCCAGTCAAGCAATGTGTACGACAGCGCATGTACCGGAGTATAAAGTGTACATAAAAATCCATATGTTAGTAAAAGCAGTGTACAAAAGCACACTATTTTAGTGAAAGTAGCTTTGCAAAAATGTGTACGTTGAGTGACTTTGCATACAAAGAAGTGTACAGGAAGAGAAATTCACAGCAAAATGCTCATAATTTTTCTCAGCCTGATGTGGAAATGTGGAGAATTGAATTTAAGACTGGAAAAGGGGGAAATTAACCGATTTGCTCATCCTTAACCACCAAGATGCTATTCACCCCAGGAAGCATCTATGTGGAACAAAGCCCTGAAAGACTGGAGAGCAGCTGCCTGCCAGAGTAGACAAGAAGGAACTAGGGAGAACTAATGGCTTGACTTGGTAGAAGGCAGTTCATTACACACTTATGCAGGCAAGCAAACCAATAAAAAACTGCTGTAGGTTTATTCGCAAGGTTGTTTCAAGGCCTTACCTTGTTGATAATGGCGTTTGGGACTCTTTAGAATATCCCTTCAATGTTTCACCAAACTGGAATGTCTCCTTGCTGTTGGGGTGTTGAGCATGTCATTGTCATGGCTCACCAAATCTTTTAAAATCCCATTAATTCCCCAGCTATTCACCCAGGACGAGGTGCTTTCTTGCTTAGGAAATTTCTGCGTAATTCTTTCTCAGCATACAACCATAGGAAAGCTGCCTTATTCTGAGCCAGACCATTGGTTCATCTAGTTCAGTGTTGTCCACACCGTTTGGCAGCAGCTCTGCAGAGCTTTAGACGCAGAGTCTAAAAATGCTGGGGTTTGAACCTGGGATCTTCTGCTTGCAGATGCTGTACCACTGAGCTATGGTACCACTGAGCGAATGGCATTTTCATTTAGGGAATGCTCCACAATCTCCCTTCTTCCCATTATCTCACTGGGCCTGCCAAAGTTAGCAGTTGTTTGCGAGCTACGGAAATGTTATGTGGTTGGAAGCAAGATCAACCTCCGTGTATTTGCTTGTTTGTCTTTTCCGTGCTTGTCAGCTCTACCTCCCATTCCCGCAGCTTGTCCTCCCATTCTGTGCCTGTCTTTTTTTAAAAAAAAATGTCAGAAGTGTCTTCTCTAATCACATTTTTTGTTTGTTTGCGTACTGCAACTTGAGTGAGTGCGCTTCCTCTAATATGCTCAGTTTGTGGAAATCAACTTGTGTCTGGCATGGAGACATTGAAAAACAACAACAAACGGTGCCATTTATAAAAGCTTAGGAGGGGCCAAGTGAGTAGAATGCCAGGCAATTATCATGAGAATAATTGGAAGGGGATTGGGGATGAGTAATGCTGTTTTATAGTGTTTACCACCCTGTCCTTGTCCCTTCTGAACAGACATTTTTCAGTGTACTGTGTTGTTGAAACAGATGTTATCTTAAGAATGGATCATTCAAGCTGGAAGGAAAAGTTTAAATCTATGAAGTGCATGTAAAACATGGCTTCTCTAGCTTGGCTTGCAGATACAATTTCCTGGCTCCTGTTTCTGCACTCAGAGCCTTGCCCAGTCTAATGCTCTGGTCTCACAGAGCAACGCCAGGTTGGCTGTTTCAGCATGAAGCAGAAATTCCAGTGCGCAACTTTGCTCTGACAGGGGATGGAAGAGAATGGAGGCCATTCAAGCATCTGCCTCCAGTCCTCTTTCCCCTGTGCTCTGCCCCCTTTTTGGAGAACTAGGGTCCCTTCGACCCTCTGGCCTTAAGAAGGGCACTTACCTTGTGCTCCATGCCTCCTGTCTGGTGTGCTCTCTGTGAAGTTGGACTGATGATGTAGTGTGAGAGACTCCCTGGGCACACGGGATGGGGACTGTGAGGGTCCTAGGTCCACTCTGGTGCTGTGGGGCCTGATACAGAAGGCTCCTGCCTGCCAGACTCTGGGTTTGGTGGACCTTTAACAACTAGCACCAGGCTCAGAGCTAGGAACTCATCTTCAGTAGAATGTCCCACTTACTGCTGGACTTTGGAATCTCTCCCAGAGATGCAGGGGATTAAACCTGTAACCGGCTGCATGCAAAACAGGTGCTCTACCACTGAATCACAGCCATTCCTACCCTTTTGAGTAGTCAACTAAATGTGGCTTTCCTCCTGATCTAGATCCTACCTTCTAGGTTGGGCAGGAGCAGAAATGGGAGGCGAACGGCTGACTGTACTGCTAGTTTGCTTTCTCACTCGGCATTTAGTAATTAAATCATTGTAAGTAGCACAGCTCATCTTGTTGGAAGGCTTATTTTGCACAAAAATCTTGGCAAAGCCTGTTTTCTCCTTGGGAGGTCACTGTATCTCATCACTGTTTCTCAAGATTTACAGCAAGCAAGACCTGTGTCCACAGGTCACTTCTCTAATTAGCGAGTCTTTGTTTGCTTCAAGCGGCTGCCGTGATGCTATGTAGTGCGCAAATGTCTGTGTGTGCTTTTGAAAACCTCAAAAAGACAAGTGATGTTTTTAAAAATATCCAGGAGGTGTGTTTGATCCCCCCTCCACTTTCTTCCTTCCTCTTCATGCTTAAATGACAGAAAATCTTTTGCTTGACTGGGATAACATCACATCCTCCTACAGCACTGTGTAAAACTGACTGGTATATGGGCTGTTCAGGAATCAGGGACCTGCCTTGTGCTTCCTGCTTCCTTATGGGGTGGGGATTATTTTTTTGCAGCCCAATACTTATGTACCCACTAATTAGTTAGTTGCAAGGGGGCAGAGTGGCAGTGGTGTTCCCCACTGGGACTAGAAGGCAGAAAGCCCAAGAGTAGATGGAGGCAGAGCTAACAACAATCAGAGTCAACTAATTCCAATTTTCTCCCCATGCTCCTCCATGCCTAATTTTACAAGGGCAGTCTCACCCCTTGCTGATTTTAAGAAATAAGGCAGGCAGGTGGGGACAGGCTGAGGGCAGGCTGAGGTTGGTGGGACAGCACCCAATTTGGTGGGACATTGCTCCATTTGGCCTTCACTGCTCCCCTGGCTGGCAGTTCAGATTAGAAGCAGGGAAGACATTCAGTTCACATTGGGCAAACCTACTGAATCCCCACTTTTCAAAACAACGCATGAACTGAAACTCATCCATTCTTCAAAATTCACACTTCTTCCAGTTTTGCAGCACAGTTCTCCAGCCAAGAAATGTGCACAACAATAGATATATATTAGGGTACAGTGTGCATTAAAAGTATATGTTAGTGAAAATAACACACAAAGCTGTGTTTTATTATCGAAAGTGTCTTTGCAATTTTTGGGGGTGGTTTATTAGGCAAAATGGCATGCAAACGTATGCATGTTAGCAGAAAATAGCATTATACCCTGCATTTTCATGAGGATGGTGTTTTTCTTGTTTTTTTAAATGCAAACCAATGTAGAAATGTGGAGAACTGAATCTAAGACTGGAAAAATCAGAAACAGAGAAATGGTAATTGAGACATTTGCCCATTCCTAGTCCAGATCATGGGCCAGAGTAACTTGTAAGAATAGGCGCTCCCTGCTGCATGAGGTCAAAGGCCCATTGTGACCAGCATCCTATTGTCACAGTAGCCAATCAAATGCCTACAGGAAACCCCCAAAGAGGACCTGAATGCTACAGCGATCTACCCACTTGTGATACACAGCAACTGGTGTTCAGAGGCACACTAAATATTATTATTATTATTATTATTATTATTATTTTATTTTATTTTTACCCCGCCCATCTGACTGGCTTGCGCCAGGGAGATGGAGCACCATGTAAATGTAAGCTGATGAGCCCTCCCTCTTATTGCTTAACAGCCTGCGAGTGGCTTTTTACATCATTGTAAAAACATTGACTGTTTTTTCTATGTGTGTTAGAGACCAGTGCTTATGGAAATTAGGATATTTTGTTGATTCCATTCTAAGGTCAACCTAAACAAATTAGGGAACTCTTAAGGTAATCACTCTTCATGCTGAATTTCTTGGTAGTGCACATCTCACTTCAGGGAGAAAACAACACTGTTGCGTGCTTGTTTAGTAGTTCATTTCATTGACATTCACTTCACACCTTCTGTTTAGTTAACCGCATCTAAATCCGCACAAATCTTTGATCCAGGGGCAGGTTTCTTGGCTACAGGTGTGGTATCTAGGTAGTCTGTGACCTCACATTCTTCTACTCTGAAGAAACAGAGGGTGGTGTTGAGATGTCTTTTAAAAAAAGAAAAGAAATTATTTATAATTTTCATGTATATACATTGCAACAATTATTCAACCATAATTTTAACATTTCCTATTCCCTTCCCCCTCATTCTGTGGTTCTTTACATTAATTTTTGTCCTTTCCTGCATACTCCAAATTGTCTTCATTTGGTGTACAAGATGTCTTGATGCTTTGAACTGCAGCCTCCATCGTTGTGTTCACTGCAGCTAGCATCGTTGTGTTCACTAGGGCTGAAGGGAACTGTAGTCCAAAACAAACGGAGGGCTCCAATTGATGAAGGATGGCCTAGGTAATTGTTGGATAAAGGTCAAGGTGGCTAACAAGCCAAGGTCCATATACTGAATTTTGTTTTTAAGAATGCAATATTTCATTTCTATTGCCTGCCTTCAGGCTTGGGGGGCCTCCACCGTCCTTGAGGTCTGCCTCCTGGTAGATGATGATACCAGTAATTGGTCATTTGGGCAAAGCTCTGGGACAGTGGCTGACATTCGCATTTGTCTTTGGCTCATTTTGTGACACCTGCATTCCTTACATGCATATAGATGCTCACTTCTCAGGATTTCAGTTCCTGATGGTTCTGCCTCATATACTCTGAATGTCCACCATTAGAAAATTAATATACTTGTTAGTCTATTGCAAAGGAACTATGATTTTTCTATCAGCTTCTCTGCTGCCCTGTGGCTGGCACACCTCAATAAAGAGTTTTGAACCTCATCACTCTGGAATTTGCTTTGCTTTCTGATGCATATAATAAAACTGCAGAACCTGTAACCCTCCAGATGTTGTTCAATTACAACTCCCATGGTCCCTGACTGTTGGTTGTGGAGATTTGGTGTATGTGTGTGTGTGTGAGAAAGAGAGACCCTAGAGAATTCATCATTGGGGGCAGCCCACAAGTAGTAAAATCCTTCCCCATAGATCTGCATCTGGTAGCTTTTGGTGAATTTTGAATACACACTTCTTTATCCTGGTCTTTGAGATGTGTGTTTTCAGGACCCACCATGTTCCTTTGATTGTCATCTGCTTATTACTGTTTTTAATTCTGAACTTCTAAGTTGTTGTGACCCACCCTGGGACCTGCTGGGGAAGAGTGATTAACAAGATCATTTAACAAGATCATCAGCAACTGCTTTGAACTCTTCCCAAACTGCCCCCTGCCCACCTGACCACTTGGAAATTGCTGAGGGTCCTGGTGGACCATTTCATTGTATGATTTTAAAATTTTATTTCATTGTGTCTTATATGTATCTATAGGGACACGGGTGGCACTGTGGGTTAAACCACAGAGCCTAGGACTTGCCAATCAGAAGGTCGGTGGTTCAAATCCCCAAGACAGGGTGAGCTCCCGTTGCTTGGTCCCTGCTCCTGCCAACCTAGCAGTTCAAGAGCACGTCAAAGTGCAAGTAGATAAATAGGTACCACTCCAGTGGGAAGGTAAACATTGTTTCCTTGCGCTGCTCTGGTTTGCCAGAAGCGGCTTAGTCATGCTGGCCACATGACCCGGAAGCTGTACGCCAGCTCCCTCGGCCAATAAAGTGAGATGAGCGCCGCAACCCCAGAGGCGGCCACGACTGGACTTAATGGTCAGGGGTCCCTTTACCTTTACCTTTTATGTATCTATAATTTTATTGTGTTATAATTTGAATCTCATAGAATTAACACAATAAAATACCATTAAAAAAATCAATATGAATATTTAATATGATGGATCTGCCACCTCTGGTCTTCAGCCACAAATCCACAGACATGTTACCTGAATGAATGAAGAGGTCTATGGACCCTGCTTTAAAGCAAGTAAGTTGGCAACACTGCTAGCTTTCTCTCTCCCCAATCCCATCTCTGGATTTCTGGGAGGGTGCAAATACATTTGAAAAGGCTGTGCAGTTTGGTGAACAGGGGCTGGAAAGGCTGTGAAAAGGAGGAAAAATGAATTCATTATGAGGCAAACATTTTGGCGTGCATATTATTTCATTGTATTGTTATATTTCAGTTTTTAAATGGAATTTAAAGAAAAGAGTACTCCTCGATGATAGAAAATCAGCATAGAAGGAAAATGGATAAGCTTGAACATTTCACGCTGATTTGCTAGTTTTCTGCTGTCAGATATTTTTTAAACACGGCAGAGGCATTCAACATCTCTGTGTTCAAAGGTATACGGACTGCTTTAACACCTCAGCATTCTACTGCCCTATTACCCCCTGCTCCTTCTGCATCTGTGGAGAGAGAGGGAGAGTGTCAGCATATATTTGGGCAAAATCACCACTGAAATGGGAAAACTGCTTTTAAAAATGAGTTTGGGAGTGGGGAGTTGCAGCATTGGCCTGGCAGCATTTTAAATAGCTGAAGATTTGGAGCGAACTAATAGCTTATGTCAGCCAGACAAGTGATTATTACTTGGCCTGAAAGTGATTCTCTGTCTAACGTGGAACTCTTCGGTCCCCGCTAAAGCAACTGTGTTTAGGGCAATGATTGTTAATGAGGCAGCGGTTAAAAGTGAAACGGGCTCCGCGTTCCCCCATGCAGCATAGCCCAGATTGGAGGATGCTCAGTCTGCTGTAAATAAAAAACCTGACTTGGGAGGAGAGCACGCTCATTAAAGGCAGACTCGATGGAAATTGGAGTTGATCATAGCCTTTCAACAGCACCGGAGAAGCCAAACACTAGCCCGCTTCATACATTAGCCATGGGAGATATGCACATTAATCCTTCATGTTCTGGTGGGAGCTGTGGATGTGTTGGATTATACTATCTTTTGCAGTGGCAGG
Organism: Podarcis gaigeae; assembly: GCF_964106915.1. Lineage (NCBI taxonomy): Eukaryota > Metazoa > Chordata > Lepidosauria > Squamata > Lacertidae > Podarcis > Podarcis gaigeae. The sequence goes on from NC_139691.1 coordinate 33,864,576, forward strand.
TGTCTGCCACAGGGCAAACTTTAGAATCCCTTTGTTGGTGGATTGCATAAGCCCACCCAAGATCAGGTATATATGAAATTCCATTAAGCTAAACCCCTCTGGCATTTCCTTCCCTCCCTTTCGTCCCCCAGAGCTGAAGGCTAAGAGAATTGTCAGCAGGATGGTGGGTCTATTAGGGAAATGATGGCTTTAAAATAATAATGTTTGTCTTTGGCCTATGAACCTGCAGTTGTTTGGTATCAAGGATAGTTCCCCCCTCTCCCCCCCCCACTTCTTTTGCAAAAGGCTTTGCAAATGGTGCTTCAATGTAGGTCAAGAGGGGAGAACAAGATTGCAGGCAAGCACGAGTGCTAGATAGAGAGATCAAATGACTCTCTCTACCTTTTTACAGACACATAATGTTCTTGGAGAAATGGCTCTCTCCATAACCAGTCTAAAGGAATGAGTTAGGGTAATATAAACATTGGGCTACCTTTCTGCCTGTTTTGAAGAAAGTACTTTGAATTGCTTGCCATCTGTGAGGCCGTTGGGCAGATGGCAGTATGAGCCACTGGAAATAATTCCTCCCCCTGGCCTAGCAAATGCAGCACCAAGGAGGGAGATCTTGTGGCTCTCCAGATTCCCCTTTGGACTACATCAGGCACGTCTGACAGGTAGATCGTGATCTACTGATAGATCACTGGACATCTGTGGTAGGTCACTGCGAGCTGGGGTAGATCACAGTAGCTCTCTCCCTCCCCCTGAAAAAGCTTTGGCTTCTCTCAAGAAAGCTCAGCAACTTTGACCTGACCCCACCAAAAATAGGGCTTTCCTCCTCCCTAGAAAAGCTCTCATCAACAACTTTGACCAGAACCCCCCAAAAGGGAGTAGATCACTGGCAGTTTTTAATTATGTGAGTACATCGCAGTCTCTTGGGAGTTGGACTACATCACCCATCACAACAGCTCCTGCTGGTTGGGGCTGATGGGAGTTGGAAGTATCAGAGTGCTTTAACAGCCAGTCCCTCTTCCTAGGAAACTCTGGGAACTGTACCTGTCTGAGGGGAATTCTAATATTTACCTAATGTTCCTAGGACTCTTTGGGAGAAGCTGTGACAGTTGGAAATGACATGATAATGCTTTAAAGGTTTCTACTCTTGAGTAGGACTAATGTTGGCTACAATCCAACATATTTATTTTGGTTGCATGTGCTTGGGATCTGGGTTTTAAGAAAGAGCAAGATTCTACAATTCAGTGTCAAAGCTCTGTGTTTGATGTGTAGCCTGTAAAATGTACACACCTAGTCCACCTAGTCCACACCTAGTACAGTTGCTGGCAGGTGGTGCCAATGGTGTTATGCAGTGTCTGACCCATGTGTGTGTGTGTGTGCATTTGTGTGAGTTTGTGCTACAATATATATTTCTGAACCTCGGACCACTATCTGGAGATTACAGTGACTCCCTAAGAATACAGAAGCTGGTGTAGAATTTTGGTGAAAGGAGGGAAAGTAAAATTACATTATATTTAGATAAATTATAGAACAAAAACTGGGAAAGATGGAAAGGATTTGCTGAAATAGCTAACCGAACTAGAATACAAAAAAGGGAGGTGTGAGGAGGTCAAGGAAACAAGCAAATGAAAGATGGGAAGGTTCGTTGTGTTTTTTAATTGTTTCTATTTTTCTGTTTTTTTCTTTTTCCTTATTGTGATGTGTTGTCTTGTTTTTGTTTAATTTGGTGTTTTCTCTTTTTTCTTTTTGTAACCTTTAAAACTTTAATAAATATTATTTTTTTAAAAATCAGAATTTTAGACTATTTGACTGGAAACAAATAACCTATGTGAACGGGAAAATAACATATGCAGACTGAACACTCTAGCATATATTTTTATTGATATTTATTGTATTTGAGAACTGGACCTCTGAACATTAACACATTTCAATGAATGAGCAAGGAGAAAAACAAATCTTGAATTCTTTGCCATTGATTACCCAATTGATTATTGGTTTGCAAAGGAGCAATGTGCTCTAATGTGTTGACTCAGAGCAAACAATTAATGAATTAGCCTCTTACTGTTTTCTTGTGGGATTCAATCATTAGGAAAACACAACCAATGATTGGATATTCAAATACAGCAGTCAGATAGGTGCTTAGCAGTTCCAGACAGTTCTGAGCAGTGCTACATTTGGGATCAGCCCCAGCGTCTGTTTCCTTCCACTGCTGGGGATCAGCATTGAAACAAGTGAAGTGTCTGCAGAATGGAAAGCAAATGAGTTGTGGGCCCTTCCAATGTTTGTCTAGCTCTAGCCCATCTAAGAGCAGTTTGCATGCCACATAAAGGCCACTTCAATTCATTCTATGAGGCAGCCATTGCCACACAAAGATTCTTCACTACAAAACATCCCCTGCCCCCTTTCCCAAATAAATTATTTTCTGTGTCAAGCCATCAACAGGAAGGAACAAAAATGACACGGAGCAATGCAACTCAGCTTCTGTGCAGCCGCCATAATCATGTCAATCAAGCCTATCAAACAGCTGAACTATTGGGAAGCATGGCAGTTTTTAAGTGCATAATAAAATTCCTGCAGATTTTACCAAAAGTCCTACCAGTCTAGCATTCTGCTTCCCACAGAGACCAACTAGAAACTTTCTGAGATACCATTAAGTCCATACCCCATATGTGCTCATTTGACTACTTCAATCTGCAGAACTTGCACTGATACAGGTGCCACACAAAAATCATTCTGCAGTTGTAAGAAATTGATCATTTAGTATGGCATGTGGTATTATGGTTTGTATTAAAAGACTTTCTGGTTTACTGTGGTTTATTGTGAATGAGCTGCATTCAGATCTTCCTGGAGAGTGGAGCTGGGTGGGTGGCAATAATTAACCTTCCTCTCTAGCTGCAATCTCCAAGAAGATCACCCCTCTTCCATAACAATCAGGGCTTCCGTTGGAGCCAACAGAAGGGTTTTTTCAAGCTCAATTGCAGTGGGATTTTTTTTGTGGGGGTCAGCTGTAAAGGGAAGGGTTCTGAACCTGAAGATCCTCTAGCACTGCAATTAGACCTGGAAAAAGGCCTTTTGTTGGCTACAATGGAAGGCTTCTTTCAAGTCTTCTGTAAGCAGGGTGAGGGTTGGAGGTGGAACCCAGCATGCATCAGTGAAAGCCTTGGTCCATGGGTACCACACTGATGACCCATGCAGTACGATCACTGGGTAAGAGAGCACTGGTGTTTTTCCAGGGAAAACCCCCAAACTTTTGTCTAATGGTTGAGCAAGAGACATATATAAATGCACTTCTTAAGTGTCCATGTTGGTGGAACACAAACTTATACATGCAGAGTGAAATATTTCCACCATTTAGATGCTGCCACTTCTCAAGTGGAAAATCCTTCTTTTCTACTGGAGAGGTGGTGATGGACTCTAGAACTCTCCTGACAAACTAGTTTCACATGGGACCTCCACTGGTAACTGCAAACATTTCTATGTGATTGGGGTGGGCTGGGGGAACTCTTCAATGGGACTGAGTAAACTCTGAGTAAACATGTTTACTTTCTTTCTGTTTATCATCTTCTTGAAATCCTCATATATCTATATTGTTCTCTAAAACCTCTCACCCAGAAGTCCCCCTTCTTGGCTATTAGGTGAGCCACTAGTGAGCTGTTGTGATGTCATGGAATGTTTGCAAATATAACATCTCAAAGTGTCAGCAGCTGTATCTTGAGAAGCACTGGTGTTTTTGTGAAGAAATCAGAAATATATTTTCCATGAGAGTTAAGCCGGTCAGGGATTTGGGTGGGGGGAGCTGTGTGGTGTTGGCAGGAAGGGAGCAAGGATTAAAGAGCAGAGATAGTGGTGTGGGGCTGAATTATGCATTTTGATGAGACTGACCAGCCTTATTTTTGATGGTTTGCCTCTACGTTTAATAGCTTGTTTCCCTCTGAAAAGATTGTATTCAGTTGTTGATGATGAGAGCAGTGGGGTCGACAAAAGAGAGAGGAAAGGTTGCTGTGACTTTTGCTCTCCCTAGATGATGCATTGTGCAAGAGGTTCATTGCAATTTTTGGGAGTGGACCTATATGAAATGTTACTTGCTGCAGATCCAGCAGAGGGAGCCTAGAAGCATAGTAAACACTATGCAAACCAACCAGTGACAGCAGCCGCTTGCTTTCTTGATTCAGACATGTTTGCAGAGATATGGGATGACTTTTCATTTGAATAGGAAGGGATGTGTCAGGTTTCTTCCAATTGTCAAAACAGTGCTGTCATTAATGCTTGAATTTCAGGTGCAGTCATTTAAAGATATAGATTGGCTTGATAGATCAAAGCAACATTTTCTAAATCATTCCTGACAGATTGCACCAATCTATCCTGGGTGGGGGGAGAAGTTAGTTTGCACACTTGTTGAAATGATACATGCACTGGAACACAGCCATCCTTTGACATTTGCACATCATTTAAATTTTGAGATACGGTTCTCCAACCTCAGATATGTGTAGAAAAGAATGCATGTTTGAGGAAAGTGTGCATAAGCATGAATAATATTTGTGAAAGTAACATGCAAAAATGCATTTTCTAAGGGAAACTGTAAAAATGTGTAAAAGGTAAATGTACCCCTGAGCGTTAGGTCCAGTCGTGGATGACTCTGGGGTTGCGGTGCTCATCTTGCTCTATAGGTCGAGGGAGCTGGCGTTTGTCCACAGACAGCTTCCGGGTCATGTGGCCAGCATGACTAAGCCGCTTCTGGTGAACCAGAGCAGCGCATGGAAACGCCATTTACCTTCCCGCCAGAGTGGTACCTATTTATATACTTGCACTTTGACGTGCTTTTGAACTGCAAGGTGGGCAGGGACCGAGCAACGGGAGCTCACCCCATCATGAGGATTTGAACCGCCGACCTTCTGATTGGCAAGCCCTAGGGTCTGTGGTTTAGACCACAGCACCACCCGTGTCTCCTGTAAAAATGTATATATTGGGATAAATGTACACGAAAATGCTAATGCATTTTCATGAGGACATTTTAAAAAATTGCAAACCGATGCAGAAATGTGCTTAGCTTAACTTAAAATTGGAAAAAAATGGGAATCTGAGAGAAGCCAAAATTGACAGATTCACCCATCCCCAGGTGGAAATACGGCAAAGTCAGTTGGGGGGCAGGTGGAAAACATGACTTTTCTGCAGCCACCGACTTTGGGAATCTGGTGGCTGTGTTTTGCTTGGTAAAACTGAGGTGACCAGGTGACTCAGGTTTTTAAAAATAAAAAAGAGCAACAGAGAGATGCACACTTTACCTGATTTATAAATGAGATCTCAGCAGCTCTGATTTCTCTGGGGCAGTTTCTATTTTGAGTAGAGTGTTCTGAAGTCCAGAAGACTCCAGAGGAGTGCAATATGTTGCGGAACGATGAATGCCCAAAATGGTTGAAAGTTGTGCCAGAGAGACTGTTCACCGACTTCAGCTTCTCAGGAGCCCCCTACATGAGTGAGGACAATAGTGCTGTCAGGATCAGTGGGTATCTTAGTGGCATCTGGTCCTTGGCACATGCTTGGCTGTGGCAACTGTTAGTGCTGACCATGCCATCTCTTTTCCGTGTACTTGAGGGACAGCTTGTGTTTGGTCTGATATCAGTGTGACTTGCAATGTTTTTACAACATGTTTAGATTTCCAGATTCTATGAATGAACTTTTTTCTGTGGGTATGAGAGAGGATTTACAAGATGAGGGATAGGGGTGGTGGTGGGTCAGAGCAGAAGTTTGCTTAGGATTTGATAACACATAAAGTGCAAGTAGATAAATAGGTACTGCTCCGGTGGGAAGGTAAACGGCGTTTCCGTGCACTGCTCTGGTTCGCCGGAAGCGGCTTCATCTTTCTGGCCACATGACCCGGAAGCTGTACGCCGGCTCCCTTGGCCAGTAAAGCGAGATGTGCGCCACAACCCCAGAGTCGGCCACGACTGGACCTAATGGTCAGGGGTCCCTTTACCTATACTTTAAGGTGCCCCTTTGGAGATTACAAAAAAAAAGAGAAAGGAAATTTGTCAGTGAGAAGAGGGTAAAAGAAGACTGCATTTGCCTGCAGTTTGATGTGCTGATTTGTATATATAGATGCAAATTTAGAAATAAGTACTTCATTTTAAATAGAAATGCAGTACAGCTTATCATAGTAGGAAGACCGTGACCATGTGAGTCTGCTGAGATTGCTGCCCAGTTTCAATGGTTGATGGGCAACTTCAAGAGCCATCTTATTCTTCGTCCTTGCATCTAGACTTGAGGCGGACATCCCTTCAGATAGAGGATGCCTTCAAGCAGAGGACTGTTCTCTGCAAAGTAGGGCACATAGCCATCCTATAAACCAGGCTGGAGAACGTTTTTTTCAGCTTCAGGGCCACATTCCCTTCTTGGCAATCTTTCGGAGGCCGCATTTCAGTGGTGGACAGAAGCAGAGGCAAAAGTGGCTGAAGCAAAGGGATTTATGATTTACTTTTGTGCAGTGGGATAGTTACAGATACCCTCCCCCTCTAGCTTCCATCTAGCCAAGTAAGAATCATTACCTGAGTTCAGAGACACATTCTAGCCAGGAAACAACAACACAGGGTGTAAAATAGGGTGGGTGAGGGATATGGTCTGCGGAAAGTGGGTGTGGATAAAGAGGGGACGTAGCTTGGGGAGCATTCCATGGTCCAGACGATGGCCAAATTTGACCCCTCCCCTGCTGTCGACAGATAACTCACCTTTCACCATTTTGACAGATGGAATTGGGGACGTTCCATTTCTATGCTTTTGACATTTTTCGTGCATGTTTCCTCAGAAGTTAAGTCCCACTTTGCTACATTTATTTCCCCCCCAAAACAGCCTTGTCCTATGCTGGTTTATGAAGTATGCTGGTTTATTTTACAAAATGGACCATAATAGTTTCCTTTAAATAAACAACACACAGCCCAGCATATATATATGAAATAGCATGTTTAAATATCCCACTGTTTGAACTGCTTGCATTTATTGAAGCATAGCTACTACAACTCAAAAGACATCTAGCAGCATTTTCTCCTGGGCTATGGCATCACAAAATAAAAAATTAAAATGGGAGTTGTAGTCCAACAATAGCTGGAGACCTAAGTTTGAGAAACACGCCAAGGGTATGTGTGTGTGTGTGGGGGGGGTACCTGTCTCCCTCCAGGAGTGATTGGACTCCCAAGTGCAGGTAAAGCATGGACTTTGCACAGGTAAAGCATGGACTTTGGCCAAAGATGAAGGGAGGTGGAATCCAGCAGCATCTGGAAGGCTACAGGTCCCTCACTCCTGTTAGGGGCCATGCTCTGCCTAGATTAGCAGTAGGCCACCTAGCAGTTCAAAAGCACATCAAATGCAAGTAGATAAATAGGTACCACTCCGGCGGGAAGGTAAACGGCATTTCCGTGCGCTGCTCTGGTTCGCCAGAAGTGGCTTAGTCATGCTGGCCACATGATTCGGAAGCTGTCTGCGGACAAACGCCTATAGAGCGAGATGAGCACCACAACCCCAGAGTCGTCCGTGACTGGACCTAACAGTCAGGGGTCCCTTTATCTTTACCTTTTTGAAAGAGTAGCACCCATGAAAAGCATGCTAGGATGCCACACAGGAACACAATATACCATATATATCAAGTCAGAGCATTGTTCCATCTAGCTCAGGATTATCAACATTGACTGGCAGTGGCTCTCCGGACAGGGACAATCAGGCAGGAGTATATCCCAGCCCTACCTTGAAATGCAGGGAGTTGAACTTGGGATCTTCTGCATGCAATACAGATGCTCTACCACTGAGATGCAGCCCTACCTGAGTTATGGCCACTCAAGCGGATGCTACAGCACACATGCATCTGCTTTTGCCTTGCTACAGTGATTGTAGTCAGTTGAGCAAGGAAGATGGCAGCAGCAAAGTAAGATGCAGACTGGGGTGTCGGTCTGGCTTGACCTGGGCTACAGTCAGACCTTTGGGCTGTCCTGTTCATGCCCAGGTATTCCACAGACTTCCTCTGATGGTGCCATTCACTCTACCCATACTGCATTTTGGCTGTACCTGTGGCCTGGAGACAAAAAGGGCTGTATCCAGCCAAGTCTTACACTGAGTAAGCCCCTTGAATTAATGAGCCTAATTCCAAGGGGTCTACCCTGAGGAGGACCAACACTGGGTGCAACCTATAAGGTTTAATCTTTTCAGGCACAGTAGCACTTTGGCATTAATGGAGTTTGCATTTCATTTGACGCTAGCTCCAATTCCTGCATCTAAACTCTACTCTAAACAATGTGCACACAAAAAAACGCTGTTTCGCAAGAGGTATATTTCTGAAAATGACTTTGCTATTAAAGTTGTTTCTTTTAAAATGGCATAATATGGAAGATTTTGGGGTTGTTGCTTAAAGAAAAAGAAAAAGGAACCAGTAAGGAAATATGTATCTTTCTCCCCCTCCCCACCCTCCCTTATCAAAGTGAAAGGACTCACAAACAGTTTGAGCTGAAACTGCTCTGAATTGGAAGTAATTGACATGCCTGGTACTTGTGAAATTCACTCGGCGTCCTCCATCCATTCTCCTGCTATAAGCGCTGTTACACTGTGCCTGAGCAGCCCATAGTGCTTCCTGGCCTAGCCTAATCTAATTCCATGCTCAAAGGGGATTTGCTGGCACATAAAAATGAAGAGGAAGAAAAAAAAAATATCCATAGCCCACTTTTTTAAAAGTCCGTTTTGCTGTTACAGGTGACCCCTGCACCCCTCAGTGCCACTGTAACAAAGCTAATATAGAGGCAGGCTTTCGTGCATCCTAGACTTGAAGAGCTTGTCAGCTGCCTGCTGCCCCAGAGGACCAAGTTTAGCTCTTCCAAGCCCTCATGCAATGAGGGTGAGTGGGGACAAGCATGCAAGCTCTGTCCCTACCTCACCCCATCACACTCCATCATCTGGGCAGGGGAAACTGCTGTCCTCCTTATCTGGTCCCTCAATCTCTCCCCAGCCACACTACTCACCATCCCAGCTTCATTCCACCATTGAGATTCTTCACCTGTCTGTTTTGTGCGCTTGAACCCTGGTAATGCCACCTGCTTGCCTCGAGACGGCGTGTGTGTTTATAGAAACTAGAAACTGTAACAAAGGCAAATTTTGCATTCATTCCTCTGCCCACCTTTGCCTCTGGCCCCACCCACCACTGGTAGGTGGCCCCTGGAAGGTTGGCCAGAAAGCAATGTGGCCCTTGGTTCCCAAAAAAGCTTCCAACTCCCGCCTCGAAAAGTTTTCTCTTTCTTTCCTGGCCCTGCCTTGAAACTTGTGTATGGCCACATCCTAAAGCTCTGTGATATCACTTTAAGCAGTCATGTCTTCCCCCTAGGGATTATGGGAGCTGTTGTTCATTAAGGGTGCTGAGGGTTGTTAGGAAGCCTCTATATACCTGTAATTCTCAGAGTGGATTAACAGTCAATCCCTCTTAGAACTATGGGAATTGTAGCTTGGGAAGGGGTGGGAATGGGAGGGAGTTTCCTAACAACTCTCAGTACCCTTGATGAACTACTGAGTGGGAGGCCACGACTGTATCAAAATGGCATCATAGCGCTTAAAATATGTGGTGGGACTGAGGCCCTACAAGGTATGTCTGATAGGAACCTGCTGTTTACATAGCTAAATGTACCCAGAGCACTCAAGTCACAGAGATGGAAATTGTTTTGCTTTGGGCACGGAGCAGAAACTGGATTTGAGAGACCTGCATTTATGTACCTCCCTAACCACAGATTCACCGTGAAGCCTTGGCCATCTTTCCCATCCTTAAGATGAGGATTATTTCCGCACAGCGTGGAGCTTGCTGCATGCTAACCGAGATTAGCAAAGCACTTGGAAAATTAAAATGGCTATTTAGTGATTAGTAGCAGAGCGGGGAAATGAGGAATCCCCCTCCAGGAGAAATGCAATGCTATGATTTTCAGGGGCTAGGCGAAAGAATTTAATCTATTATCTTCCCATTTGGAAGGCATCAGAAATGTATAAGCATAGTGGATCTGAACTGGATTTTTTAAATTTCTTTTGGGCATTAGTCTAGTTGTGTCAGTGAGGATTCTTGATTTTATGGTGGGAAAGCCTTATTACATTACTGTTAATGCCCACGAAGCATAGGATAAACCACAAGCTTAAGTCATAGAAACGGGGCAGATTTAGAATAAATGCGGGGGAAATATTATTTTCGCTGCAAGAATAGCTGGGGCATGATGTGAGGTGGTTGGGACAGCAAAGCATGTAACACTGCGGTTAGATAAATTTTGTTCTATTCTGGAACGCAACACATCTGAAAATGCCTAATTTTCAGGTTAAGGCAGATCATGGGGTTCTAGTCCTGTCAAAAGACTCCTGTCTCTTCCCTCTGGTAATAACAAATTTTGGCTAGCTACCAAGGCTAGGTATCACGTGTTGATTTCAGACCATACCTGCTTCCTTTAACCACTGGATGCAGCTGACCAACAGGACCCTACTTGGGATTTAATCAAAGCCTCTTCCCACAGCTGCCTTTTCCCCTGCCTTCCATATGTTTCTACTTAGCACTCCCCCCCCCCCATTCTCTTTCTTTCTTTCATTCATTTCATGCTCACCTGTGCAAGGACCCCTTTGATGCTGTGTGCAGTAATTGCAAAGACACAGAGAGCAGCGGTCAACAGTAATGCACCCGAGTTTTAATTGGCTTGCGATTTCCCTCTAATGTTTAACATGGATAATTTTCCTCTCTGCCCTGGCCCTGCCGCTCAGATTCAGATCAAAGAGGCATCTCAGAGTGAGATGGTCCCTGAGCGTGGGCCAGTGACTTCTTATAAAGGCAAAAAACTTTGTCTCTGTTGAGCATGTTTTGTTTTTTTTGAGGCTCGCCCACTGACCGCATGAAAACGTGCTGTTCAGAAACTATTTAGCACCGACCTTTCGTATAGTGGCACTCATTATTATCTCACGAGCCCCGTAAACTAGGCTGGTAATTATCAGGGATTGATTTGAATGGACAGCAAAGCTATTCTTGGCAGGTTAGACTACACAGTTGTCATGACAGCTGCATAAACGAATACTATGAATCGGGTTAATTAAGGGTAATTAATAACTGCTGTTTTGCCCTCATTGTTGTTGTTCTTTAAAAAAGTAAATAAGATATTTCCAGGGCATGATAAAGAGGGAAAAATTGGATCTGTCAAATGCAGTTTTCTGCACTGCCAACAGAAGTCCTTCCGCACCCTTTATGCACGATGCTTTACAGCAGGGGATGTGAAACCTATGGACCTCCAGATGTTGTCCAGCTTCCAGCATGTCTAGTGGTCACAGTGCCATCCCCTGCTTTAGAGAGTGGCATGAACAACAACAGGAACTAAAAGACAAGGCTCTGCCTTGAGGTGCTTACAATCTAAATTTCAGCAGGAGGCAGACAACCGAAAGAGGGGAAGGAAGGAAGAAGCCACATCTTTGGAGGCCTTTTTAATTTAGAAAAAGGCAGCTACAAGGGATAGGATAGAAGGTTATAAAATTATGTGTGGCATTGTAGAAAGTGAAGATGGAGCAAGAATGCCTAGAAAGCACTGGGTCCGAGCGGTTTTCTGCTTGACCTACTCCTTTTCCAGGGCAAATTCACTCTTTAGTGCTAAATTGGAGCAAACTTCAATCCGGAGAAAACTCGAATTGCTGTTTGCTCCGATTGAATGCTAACAACCAGTTTTCTCTGGAGGAAAGAGGAACTTTGGATAAGCCTGAAATGTGGCTTCCTCGTGATAGAAGATCTCAGGGCCAGCCTATATTACTGATGCAGGAGGATTGATTCAGGATGAGCAAAAGGAAACATTTCCTCCCACCGTGTGTACTTCATTGATGGAATTCACTCTTGGTGGGCACTAGCTTTAATGGCTTTGAAAGCGGATTAGACAAACGCATGGAGGAGAAATCATCCACAATGGCTATGTGCAGCGAAGCTGAGCACCAACTTCTGGTTGAGCAACAGCAGGAGTGGGCTAAATCCTTCCCACCCTGTTTATGGACTTCCCATAGGCATCGGATGGGCCATTGGACAAGGGGTGATTAATCTGACCCAGCAGCATTCTTCTTTTGATCTTAAGAGAAGAAAGAAGTAAGGGTAACAGGGGGCGGTGGGGGGCGGTGGGTCTTTTATGGTGTTTACTCCTTTTCCCCTCAAAGCCGCCTGGGTAGATAATGGGTTTGATCCAGATTACAGTAAGTCAGTTGCATTTAGGTCCCATTGGAATCCCTGCAGTTTAAGCTAATCATAACAAACTATTCATGTTGATTCCAATATGTGCTGAATACACATAAGGCTGAAATTTCAGGGGTAAGTTCTGTTGAACTTGGCAAGGCTTTCCTCTGCACTTACATGTACAGGGTTGCAATGTTAAGTTATTATTCAGAATCCAGGCCTCTGAGTCTTAAGAACAAGAAGGGGTGTGAACATGCAGACACCAAAGGCACAAACAGGTCACCAGGAAACAATGAAAAACAAGGTTCACTTTTGCTTTTAGTTTCTCAAAGCATCCACGCTTCTCTATTCTCTTCACCCCAGTCCACTCCTGTACAGATCTTTATGTCTGCCTAAGTGCTTTTCCTGTTTCTGATTCCAGTGGGCACCTGCTCCTGCCTTTGTTCGGGGTTAAATAATAGTGTTGAAGGCTGTGAAACATTTTTCAGATTGTTTAAAGAGCACATATTTGAACAACATTCAACAACAAAAGAAAGAGAGTTGTCATCATTAAATGCTTATAGGTCACTTTCAGAAGCTCCTCCTGGGAGCTGTGCAAGTCCAGGGTTCACATCTGCCTAAATTCTGTTGGGATGTTTCCCCCACTGCTGGGGAACGAACACTTTAATAGGAACTTAGGAAGCAACCGTATACCACCAGGTCCATCAAGCTAAGTACTGCCTGCTCCAACATGCAGCAGTTATCCAGGTCCTCAGCAGGTAGAGGTCCTTCACATCATTTGCTCCCTGGTCCTTCTAATTGGAGATACTGGGGATTGATGTCAGAAGGCAGTCATTTCCACGCCAGCCTCTATTTGCCACAATGTTAAGTGCAGTTCCAGTCATTTCAATGTAAGGAAACATTAAAACAATGTAAAAACACCCCACAACTTATTAATTGTGTGGTCCCTTCCAACGCTACAGTTCTTTGATTCTATGATTCAGCATATATTTTGCTGAGTTAAGAACAACAAGCAAGCTGAATGGATACCAGTCATATGCCCTAGAGAGATTTCCATTCATGACCACAGATGAATGCCTGAACTGCTGCAATTTCTGCTTCGTTTTCCATTGTCAGAATTCTCACCTTTGTCTGTAGTGCTCACTTGGCATTTTGCACTTGTTAGATGTTGTCCCTTCTCTGAAAAGCAAAAAAGGACACAGACAGACAGACAAATAGACACACAGAGGATCTGATTGGGGACTTAGCAGCCTTTAAAAAACATGGCCAAGACAAAAGCTGTTACTGAACTGCAGTGATGTAAGTGTTGGAGAGCAAACAACCCAAAAATATTATTCAAGACAATAGCTGAGTTAATCCCCACATCACCTTCAAGCCATGTCTAGTTTTAATCATCTCTAAGGCTTTCCAAGACCTCTTTTAGGCTACAGCTTGTTTGAAAACAAACCTCTTTTAAGATGATGCTCAGAAAATGAAAGGAGGGGAAAAAGGAGAGAAACAGAGACAGACAGACAGAGGACTCTATAGAGCTTTTTTTAATTGCCTCTGCCAGTTGCTAGAATCATAGGTGGGAAGTTGTTGCACTCAGGTTCTGCTGGCAGGCTTCCCATGTGCATCTGGTTGGCCGCTGTGAGAACAGCAGGCTGGACTAGGTGGGCCTTTGTTTTGACCCTGCAGGGTTCCTCTCTTGTTTTTAGAAATGGGATGCAGGGAATGTGATTTTCAAAGATGATATAAGGGAGAGGCAAAGATGGAAGAGAACCCGGTGATAGAGAATAGGCTTTGAACCTTGTTCTCCAATTCTTCTCATGTACCAGGTGTAGTCATCGCCTTGCAAGAACATTAGTCCTTCTGACACAGAATTGTCTCCACATGCAAGGTGGGGATTTTGTATCCCTCTAGATGCTGCTGGATGGGACGCGGGTGGCGCTGTGGGTAAAAGCCTCAGCGCCTAGGGCTTGCCGATCGAAAGGTCGGCGGTTCGAACCCCCGCGGCGGGGTGCGCTCCCGTTGCTCGGTCCCAGCGCCTGCCAACCTAGCAGTTCGAAAGCACCCTCGGGTGCAAGTAGATAAATAGGGACCGCTTTCTAGCAGGAAGGTAAACGGCGTTTCCGTGTGCAGCTCTGGCTCGCCAGAGCAGCGATGTCACACTGGCCACGTGACCCGGAAGTGTCTTCGGACAGCGCTGGGCCCTGGCCTCTTGAGTGAGATGGACGCACAACCCCAGAGTCTGGCAAGACTGGCCCGTACGGGCAGGGGTACCTTTACCTTTACCTTTAGATGCTGCTGGACTACAACACTCATCATCCATAAACACTCTGTATTCTGATGGGAGATGGAGTGGAGTCCAAGAACTTTTTAGAGAGCCACCAGTTTTATATGGCTTAGCGTACAGTTATACAGTTATCTACCTGGTCTACCCTGACTGGCAGTGGCTCTGAAGGGTTTGGGAGAGATGTCAGGCACTGTTGAATGCCCTGCCATCAGATGTCAAACAGATACACAATTGTATGACTTTTTGAAGACATCTGAAGCCAGCCTTGTACATATGGTGCAATCCTCTGTATATCTACTCAGAGGTTATGCTCCATGGTTGAACTTGCTCTCATGTAAGTGTGCATAAGACTGCAGCCTTAGCGTGAGTTTCTAACATCCTCTTGGTTGCCCTCTGCACACATTCCAGTTTGCCAATATCCTCATTAAATTGTGGTGCCCAGAACTGGATACCGTACTTCATGTTGAAAATTGGAGTGAAGGGTAGAACCTGCACTGGATTAGCTTGCCCTGCAAGTGAATACTGCTTGTTTTATGAAGGTGAGGTCTTGCTATATGATATTGTTGTGCTCATTCTAGGCATTTCTGTGTTATGGCAAAATCTACTCTACATGTAGTGTGCACCATGAAACAAGTGCATCATTTCTAATCTTCAACCTTAAGAGTGGATGATGGTGAGACTTATTTAAACCTGGAGAAATGAACCTTTAAAGAGCAGAGAATTTATGGACAATAGATAGATAGATAGATAGATAGATAGATAGATAGATAGATATAGATAGATAGATAGATAGATAGATAGAGCAAGCAAGCAAGCAAGCAAGCAAGCAAGCAAGCAAGCATTCATTCATAAATAACATGAAGAGGCAGGGAAGAGAACAGCTTTGAGCTGAGATGGATTTGAACGGATTCTTGGCTCATCCCCATTACTCTCTTAAGCTTGTTGATTTTAAATCTGGGTTGTCTGGGTAGTGACAGCATTGCTTTCTGTAGGAAGGATGTTGACAGAGCTGAGGGACAACATCCATAAGCCAGAAACCATGGTGGCATATTATGTGTGAATGCAGCCATTGAGAAAACAAGTTTCTGTAGGTCAAAGGGCTACACGGTGATGATTATTTTTCACAGATGAAAATTCAGAGACTTAGGCTGCATCCATGCCACACATTTAAAGCACATTTAGAGAACCTGGCTTCCCCTCAAGAAGTCTGGGAAATATAGTTTATCCTTCCTGGAGTTATAATTCACAGAATCCTTCAAAAACTGCAGTTCCCGGGATTCCTTGGAAGAAGTCAGGTATGGTGTATAAGCAGGTAGGGTTTAAAAAAACGCATCTGTGGGCCCCTCTTTGCTCTCACCTGTTTCCTCAGTGCTGGGTTGATGAAGAGTTTTGCATACTCCTGGAAAAAACTCTGAGAAAGTGGGGTTTTTTTTTGGGGGGGGGAGGAGAGGAGAAGAACTGTGGTGCAAAATTGTGTGAGATCATGGCAATCAAAATAGCCACTGTGCTCTTGTGGTAAAAAAAGGAAGATTGTGTTCAGGAAGATGATGTCCTGGATTTTGGCTTCAAAGTTTTGGAGGGCGTGGTCTTG
Organism: Podarcis gaigeae; assembly: GCF_964106915.1. Lineage (NCBI taxonomy): Eukaryota > Metazoa > Chordata > Lepidosauria > Squamata > Lacertidae > Podarcis > Podarcis gaigeae. The sequence goes on from NC_139691.1 coordinate 33,880,617, forward strand.
TGCATATCTAGGGGCCACGAGCCAAGAAAAAGCATTAGAACTTTTAATTCTAATTCAGGGAACTGGAGGGTAGCATTTTTCTGTATGCTTAGAGTGGATCGGGGGGGCATGTTGGTCCTAGCTAGAGCCCCTACCCTATTCATGAATCTGGATGCAAATAGTACTCAGTTAGTTTTGCCACAGCCTGATAAATATTGGCTTGTGGTACTTTGGAGGTGGGCTCTTCGTTGGTGGTACACACAAACCTTTCACTGACTTCCTGATTTAATCTCCTACTTCAACTGTTGTTTTAACTGCTACACTGTTTTAATAGACTTGCTTATTATATATTTTAATTACGGTGGTTTTGGTGTAGTTGTTTTGCTATGTATTTTTAATTACAAGTAGATTTTTATAATTGGTTTTATTTTCCTTATTTTGCTTTTATTGGTTTGTGAACTGCCTTGGTATTTCTTCTTGAGATGAACGCTGGTATGTGAATAATTATAATACAGTAAGCCTGCATCTCACGTGAGGGTTGGGTTCCGGGGATCCATGCATAAGCGCAAAAATGCGTAAAAAGAGGAACCCTCGGAACCAGACTCTGCAAGGTGGAGCTCTGACAGGGTCCTAGAGTCCTACTGCCTTCCCAAAGTTGGGCAAGCCCACAACTGTATTTATGTGGGGGGAATAAATAAACAGAGCATGGGTTTCCTCTGCTTTCTGTTTATTTATTTCCTGCGCAAAGCTGCAATCACATAAGTAAAATAAGCATAAGATGCTTTCTTACTGTATTAAAACAACAATAATAATGCACACATAGACCCCAATACATGCACGGTCGAATAGTACAATCTCTGCACTGTAATTTTAAATTATGTATTAATTGCATTTTTATCCTCCCCTCCCTCCAAGGACACTAGGATGGCATGCATAGTCAATAACCCCACCCACCCCTGCATTTTCAGTGACCTTATGAAGGTAGGTTAGGTTGGGCAGCCCATTGTTGCCGGGTAAGCTTTGTGTCCCAGTGGAAGTTTGATTCTGGGATCTCTCTTACCTCAGTCTAAGCACTCTAACCAAGGTGTGGGGAATCAGTGGCGCTCCAGGCGTTACTGGACTCCAACTGCCATGAGCCCCTGCCAGCATGGCTGATAGTCAGGGATGGTATGGGTGTTGTAGTCCACCAAGACCTGGACAGTTGTAGGTTCCCTGCCCCTACATTATCCACCATATAACTCTGGCTTTTGCTGCCTGCAGAATACACAGTTGGAGGCTATTTGCATAGGCCCCTATGCAGATGTGATAGCCAACATCTGCAGTTTGGGTGTGCTGAGGGAGTGAGGCCAGCTGGCAGGGGCATTATTCCCCAACCAGAATGTCAGCGCAGGGCTATAGCAATGACTGCGCTTGTACTCTCCCCTAATGCTGTTACAGATTTCCAATATGCCAGCCCGACAAATAGCTGATATTATTAGTCGCTTTTGGGTAGCATAATTACATCTTCATTGTGAGCAGTAGCTCTGAGAATCTAGGTTTCCAATCCAAGCTTCTTTTTAGAAATCCAGTCACAGCTGCTCCTTCCTTTGCCTTTTAAAAAATCCGTTTTCAGATTTTAAAAAATGAGCAAAGATGCGTGCGTGCGTGCGTGTGTATTTGGGAAGGGGGATTCAGAATGGATTAACGAATATGCTTGTGCTGTAATATATAATCTGTTGTGATACTTTTTTCTCATTACGGTACACTGAGCGATGTGGAGGGATCAGCTCTCCTTTGCCTTAGATAGTGCTTCTCCTCCCCTGCTTCCTGCCATGCTTTTTATTTTATTGGGTGGAAATGGAAGCTCAACTTGAGTTCTCTCACTCTCTTTAATAATCTCCATCAGAATCTGCTGCCCTTTATGTAAGCTCCGGCAATAATTAGAGGGTTGCGGGAGTTAAGCAGGCACGGAGGCTGACTCTGAGAAACATTCATTGTGGCTCATTAAATTTGGAATTAGGACTTAAAAGGTCAGGAATAAGTATTCTGTTTATATTTCTGGACAGTAAATCTAAATGGACACCGCATTTTCCACACGCCTCTGCCTCTCTTGTACTGCCGATCCGCTTCAGTTGAGCAGCTATCGCAATGTCTGCTGGAAACAAAAATGGGGACCATTGCATTGATCAGAGGCAGGGAGATGATCTCCTGTATTCCCTGTAATTATAAAACATCGATATCAAAAAGCTGAATGCACTTACTGTTTCAGAGAGAGCGAGAGACTCTTGATTGCTACTGTTCGGTTTCCAATCTTGGGTATTATTGGGGATAGCAGTAAGCTGGGAGGTAGGAAAATGGTTTCCAAGGGAGATGGGAGAGATCAGAACCCTTTTAACCATTATTGAACTTGTTCGGGTGACTGGCACTTAAATGCTATTTAATAATAGATAGTCGGTCGACCCGCCTCCAGTCTGCTTTGTTGTCTCGTTTTGGGACGTTGAGCTGGTGTAGATATGCAATGCCGCCCATGAAGGATGGGCAGGACAAGACTGGGCCTTTCACTGCATTCTACGTGAGGTGATTCCAGAGTGGCTGAGATAGGATTTTTGCTTCTGTTGTAGAAGCTTCGTTGGGTCAAATAGACAGTGGAGCTAGGTCTAAACAGGAGGCAAAAAAGATAGAAGAAGAATGGATGTGGATGGGTGTGAGAACAGAAATAAGGCAAAGGTCTGCTCCCTCTTCTTCTGACTACATGGCATCATCCCACCACCAACCCCCTGGCTCTGAGTCTTCTTTCCCTGGGGTTCCCTTGGGGGTCCGCCAGCTGGTTCCTCCCACCACTCCTGCGCATCCAGCCAGTCCATGACACAAAGTTATGATTCTTAGCTTCTTTCCGGGGTCTCTTGCAGAGACTCTGCTTACTACATGATCGTTAAACTGGAATTGCTACGAATTGATCCTGGGCCCTTCTACAAGCAAAACTGATGAGCTGTGGCCTCCTCCCTGGTTCTAATCTGCCAGCAGCTACTGACAGCTGAGGGGTAGAGCTGAATGTTTTTCAGAATGGAGTTCCATAATTGGGGGCCATGATCGAGAAGGCTCTGTCGCATGTTTCTACCCACACATCTGGGATGGCAAGCAGGGCATCCCTGGATAAGCTTTGAATAGTCAATTAGGGCTGTACTAGAGCAGGCACTTTCTCAGGTAGTTGGATCCCAAGTTGTGTAGGACTTTATAAATTAATACAAATAATTTGAATTGGCCCAATAGGTTTATAGGTAGGCAGTGCAGGGATAGGACCATCTGGGTAATTTAGATTCTGCCCCCCGCACTTGCCACTCAAGATAACAACCAGGCAACTTCTGGGATTCTAGAGTCTGTGAGGCCAGGGCAGCACAACTCCTGTCTGTGCCTTTGCAAGTGACTCTGGAGCAGAAGCCTCAGCGCCATGCTTTGCTTTCCCTACTCAGATTTTGAAATTCTGTGTGGGGAGATTTTGTGATAAGATCATAGGTTGCAGATTCCACTACCTTTGATGTTGGCAGAAAGTCACTTGCTGGTACTTCTGCCACAGCACCTGTTGCTTAATGGGGTAGAGGTCCCCAGTGAATACCTGGTGATGGTGAGTCGAAACAGTGACTGGCACTAATTGGCTCCCTTGTTGGCAGTCTCGACAAAGAGGCCCGGGGTCCAAAGCGGTCACGGCAGGGGGAACATCCTATCACTCTGGTCAAGGTTGAGGTTCGTTGGGAGAGCTTGCAGTTTCCCTGTCTGCTCTGCAGGATAATTAGACCTCTCTTTGTTCAGTTTTAACAACTTGGCACTGAAAATGTACAGGAAAGGAATCTGAAGGACGTTGATCCAGTTCTGATTTCAGTGGCCGGAATTGCTTGTTTTAGAGAGACTGGGTTCTGCTGGGCTAAAATAACTCCAAAAAGAGGGAGTTGATATGGCCTGTAAGGAGCAAGAGGAATTTGCCTGTTGCTCCCTCACTTTTCTCTCTCTTTCTCTGCCTCACACACTATCTATTTAATCCAGAATGGTATTCTGATGGTGAAACAGTGCTGTAATGGTTAGAGCAGGCATGGAGAACCGGTTGACTGAATGTGGCTCTTCAGATCTGTCTGGCTCACAAGACTGTCTCCAGGTCACACACTCTGAGGCCTCTTAGCAGTCCTGCTCTTGCCATCCTCCTTTGAGTCCATTTTTCTTGGCTAAAATGAACTGTGACAATGGCTTTTTGTGTATGTGATCCCTCAGCAGCTCAGGAAAGTATAGGGCAGCTAAAATGGTGGAACTTCACATTTTGGTGTCCCTTTGAAGAAGCTGAATGTGAACTGAACATCTTTACATCCTTTGAAAGTGCCAGCAGCTTCTACTGATTTAAAAGACACCCTCACCCATGATTGAAAAACCTCCAGTGGTATCCTCCTCTTATCTTGGCAAGTGAGAAGCAGAAGATCAGAACAAGCAGGTCGCTGTGCAGACTAGGGATGCATGGATCTTGTTCTCTCAGTTTCTATTTTTTCCAGTCTTAAAATGGGTTCTCCACATTTCCACAGCAATCTGCACAATCCTCAGCGTCTTAAGGTGAATTTCTCCTAATAGACACATTTTCTCATACAATTCCCCTTCCTGTAATGTAGATCTATATGTTATTTTTACTAATATATTCATTTTATGCACACTTTTCCCTAATACAATATACAGTGGTACCTCTGGTTACATACTTAATTAGTTCCGGACGTCCGTTCTTAACCTGAAGCACCACTTTAGCTTATGGGGCGTCCTGCTGCCGCCGTGCTGCCAGAGCACGATTTCTGTTCTCATCCTGAAGCAAAGTTCTTAACCCGAGGTACTATTTCTGGGTTAGAGGAGTCTGTAACCTGAAGCGTATATAACCTGAAGCGTATGTAACCCGAGGTACCATTGTATACATTTTTGTCGACATTGAGAATTACATTGCAAAATTTGGAGATGTGTGAATTTTGAAGGCTAGCTGTGCTTCAGTTTTCATATTGTTTCAGAAAGTGTGAATTTGATAGACCTGGCTTTAAATGCAAGCCAGTTTTCTCTCCCATCCCTACTGCAGACCATCTATTTTGAAATGGTTGCAGCAGCAACTTTAAAGGAGGAGGATGGTAGCATGCTATTGGTGCTTTGCAGGGGTCTAAAACTGCCTTTGTCCACCTTGGGTCCCCAGATGTTGCTGGACTACAAGTCCCATTATCCCTGACCACTGGTCCTGCTAGCTAGGGATGATGGGAGTTGTAGTCCAACAACATCTGGGGGACCCAAGCTTGACAAAGGCTGGTCTAGAATGTGAACTCATTTTAAAGATGTAAAACATGTGGCCATGGAATAGTTTTCTCCACCAGGTGACTTGAGGAGTGTAAAACCCAGTGTAATGGAGAGATAAGGAAGTTGGTTTTGCATACAAGGAAACCTGCATACAAGGAAACCTGGGTTCAAGTTCCCATTTGGCTTACAAGCTCCCCAGGTAGCTTCAGGGCAAGTCACTCAGCCTAACTTGCTGTGAATCTAAAACTCCTCCTTGGAGGAAGAGTGGGATAAAAATGTAACAAATAACACAAGACATATATATACATACATATTTCCACTAGTATGAGGTGCCTAATTTCTCTTTGCACTGTTAAATGATGAGTCATCCTGGAGAGAATGAACCAGTGGGTGTGTCTTGTGATAAGAATTCGCAGTCCAGGCCTGTTTATTCTCTTAAGGATTAAAACAAGGAACGCCTTTAAATCAATGAATTTGTGCTGGTCTGATTGTACAGATATTTGGCTTTTGTGCTATTTCCTTTGGGCCTTGATACTTTTCATTGGCTTACTCATTATTTCCAAAACAACTAGACTGAACATCGCAGCTGATCTGCAATTCTCAGAGTGGTTTCGTGAGCAGTCCTTTCCACAGAACTCTGGGAACTGTAGCTGTGTGAGGGGAATGGGGCGCTCTTAAGAGCTCTCAGCAAAATACAGTCCCCTGGATCCTTTGTGACTGTTTAAAGTACTGCTTTAAATGTATACTCCAGGCTCACCTTGTTGTTATTGGTGTGTGCGAATGTGTCAAACAGCAAAGGAGGTCTTCCGAAAGGGACTGGACACTCCTGGTGACAGGAGGTTGGATTCCCTGGACCATGGACCATTTACAACATCTTATGTTTCTGAGCCAGACTTTGAAGAGACAATGTTGGAAGTTCAGCTTGTAGCCCTTCCCTCAAATGGCAGGTCCATTTGCCAGTTCTAGCTTACATGAAGACCATTGACAGTAAGGGAGTAGGACCACAGCTGGCCTGAACTGCATTCAGAAATTACCATGTTTTCCAAATAAGGCCAGCTGTTTTGATTTAATGCATGGACTCTGCATTGCATGTAATCATAGCAATTAAGTGTTGGCATGATTATCCCAATAGTTTGGAGCAAATGTCTGTGAGGCTTTGCAGTTTCATGAATGATTGTCCCTCAGAGAATTCAGCGGATGGACTAAGGAAAGAAAGAGACAGAGGGAGAGAAAGGGAGAAAAGGACTGAAGTGATGTTACAAGCTTGGCTTTTCCCCACTGGGAAGGCTTGTGTGTGCTTTCACTGAACGATTTGACAATCCCCTCCCTCCCGTTGCAGTCTCCGAGTATGTCCGCAGGCCTGACGTAAGCTCAGAACACCTGTTCTCATGATGAATACATGCAACTCGATATAGGGAATGCCAAGATGAAAACAGTGGCCTGTTGCTTGGTATTCTGTGGGATTTGCACTAATATGTGCGAGATGGATCTGGGATTTGGCGCCGGGTAAAGGTCTCTGTTGTTTGGTAATAAAGAGCGACATGCAGGCTTTATTTGTCAAGCATGCAGACAAAAGGTATTGGGGAGGGAGGGTAATGCAATATATCTAATTTTTATGCAGTCTGGTTTTTTACAACTTTATATAGAAGGGCAGCTCAGCGTGTTACACAGCAAATGTGAACACTGCATGTACACTGTGGTTTCTTGAAGAAAATGTGCAATGTATAGAAAATATACAGAGCCAGCCGCAACATCTGGCATTGACAGGTATCTGCCTGGGCTACAGTGTCCTTTTTGGAGCCGCTGGGATTGATGCCTGGCCTAACTATAATAATAATAATAATAATAATAATAATAATAATAATAATAATTTATACCCCGCCCATCTGGTTGAGTTTCCCCAGCCACTATGGGTGGCTCCCAATTGAGTATTAAAAACAATACAGCGTTAAATATTAAAAACTTCCCTAAACAGGGATATCACTGCTGGCATTTAGTAGCTCCTAGTGGCACTGTGGGTTAAACCACAGAGCCTAGGACTTGCCGATCAAAAGGTTGGCGGTTCAAATCCCTGCAATGGGGTGAGCTCCCGTTGCTCGGTCCCTGTTCCTGTTCCATGTCTCAGACATGGCCGGCCCAAGGGATCTGAGGCAAACCATAAAATGGGGCCCTCCTCCCCACCAGGAAAGAAGTGGTGAGTGAAGATCTAAATCAGGAACCAAGTAGGGTAGGATGGGGTGGATAAAGATCTACACTGGGATCTGCTGCCCCTGTGGATCCTGCCATCTGAGACAGTCGCCACACCTTGCCTTACGGCTGGGCCGTCCCTGGTCTCAGAGCATGGGTTGCCAAATTTTGGGAGCCAATGAGCGCGTGTGGAATTTTGAGAAAATTTCTTTGGCTCCAGTCACAAAATGGCTGCTGTGGGGTGTGTGGCTTAACACAAAATGGCTGTCACATTTTAAAAGCCCCACGGAATGGGGAAAAGGCACCTACCACTCCCCTCTCCTCTTTTCAAAATGGATGGGAGTGTGTGTAATTGACTTCTGGCATCCATTTAAACGTGGGCATGTTTAAGGAGGCATGTTCAGTGTAGAAGGGAATGCGCCAATGCAAACAGAAACAGAGTAGTAAGAGCAAACTATCTCCTGGTCATTGCTAATCTTTGAGGAGATATTTGTTGCAACCTTTTGTGAGTGCCATAGAAGGTACACATGGGCACACTGTTGGAGGCCCCTGCCCCAGGGCATTTGAAGTTGCATCATTCTGTGGTATTTTGGGAACTGAAGTTCAGAAGGGCAAAGGGCTGGATTTGCCCTGCAAGGTAAAGGTTCCTCATCCTTGCTTTAAAGAGGGATGGGGGCGGTAGTGGCTGAGACGTAGAACACCTGCGTTGCATGCAGAAGGTCCCCAGCATCTCCAGGTAGGGTGGGAAAGAGAACCCTGCTCTGGAGAGCTGCTGCCAGTCAGGGTATAAGATGCTGAGCCAGATACACCCAAGTGTCTGACTCAGCGAAAGGTATCCCTGGCACTTGGCAATTCCAAGCCACAGTGCTCTGAAGCAACAACTGCATCAGATGCTCCAAGGCACTGTGGAAAATTTAAAATAGTGGCTTGCAGCTACTTGGCACTGCCTGTAGGCAACCTCACAATTGGAAGGACACCATTGTAGCAGGGGTGCTGTGGTGAGCACTTTGCTGAGGCCTTGCTCAGACCTGGAGCCAGACCCAACACATCTGGTTGTGAATTTGCAGCGGTACACTGCTTAAAAGACTCACACAGGTCTGTGGCACAGATGTGCCTATACTAACAAGGACATAGGAAGCTGCCTTATGCTGAGCCAGGTCATTGGTCCACCTTGCTCAGTACTGGAAACACTGACTGGCAGCTGCTCTCCAGGGTTTCAGGCAGGGGCACCCCCAGCCCCACCTGGGGGTTGAACCTGGGAACTTCTGTATGCAGAGCAGGTACTCTACCACTGAGCTCCAGCCATGGTCATTTGGTTGTACAGTACAGGTGCAGAATTAGGTTTCCAAGCATTTTAATAAGGTGTGTGGTTGGGGTCTCACTGACACTGTGTTTTGCATTTTACCCAGCAGCCCTGCAAGCCTGGAGTGAGAGACCTTAGGCTCAGGGGCAAATGTGGCCCTCCAAGCCCTCCATGGCCCGTAACACTCTCTCCTGGCCACATTTGCTCTCCGGTTATGACACTCACTGCTGGCAACGACACCCTGCACCAATCTTGACAGTTTTTGCATGGCAAGAACATTCCCTCCTCTTTCCTTCGATGGAGGATGGAGAGGGGTATGTGAATTGGTGTAGAAACTAGCCTATTATACAAAGCTAAAAGTTCCAGCCATGGCTCCACCCATTTTTGCTGCTGGCCCCGACCACCGCTGGCATTTAGTAGCTCCTAGTGGCACTGTGGGTTAAACCACAGAGCCTAGGACTTGCCGATCAGAAGGTTGGTTGTTCAAATCCCTGCAATGGGGTGAGCTCCCGTTGCTCAGTCCCTGTTCCTGCCCACCTAGCAGTTTGAAAGCACGTCAAAGTGCAAGTAGATAAATAGGTACCGCCCCGGCGGGAAGGTAAACAGCGTTTCCATGCACTTCTCTGATTCACCAGAAGCGGCTTAGTCAAGCTGGCCACATGACCTGGAAGCTGTACGCCGGCTCCCTTGGCCAATAAAGCAAGATGAGCGCCGCAACCCCAGAGTCGGTCATAACTGGTCAGGGGTCCCTTTACCTTTACCTATATGGTTTCTCAGAAGGGAATATGAACATTGGGCTGAATAATGTTTCTCCTCCCTGCTGCTGCTGCTGCTGTTGTTGTTTTTTTAAATTAAAAAAGGGAGGTATGGCAACAGATCTGAGACCCAACACAAAGACTTGTTGCTTCTTTGACTATCCCTTAAAAACACCCCTGGCATGAAGTAAGAGAATTCACTGTGCTGGTGCAGAAAATATTAGCAGTTGGCTTCGCCCTTTTCACAGTGCTTGATTTTATTAATACAGATTTCCTCCCTTATATCGTTGCATCTCCCCCTGCATAACTCTCCCCCCCCCCCACTACTCAACATGAAAGAGAAGCTGTAAGCATTTTCTAGTTGGTATCTTGCAGCTTTCGGGTCACTTGGTTATGTGAGGGCACATAACAGCATCTGATTCCAGAAGAGCCTTTCTTGGACTGCCTAATGAGGCTTTTGTTGCTAATGAACATCATTGTTCTCCCCAGAAAGTAGTAACGGGTTAAAAATAAATAAACAAAAGAGATTAATATGTCTAAAACGTCCCTGCTGGATGCCTGTTTCAGTGGGTTTCTGTTGATATATTTGTGTTTTGTGTTGCTAAGACAACAGCTAAGAGCACTTCGAGAAATTATATATTAGTAAGCTGCATGGGGGCTTGAGGCTTTTTCGTTGATGGAACGGCTGTTAAAATGCCTGTCTGTAGAAATCAAATCCCAAAGTTTCTTTCCTACACCCCCTCCCGTGTGTGTGTGTTCATGCATTTTCTAACATTCCCTTGCAAGAAGAATGTACCTTCTTTGCGTTTAAGCAGAGAGAGGTATTCAAAATCCCCCCTGCTCCTTTCTAGAGTAATTTTACTCTTGTTTACAAAAACCAAAGGCACAGGCAGTGCTTTCCCCCCCACCCCCCAAGAAAAATGGGTGCCAGAACTCACAATGAAGTTGTTAGAGTAGGTCACTGGGTAACTCGGGGGCAGCCCTGAACAGATACCAGTGCCCCTGCTTCTGGTGCAGGTCTAAAAAATGCACCCCTGCCTCTCTTGTTCTCTTGGATTCAGAAGGATGGCTAGGGCAGCTCGGAAGGAACCCTGCGCAAACACGCATGTGCAACGGTAAGGGTATGGCTGGAAAACCTAAAGCCCACTGCCGCTACATGGGAAACAGATTGAAGAAAAGGAAATACAAATAGCTTGACCAATCGTGGCTAGCAGCAGTTAGCAGATATATGGAGTCATAGATTTTTTTTAACGGGCCGGCTTCCGTTTTGACTTGAAATGTTCCTTTGGGGCTTCTCAGAAGTATGTAAAGGCAAGAAGCAGATGGGGAGAACACCGGTCAGCAATGGCTCCCACCTGAGAGATGCTGGAATTACGCCCCAGTGTGCTCCAACTGAGAAAAAGGTACAGGTAATATTTTTAGGGTAGTGCGGGGCTGCTTCCAAAGTCCTCAGGCTATTGACTCTCCAGCAGCATGGTCATGTGCCCCACTTTACAAAAGACAGCTGACCTCCATTTGGATCTGAAGAAGAGTTTGGATTTGATATCCCGCTTTATCACTACCCTAAGGAGTCTCAAAGCGGCTAACATTCTCCTTTCCCTTTCTCCCCACAACAAACACTCTGTGAGGTGAGTGGGGCTGAGAGACTTCAGAGAAGTGTGACTGGCCCAAGGTCACCCAGGAGCTGCGTGTGGAGGAGCGGAGACGCGAATACCAGATTGCAAGACTACCGCTCTTAACCACTACACCACACTGGCTCTATTTGATAGTTCCTACACGCACTATGCACATACCTTTGTACTGGCGTGATAGTGTCTACATGGTCTGCCCACAATGCATGCCTAGAATCAACACCCAGGATGATAGTCAGGGCCTAGGCATGATTGCAAGAGTCTTGGCGCCCTGGCAGGGGTGCCAGGGTTGACGTCTTGTCTTCTTCCACTGTGCCCACAATCACTTGGGCCCCCTGATGACTGTGCTGCTGTAGTCATTGGGGCTCCGCTGGCATTTAAACTGGTGCAAAGCTAATTTGAATATAAAAAGGCACAAGAAAGGAGAGCTGGGGCCTTGATGTTGTTCATCCACCAGCAGTTAGCTCCCAGACTGTGGATTGAACAGGAACAAAGGTCACCTGGTCGCAGTCTTCCAGACTGTGGGGAGAGTGATATTGTATTTCTAGTTAAATATAGCAATAAATCAGCATATGAACATTTTAAGCAAATCTGCTGGGACTTTCAGTTACTGGGTTAGGTTCGACATGTGGGTTGCAGCCACATGTGCTGCACCAATGGTGGCAAAAGATGTGTGTCCTTCTTTAAAAGAAATATGATTTGGGGGTGGTTGAGGTAGGGATTCAAGAAGAGAATGAATCAGAACAGTTTCATATGCATTGCTGAGAGAATCCAGGGCTTAGTGAGAACACATGAGTGTATGGGCTGTCTGATAGGAGACTGTACCTTTGGTGATTCTCCCCAGTCCTCCTCCTGCTGCACTGCTGTGAGCTAAGCCATGGTTTGGCTAAGCAGGTCATCTGAATCTAGGCTCATGGTTTGTCTCACTCCAGACAAACCATGAGTTGTAAACTTGAAAACAAACCTTAGTTTCAGATCACAGTGTGTTTAGAGCAAGATAAACAACAACATGCTAAGCCAACCTAGGGCTTAGTTCACAGCAGAAGTAGGACCAGAGGAGGAGTAAAGTGTCCATGATTTCCTCTCCCCACCACACATTTACCCTGGCCTAAGCCTTGTGTGAACCTTGGGAGGAACTAGATAATCAAGCTTTTTCCCCTCTCCAATCTGCCTGAGAAGCTCAGCATGTGAAGAGGTTAAGCTAGTTGCTCCAGCTTGGCTTCATGGCTTTCACAAGCCATACAAATAATTTAGGAACCACTGTAAGTAAGCCAAGTTTTACTACCTGTGCAACTTTTTCTGGATGCTGTATGGAAAAGCAAATGAATCTGACCTTTGGAGAATTTGTAAGTAAACCATTTTAAACTTACCAAATGTGTGGCCTTTCTCTATGCTAAGGGAAGAGGTTCATTTTGGAACTCAACATGGGCATATTTTAAAGGTCTGACAGTGTATATTTACTTTCCTGCATATTTTGTGAATTCAAAATCTCAGATGGGCTCTCTCACCAAAGATTATTTGCCCCAAACCTGGATCTTTACATCCAAGAAGTCTCCTTTTGTGTATCTCCTTGCCACCAACAGTGTTAACTATCATGATTGGGCCCCAAAGCCTGAGATTTGTAGTTTAGTGTGAGTGATAAAAAAAATTCTGTGTTAGAGTTGTCTTTCTTTCCAAAAGCTACATTTCCCAGGGGGAATGCATAACTGTTAAACTTGAAGGCCTGCCATTTAGGTATTACTTGAGAAAGATAAGAAAATGAGGAAAAACTGTGTGTGTGCAAGAAAGAGAAGCTCTTTCCCCGTGCTCCTTCTATACAGTCAAGCAATGCACACAGGTGAGGAGGGCTGCATTGGTGGACTTCCGCTGGCCGCCGTGTGACTCTTGCCCCTGCAACATCCAAGCTTGGTCTGACCCAACTCCAAAATTTGGGGGGCTCTGGCCAGTTTGCTACTTGGAATTCCCTCCATGCCTGTTGCTTCTTGGGGTCCTCTACAGCAGCTCTCCTCCAACTCCATGCTCTACTGTACTTGCAAAGGTTTAAGGAGCAGCCACCCAGCCTTCCCCTCACTTGCAGGCTTATGGGGCAGAAGTGGTAGCACTGTAATGTTTATCCTTGACCTGCTTGCAGCACTGGCACCTCTGAATATGCTTGTGAGTGAACAAGCGCACAAGAGGAAGTAGAGCAGTGCTGCTGCCAGGGGGCCTACGTGGTAGTGGACATGGGTATTGGTGTGCCTGTGAGTGTCAGGCAGGGCATTATTAGTCTTAGTGGCCCTGTAAGGGTGCTTGGGCCCTAGCAAGTCTGCCAGCATTGTGCCCCATCAGGAACCACGGTTCCTTGTTGGTGTGTAGATCACTCTACACAGACAGTTGTGGACATGCACAGCTCATTGTGCCCAATGGTGGGAAAGTACTAGAAGCCATGAGGCAGGCGTCGGCAGGCTCACTACAAAATGCAGCAGTGAAGGTTATCATTGACTAGTAGCCACAACAGCTATGTTCTAGCCCACTATTGGAGGCAGTATGCCTCTAAATGCCAGTTGCTGGGGCATCTGGTTGGATATTGTGTTTTATAAGCACACGTTGTTGGAGAAAAGTGAAAGAGGTCTAGAAAGAGAAAGAAGGTGAGACTTGAATCCTTTAGCAAAATTAAAGCTAAGTCTGGTGCTGCAGATTAAGGATAAGTATGCATGTGTAGTGGAGAGGTCGATCTGGACAGTTTTGATGCTATTTCTTGTTAGCGTGTTACACTTCCTTAATCTTTCTTGCATACCAGCAACAAAATCATGGCTTTTTATGTGATCTTTTATTCTGGAGAGAAGCAGAACTGATATCCTTCTATGACTTCATTGAATACAGCCTTTCTTGCAGGGAAGTAATGGTGGACATAGAGTCCTGTGCCTAAATGACATGCTATAGAATAGATGATTGGATCCAAACATTATGGGAGACTTCATAATGATGGGATAAACTCAATCAACAGGTCTGGGTTAAATGCAGTAGGAAGGAAATAAAAGGACAATTTTCTTGAAGGAATGATGGTCTTTTATTATTAAATAAGTGGGATCTACACAATCATTACACACAGTGCTGCACTTTTATAAAAGATTGCATTCATATTAATATTAGATTTTGGTTTCTTTTTGATAAGAATTTGCAGAGTTGATAGGTAATAATTATATGTCTAGAGGACTGGGGCCAAGCTTAGTTTTTCTCTCTCTCACACACACAAACTTCATGTGGATATAAATGTGCATTTCTGTTCACTGGGGTTGGATGGCAATTTTGTGATTATTTGGGGGAGATCTGTTTCCCCCTTCCATTTTTTAAAAAGGGGGTCTGGGGAGTGTAGAAATAAGTCTCATCCCCCCAGTTAGTCCCTTCTGAAATCCATCAATATTGTTATTATTAATTTCAGTAAAAAAATTGCTCCCTATGAATCATCTTGGAGCAATTTCAGGATATATACATAGCACAACTGCATATATACATAGGGCCACAGCCTTATACTGAATCAGACTCTTGGTCCATCACTCTCGGTACTGTCTACACTGACTTGTCTACATAAGTTTACACTGACTGGCAGCAGCTCTTCAGCCAGGGGAGATTCCCAGACCTACCTGGAGATGTCCCCTATTGAACCTGGGACCTTCTGCATTCAGAGCAGACGCTCGACAGCTGAGCTACAATTGCACATACAAAAACAAAAAAGAAGTATGTAAAAAGGAAGTGCATTAAAAGTACATTTTTAAAAGTACATAAGGCCATTAGCCTTTGATCATGTGAATGCTGTTGCTTTTTATGCTTCTGCATCTCCCTTCCTCCCTCCCAAGATTGTGGCCTTTATTTATAGCCCTTGCTGGGCATGTCACATTTTCTCCCGTCTAGCAGGAAGCTTCCCATCTGCTCATTCTTTAACTCCAGGCACACACACACACACACAGAGCGAGCGAGCGCATGAGAGAAGAGCTCTGGACCTCTTCCCTGTCCCTTCCGCACACCCCACCCCATGGGACAGATATAGGCACACATGCTCAACACATGCGTGCAGAGCTGGCACTCAGAGCGGTTTTGCACAGGTGGGAGCAGAATGGTCTGGGCATTAGCAGCTGGCATGGGGAGGTGGAGATGAGGCCAGCTTTTCTTCGGAGCCAGCTCTCCATCTGACAGCACGAGATCATTCAATAGAATCCCACAAGAGGAGCAGGGGCATAAAAGCCGTCACTGCAGTTCATCCTCGCCTCCACAGCTTACCTCCTTTTTCACAGCCTGTTTACGGACTATATGTCTGCCCTTTTCTCCCCTTTATTCATTTATTTATTTTAAAACAAAGCCATCTGCTTTTCAGGAACCCTCTTAATGGGGGTTGTTGGGTGGATGAAAACGCCACGGTGGATTCTTCAGTGTCCTGAGGAAGCATGGATAGCCAGCTGGGTTGGAGGGAAAGACCCACAGGGATTTATAAGCAGAGATGTTGGCCTTGCACTTAAACGATTCCTTTTTCTACTGCCTTCCATGTTCATAAACGTTCGTGGAAAAATGCAGGAGCAAACTGAGGTCGATTGGGGCCAGCCTAAGACCTTTTGCCGCCTGAGGCAAAGGAGAAGAAGATGCCCTCTCTATCCATGCACAGAGGCCAGCTGGACTGACAGTTGAATCTTACTTCAAAATTGGCAACAGAGCAGCTAGCAGAAGGGGGTCAGCTGTGTCATCCAACACCTCACTGCTTCTCTTTGCCAAACAGCACGTGCTACCTGAGGCAGCTGCCCCACTCTTCCCAACGGTTGAGCCGAACCTGGGGGTGAATTCACATGAACTTGGAGCATGAAGCTCACCATTCCTTTTGATCCCAGAATGCTTTCAAATGATTGATTGCTTTTCTGTGCAGGGGACCCCCCCCCCCGCCCGCCAATAGATCCATCTTGCAAATGGATGAATAGGAAGTCAGGGGAAAAGGCTCATCTTGACATGCTGGTTTTCTCTGTGCATATTATTATTATTATTAAATAGAGGATCATTCATTCACACATAGTCTTATGCAGCCTAGCCCAAGCACTGCTTTACTACCTCAGTAACAACAATGCCTTAGTGATCAGGTCAAGATGTAGCTGGTGATATTTATTTTCCAATAAAGTAGTGATTTTTATTTTTTTTGGTAGGCAAACAAACCCCCCCAACCAGCAACATGCATAGGGTGGTGTGAATTGGTTGCACATTACCATTTTGAAGCAGTGAAACGTGGACTGAGAGCATGTAATTTTGATTCTTTTTCTCCCGGATGAATATGTGGAGCTAATGAATGTCCTGTTTCCTTTCCCCAGGTTGTTTGTTGTACCACTGCTCCAGGTGGTTGAGTCAGCAGGTCAAAATGTGGTTATACACATGAAAAACCAAGACCTAGGCACATGTGTGATCCATTATCCAGCCATTGTGTACAAACCTCATATGGTCAGCTCTCATCTCCTCCTGGTTTCATAATGGTTGCATAGTTTGAGCCACAGCCTTGCTGGAAAACCGTCAGAGTTAGGGTTTTGGTGCTTTAGTTTTAACTTCTTGCTCAAGAGGGGGAAAGAGGTGACATCTGAAGTACATTGTGCATGTGTGGGTTTTACTTTGATGATGCACCAAGCAGCAGGGAAGCAGGGGGTGGTGGTGGACAGGGGCCAAAGTAGTGGGCATGCTGTTTCCCACAGGTGTCAATTGGATGCCTCTGGGTAGCCCAAAAGCAGAACATCAAGGTAAAATATATTTCCTGTTGTTTGCCAGGGACCAGGGGTGATAGTCTTGTTCATCAGGTTAAGGGGGTGGGCAAGGACTCTGAACCTGAAAGGAAAGGTCACACAGGGCCAGCCACAGGGGTGCTGCCCCCACAAGAACCTGAGGATATGGCACTGCCATCCTTGGACTTAAAGGTAGAAGACTCTGGAAGACATGAGGCTATCCCCACTCAGTTGCAGTAGAGCAGGATGGACCCCTTAAGTAGATGAGCACCTTGTAGCACAGGTGGTGCTAACAATTAGGTGCCACCTGGTGAAGCTCCAGAATGCTGTGTTCCCCAGAGCCCAGCCCTGCATCCACTGCACCCACACCCTGGTTGAGCCTTGTCATACTGCAGAGCAGGACATTGTTGTTCCCGAGCAAGTGGTACTCAGAGAGGTACTCATGTAGACTCTGAACATGGATTTAATTATGTGTTAACACTCTCCCCTCCTGCCTTTCCTCTGGAACATATTCCTTTGCCTCATTTCCCTCCCTAGGCAGGCAGATCTGTTTCAGACCTTCTTCGGTTGGGGTGAAGACAGCGGAGAAGGGAGTGCTGTAAAGGAAAAAGCAGCGGGTGGGAGGAGGGTTAAGCACCCTTCCCACTTGCTGCTTTCCCTGGCAAATCCCCCCTCCTCCAGTTTTGCAGATTGGCAGCAGGCATGCAGTTCAGAATGCTGTGTTTGCTGCCAAGCATGTCATTCTGTGCTCTC
Source organism: Podarcis gaigeae (assembly GCF_964106915.1). NCBI lineage: Eukaryota > Metazoa > Chordata > Lepidosauria > Squamata > Lacertidae > Podarcis > Podarcis gaigeae. The sequence continues at coordinate 33,898,228 of NC_139691.1, forward strand.
TTCCTCATGTCGGCACAGCCGTGGCGAAAGCGTCATCCCAGCCCGCTTGGCTACGCTCCCGACAACCCCGTGTCAGAAATTGGAGGCCGTGTAATTTTACAAAAAAGTGTGCATGTGTTTTTCCTGCTGAGACCCCGGGCGCTTTGATATTCAAAGTCATCTTTGCAGGAACAAGGAGGAAAGAATCTCAGGCACTGAGTGTTTTGTGCACTAAATCTGCAGCTTGACTGTACAGCAGTAATTACAAAGCGGACGCAATAACTGAGCCGTGCTGTCTGTAAGGCCGACTCCCCCCCCCTAGCTTTCTCCAGATAACATGTTTCTCCCTGGGAGGCGCCTGTTTTTCTTAAATTAGATATTGTGTTTGTATTTTTGAAAAAGGTCACAGTTAGCCAGCACGCCTTTAAGCTTTATTATCTTGGAACCGAAGCGTAGCCTCTACTGGCACACCCTCTGCGGTTCCAATCTTGCACGTCCTGCCGCTGTGATTGTTCTAGCAGGCGACGCAGCCCTCGTCCCTTATTTATTGCACCATTAAAGTTGCATATGTTTATCTCTCCCTCTCTTTTTTCTCTTTCTTTTTTAGGCTTTCTTTGTAATTGCCACAGGGAAAGATTAAAAAGCAGCTCTTGGAGAAAGGGGAGCATCTGAGGGTGCAAAGCAGGGGTGCAGGACTGCATCTAGCCAGCAGGCTACATTCCTACCTTCTACCTCTCCCGCCCCCCAATCTCAGTTGCAGGCCAGCTTTGTAATATTATGACATCGGGTCATCAAAGGAGCTCCTTCTCAGCACCTATCAGCTAATGGGAGTTGGCTTGAGTCCCATTTGTAGATAGATGGGGTCCATCTTAGTGACCATCAGCTAACCACCACTTGAAGAGGAGCTCCTTCAAAGGTGTGCCCTCCATGCACATCAGTTGATAGGCACTGAAAGCAGCACTACTGCCTGTACTAGGGAATTTCAGATGGGGAACTTCCTACTGCACTCAACCCAGCCTGTCCCATACCTCATGTCACATATGGCATCAGATGTTGGGCAGATTGGTGTGATTTTGGGCTGTAGTAGTGGGCAGTGTGGTGGAACAGTGGTGACCTCTGCTGCTTACCAGGAGGTAGAGTAGGGAGGTAGGTGAGGGGGCAGCAAGGTCAGTGTGGTGCAAATGTACCAGCAGGAGCTCTGGTTGACTCTGCCAGTATGTTTGGAGCATGCCAACTTCAACATGCTGCAGTAGGCCTCCCTACTTCCTGGTAAGCAGCAACAGTGGGACTAATGGGAGGCCATGTAAGGGTCATCACCCTACCATGCCACCTGCAGCTGAGTGGCTGGTGATTGGAATGAGTTCTGTGAAGCCCAGTGCTGTAATAACCCTGGACTGTGTAAAGGGGAATCGGGCCAGATAAGAGAAGACACGCAATGCACATTCATATGAGAGTCTTGATTGGGCACTCTCTTCACTGCTTGGAATCCACCATGCTTGGTGTTTGAGACACAATTTGGTGGAAGCATCACCTTTCATTTTTTGAAATGAGAAGTAGAAACTAGGCCTGTAAGTTTGCCTGGGGAAAATCTCAGGAAATCAGTGCTTGTTACTGTGTATGTGGAATCTGAGCAGAGTGACAGATGACCAGGAACTGGGCCATCAATACTCCATATAGCTTCTCCCATGACTAAACAGTCCTCTCTCTCTCTAGGCTCAGCTCCCAAACCTGCTCCCCCAACTTCCAAGGTATTTCTTATTCTCTCTCTGTCTTGGGTACACAGCTTTTCCTCTATCTAGACTTTGTGAGTTTTTGCTTCAGGTTTTTTCTACCCTGCCTTCCTCCCTTTCTCTCAGACTCTCTCTGCTTCTCTGTTCCTGCCACCTATGGGCCCTGTGTTTTCTCTGCTTCTTTTTTTATGTATGCCGAACTGTTTGGTCACATCATGTTATGGGTCCCTTCACCCTGAGCAGTTTAAATGTTTGTGAACATTCCTTGACATCCTAGCAGCCCATAGACAGGCAGCAGCCATATAAGATAAAAGAGACATGACTTACTTAACACCAGACTGGCGTGGTGGGATTGTGAAATATGGAAGAGATCTTATTACTAATAAAACTACAGATTTTGAGTCGGAGCAGCTGTCAAATCTCCTTAGCCAACACATGTCGTTCGGTGCTGAATATTCCTTAGCACTTTGTCCAGCTCTATTTTGCCAAGCGATGCAGAATGGCTGTTGCTTTCCCTTGGGAGCAATTTCCATTACCTAATAGACTGTGACACTAAAGCTTTTCTCTTTCCTTTTGTTCCCCTCTTCATACCTGTTGCATGAGAAGCGGAAATAATGGGGTTTTTGAATGGGGCAGGGAAAATACACAATGTTAAATGTCACTGCAAGAGGAAAGCTGCATGCACAGGTCATTGTCTGGAACCCCCACATTCTCAGGGCCCACCTGTATGATTAAAGCTGTATCATACCACCTCAAACAAGCATAGCTTCTCCCAAATAATCCTTGGAACTGTTGTCTTTCTGAGAGTTGTTAGGAGACTCCTGTTCCCCACAGAAGCTGTGCTTATCAGAGGTGTTTAACAATCAGTCCCTCCTCCCAGAGAATTCTGGGTATTGTAGAAACTCCCAGTTTCATTGGTCACAATTTGAGGGAGGCTGATGGCCCTGTGATTTACAGTTGCTGACCTGAAGCCCTGAGGATGGGCCACCTGCCCTTCACCTCTGGGCCTGCTAAATGTGGTGGCATATTAGTGAGGTAACTCTCACAAGCAACCCTCACAAGGGGAACTAGTGGCCTGTGATGGCCCAAATGCTGCTCATCACCACAATTTCTCTGGCCTAGAATTGGTGTAAAGCCACTTTCCAAAAGTTGCCTTGGGGGCTGGGAGTTTGATCGAGGAGTAGTGGGAAGGGGGCAACTATTTATCCCTGGACCTGTCATTTCCCACTCTCAGTTCCTCTGCCGCATAACTCCCCACCCCCCGGGGTGGGAAAACAGGTGGAGGGGAAGTTTTATGAGTAGAAAATCATCCAGAGAGGAAAGGGTTCAAGAATACTAGCGTGCCTGCACTTAAACCTGAATCCTCCTGTTGTGATTGTCAGTTTTGTTTTGTTTTTAAAAATGCTTATATGTGTAGTAGCAGTGTTGCTTGGAAATCCTAAAACCAAGCAATCAGTACAGTTCTGAAATCAGTGATTAAAACCAGTGCAGTTTGAAAGGTTCAGTCTTGATTTAAAATGACATCCAACCATATCCAGACATAGGCAAAAACCTGCTCCATGGTCTCGGGAACCATCTTGCAAAATTTGGTTAAGAGGTGTCAATACACACACACACACACACACACATGTGATATGGCTCGTAATTATTTATTTGTGTCCCACTTTTCTTTTAGAAGGTGCCCAAAGTGCCTTACAGACATTTTTAGGTGTTTTTTTTTAAAAAAACACACTCCACAATGAAACTAGTTTTCCAAAAAAGAAATGTAAGCATTTTAGAAAAAATGTTTTAATAACAAGCAACAGCAATTGGCAGAATAAAACTGAGCACTTAAAAATATGCTCTGTGAGGCTATTTCAAGGCAATGGTAATTCTATGCGCTTTAGGTCTCCCCTGAATTAGTCTGTGCCATTGCAGACTGCTCTGTAAAGGCAATGTTCCAAAAGACACTCAAGTGCATAAGTTTCTGATCTAAAATATGCATGCTCATTGTTTAGATGCTGGACAAAAAAGCATTTTTTAAATTTTTATTTTAGAGACATGAGATATTGTTGTTTATAATAAAATTGGCAACCTACAGACTCCTACCATTCCTGGACAGGTCTGGTCACAGTGGTCTGTCTCCTGTTTGGATTGTTGTAACGCAGAATACATGGGGCTCCCTAGAATATATCTCAGAAGCTTCATTCAATGCATAGCACAACTGCCAGAGCTGGAATAGCCAGGAAGGAACAGACAGAAAGCAACACCAAGCCTTAAAGAACTGTGTGTTTGCTTCCAAGTACTATTCAAGGTGCTGGTTCTTACCTTGAAGCCCTGAATACCAGAAGGAGTGCCTTTCCTGTGTCAGTTACAGATAGGTAGCTGTGTTGGTCTGCCATAGTCAAAACAAAAAAAATTCCTTCCAGTAGCACCTTAAAGACCAACTAAGTTAGTTCTTGGTATGAGCTTTCGTGTGCATGCAGGTATCTGAAGAAGTCAGGTATCTGAAGAAGTGTGCATGCACACGAAAGCTCATACCAAGAACTAACTTAGTTGGTCTTTAAGGTGCTACTGGAAGGAATTTTTTTCCCTGTATCAGTGGGCATTGATAATGTCACCTTGTCAATGGTCTATGAGGATGTGATGCATAGGCCTAAGACATCTTTTTAGGGCCACCCAGTTGGAAAATGCTGGGTTAAGGTTTCTTCGAATCCCCATGATTCAGCCGTGAAGCTCGCTGAATCAGTTATTCTTTCTCAGCCTGGCGTACCTTGCAGGGCTATTGGGGATCAGAGTAAAGTGCATTACCTGGGGCTCATTGGTGGGGGAATGGGATGTAAATTCAAGTATGTAGTAATTGCACTCACTACTCTGTGCATGGTATAATAATAATAATAAATTTTATTTATATCCCGCCCTCCCCAGCCAAAGCCGGGCTCAGGGCGGCTAACAAAAATAAAAAAGTGCAAAAGCACAGTACAAACAACACTCTAAAATCATTCATTATAAAATTGATTCAAATCAAGCCACTGGCAACCATTGTGCCAAAGCTCCGCGAAGATTGCCGAGGGAGGGAGTCAGGCTGTGCCTTGGCCAAAGGCCTGGTGGAACAGCTCTGTCTTGCAGGCCCTGCGGAAAGATGTCAAGTCCCGCAGGGCCCTAGTCTCTAGTGACAGAGCGTTCCACCAGATCGGAGCCACAGCCGAGAAAGCCCTGGCTTTAGTTGAGGCCAGCCTAACTTCTCTGTGGCCTGGAACCTTCAAGATGTTTTTATTTGAAGACCGTAAGTTTCTCTGTGGGGCATACCAGGAGAGGCGGTCCCGTAGGTATGAGGGTCCTAGGCCGTATAGGGCTTTAAAGGTTAAAACCAGCACCTTAAACCTGATCCTGTACTCCACTGGGAGCCAGTGCAGCTGGTATAGCTGGTATCAGATTTGCCAGATCATGGTCCCAGTAGCCTTCTAGAAACAGCAGCTAAGGGGGCAGTAAAAGGAAGGTAATTCAAGCCCTTTCGGTAATCCAACCTTTGCAGGTCCTTGTATCTGTCTTTTACCATCCAGAGGTTTTCTTGTCATCAGTTGGCAGATCTGCACGCACTCTGCACAATTTGGCATATAAACATCCTGAGAATCTCTTAAGTTGAATTAAAACTAAAATCAAGGTTCCAGCATTTATGACCATTTTGAAAGCGTATAACTTATGTCCATTGATTTCAGTGTGTCTCTACTCTGGGTATGATGCAGTTGGATACAAACTAGTATTATTGTGAGGTTGGCAGGCACTGGATCTGTGATTTTTTTTTTTTTTGTCGTGAAGTCTTGCACTGTTAAGCTTTAATTCAATAATGAGTCTTTTTTGCACCTTGTGTAAAATCTTGCAGATTTAAAAGGATCTGTTTTAATTCTCCTGGATCCAGCTTTCATCCAGACCCCCTGGAAAAGCAAAGTGTGTGTGTGTGTGTGTGTGTGTGTGTGTGTATTGGTGTTTGTGTGCGTGTCCACAGGCTTTCTCATCTCTATCTGCAGCGGCTGAGTGTGAGATAAGCAACCAAAGGGGTGATGGCCATAGCACTCCTACCAAATTTCAAATGTGCCCTCGAGCCCTCGGAAAAGTTGGCAATTGCTGCTCTGGAAGTGCCAAAAAAAATAAAAAAAAAAAAAAAATCATCCATCAACTTTGTGACAGCCCTTCAAATATTTGAAGATGGCTATCATATTGCCTTTTAATAATCTCCAGGCTAAACATTCAAAGCTCGTGGCCAGCATCCCACTGTGCGGCAGCCGTTTAAATTATGTGCTCTGATGAAATATATGGCATTCGCTTTCACAAGACTGCTGTGCGGGTTGGCTTTCTTGCATGCCACTGCAAGTGGGGTGTTTTTTTAAAGCTTTGCAATTATGTGCAGTAAGCTGTTTCATGTGAAGGTGCTGGCACACCTGCATGCTGGCGAGAGGTGATGGTGTGGCTCAGATCTACATTATTCACCAACTTAGGGATGGGGGAGAAATTTGATTTAGTTCACATTTAAAGAGGTTTTCCAAACAGTATGTGAACTGGAACCTAGCCATCCTTCAAAATTCGCTGTTTTCTGACTTTTACAGTGCGGTTATCAAGCCAAGTAATGTGTAGGAAAATGTGTTTCTTAGGGCAGAGTGTGCCTGTAGTAGTGAAAATAACACTTAAAATGCTGAAATAGCTCACTCAGTAGAGTATGAGATTCTTAATCCCAAGGGCCATGGGTTCAAGCCCTACACTGGGCAAAAGTTTCCTGCACTCCGGGGGTGGGGTGGGAGGGTGTTGTGACTCTCACAATCCCTTCCAACTCCAAAATTATATGATTCTGTTGGGGAAATGGCTTTGCAAAAAGGTGTACACCTGGCAATACTGCATACAAAAATGTGTTTGCTAGGAGAGGTTTGCACTAAAATACTGATGAATTTTCATGAGGATTCACGAATTGCTGCAGGAATGTGGAGAACTGAATCACAAGGATGGAGAAGTGAGGCACTGAGGTGGGGCAGATTAATCTACCCCCTACCCCTAACTTGTGGCTTTTGTCCCAGCTTGCCTGGCTCTTTCAAACTGCCAATGGATTGTGCATGTAACCATCTCTATTTCCCCTCCCCCCTCTCCTTTCAGACTGAAAACTACTCTTTTGATTCCAACTATGTGAACAGCAGAGCTCATTTAATAAAAAGGTATGTAGGGTGTTTGTTTGCTTTCTATGGGGTGGCAGTGGGGGGCAGGGTGGGGAGAAGTGCTTAGTTTTAAACCGAATTCACATTGTCTAACTCTTTACTTCCCCCAGTATTTTCTGCTCATTTAGTTGTATACAGAATCTGTTCATTTGAAACTCTCTCTCTCTCTCTCACCCCCCCCCCCCAGCATTTGCATCCCATTAAATTCTCACTGCTTTGGCCTTTAGTTTACACACACACACACACACACACACACACACACACACACACACCCTTCTCCAATGAGCTGTGCCTCATTCATATAGGAAAGTGAGCATACAGTTAGGCAGAACCCTGTTACCCTGACAACTTATAATTCATAGAGTTTGTTCTCTTTCAATGCACAAGAATAAAATGATAGATGTGGATGAAGAGAGCTCCCTGGCATATCAGGAGAGAAAAGGAACTTGTCAGGGGGGGGGGGTAAGGCAGCTGAACTTGGGATTCTTTTTCCTACCCCCCCCCCCCCGCAACCACTCTTTCCTCACTTGAAGTTTGAATTGCAAATAAAAATACACACATTTGTATTGCAGTTCATTCCCATCCCCCATGCTTCCCTCCCCTCACCCTCTTTATTAAAATAAATCTATCCTTGCCCTGGCTTCATCCAAGCATAAACTTAGGAATGAATTTGGTCCCCAGTGAACGTGTTGACAATAATTACTAACATTTCAGAAGCACTTCACAGCGGACAAAAATGCATTCTATTTCTCCTTACCTTTACCCTCGCTACAATGCTTGTGGCGTAAGTCATGTGCACCGGAATCAAACTGGTAAATAGTTGGTTTTGGTTTTGATTCCATTTCTGCCAGCAAGAGCTTATTGGCCTGGCGTAGATGTTGTGCTGAATGATTGCTTAGTGTGCTGATAAGAAGCATCAGCAAGCCCTTTGGTGGGGGGTGTTCAACTAGTTAGTCCTGTTAGTGGAAAGCCATGCAAGGAGTTTCTCTACAGCAGTGGGTTCCCTCAGCTCTTCTCCCCTGTGGGCCCAACTGCAGCCCCTGGGGGAAAAAAATCCAGAACAGCATATGGAATCTTCAAGCTGAAAAGCACTTTTGTCACAGCACTATGTTGAATTCCTTCCATAGGTTTGTGTCATCCCCACTCTTTCTCCAGTGTGACAAAAAGAAGGGGTTTAGAAGGGTTTGCTTCCAGTTGAGATTAATCACAGCTTGCCTACAGTTTTATCAGAACTATTGTTAATGTAAAATTGGGGTAGCTAACATGGTGTCCTTCAGAATTTGTGGACTCTAGCTCCCATTAGGGGTCAGGGATGATGCGAGCTGTAATGCAGCAACATATGGAGGGCAGCACATTGCCCACCCCTGATCTATGGTTATTTGAAACAAGCAACCTAAAAAACATGGTTCGTGGTTGTTTAAACAAATGACAGTTAATACTGATCACAGTTTACGATTCAGATGACATGCTAAACTATGGTTAATCTAAACCAGGAAGGAAGGCTTCCAATCTATTCCTTGTGGCTGTCGACAAAGGTATGTTAGTAACCCATGTGATCAGAGAACATCAAGGCAGTTTAGGAGGATAACAGTGTTTCATGTTTTTTCTTCTTTTTCTTCCTTGCTGTACCATGCAAGCTCTAATTTCACTATGTTAACTTCATTTTTAGTTCTAAAATATAATTCTGTGCATTGGTGTCATTCATATGCAGCCGAACCCTGCTGTTGTCTTGGTTAGCGTTACCATAAGACTTTGGTACCCATTTCTCTGCAGTTGTTATGCTTCCGAATGCCAGTCGCAAGATGCAAAAGCCCCATTTCACTGCTGATTCAAAGAAAACGGCAATCTGCAGAAAACCCAATTTATATTTGCTCCAATTCAGTGGTAAAACACAGGTTTTCCCAGGAAAAGTGCTGGGGCATAAATACCTACTGCTTGGATTTGGGCTTGGAAAGCCCAGATCTGTGCCTAGAAAATGTGGAACAAAGGTGTGGATGAGCCCCTACAGTGCAGACTTTGCTCGTGAAAGAAAAAAGCCCCATTGCAGTAGTGGGTGCCCTTATGCCAGCTTCCACTAGCAGTGCCTGTTAGTTAGAGCCTGCTCATCATCTTAGTAGGGGAATTTCTTGTAGCTTCCCACATGGAAAGGAGCTCTGCTTTTTTGAAGATGGTGCGTGCCACCTGCTGTTTTTACCAGGGCCAGTTCCTGCACAATGTGCTCTCTGGAACAAAGGAAGCTGCCTTGCTTTGAGTCCAAACTATAAGTCCATCTACCTCAGTATTGTCTACTCCCAACCCCCCGTCCTACCTGGAGATTGAACCAGGGACCTTTTTGCATGCAAAGCAGTTGCTCTAACATTGTGCTATGGTTCCTCCCTAAAGGACTTTATGGATCCATTCCATGAGAAGTTTTAAGGGTAGCTACAACAAGCTGGCTGGTGCTGCTTGGAAAACTGGACTGGGCATTCTCATTTTAATGAAGTAAACTATGGCAGGCATCTGTGAACTGTGCTGTGCTGCTGGGGCCCTGGCAATTGCCTGTTGTTGATGCCAACCATACACAAAGCATGCATCCATCTCTCTCTCTCTCTCTCTCTCTCTCTCTCTCTGTGTGTGTGTGTGCTTGCATTATATAGGTAGATCAACCAATAGATTGATAGATCAATAGATATGCTTGCATTAAATATAGTAACAAAAAAAAATTCTGCCTAATTAACTGGAAGCCGCTTTTTGTCTATCTATCAAAATTGTTTTTAAATTGATTGTTTCCATTGATCAATTGGTTAAACACTGCAGCCTTAATTACAACTCCCATTTTAAGCATTGAATTGTTGAGGGGAAACCCACTCAGGAACCTTTTGGTCCCTTTCCCAATTCTATGATTCTATTAGCTTGCTTGAATCAGTGCACTCATGAGGACTTGATGGATTGCACAATGGGTTCTGTGCATTTTGTTACATCCTTTCAGAGGATCTGATTATCCCCTTGCCCCAAAGCTCCCATTTTGTAAAAGAGATATAAGGAGTATGGCAATTATGAGCATGTCATGTAGACAGCTTCCATTCAGACAAGGAAATGAATATTTTTTGTCTGCATTGCTCATGATATTCAACCACAATCTTCTAATTGCTGTGGTAGAGAAAATTGCGGCCTGCATCGTATTGTTCACTGCAGTCCAATATGGAGTTTGTCCTTTCCGTAGAAGAAATCTATTCATGTCTTTTGCTTTGCACCTACCATTAAACTAAACTGACAGTTTGGTGGTAGTTTACTGTGATTTGGTGGAAGAATTATTTAACTGCAGAAAAAGCTTTCCACACTTTGGGAAAGGGACTAAAGAGAGAGTCTGGTGTTGTAGGTTGACCTCTTGCATCATGGGCTTTGCTTCTGCTAAAAAGGCAAATGTGTATATATATATATATATAAAGTACAGATTGCCCAGATGTTTGATCATATGGAACTTGGTGTATGCAGCTCTTTCTCCCTGCCTCCCTCCATCCCTGCTTCATACCCCTGGAAGTGAGACTAAGCAGAAATTCGGGAGCCAGAAATCAAGAGCTGTGAGAAAGGCATCAGGACCATGGACAGAGTACAGGGGAGCTCTATGGCTACAGCCAGCAAGCAGGGATCCTTACGTGTTTCTCTGATGTTGTCTGCCTGTGGACCAAGTCTGTCCCAGAAGCTATCCCAGTTTGGTCCGCCAGGCTATTCCTGACAAATTATACCCATCTGCCCCATATCTGATGTCATGTGTGATGTCAAACCGGGACAGGTTACCAATGAGCCTTCAAAGGAACATTGAAGCTGCTGGTGTGATTGTTCCTTTGCTGGAGCAAGGTATGATAAAGCAGACCCCTGTTCCCTTCACAGACCTACAGTTCCCAGAGTGGTTTAGCAGTCAATTCTTCACAGGCAACTCTGGGAATTACAGATCTATGAGGGGAATGTGGGAGTACCCTAGCAACTCTCAGCATCCTTAACAATCCGTGGGTCCCAAGATGCTTTGGGGGAAACCATGTTTATTTAAAGTGGTATGATATTGCAGATGGGTGGCCTTGGGCCAGTCACCACCTCTTAGCCCAACCTACTCATAGGGTAGTGTGAGGATAATGTAGAGAGGGGAAGAGCTGTATAGCTCACCTTGAGCAGCTTGGAGGAAAGATGGGATATAAATGCAATAATAGATAGAGATGGCTCCATATGCTTGATCTGCAAAGAGAATTCCTGATATGTCAAGGGATAAAGCCGAGGAAAAAAGAAAAAAGAACTGCATCCAAGGGGTGCTGGTGAAAGTCTTGCCCTAATGAATGTCATGAGCATGATGTATTCATCAGAGAGCTGAAATGTCAACTATTAATCCTCCGGTGTGTTTTTAATCCAGCAAAACGTCGCTGTTTGGAGAAGTGTGATTGCTGCCTTAACTTTGTGGTGTGAATCTCAAAATCCTTACTTTTTAATTAATCTGTTTGGTCTTTCTGAATTGATTTCTCCCTCGCCTCCTGCCTTCTATGCATGCTGGCTAAATCCTAGGTTTAAAGGGCTTCTGCAGGGATGTCTTTATTTTAAAAGGCTGCATTTGAAGGTGTTCCAGTTTTAGTGTGTCTCAGCCCAGGCTTTTCTCTCTCCTCTTTCCTGCATGCTGTTCTTGGTTCCGCGCAACATCCCGTGGTCGGTGGTCCACTTGGTTTCCATGGAGACCTGAAAAGGTCTTTGCAAACAGATGCATGCGTAATTCCCCAAGGCTTTGAAGTGTGAGCCATTTCCATGGCCCTCTTGTCCTGGTGGCCAGCAAAGAAATTTGCCAGGAATAATTGCTGGCTGGGTGTTTTTTTTTTGCTAACCTGTTTGATCAGGTTAGGAAGGGAATTTCCAAACCTATTTCAATATGACAGGAGGCAACATTGGAGGCAGGGGGGATTTCAGTCACCATCATGCAAGCATAGGATTGGTGACTGGTTAGCTGGGACCATGTGGGGAGGACAGCTAGACATTTAGCAATCTGCTGACCAGTCAGGAACATTACACTTGCTGAGGAGCCCATTGTGTTCACCAATACCTGATCTCTCTTAATGGCAAGACTCAAAACTTCTGTTCCTCCTAAGTCATCCTGCAGGAAGGGTCTTGTTGTTCCTACTAAGAAACTGTTTCACTGGCTTCCAGTGTCTAGCTGTATTCAACACAGGGTCTTCTAATTTTCATGGTTTATTCCAAACCTCCAGAAAGCAAAACTGTATTTTGGCTACTTCCACAACAGCTTCCTGTGGTCTGCCAGTTGAACTGCAGCTCCAATCTCCTCTGGCCATTGGTCATGTTGGCTGAAGGTGATGGGAGTTGGAGTCCAACAACATTCGAAGGGCCACAGTCCCCCCCCCCCCAATATCTCTATTATTGAATTGAAAAAGAAAGTTCCTGAGTTTAAATTGGATGTTGGCTGTAATGAGACGAGTGGGGAAGTCCTTCTCAGGTAGCTTCCACATATAAAGTAAACAGGAAAGAGGATTTTGACTTAACCTTAAGAAGAAATTATTGACAGTGTGAGTTGTTCAGTCATGGAGCAGACTGCCTCAGAATCTGGTGGGACAGGTTTTTAAGCTAAGAGGTGAGGAACCTTTTTGTATCCACAGGCCAGATCTTTATCAGGATCAGCCTTGCAGGCCAAATTTGACAGCTTTACAAGTCTCCCCACTCTTCTTTCGAACTTCTGATCTCAGCACTTTAAAAAGAGAGTATGGTGAGACTTGCAGAGTCTTATATTTAAAATTCATACATTAAATCAAGGCTGCTCCTCTTCTAGATGTTGCTGGCCCTGACCACTGACCATGGTGGCTGGGGATGATGGGAGTTGGGAGCCCAACAACATTTGGAGGGAATAGCAGAGATTGAAGCACTATGCAATATGTACTGCAGGGCTTGGAAAGGCTAGGATTGAGTATCCTTCCTTACTAACTGCCTACGTGTGCCCTGTCTGCTGTATTTGTGGTTGAGAAGCCATTTCCTGTCCATTCTGGTGGTTCAGCTGGAGATCCTTGGGCTTTTGCCTAGCATGAGTCACTGGGAGAAGTGCAAGCCCCAGTGCTGTTAAACTTTGGCTTTGCCAGCTTCAAAGCAGTGAATTGTAGTAGTTTATTTCCTGACTCTCTCTCCAGACCTATGGAACTATGAGTTGATTCAGCAAGACCGTGGTTCCCCTGAAGCAGTGTCCTTATAGAACAGCCTTTCTCAACCAGGTGCCCTTCAGATGTTTTATTATTATTTCATTGGTCCATTGAGCTCGGCAATGCGTACCTTGACTGGCAGCAGCAATCTAAGGGGTTTCAGACAGGAGCCTTTCTCAGCCCTACTTGGGAGGTTCCAGCATTTGGACCTGGGACCTTCTGGCATTCAAACCAGATGCTGTATCACTGTCTTTGGGCTTTCCTTATGGCACCAGGGACTGAAGCTCTGGCAGCCATCAAAGCTGACAGTGCTGGATGCCATGGTGATGGGAGAGGGAGGGAAGAGCAGGAAAATCTCAGCTGATTGGTTGACTGGGCCTCTTATGCCATTAGACATGGGATCCCCCGCAATGGAGAGTGTGGCAAAGGAAAGGTGGGGGTGGGAAATAAGGCAAAGCAGGTCTGAAACCAGTCATCTTGCAGCAGCTCTGCATGCCTGACACAGGAGTTTTTGGCTGGTTTCTTCTTTCTCAGCCCTTTGGTTGAATTCCTGACTCGCATTTCTCAGGCCACAAGCACAAAGCCCATGGCAGGTGCATGCAACACCATGTTCCTTGCAAATTGCCTGTTGCGAAAGATAGTCTTACAAGGATGTGAACATTTAAATATTGCATCTGTTCCGTGGGTTCCTTGCTCAGCTGCCGTGTCTTGTTAGGTGTTTCCTGTGCATTTAGTAACCTAGCCCGGGAGTTCTACTTAAGCATACCTCGTAATGTTCAGCTGCACTTCACTAGCAATCACAGGAGACCTCTATTTCTGTGCCATTGCAGGAGTTCAGAGATGTACATCTTGTGCTGAGCTGAATAGGTTGGATTGTTGTTGTACTTTGTCTCTTCCGATTACTCTGCTCTCACAGGGAAGGTGCTCCTGTGCCTTCCCTCCCACCCCAATATTGCCTCTAGTGGAGCTCTGGCTGTGATCTGCTCAAGCTTCCCTCCTTGTCCTCACTTTGTTCTGCAAGCTACAACACAGCTTAGGCTCGCAGGAGGATAAGAGCAAGAATCTTCTCTAATTTTCTGCACACCTTGGGGGCTGCCTCCAGTTCTGACTGCCTTGTTGAATGCCAAGCACCAAGATCAATGAGTTGGAGTGGCTGCTCTCTTGTACTGGAAATAGCCCCCTTGTGACACCCTGGTGGAGAAAGCTTACCTTGCTCCCTACGGGATGGTGGGAATGCTGCAGATCCTGCCTGAGGCTTTTGACACTGAGCCATGGGGGTGCTTTGTGTTTTCAGACACAGCTCTGCAGGGTAAATCACTCTTCTTTCTTCCACCCAGCAGTTCGACATTCAAAGATCTGGAGGGGAACAGCCTGAAGGACAGCGGGCATGAGGAGAGTGACCAGACAGACAGTGAGCATGATGTCCAGCGCGGGCTGTACTGTGACACAGCTGTCAACGATGTTTTGAATACCAGCGTCACCTCCATGGGGTCTCAGGTGCCTGAACAAGGTTTGTTGTGTCAGTTATTTTACAAATGCTACTTGTGATTAGTTGTTGTTGTTTTTTGAGCACACAGGACCCATACAGATAGCCTGCTGTTGCTTGTGAGCTGTTTTGCCTCTCCTTTGCCCTGAGCCCATTGATGATGATGCTATGGAATGTTTGTGAACATTCTGACTGCTCAAGGAGAAGGTGCCTGCAAGTGACCATTAATGAAAACAATGCTGTTCTAAGGAAGGAAGGGAAAGGCCTGTGGAAAAGGCTCGTGACAGACCCGCAGGCAGCAAGGGTTGTTGGCAGGTAGGTTAGTGGGGAAGAGAGTGACATCCAGGAGGTGTGAAGCAGAAGACATGGAAACGAGTAAGCCAAAACTCAAAGGAGAAAGGACTGTTAGAAAAATATGTCTTCTGAATATCGCAATTCATCATTAAGCTAACCCGCATCTGCCTGCAGATTCTGGCCTGTTTGTGATTTGACCCTGTAGCTTAAGAATAACGTGATGAACTAAAATTGTCGGTCAGTTGTCTATGCCACACAAATTTGCTGTTCCAGGAGATATTTGTGTTTACTTAACAAACATTTATGGGCAGTATGTGTGATGTCTTTTATAAAGCTCACCACATTTTTACAACTATGGCAGTGGTGGCATCCAGGAGGAGTCATGACCAAAACAACAACAACAACAACAACAACACCACATCACAAAAAGGTGTGTGTGGGGGGGGGAGGAACAATTTTTTGTGCATATGCTGATTTATATCCCTGGATGCAAATTTAGACATAATTAAATAGGAATACAACACATTTCATTGCAGTGGGGAATACAGTAACAGACCTGCAGACTGTTAGTGGGAAATGCCAAGGCCCCTCTGCCTCCTTCTTAACTTTGAACTGAACTTGGACTGGACCATTCCTTAAACAGACAACTGTCATCTGCAGACTAGGATACATTTTCACCCTAACTGCCAGGAGTCCTTTGTTTCTCAAAAAGGTTCTATCTGCTCTGGAAACCTTACCTAGGACTGAGAGAGATCTACTCCGTGCATGCTCAGAGGCACTTTCCTCTTTATTTTTATGCACCCCGAGTGTGAATCCTGACACTCAGACTGTTTCTGGCATGCATCTCTGCTTGCCTGTATTCCGTTTGTCCTTCGGGGCCTCTCTGTCCTTTCCTTTGATGTCCCTCAGGCATTGATGGCTGGGATCCAGTTCTTCCAGACTGTGTCTATATGAGCAAGAACGCTGTCAGAGACTGAAAATGCACATCCATTCATAAAAAGAGATGCTTTAGAAGTGTAAAGCATCTGTTTCTCATCCTGACATGATGTTTTGAAACTGTTCTTCATGCCGCTTGACAAATGATGTTGGTTTGACCTGTTGCAAAATGTTCTTCTCGTAACTGGAAGTCCCAAGTGATCAATTTTGCCTGCTGCAGAGGCGTTATACAGCTCGGCTCAGGACCTTTTCTGAATCTGGTTTCCTCCCTTGGCTGTTGCAACTTTAGATCTTGCTGGATGAGGTTCAGAGAAGATGAGGAAGTGATTTATAAAGATGCGTTTTAGGGGAATATGCGAACTGCATTGTGCTTTGCACATACCCCTCTCCATCTTCCATCCAAGCAAGCAAAATAAATTAACACAGCCCAAGGGCACTCAAATGTGGAGCAGAGCTAGTGAAGGGGTGTGGCCTCTAGGGAGGGTGTGTGGCCTTGGAAGTGCTAGTGTGGGCTGGGAGGGTCCTGGATGGAGTGACCTGGACAATCGTGTTTGGCTCCTAAGCCTGAGTTTTCCACCCCAATATACAGAAACAGCAAACTTAGCTGCTGAATTATGATGGCTATGTAGCCAGAACAGGTGTAGTGAGAAACAAGAAGGAAATGGTGGCACGAGAGCAGGTTTGCAAAAGTACAAAAAAATGTTTGTGTGTGAGGAATCTAAGGAGTGCCCCACAGAAAACCACCCCATGGAGGAGTGAGCGATGTTCAGTGACCACAGAATTTTGGGTGTCTGGTGAAGTGGGGGTAGAGGAGAGAATTGAATAGTGTCCTGAAAGAAGGTGTGGCTTGCTAAATTGGGATCATTACACACTGCAACTTTTAGTTGCAGATCCCAGTTATGAAATGGATTCTACGTCTCAGGTTTTGAATGAGAAGTGAAAAAATATGCCATCTCCATATTTTTCTTTTTCTAGCAATCTGCATAGCTTGAACTTCATATGTACCAAGATCCTGTTTTCCACCTTATCCAGACATGCCTTAACAGTTCTGATCTGCAGTCAATTTGTAACCCAGGCACTAGACATACACATTCCAACCCCACATAATTTGTGCGGTGGAGCACATACATTTTGACAGTAGGGGTGAGGGACACGCAATTCCCTTCTGTTTCAAAGCTTCAGTATTTCCGTCTAAGAATTAACTCCACGGAAACTGAACATTTAGAAGACTGGAGGAAACCACTGGTTTTACAAAACAGGGTTTGTTATAAAATAGGCTTTCACCATTTTATTAGAAAAGCATCTACAATAGGAATCTACAAAAAGATGAAGTTCTCCCCAGAAACTGCAAGTTGGTCATCTTTCTTTTTTTAAGAAAAAACCCCATAAACAAAACAAAACCTAAGCATTAAAAAACAACACCTCTTGTATCAAATGGAGGGAAGCAGTTATGTGAGTGCATGTACGAGTTAAAGATCTACCTTAGATCAGCTATCTCCCTCCAAGAAAGATTTCTTTAAAAAGACGACTCTCTCCTTCACCAATGAGTTTGCCTTTCCTGTCTGTGGGAGTGCCACTTCTTTTGTGATTTCCTCTCTTTACTTGAAACTATAATGAAGAGCTTTCAGTCAACAAGATTAAGCTCCCCAAACCATTTTGAGTTTCTCATGGGGTTGGGGGATAAGATTAACTGCAAGGCTCAAAGGCCTACTCCTAGATCAACTCAAGATTAAATTACAAAGGAAGTGATGCATTTTAAGAGATTTGTTGTAGTTATTGTTCATACCATATAATAACCAGAGTTATATGTGCCATTGAGGAATAATTCAATCTGAAGCAAGAAGATGGGGGCTGGGGGGTGGTGGAGGAGGAATTATCCAGGGCCTGCAAACATTAAGTGTCTTGCAGGATTGTCAAGCCAATATTTGTAATTACCAGGGCCCTGCCCCTTCCTTTCAGCACGATACAAGGCATGTCTACTTCAGTCGTGGCTGGTGCCCATTGGGGCTGCTAGGGCAGCAGGCAGGGATCCTAGCAGTAGTTAGAGACAGAGCCAATGACAGGCCAAGCCAATTAATTATAGACAGGTCAACTGCCTGGAACTCAGTTCCAGCATCTCTCAGCTTGGGTGCCATTGCCATTATAAGAGAACAAGGGAGGTGTTCATGGTAAGTTCTGGTGCCTCTTTTTCTAGAAAAAATAGTACTGATTATAGCTTTATTCCCATCCACCACCATCCACACTAAGCTTAAGGAGGAGGAAGCTGACAGGCAGTGCTGTCCTTAGACTGGGTTGTAAGTAAGAAGGCAGACAAATGGGAGCTACCTGAGAGCAGAGTGAGGTTGGTGGAGCAGTGCCCCCATTTGTCCTTATAGAGCAGACTGGTCTACTTGGGAGAATGTTCCAGTGGTGTTCACTCATGCTTACTCCCAGGGAAGCACAAATATGTTTTTAGCCTTAGGCTCCCTTTCATTTGGCTGTGGAATGCATGACCTCTGGGAAGATGTGGCCAGGGAATACATTGGTGGTGTGGCTTGTGAGTGTGAGCCCACCTTGAGGACTGCCTCTCCCCATATAAACCGTCCAGACGCTGCAATCATCCTCTGAGGCCCTTCTTCTCCTCCACAAGAGGTCAGGAAGGTGGCAACACAAGAATGGGCCTTTTTCTGTGACAGCTCCATGTTTGTGGAATTCTCACCTTGGGGAATTTCCCCTGGTGCCTTCATTATACGTCTTTAGGCGCAAGGCAAAAATGTTCCTCTTCAACCAGGCCTTTGGCTGATAATAATTATTTTTTATGTGCATCTATCCTGTATGCTTAGCTTGTGAACCACCCTGATGTCTTCAGTTGAAAGGTGGTATATAAAGTTAAGTAATAATAATAATAATAATAATAATAAATAATAATAATAATAATAATAATAATAATAATAATAATAATAAATAATACATAAATACTCATCATTGAACACAGGAGGATATTTCTCTGAACAACCCTTATGGCTGTGGGCCTAGCATGGCAGCTAAATGGCAGCTGGATTAGGTTAGATCCACTACGACTGTTCTTAAGTTTCCATTGTCTCTTAGGAGAACCCTCCTCTCCTGATAATTTCTCCAACGCCCGCCCTGGGAAATATGAGACAGCCCCACCAAGAAAGAAAAGCTGGCTGTGACCTAGGAAATCAAAGGGCTTCTTTCCCACACCGTCCAAACAGCAGAATGCTCCTTGCCGGAAGGAGAGGAAAGGTGCCTGAAACCTCAATTCCTGGGGTATTTTGGTGACATGACTTCAGTTGACCCTGTAAAACTTTCTAAATGGGAGTCCATGGCCATTACTTTCCAATTTACCACCACCAGCCATGCTTAATGGGCAAGCGGCAAGATCTCCTGTAATAATGTATTTTCTGGACAGCCTTCTTATGGGCAGAGATGAGAAAATTAAACATTTATAGATTTGTGCTATGGAAGTTTAAATTCTTTCCAGACCTAGACTGTTTCTGAAATAACTTAGCATTTATTATTCTCCTCTAAGAAAGGAAGGAAAAGTCTTTTAAAAAAAGAAAAGTTGGTGGGAGGGGGAGGGAGCAGGGAGATTGGGTCAGTGCTATCAGACCTCTAGACCCAAGCTGGTTCATGATTTTGAGCAAGGCGTGCTCAGAGGGGAAACTTTTCCCTGAGTGGGCTCACCTCCTTGGTATTGTCATTCTTGCCTCTTGGGCTTTTCCTCTAGATTTAAACTCACCTCAAGGGGAGCTGAGATAGCTGCTTCTTGCTTCTGTTAGTTTTTGCAAACTTATTTTGCTGTTGCAAATTGTGTTGAACAGCAAGGAATTTGTAAACTATCTAGGGAGTTTGCAGAAGGCAATAGAGAAATTAACATTAAAACTATGAAGAATTTGGATGGGCCTTTAATGAGTTTTCAAAAAGGGTCACAAATACGACTGCTGATGACCCGCTTCTGACCGAGATATATGAGCTGACTGTAGCTATTGACTGGTAGGAAGGTATTTATTTTCCATGCTCAGAAACACTCTTGTTGTATCTCCTCTTCCTCCTCACCTCCGTCTCCCAACCCCACACCTGATGTTTCAGGATTGGTTTCTGCCACTGATACTTTGGTAGTAGTTTTTTTAAAAAATGAAGCACTTGTGAGATTATTGTAGAGCTAGTGGGTTAGAAACTGGACTTGCAAATCTGGGGAAACCTGTTTTGTATTTTCTTCATGAGCGTGGAGCAAGTTGTCCTTTTTTGTGCATACTACTTTTACAAGTGAGACCTGCAATAAAAGATTGCAGTTCACCACCAGCCATTCCCTTCTTCACAGTACTCCATTACACCAAACCTCTCACCTGATATTCACTCTCTCCCAATCAATCAGCATTTCATGGCGATTGAGCATGCTCAGGTCTCATTGGGCTGTTTTTGAGGTTCCGTTGCTCATATTTCCCCCTCCACTCTAAAGCTATTTTGTAATTCTGAAAGCCTTTCAGTTCTCTTGAGTCTGTTGCTACCTCCCTGGACATTGGAAATGCATTTACGTCAATGGAAGCATCGTTTGTGGCAGTCTCCCCTAACCTCCAGGTGTTTTGGATTACATTTCCCATCATCCCTGACCATTGTCCCTGATGCCTAGGGCTCATGGGAATTGTAATCCATTGCATCAGGAGGACACAAGGCTTGAGGAAGCAGGTTTGATTGTATGGCCATCTGGAACATTGCAGGACAAAGAACCCAAAGAGAACTGTGCACATTAATTCCACCAATCCAGAAGGGCTTTGGACTTTCCTCCAACACGCCATGAGTTGCTTCCAGAACTAATTCCCTCTGTGCTGTGCCTTTTTGTGCTTGTGAACAAATATTTCATCATGAAGCGAAAGCACCTGTAAATTGAAGCTGCTGACGGGTCTCAAAAGCTTTCTCATAAGAACTGCTACTGCTGCTGTCTCTCAGCTAATATTGCATAGAGGAGGTGCAAAACACTTTAATGTATTCCGTGCAAATATTATGTAAATTACATTTAGGTGTGAATGAGATATGCAAATACGCTGTGCTTCTGCAGACTCTTACAGCTTTCTAACGGGAACCTGGGTGGTGATCCCCATTGCCCTCACCTCCTTTCATCTAACTGCTGCTCTCATGACTCTGAATCCAGAAGATTTGCATAAAGTACTTTTTTATTGCCAAACACAGGTGTGTTCACAATACAGTAGAGTCACATCTTCAGTGGAGGTTAAGTTCCAAGGCCAGCAGGTAAGGCAGATATTACATGTAGCCAAAAGTATCTTACCAGATTTTCAAAATTACATCATTTGCAGCACCTTCCTTGGTCCCAGTGCTGGCAGACAAGGTGGTGGGATGTCCTGTGGGGAGGGCCTTCCCTGTGTCTCTGCTTGCCTCCCTTCACTCCTCCACATGCGAGTGACTAGCAGAAGTGAGGAAGAGGGAGGCAAAAAGGACTGGAGTTGATGGTGCGTTCTTAACTTCTTCCTTTTTTAAAGCTTCAGCATTCCTTATTCCTCACTACTCCTGTTTCGTTTTGCTAAGCTGCATTACATTACTCATTGTTTGTGCTGGTAAAAGGTTGCATTTTGAAGGATGTTGGTGGCTGGTTTATTGGGGCTGAGCATTTATGGGGCAATGTCATAATGCAGTGTTGGGTTTAAATCCTGTCATCTGGGAACTGGGGGAGAGTGAATTTGAAAAAGAGGCTGTCTTGTTAATATTTTAAGCACCAAGAGTGATTTCTGTCTACAAAACAGGTGCTGCAGCTGAGCACGTATAGTTGAATTTGCATAAGCTAAATGTGTGTATGATGCAAGTTGACTGTGGAGTCAGGTGGGCCAGTGTGGGGAATAACATGACTGCTTGGAGCTGGAAAGTTATTAATCTCAGGGATGGAGGGGCGTGTAGTGGCATAAAATGATGGCACCTCAAAAAGGGTTAAAGAGAAATTGGATTGGAATCTGGTGCTAGTGGCAGGGAATTGGCAACCCGCCCCCCAGCCCAGGTGTGCCCAATTGTCAGCCTTTGGTTTGTATGTGCCTCCTGAACAATGTTATCAGGCTTCTTACTGCTATAGTAAACATGTTTTCAAGCTGTAAGACACAGAGAGAGAGAGCGCTTCCAGCACTTCAATGCCAGAGCTCTCTTTATATGTAATATAATTAATGTCTGTATCTGGATGCAACGCAATTATATGCCTGAGTGCACATGCTCCATAAAGGTTAAGTCCATACTATTAAATGGTGCCAATTTTATTACAGAGCTGATCATTTGAAGCTCCTGGACATACTGTCTGGACAGTCAGTGTCCCACAAGATTATATTGAAGTTGGTCATTTCTGCCATGAAGGCACACTTGCTAGAATCTGCTCTTCCACTGCAGTTTTACTTACAGCTTTTCTGCATTTAGAGTAGCTGGTCTTAAGAGTCATATACAGAAATGTAAGACTTCAACATCCATGGTTCAGAATGAATGAAAGTAAACATGTCCATGAAAAAGAGAAAAAGTAGTCATGTACATGTTCTTCTCCGGGCAATGGACTCAACTTAGACGGGCTCTAGCATCGAAGTGCTGGAAGCGCGCTCTCTCTCTCTCTCTGTAGCAAAAGTAGCATGATTTTAGGTATTTTTTTAAAAGAGAAGCAGCACACTGTCAAGCAAATCCAAAGCACCAGTAAGGCAATAGCAATTAAGGCAAGGTTCTGGTTTTGATAAGGCAAGTCAACCTGACCAATAAGGCAAAGTCAAGGCAAAGCAGGCAACACCCTGGAAAGCTCCATACGCAGGGCTTATCCACTTGGACAGCAGCCTCTTCAGTTAAAGGAGCCTTCCTTCCTTGAATAGTCATTGGCTGTGGTGTAGGAAAGACCTTGCTACAATGGTGGCTTCTGGGCTAGAGTTCAGGAGATGCTTCTGAGTCAGCAAGGACATCCCTGGCTGGTTTAGAGTGCAATTCCCTCCTCCCCAATTCCAAATCCATGGCCTTTAACATGATATCAGTTTACATTGCGACCACATTCTGCAGCGGATCGATCCCCCAGCTGTCTCAGATATGCTGTTGGACAGCTTCATTGGTAGTGCCCTTGTTTAGGATTAACCAATAGTATCAAAAGGATGAGAAGGGGAGGGGGAGTCCGATGATCAGCTTTCAAGGTAGGGTTTAGAATCTCCCACTCAAAATGACAGGTCCAGTCAAGCATTTTCCCATTGCGGTAAATTTTGTGACTGCAATTAATGTGCCATTGTCTGTGCCTTAATGGAGCAACTCTCGGCCCTGACCCCAAGCACTTGTGTCTGCCTTTACAGGAAGTCTATGGCTCTTCCCTTTTCTCCTATTGAATTATTGAGGCTTCCCCTCCTCGGTGGAGTCTCTTCCGAGGCAAAGTCTGTCAGTGTGGCATTACAAAGGGGTGGGGGGAGGGTTGGAGTGGGGAAGGGAGGGGCTCAGAAACATCCTCCTGACTTCTGCCGCTCATCTTATTTTAGCAGTCGGAATTGTGCCCAGTCCTTTTAAACTTTTTGATGGTCTTAATGATTGATTAGAATGATTTCATCAGTTGGAAAGATTGCTTTTAATTGCTCTAATATGCACCCAATTTGGAGTTCATTACCGCACTGAATTGTTTTCCTTCCCCTGCTAATTGATACCAAATGGAACCCACCGGAACCTGCACTAATGTGCTGTTCCTTTGGTGTACCTGCCTACAAGTTAATAATCTGTTTATTTCTGAGGGTGCAGAGCTATCGCTTGGAATGCACTCAACATATTTATTTACTGGTTCTTTTTGTCAGCTGAACTTTCACGTAGCTGGTTTGTTTGGGAGAAAACAAGGCTCCAGAGAAACCCGGTGCCTTTCTAAAACCCAACAGTCTGCTAGGAATTTGCTCTTTAAAATGTGTAATGTAGGATTTAAAGCTCTTTCCAGCTATGCATACTCTGTGCTTTTTGTGAAAAGCAAACAACCCAAATTTCTATGCTAAGGTTACCTGGATTCTGTGCTAAGAAAATTCATATGGGGAAATGGCCATAGCTCACTGACACAAGCAACTGCTTTAAATGCAAATGTTAAATCCCTGGCATTTCCTGGTAGGGTAGCAATTGGGAATGACCCCTGTCCAAAACCCAGGAGAGCTATTGTTATTCAGAGTAGAAAGTACTGCGCTAGATGGACCAATAGTCTGGCTTTGTATAAGGCAGCTTCCTATGCACCTTTGTACATATTTTGTTTTGCATAATTTAGTCTGCTCTGCTAGTCATATGGGGAAAGAGTTGGAGAGTGCCCCTACAGTACTGAAGTCAGAGGAAATGGGAATCGGGGGGGGGGGGTTGTAGAAGGTAGAAGATTCATTCCTATTGAAGGAATGGCAATTGCCAGTCCACCTGTGGTAGTGATACACAGCTGGGTGCTTTCCAGCCTCTAACCCAGAAGGGCAGAGGAAGATGCCACTGATGGTGTGCCAAAATACTCCTTCCTACCTCTTTCAACACTACTCCCTCATAAGGACTGATCTCCACCCCCCTGCCCCCTGGATGGGAGCATAACTAGGGAGATGGAAAATGATACAGGAAATGGGTGCAACTTGTTGATGGGGTTCACATATTTGATGCTAACAAAGCAAGTTTAGGGATAAGGAAAAGACTGAATGCCAGTCTCTCTCTGCCTTCCGGAGGCATGGATAAAACTAGCTAGGGTGGGACCAAGGGAGGGTCACTGGTGTGTGTGTGTGTGTGTGTGTAAGGGACACCATCCTCCACACACATTAAGGATAGGTAAACATCTATTTGGTGGGCTGTAGCGATGCCATTTGAGTACTGACAGTTCAGCTCCTCTCTCTATGGTCTCTGGGATCTTGGCAGGCTTCTTTGTCCACTCAAATACTTGTTTTTGGGTAGGTAGGCGGGGGAGGCCCATGACTTGCAACTACAGGTTGTTGGCTATTTGTAGCCTTTATATGACTGTACCCCACACACCATTGCATGGTGCTAAAAAGAAGCAACCAATTTAACAACAAAATAGTAAGGCACTAGTAGAAAGGCATATAGAATCAATTTGCCCATTGAACAACTGTAATGGAGGTCTCTAAACCATATTAAAAACCCCTAAGGCTGAATTTCACGCTTTTTACAAAGAATTATGCCAGGCATAAGGCCTGAAACCAGACAGACTTCTTTGTTAAAGCTTCTCTGCCCATAACACAAAGGAAAATTGAGTACAAAGTGGGTCATTCCTTAAACTAAAACAGGCGTCCTCAAGGGTCTTGGCCCAAACGGTCAATAAGTTTTACAAATTTCTCCTTGAGATAGCTCTTCAGCTTTATTGACACTCAGCAAACACAAGGCAAACAATCACACATTGTTGAACGTAGTCATGTCTTCACCCTGTGCAAAGTGTTAAAAGGATTGTTCAGTTGTACATGTTGTAACTGGGAGGGAAACTGTGGTAAAAAAACACCATTTTAATAGCAGGAAACAATTTGGTGTGGTCCAATAGTTCAGTGAGGTTTAATGATGGGTGTATTTTTTTTTTGGGGGGGGGGCATGTCCTTTTGCTCATAACTCACACCAAATAACATATACACTCCTAAAGTTTTTTAAATTTGTAAACATCCTGAATGGAATCTGCATGGGCTTGAAAATCTGAGGTAGATGTAATTTCAGCAGCTGAATAGGAATTGTCTAAAGTGGTTTTCAATGTGCCATGCCACCCTGGGGTAGTTGAATGGTGGTCAGGGGTGCCACGGGCAATACTGGCCTCTCTCCCTCTTTCCTTTGCTCCCTCCTCAGATGCCCTCTTGCCTGCCTCCCAAAGACTTGCACAGCTGTTTGTTGCAGCAGCCCTGGCTATAAGCTTCAGAGGTGAATGGTGCCTCTGGAGCTGGCCAGGGGGTGCTGTTTGCCAGGAACTGAGGTGGCCTCAGAGTAAGCAAGTGGGTGAGGAAGCCCAGCCAGCCTGTCCACCAGCCCTTGCTGTTGGGAATGGACAGACAATTCCCTGTGGGGCAGTGTGAGGAGGTACCTCTCTTTGGGGCAGCTCAGAGAACAGGAGTTGCAGCAGTGGCTGCTCAGAGGACTCCCAAGGAGAGGGTAGAGAAGAAGAGGATGAGGGAACACCACACAAGGGAGGATGTTCGAAAAAGGGCGAGAGTCTGCCAGCTCTGCAGGCAGGGGCTCCTGCACCCCACTGGGCTCCTGTGCCCCACAGAAATGCCGCAGAAAGAATGTAGTTGGTCAAGGGAGCTGTGGACTCAAAAAGGTTGGAAATCTCTGGTCTAAGAGATCATGCTAAGCCTCTTGTTGGCTAGCTAGATGTGCATGTGTCTGTGTACTTCAGAATAAATAAATACATTTAGGATTCTGAGGAGGGGGAGTGTTCCCCTTGTCTCCACCCTCCAGAGGACACCCATAACATTCATTCAAGCCTATTGTTGTGCATAAGGGCTAGAAATCTGTTCCTTTGTTTTTAAAATCGAAATGAATTATTTATCAATTTTTACTGTAACTTGCCATACTAGGAATGACATGGATAGTTCTGTCTCCTCCCCTCCCATGTGTGTGTGGTCTGGCCCTAGGTCGACACAGGTTAGCAGGGCATCATGTTTGTGCCCAAAAATACTTTGGACTTCTTAAGTGATGGTCACTATCATTGTCACCCTACCCTTTGTACAAGGAGCTTGGGGGGGTGTATTTGTAAACCGCTTGGAGTTTTTTTTCTACAGTCAAGCAGTATATAAATGTTATGACATAAACATAGGGTTCCCCTCCACACCTTTGAAGTACAGTGGTACCTCAGGTTAAGTACTTAATTTATTCCGGAGGTCCGTTCTTAACCTGAAACTGTTCTTAGCCTGAAGCACCACTTTAGCCTATGGGGCCTCCCGCTGCTGCTGCGCCGCTGGAGCACGATTTCTGTTCTCATCCTGAAGCAAAGTTCTTAACCTGAAGCACTATTTCTGGGTTAGCGGAGTCTGTAACCTGAAGCGTATGTAACCTGAGGTACCACTGTATGTTAGGTTGAGAGCGGGTTCTGGCTCAAGGTCACCCAGTAAGCCCTGTAATTGATCAGGGATTTTAACTTGGATATGGGCCATTGTTCAGCTTTTCTAGACATGAGTAGGTTAGATGGCCCATTGATTGGCTGTTGCTCAAGCATGTTCTAAAACCTAGAAGTGGCCTGAGATGTGTTGATAGTACAGCTCCCATCAGCCTCAGCCAGCACAGACCAATGATCAAGCATGATGGGAGTTTTAGTTCAGGAACATTTGCAGGAATGCAGGTTCTTCACTCCTGAATCAGTTGTTTTCTTTTCAGCTACAGCGACAGTGTTTATGTTTACATTACAAACTGGTTTAAGCACAAATCTTATAAGGCCTCACAAATGAAAAGGCACAGAATTTACTTTGCACAAAACATACTGGTCAGTATAGGTCTCGTTCCCAACCTCTCTCAGCAGTGGGAGAAGCTGTCTGCGCGGAATAGCTTCTGACATTGCAAAGCTGCACGGCGCCTTGCTCCATAAACGATGGCATGGACCAGATGCTCATAGCATAATTGAAAATTCCATTTTATCAGAATAGCATTTGCTGTCAGAAAGTTTTATCTTTACTTTAACAAAGAGGTTGATTAGATCCCTCAGGGCCCGAATTAGCATCTTTGAGGCTGGATACCCTCTTTTGCAATTCATGGAGTTATTTCTCCTTTGGTTTTGCTCACACTGAGTGCTTTTAAAAAAATAGACAGAAGACAACACATGCCTCTGCCCTCTTGCAAACCTGTCGGTTCCCAAAGTTTAGCTACTTCATTTCAGCCCAGTGGAGAGGGGGAGAGGGATTATTTTATTTCTTCTGCTGCCTTTTTCATGTTCTGCCTTGGAGACTAGAAACTCAATTTGGTTGGGAAATGCATGTTTTAATGTGGTGTGTGTGTGTGTATGTGAATTTGAATGAGCTTGCTACATGTTTCGCTGTGTCTAAATTTTCTCCTAGAAGTAGATAGAGTTGCAAACTAAGTTACTAAGCCTGAGGTTTGTGGCATGGGGACTTATGAAACTACAGGGCTACAAACTGTTAGGAAAAAAATAAAAATCTGATACTGGGAACGGTAGCTCACTGAGGTGAATAGGGGTCTCTAAACTACACCCAGCAGCCATTACAAACCGCAGTTTCCAGTAGTCTGTGCAGAAAGCCACGACTGTTCAAAGAGGTATAACAATGCTTCATATAGTTCAGGTGCCATTGTGGAGATCATGTGTTGTTGTTTTTTAAAGCAAAAACTAAGCACTCATTGGGACGCAGGTGGCGCTGTGGGTTAAAGCCTCAGCGCCTAAGACTTGCCGATCGAAAGGTCGGCGGTTCGAATCCCTGCGGCGGGGTGCGCTCCCGCTGCTCGGTCCCAGCGCCTGCCAACCTAGCAGTTCGAAAGCACCTCCGGGTGCAAGTAGATAAATAGGGACCGCTTACCAGCGGGAAGGTAAACGGCGTTTCCGTGTGCGGCTCTGGCTCGCCAGAGCAGCGATGTCACGCTGGCCACGTGACCCGGAAGTGTCTCCGGACAGCGCTGGCCCCTGGCCTCTTGAGTGAGATGGGCGCACAACCCCAGAGTCTGTCAAGACTGGCCCGTACGGGCAGGGGTACCTTTACCTTTACCTTTTTAAGCACTCATTGGAGGGTGATGATGGTGAGGAAAGAGAGAGAGATTAAAATTATGACTGTAGAAACATACTGTAATCCATTTGGTTTAAGGGCGCACTAGTAAACAGGCTTGTAATCGCCTTTGTTTGCACATCAAGGTTTATTAAATATCACAGGCATTTGAAAGACTTTCTCTAATTTGCTTACCTCCCCCGCCCCAGCGCCCAACCCCACACCTTGTCACATGAAATAATATAATGTTGGAATGTGTCTTTCACTGGAGTTAATGAATCCAAGGTCACAGGAGTTAGATAGAGATTGCAGCTATAATTGTGTCTCTGTGCAACTGCAGGAAATGGCATCCCAGATGGGAGTGTGCTGCTGATTTCCCCTCTGCTTAAAGGCCACCTGGAAAGGAAAATGAAGGTTGAGCATGTGGCCTTTCTGGCTGAGACCTGGAAGGTGTTTTCAGTTTTAATATATGGTTTTTTTCTGCTTTTTGATTTTTTTTATTAAAAAAAAAAGAAAATAATAAAAAAAATTGCCTTGATGCTCACCCTTTGTGCTTTTTTCTGCTACCTCTCTTGGCAACTGGAAAAATACGAATCCGTCTTTGAAAGTGCAGGTATTGAGTGAAAAGCAGCTAATTAACAGAAAGGCAAGGCGGGTTTTGTTTAAAATCTCATGTTTTCTTTTATGTTCTTGTTTTCGCCAACAACTACATAGCACCACCATCATCTAAACAGTGATTATTTGAGGGGGCAAGCTACACATTTCACATAGATTTGTGTATCAAAGCTCCATCTTTCCTTTTTAAATGGGGATAAACACAAATCGGGAACCCTTTGGAGCAGGGAGGAAGTACAGAGTGTATTTTGTGATTTTGAGGGGGAGTGGATAAAGCAGATACCATAAAGGGTTAAGCACCCTCTTCCTTCAAAATTAAAGCTACACATTGATGTAGGCATGTATAACATGTAATTTGGCATCATGTCTCCAGGTTCTTTAAGATCTCTTTATGTCCCATGTGTAGAATTGATTTGGGGCCTGCAAAGAAATAAAAAAACACCCAGTTATTCTGTGTGCTATTAAGAGAAAGGGGGTTTACATCTTAGCAGAGGACAAGAATAATGAATAAGCCTTGGAGTTTGGTGAGGTTCTTTGCCAAAGAACATTTAATCCTTGAAAAATGCAATTTCCTGCCACACAGGCAGCATCTCCCATTTTTAGATGAGACTGAAATACTCCAGAATTTGAACATTTAAGTGCCTGTGAGACTGAGAACCAGTTCTCAAATATTTATTTTTTTTCAAAGCATTTTTTCAATTTTGCAAAGGAACCAGAAGAGTTGTTATTACGGGTGTATGGTTCAGCAATAAAACTGCTAGCACCTTTGCAAAGCTAAGCGGGACCCAGGATGGTTTCAAATTGGATGGGGGACCATATGGGGCCCTTCCTGCATTTCAGGGGCTGGACTAGATGATCCACATGGTCCCTTCCACTCTACAGTTCTATGATTCTAAGTGCAAGGTGAAACTAACAAGAAATCCTAAGGCAGTTCAATTTCACCCCTGCTAAAGACTTCACTCTGCAGAAACTGAGCTTATCACTCTATCTACACTCCTGAACTTTGCCACCAAAAGCAACTCATCCTGCCCTCTTTAAATTCCATCTCTGGCTGTCCAGTTGAAAGATGAGATGCTATGAAACCATTCTGTGAATGCACCCTGTTACCCAAAAGAAAGATGTCTTGGAAAAAGAAAGAAGCTTTAAGAAATCTGTTGGCTTCCACTAGCCATACATTAAAAATACACCTAAAGCACATTTTGTCTCCCAGAGAATCCTGGGAGCTAAACTTCCTAGCAACCTTAAAAACTACAGTCCCCAGTATTCTTTTTTTTGGGGGGGGGGGGGTGTGTGTTTTAAATGCATGATGTGTACTCAGCCAGGTAATGCAGCTTGTCAGGGCATGATCTTGGGACAGATGTCTGAGACTCTGCTCAGCAGAATGAAGTGATGGAGATGGTGAATGTAGCAGGGTAGGCTTAAACACATGTTGAAGTCATTGAATTAATATATAGGTAAAGGTAAAGGTACCCCTGCCCGTACGGGCCAGTCTTGCCAGACTCTGGGGTTGGTGCGCCCATCTCACTCAAGAGGCCGGGGGCCAGCGCTGTCCGGAGACACTTCCGGGTCACGTGGCCAGCGTGACATCGCTGCTCTGGCGAGCCAGAGCCGCACACGGAAACGCCGTTTACCTTCCCGCTGGTAAGCGGTCCCTATTTATCTACTTGCACCCGGAGGTGCTTTCGAACTGCTAGGTTGGCAGGCGCTGGGACCGAACAACGGGAGCGCACCCCGCCGCAGGGATTCGAACCACCGACCTTTCGATCGGCAAGCCCTAGGCGCTGAGGCTTTTACCCACAGCGCCACCTGCGTCCCTTGAATTAATATATACTAACACTCTAAAGAAGACACCCCCCCTTAAGACCTTTAAGTCCATAATATAAAATTACCTAATAGCACTACAGAGGGGAGGCCTCTTGTGTTGATTCTTGTTCCCAAGATTGGGCCCAGTAAGTTGTTACTTCTTGAGGAAGGAACTTAACTTCTTTCCCTCTTTCATTTGCAGTTTTGAGTCCCACAAAGAGTTAAAGCCATCCATTTCATATTTAGCAGTAGGGTAGGTGTATGAATAAAAAGGAACCTTCTGCTAACACAGCAAGCGAGCAGTTCCTGATCTGAAACTGTAATCAGTCTACATAGCTAATGAGTCTGAAAACAGACTGAACCGCCAGAGTTGGCACTAGGAAGCGTGCATTATAAACTAACAGTCTCTTGTTAACCTTTTGGTGTTTCCTTCATGACACTAATTAGAGCCAAAATAAAACTACAGTATATAGATCTCTAAGCTTGAAATAGCAATGGTATTTTTTATTTTTTTACAAAAACGGACCAACTCCCTAGACCACCTTTGCATGGCACATTTACCTTTTAATTCTGATCTTGAATGTCCACGTTCCTCTTCAGCAGAGGCGCAGATGATTAATGCTGCAATGGAACTGTGCTTAAAATGGCAGAAAAAAGATACCTAACCTGAATGTAATTTATTGGCATTTCCGCTTTTGAGAAAGGCATAGAGCATGGCTTAAAAGTGTTGCATTTGCAGAGCTGTTAAAAATAACAATAATAATAATATTTCCAATTAAAATGGTTTGAATAACTTAATAACAGGGTGACTTGGATAACCCAAGCTGCACAATTTGGAATGAGAATCTGAAATCAGAAAATTGTACAAGGCTGTTGATTATGCTACTAAATAGGAAAATGTGTATTTGCCATAGCAACCTGCATCAGTCTTGCTGCTTCCCTTAAATCCAGGACACTTTTATTAAAGAAACATTATAAACACTGGACCATCTCCAGACATACCTGTATGTGTGTGAAGGAAGAGGCAGTGGGGGTGGGACACATGTTGATACTGATCAAAGAGTTGCTTAAAAGAACATTGAAGACAATGGGGGGTGTTCTTCTGCACCTCTGCATAAAATAATGAGATTCTACATAAGATGGAGTGGGGATTGATTGGCAAATATATTTGTAAATCCCTAAATGGCTTAGGACCAGTATATCCTGGGAATTGCTTCCTTCTATACCATCCTGTCTGCTCCGTAAGATCAAAAGAGTTCCTTATTTGTGTTTTCTACAAGTGAAGTGTTATTGTGCAAGAGCATAAGCAAGTTGCTGGTAATTTACTTGCACAATCTGATGCCAATTTGTTTCTGCTAGTGCGACTGTTGCACAACAGTGAATCTCACCAGTCCACCAGCTCAACAGCTAGGAGACAGACAACCCTGGGAGCGTGCATACCACTACTGCATAAAAACATCAAAGCCATTTTCAACCACCACACATGTATACAGTACAATTTAAAAAAACACACACATGAAAATTTGAAATCGGAGATCATCAACCAGCTATTACAGAAAGATGTTTTCATAATTGTCTGCATAAGCTTAGCATCAGCTTAGCAACACAGAAAAGTTTTCAGCAGATGTTTAAAGGTTGAAACAGAAGGTGCCTGCTGAACCTCTATTGGCAGATCATTCTGCAGCATCGAGACGATTAAACTAAAGGCTCAGTTTTTTGTTGTTCCCTGATGAGCCTCACCAACTCGGGACTACCGGTGACACTCTGCAGATGATCTCAGTGATCTAGCTGGGAGTTCAGGTGATCGAGCTATAAGAATTCAGGTAGCCCATCAGGCACTGTAGGTCTAAATTGTTCAGGGCTTTGTAAATTAATGCAAGGACCTTGAACATGGCTCAGTAGTAGATGGGCAGGCAGTAAGGATGTTCTAACAGTGATATTGAATGTTGGTGGTAGCAGTCTGGCTGCCTCATTCTGCACCAGCTGGCACTTCTGGATCAGGCCCAAGGGCAGCCGCGCATAGAGTACATTGCAGCAATCCAGCCTCAGGGTTATCAATGCATGGACTCCAGTGGCCAGCTGTAAACATGTTTCATTCCGTTTTTCCCCTTGCAGCAGTGGTTGCAATGATTGGCCCATAGCCACTCAGTAGCCAAACAAGACTGAATCTTGGTTTCTGCAGTTGAAGTATAACACTCTAGTTATCACAGTACACTAGCTCTTGCTATCATTGCTTCCTTTGCAAGTTCCCACTTTCAACTCTACAATTCTATAAGTATATGATTTTCCGACTCAGCAATGCCTCTCTCAGAGGGAGCACCTCCACCCACCATCCTCTTTCCAACCGTGTCCAGACAGATGTTGCTAGGAAGCCCTCTAGCAACTGATATGCTGTTTCACATTGCCTCTGAACTTGGAACCATTGTTCCTTCTTAAAGCTAACTCAGCTAGTGAATGCCAATAGCTATGCAGCCAAAACAAACCCACTGAGAAACAACAGGAATATATCATTTTGGGTGAAAGCCTGAGGTTTGACAAAATCTCTCTCTCTCTCTCTCTCTCTCTCTCTCTCTCTCTCTCTTAAAAACTGAAGGGGCATTTCCTTCTGCAAGCCCAATGAGAACGGAACATGCATGATAGTCAAGCAGTGTTGAAGGTTGGGAAAGAAAACCAGACCAGGGGAGGAGGAAAGAGAATTGAATGCCTTGCCTAGGCTGTCTGAAATCCTGAACAGGAACTTTGTTGTTAGGAAGGAACACACAATGCAACGGCTTGTTGCAGTCCCTACATGTGATGGCTAACAGCCATTAACACACCTCCCCTCCATAACTTGTCCAATCCCCCTTTAAAACCATATATTTTTAGCTTTATGCATCTTATGCTGTGAACATCTGGTTATAGAAGAAACAAAGGTCAACATAGCTTTTGCCTATGGTTTTCTGCCACTGCAGTCTTTGCTGTTTTGCTTGTACCATTGTAGAGCCGCATAGTTTTTTGGTTTTTTTTTTAAAAAGATATGTTTTTATTGTTGATTTAAATTAAAATTTATGAAAGCCCCCTCAGATAGTGGGAGCAATGGAATGAAAAATGTTTTTAGTAAATAATAGTGTACTTTTTGGGGCTCTTAGTCCAACAGATGCACAACTTGAAATGCAGCCTTCACTAGCCTGGTGCCTTCCAGATGCTTTGGACTATAAAGCCCATCAGCCCCTGCTTGCTTAGTGCTGATGGGAATTGTAATTCAGAACATCTGGAAGACACCAGTTTGATGAAGGCTGTATAGCTGAATGTATAATTGAATATGTGCAGCTTGGTTTCAAAGCTATTTTTGAGTTCAAATATTTCTCCTAGAATAGACACATATGTTCTGGGCCAGAAATTGAACCTCCAAAACCTGTGTTTGCCTCATAATGCCAGTGTAGAGGATCAGGGGTGAAGTCATTGAGGTTATGATGTCAGGGTCCTTTACCCTTTACTTTTTGAGGAGCAGGGTTCCAGCAGGTTCCCTAGTCCTACAAACCCAGATCCCCCAAAAGTGGTGATTTGCACTGGCTTGTGTCTTGTCTTTCACAAACTTCTGGTGTTAATTGCCCTCTAAGTGGCTAAAGATTGAGCCTAATAGGCCATTATCTGCAGCACCAAATATTTTCCCTTCAGGTAGTTTGGCAATTTTGCACCCGAGTGTCTGTTGTTAAGGTCATTGCTTCTGCTTATTCCTTCCCTTTCCCCCCTATTCTCTGGAGAAACACTTGAAACAAGCTTCATTTGAAGGCAAATAGCTATTACTTTGGTAAGGGCCATGATATCTTGAAACTTCATTTCATTTCTGCCTCTACCCTGTAACTTAACACCCCCCATCCCCTACTTGTGGGCTGAATTATTGAAACTTTTGAAAGCTGCTTTACTTCGCAAAACAAAAACAAAACCACCATTTTGCTCTGAGTGTGTGATTTGCTTTCTGTGAGCTGTAATTTATTCACAGCAACAGCAACGAAACCTTCTGCTGTCTCTATCATTTGTCTTCTTACAGGACCTCAAAAAACCCCACACACCTCATCCTGCATTCCTTGCTCAACCAAACCACAAACAAAGATACAGAAAGCTCATTTTTATTGTACTGGCTTAGTAGGGTGTGGTTGGGGGGTGGTGTGGTATGACAACCATGAAGGCATCCTGCCTATAACCTCATTGAAATATGTGCATCAACAGGTTGAAAAGGCTTAAGCAGACCTTTCTGTCCACCTCTTCTCCCCTTGAAATGACCCCTTCTGCCCATGCGTTCAGCAAACCCATGTGCATCAGGATGATGTAATTCTTCCTTGATGGAAAGGACCAAGTTTGAATCCTGTTCTCACTGGCTAGCTGCCTCTAAGTTCATTGAAATATGTGCATTGGTGATGGCTGGAGAACTGTTTAATTATCTGTTTCTGCTTTGCTTGCTTCTGACCTTTGTGAAAATAAAGGAAATGAATGATGCAGCCCAGCACTAATAGAATGGAAGGGTTGCTCGTTCACCTCTCTGCTCCCACCAATTAGTCATTTAAATGCAGAACTAGCAGCCACGGCTCCCGAAGTTCCTAACGGGAAAGTGATGGCTTTCACAGTTCACATTAGCTGCCATTGGGTCAGCAAGTCACAACACTAAATGAAGCCACATCGGGGACATTTCTGGTTTAGAAGGAAAGTGTTTGTGAGGGGCGGGAGAGAGATTTACTACATTTGTATACCACTTTTCTGATGATGATCGCATTTATCACCCATTCTTCAACACGTACCAGGGCAGGTTACAACAATAAAAAATTCAGTATTGAAAAAACAAATAAAGCAATTTACACCACAGGGATAGGGTGGGTCCTGAAAACACACATTTCAGAAGATGCCAGGTCAAAGAGCTGCATTCAAGCTGGCTCAACTTTTTTTTTTTTAAAAAAGCTACCAATCTAATAGACATGATACAAGAGGAGAAATGGACAGCGAGTGAAGAAAACATGTCAAATTCACTTACCAGGAGATCATTCTGGGAGGGGAAGAGAGGAGATCAAGCATAGTTGTTCCCAGCCAGGCCCATGGAGGAGCTGTTGCTGTTTCACATCTCCCTCAGATGTAGCCAAGTGGAAAGACCAGGCTAATGGTCTTGCTGTCTCACCTCATTCTCTGAAATGAGCACACTCCTTTCCCCCAAACTGACACCAAGCCACATGCTTAACCCAGAAGCTCCTGCTACTCGTGTCAGTTGAATTTTGCTTGCTGTGCTGCTCAGTCTTGCCACCCTTCTAATCTTGCCATTAGCATGTGTAGCCATGTTGGAAATGGAGCTTGCATCAAACTCATTTTATGTACAAGGGAAATGAAAGCAATCTTGGAGCTCATGCTTCTGATGCTAAAGGTTGTTTATTCCCCTTGAAGTAAATGAATTATTCTCACTCCCTTGAAGGAAATGAATTATTCTTCATCAGCCCCATGGAAATTGCACCTATTGGTTCCCCATCAGCATATCACTGGACTGCGTTGCAGCCGAAAGCTGTACTTAGTCCTTCCCTGGGATCCAGGAGAAATGTTGTATCACCATCCATCTTCCACCTGAGCCCTCTTCGTCTTAGGGAATGTATTCATTCATGTAAGTTTTTCCAAAACTCGCAGCACCTGGGGACCTTCTGTTAGTTAGAAACATGCAATTATCATGAACAGTTTTCACCATCCAAGGTCGTAAAAAACAACCTCCGCTTCTTGCATCTTAAACATTTCACATTGGCTATTCAGAAGACCAGGATTGTCTAATAACCCCCCAAAAGTTGCTAACTTGCTTTTTTAAAACTAGCCTGCTAGGTGCTGGCAGAGAATGGGTGGGGGGCCTTCTGCATTTCTGTGCTGGGTAGAAGAGGGGACTGCCCTTCTCTGGCAACTCAGTTGTTGTCTATGCTGAGTGCAGAAGAGGAGAGAATAGTCCCTCCCCTGCCAGCCTACTCAGTCACTTGCATGGGATTCTAAGCACTCTTCTGCATGTAGTTCTTTGTTGCCTGTGGCTGCCAGGCTAGTGCTTAAATGCAAGGGTAGTAGACTCCTTCTCCTGCAGTGTTGGAAAATGTGTCCAAAGTGCTCCCTCCTTCTCTTGTGCCCCTCAGGCTACTAAACTCTGTATCTGGCAAATCATGGGGAGAAAAAACACTTGGGGTGCATGTACACCATACATTTAAAGCACATTCAACATATTTCTAAAACCCTTGACATACCCCAAAGAAACCTGGGAACTGCAGTTTCCCCCTCATAGAGCTACGATTCCCAGCACTCTTAAACTACAATTCCCAGGATTCTTTTTGGGGAAGCCATGTGCTTTAAATGTGCATTGGATGTGCTTTAAATGTATGGTGTGAATATGCCCCCGTTCTGTTGAAAATGCCCACTGCTACTGTCTCCAGCCCAGGGAAGGAGATTGCTGCAGAAGCCTTTAGTGTTTAGGTGAGCACAGTTTAGTTTTTACATGGTCCTGCTTTCCATGGGAGCCCATTCCACAGCTTTTCTGGAACGTATGAAATAATTGCATGCAAGTTTCTACTGTTTTCAGTTCAGCAGATCTCCTTTTCTTCCTTGAGGCTCATTTACAGTATTGGCTTTCCATATCTGTTGTGGCAGCAGGTGAGGAATATCTGGGGCCTGCAGATGGGTGCAGTGCATCTTCTTTTCAAGAGATGCACATCTGTTGATTCAGAATAAGAATGTAATAGAGTAATGTTGGATCGGACCAAAATTTTATCTAGAATGGGATCCTCAATATGGCACCTCAGAAACCATCTTTGGTGCCCATCAAGGTCCCTGCCCCTCCTAATATTTTTTAAATGAGCTGGTTTTGTTGTCGTAGTTGCTGGGGGGCAGGGTATCAGGTTTATAAGGAGTTGCCTGCTTTATATGTCTGTGTTTTATTTGTTTTGGGGTGTGTGTAGTTGGTTGTTTTGGGAGAAGGAGTGGCTCCTGAGAATCTTAGGTTCTGAGCATTGCCTGTTGCTTTTCTGTGAAATGGGTATTTTGTGGTGCTTATGACAGTTTCTTAATTTTTCTTAGAGTTTCTTAGATGTGTCCCTGGGGTCCAGAAATGTTGGGGACCCCCTGATCTTAGACCATTGCAGTGTGTCTTGCTGTTGCAAAACATACACGTTTCTCCCCCCCCCCCATTTAATATTTTGTAGATTTTGTTAAAACAAAGTGCGAACATAAAGAATAAAAAATGTAAGCCATAAAGTGTCACTGCTTGGAAGGATAAAAGAATTTCAAAGGGCTCCAAAGGGATAGTAAAGTATTGACTCGTACAAAGATCCCCTTTACAAATAATAAAGATTTGTAAAAATAAAAAGTATTTTCCACCTGTGAGTTCCATCACCATTGAGAATAAAAGTTCTCTAAAGCCTTAGATGAGCCAGATGTTTGCATATACTGGTTACTCTGAGTAGCCATGTGCTTCAGTATTTGCATATAAGTAGTAAAACCATGCCACAAAAAACACTAAAAAACCCACCGTCATTTGAGCTCTGCCCTTTACATACTTTTAGTTTATGAGATATATTTAAAAATATCTTTTGGGTATTTTGTGGTGCCTTGGGGACCATGACAGTTTCCTGGATGCACAGTGTTGGAGAAAAGCAAACACATTTTCTTCTCTTGAATTTGTAGTTAATGCCTGTGTTACTTTAAACTCCAAGAGGGCACTAGTGATCCAGCTACTCCCTGCTTGTAGTCTCTGTCTCTAAATTAATTCCACCTCTAAAAAGCTGGGCCATTTTGGTTTATTTTTCTTTCCTAATGTTGAGCCAAGATGTCAGTCATTTTCTCTCTCTCCTTTCCACTCATTCTATAAATAGTTTCTGCATTAATAAAGCCTTTGAACTCCAGAAACTGTAAACGATTGCTTCAATCTAATTCACCCAAGCTGCAAGGACTCCTAATACAACGTCCTCAGCAATATTCCTTTTCCTCAGGAGTAAGTTATAAATGCATGTGAGAGCCATCTGAGATTATTAATATGAAGGCTTTTGCATAGCACTGATACACTAGGGTGTGGAACTGTTTCTCTATGAATGATGAGTGCTGGGATTGGCAGCATGTCTCAGTATCCTTGCCTGAAATTGTTCATAAACGTCCCTAGATTAAATATTGTGACTCAAATGTGCTTTTCCTCTCTGAGCTCATAAGGGAAGTCTCTTTGTGAAGCACACATTCCAAAAACATTTAGTAATATCACTAGGAATTAGCTTTTTCCTACATCACCCCTTTGCAATGGATGAGGGCTTGTAAACACCACATAAAATAAAACGATCGGTCCCTCTCATTTTTCCAGCCTTTCCCTTTTGCCCTTCCCCTCATGGCAGCATGGAAACCAGCCTTGCCTGTGTGCCTTGCAGCTCCCCCTACCCTTGGCAAGCAATCAGGATAACCATTGACAAAAGCTTTTTCCACTGGGAGAACCCCTCTTCTCTTTTGTAGCTTCATGGGCATCATTCAGCTGGTGCTTTGTCAACTTCTGACTGTTCTAATTGCTTAATTATCTGTGCTGATGGAGTCGTCAAGCTTGTTAAAACTTTGCCCCTTGGAATATTGTGGGGGATATACAGTTCTGTCTCTGGGAAACTGGTGCTGCTATAACGGCTTCAACAGCAATAGATTGAGAGGGTGGCTTCCATCTATATGTAGCTTCTTGTTTCTTCATTTTGGGTGTGCATCTGCATTCTCAGACCTCACAACATTGAATTGTTGACCTCCTTATTTTATTCATAGGAAGCTGTCTTATATTGAGTTGGATCATTAGGCCATCTAGTTTATTATTGCCAGCAGCTGCTCTCTGGGGTTTCAGGCAGGGGACATTCCCAGCCCCACCTGAAGATACCTGGCATAGAACCTCGGATCTTGTGCATGCCAAGCAGATGCTCTGCCACTGAGCTGTTTACCCCTGCAGCCTTCATTGCAGTTTTTGTAAGATAATATTCTTAGT
The DNA here is from genome assembly GCF_964106915.1 of Podarcis gaigeae. Classification (NCBI taxonomy): domain Eukaryota; kingdom Metazoa; phylum Chordata; class Lepidosauria; order Squamata; family Lacertidae; genus Podarcis; species Podarcis gaigeae. The sequence goes on from NC_139691.1 coordinate 33,938,024, forward strand.
TACCTGGCTTTCTTTTAATCATCTTCTCTTGCATTGCTATTACTTCTTTCTCCTGCGTTTTGCTCCCTTTCCCCAGTATGCATCCTTTTGAAAGCCACGTCTTCCCCAACTCTTTTGCACCACTACAGCCCTGCTTATTTCCTTTACCAGATGACGCGCAAAATATCAGTGCATTACCATCCTGATTCCAGCTTGCCATCGTCTTCTGCCTTCTTCCCCTTGTGCCTCATCCAATTTAATTAATTATACTTAGCATTAGATGCAGCTTGTCAAAGTTTGAGCACCCCCTCCCCAGCCCCCTTCTGAAGTTTAATGTTTTTTTAATTCTATTGCCTGCTGCATGGCTAAGTGTTTTCTAAATGACTAGACTGCATAGTGACAAGAGGTGGGGGTTGCATCTGTGCACCAGACATGGAGGAGGCGTCAGGAAGACTCCCCATGGAGATGGTTCGGCAGGGTTTCTATAGGGCTACATTTGCCCTTTCAGAAGAGGAAAGTTACTCTCAAAGTTCAAATGGAGACTCTGGTTGGTGTCTGTATACGGAGGAACTAGAATCAAACTTTAAATATTCACCAGCTCCAACCAGGCTCCTTTCTGGGACTGAATTCCTGCTGTTCCCAGAATGTGAGAGTTTCATCACTCCCTAGTATTAAAAACCCTGTTGATTCCTTGTGGGGAGGTCAGGGAGGCTTATTGCAAACTCAGATAGAACAGCCCTCTGCCCTACACTGCATTCCATTTAAATGAGTATATCTTAGAAGTTCCAAAGTTGCTTCTATTATGGAAGCTCTCTTTTCTAGAGTCCAGACTGAGGCTGAGTGAGTAGTTTAAGCACTTTGGGGTGTGGAGTCAAGATCACATAAGAAAGTTCCCTGATGGATAGCTCCACTATAGAAGAACATGAGACTCTTAATCTCTGGGTTGTGGGTTCAAACCCCATGTTGGGTGAAAAATTCCTGCATTGCAGGGATCAGGGGTCAGCAAGGTTTACCTTGCCTGGACCAGTTCACTCCAGCAGAGATCCCTTCGTGGGCCACATTGCACGCGCACCCGCGATTTCCAGCATCTGCGCATGCGCAGATGCGATTTCCGGCGCTGCAGAAGCGAGACCCCGTGCCAGGCTGCGCTGCTTTAGTGCAGCGCAGGGAGACTCACCAAGCGGGTGGCTTGGTTTGGGGGTGGCTTGTGGGCCGGTTAAACAACCCCCGTGGGCCACTTGTGGCCCATGGGCCTTACGTTGCCTACCCCTGGACTAGATGCTCCTGGTGGTCCTTTCCAATTCAATGATTCTATGAATTATCTGACCAGTTACAGACCACTAACCAGAACTTCATATGCTCTGTAATAAGTTGTTCTTTAAAAGCAATCTGATTTTTGCACTAAGGAAAGCTGGGTTCTGCATTTTCTCTCTGACTCTGGGTGTCTCTCTCTCTGTGTGCATACATTGCAGCTGGTATTTAATCATTTATTTTGGATGTCTGTCTTTTTCATATTTTTTGATAGTCATAGCTAAGGTTGGGGATCTATTTCAGGACCCCTAAGCATCACGCTCATTCCATACCCATCACTGTTGGTCCTGATGGTTAAATGGAACCTCCATAGGCAGAGGTAGCGTGACTCTTGAATTCCATTTCCATTTCATATCATGCTTATATCCAGTGTTTCCTGCCTAAAGGAAGACCAAAACAGAACAGCAACCCAATTAGCACAAATTATCAGAATGCAAGTTAGTGCAACAAATCATAGCATATTTCAACATTTTAGACAAGCAAAAGCTAAATTCAGCACAAAACAGTTTAAATAATGTGCTAATCCTGTTATAGCCTTGCAAAGGTCTTCCTTCTGGCCTTATTGTCCCACCCTATGTCCTAATACTCAGCCTCCTTTGTCTCCTGGTCACTGCAGTCTCCCTTCAGGCAACTGAGAGCATTCCAACTTGCCCCCAGCTTTATTTTCAAGGATGACATCACACTCTTTGCCTGCTCATCACCCCAAAGGCACAACCTCTGGCTGCCACTGCTAGTGTTATAATGGCAGGATTTCCTCTGTACAGCATCAGCCCAGGTCTCTCCCATTCAGCAGATCAGTGAAGAGTAAAGTTCCAAAGATGCTGCTGCATTTTTAAGGCATAGGGAGCTCATTCACGCATCACCAAAAAAGTGGAAATGTACCACCAAAAAAAGTCATGCACTGATTAATATGCATAGAAACACATTTATAAACTATTACAATAAAGGCAGAAACCATTTTGTGTGTGTCCAATTGATGCCCTCCTCTGTTTGCACAACTACATTTCTTTAAAACCATAGAATTGGAAGGCAACTCAAAGGTCACTCCATCTGCTTGAAGATTTCCAATTAAGGAGAGACCACCACCTTCTGAGGCCATCTGCTCCACTGCCCAACTGATTGGCAGCTATACCAAGCCCGTTGGTTTGCAGGTGCAGTTGGAATCCAAACCATGCTATGAAGAGACAAAGTTGCTTGACTGGCACTGACAGCAAGTTGAACTACTTAGTTCAGATGGCACTGTTGGGTTTTGCTGTTGGCACCAGTATACTGATTGGCACTGAGAGTGACCCACACACACAAGGAAACAACCAGGAATTTAATTTAAGCACAAATCTTCCTTATGGGCATATGTCACTGCCCCCTTCTCTATGCCTGCAGACTGTGATTCACTCTTGTGCTTCATTCTGCATTTCACCAGTTTAGCAAATATATTGTGCTGTAAAATTATATTTCTAATAGTAGCCTGCGTTCTCAGAAGACTTCCAACATGTTTTAGGAATAGATGAACATGGGGAACCTGAGGCTGGCATCTATTTAAGGTCCTTAACTAATCCAAGGAAAACAGTAAGCATGGAAGAAGGCAAGAGAATGGTATTGAAGAATCAAGAGTGGGGTCCAGCTGGGGCTGGAGTAATCACGTCTTGTTGAAGGATCATGAGGTTGTGAAGACTTCCACTGTGGGACAGCATTGGTTGGGAGAACCTGGCAGACTGCACATTGGTTTGCAAGGAGGACAAATTAAATGTCTTGCTTCCTGGGCAGAGGGATACCCTAAAATAAGGTTGGCTACAGTCAGGTATAGGTGGAAGGGGATGCTCTGAAACAATGTGCAAATTTTCTTGAGTCACTGTAAGCACAACAGTACAAGTCTTCCGTGGGCTGAATGTGCAATTCTAGGGGGCAACAATGAATTGGGGATATTGTTTCAAGTCCATACCATAGTTGCACTTGAGTGGCAGAAGTGTTCCCTGTGGAAACTAGGGCTTATTTTTAGGAAATGCAAATGACAATTAAGTAGTGGATGGGTCAGCCAGCACCAGTTGGAAGGAAGCATTTTGTTCTTGGCAGGGCTAATGAAGACCCAATAGAGGTTTGTGCATGTATTGGCAGCTGACAAATGATTAGGCAATACTGTCTTGCATCACTCAATCCCATGAATGCAAATAATCTCTTTTCAGTTAGGGCTGTGCCAAAGTTGGTTCCTCTCTGGGTTTGGAATGCTTCTGCACCCATTGCATGGTCACCAGTTGAACAAAGCTGAAGGAAAAGGTCCAGAATATATGCAGAGTACTGGCTGCATTCCATGGTAGCATCATATACCAGAGGTGGGCAAGGCAAATCCAAATGTGGGTGGGGCCAAAGCCAAAAATAGTGATGGCCACCTTTTCTTTTTCTGCAACCCACTCTTCCCCACACACACTTTGCCCCTGCATAGGAGGGACAAACTGCTTTTGCCAGAGTTTTGAACTGAATGCTTGCAGAGGCCTTTTGCAATTAGGCCAAGGGTTGAAGGTTGCGATAGAATTCATCGTTCATACAACAGCCAGTGCTGGATTTACATATAAGCTAAACAAGTTATAGCTTAGGGCCCCACTCTCTTGGGCCCCCCCAAAAATATAAAGAAAAAAAAACCCTAGTTGTACATTTCCAAAATATAAGATAAAAAAACAAATAAAATAAAACCTACATACAGCAACAGTGTTTTGTGTTGTGTAGGCTCCTATGATGTAAGTAATGGGGCCCGCCTACTAGCCTGCTCCCTAAAATATCACTGGGTTTTCTCATTTCTGTATATAGGGTGCCTACATTCTGCACAGACTGGTTGCATGGCATATATTCAACACAAAAAACAATGACAAATTTGTTGTTGACAAAGGACATCTGGACATATAAAGGGCCCCCTTACCTTCAGTACCTTCAGTAGCTTAGGGCCTCATCAAACCTAAATCCGGCCCTGACAACAGCCCATTGAATATTTGAAGATGGCTGTCATCATTTCACCTCTTAATCATCTCTTCTTCAGGCTTAGTCTCCCCTCAAAAACCTACAGCCAGTGAGAGTAGATGGGCAGATAACCTAAAAAAACCTCCCTGGTAAATGGCAATTTCCTAAGGTCTTATGTGTCATCCTGCCCCTTACATCCTTCTCTCTTACATGCCTGGTTTTCAGAGCCCCATTAAAATGTTCCTGTCTGAGTATGGTATAATCAGGTAATTTTAGACTCTGCATTTAATGGTCTTGCGGGGGGCCTCCCTCTTTAGCAACACATTACATCTAAATCACTTCAGAATGTAGTAAGTTACCCCTGCTGGTTTTGAGGAGGCCATTCTGCTCAATATGCTGGGCTGGGCCCTAGGCTCCTGCCCCCAAAGTCCTGCCCTGATGGCACCACTGTGTATGAAGTTTCTTTACACAGTGTCAGAACTTTATGTCAATCCAGATCAGTGCTGCCTCCTTTGAGTGGCAGCAGATTGCCAAGGACTCAGACAGAGGGTATTTCTTGCCCTGCAGGCCTAAGGTCCTTTTTAACCAGAGATGCTGAGGATTGAATCTGAAACCTTCTGCACAACATAGAAGAGGCTTTGCACTGGGCTGTGTCCCCTGCCCTAAGTGATGTGTGCTACTTCAGAAGAAACTAACACTGTTCACCTTTCTTCCCATGAACATTGCTTGAAAGAGAATCCCGGACTTCCCCTCATTAATGGGAGCCACCCTCACACAGCTGAAAACTGTGCCAACTCTCTCACCCTGGCACTCTCTCTTTGTAAAGACTCCAAAATAGCTCCTTTTGATTCCCCACCCCCGCTTTTCTTTGCCCTGTGGTGGATCCATTCTGTGATAGGATTAATTAAGTCCTTGCTTACGTTCCCACTAGTGCCATAACAGCAACTGAAGTTCCTGAAACTAAAAGAAAGGAAAAGGAACACTTGGCACTTTCCCCTTTTGCCATCACTTACACTTAAGCTATTGATACTTGATTGGGATCTGTAGACTGTTGGGCTGGTGCCATGGAGCTTCTGAGCATATTCAATGGCTGGAATAGACAGAGGATTTGGCAAGCAGGAGGTCTCATTAGTCAGGCTGGCTGTATCTGACACTAGAGATTCCCATCTTGCTTGAAGAGGCACTCCCTTCCCTCTGCCTTGGCTGTCGTCCCAACAATATTTACATGAAGGACAACAGAGGGCCAGTGTTAGGTGGAGGCTGCCAGGTCCCAATAGGCAGGCTATTGAAGGGTGCCATGAATACACTTTTGACTGCCCGGTCCATCCCGAAGTTGATATTCTTGCCTTTGAGAGACGTGGGAAATGGTAGGTTTGTTTCCTCAAGCATGAAACATCACCATTATATTTACTACTGGGCTGGGTGAGTAAATAAATGGCTGGTGGTGTGTCATTACTAAGAGTTAGGAAGCAACAGCCATAGCTCAGGGGAAGAGCACATGCATTGCATGCTGAGGGTCCCAGGTTTGGACCCTGGCATCTCCAGTTTAAAAAAGCTGCTGATAAGAGGGCCATTCAAAGTCAGAGTAATACTATTCTGGGCTAAATAGACCAGTAGTTTGACTTCGAATAAGGTCACTTCCTGTGCCCTAAGAGCATGAACAGTGAGAAAATCCCTGGTCCGACTCTTGCTAAGGTGAGAAATTCACATTAGGCTATCGCAGTGGGTTAGGAGCACCTTTTATCAATTTTCAGCTGGCATGGAAACCGTGGCTGTTCCTGGACTCGGATAGCTTGACCACAGCAGGTATTGCACTTGGTCAAGAAATTGCAGCTAGAGCAGGAAACTGCAGCCCAGCTGCTAACAGGAGTGAGATGCTGTCAGCATAACCCTGCCTGCAGTTCTCACTGTTTGCCTATCTATTCTGCAATCTGCCCTATTCCAAGTAGCTTAAATGGAAGATCTTTCCCCTCGGAATTACTCAGTGAGGTTGGTTAGGCTAATTGCTCATCTCCACAAACGGATTGCCAAAAAATACACTGACCTGCACAAAGAAAAGAAAAAAGAATTGTGTGTGCTAATTAAGAAGCAATTTTTAAAAATAAATAAATAAATAAAATACTTGCTATAATTTCTATAGAATTACAGTGCACCCCCCCCAAAAAAAAGCAGGGGATACTGTGACCAGTGTCCCTGTTCTGTATCCTGCCTGGGTGTTAGCTGATGATGGGCAACTTCAAGGCCCCTCCTGTTATGGTTCTTTATCTTTAAACTGAACCTTGAGAAGCCAACTTGTCAAATGAAGGACTGCCCTCTGTTAAGGAGGACACTTGGCCGCCCCTAGGTTGGGCTGTGAGAATAATTGAGTGGCCCAGGATCACCCAGGGAGCTTTATGGCTGAGCAGGGATTTGAACCCAGGTCTTACTAGCTCCTTACTAGTCACTGCTACCTCACTACTCTCATTTACACCATCGGCTTTTAGGATGTATGTGTCTTACACTACCTTTCAAGTCAATTAAAAAGCTAGTCAGGTTCCAGCTTCTAGTTGGAGAACAACAAGGTCTTTGGAGAAAAAGTATTCTGAACAAATTTTCTGCAGGTTAATTCCAGTTCTTTCCAGTTTAAGGTGTGCCCCACTGCTGCACCTTGGAATATCTCCTCTTATTCCCCCTCTTCCCCACCCCCCACTGGCAATTTCAGTGTTTTGTATTTTTTTATATGAGCATAGTCAAGCGGTCATTTTCTGATTGACGCATAATTTTGAATAGGATGTTCTAATAATTGGATTCATTGTTGCAGCTCAGATTTGAATGCATGGCTTGTGTTGAATCGCAGGAAGACGAGGAATACTTGAATTTGTATCTGTGAGATTTGACAATAGGATAGAAAAAGTCACCTTTTGGATTAATTTGCTTTTATCTACTCTGGTCCCATTAAGCTGAAGGCTGCCAGTGTCAAAGGCATAAATGGAGACAAAAGACTTGCTTCCAATTGTGGAGAATGTGTTTTAAACAGCCTAGAAAATGTTTCCTACTCAGCAGGGTACAGTACACTCAAATGGTCGCATTAACTAGGAAATATATAACAAAGAGAGAGTATTTAGGGCAATCCCTCAGTATCCTGTGGTAATGAATTTTAAATTTCCGTAATGAAGTCAAAAGGCCTGTATTCTTCTCTCACGGAACGCAGTACAGTAACTCCCATTAGCATTAATGGGAATTGGGTATGCAAACTATAGAATCATAATGGATCGAGATGAAAAAGCCCTATCAGATTATTGAGTTCATCCCCCTTCTTAAGGCTCACCTTATTAATGCAAGCGGTCTTGGTGACAATGGCTTTAGTACAGAATACCCTATTAGCTACGTTGATGATTTAGCAGTCTTGCTGTGGGTATGATGCAAGGATGAAGAGCAAGCTGGTGTTGGGCCTACTGTCCACAACAAGCTTAGGAATGTGCCAGTGGGACCCACCAGATTTGTGGGTATGTAATAGACTAGACTAGACTAGTAGTCTTCAACTTTTTCAAACCCTTTAATTCAAACATGTACTTGGGGACCCATTTCCTATTTTTTAAAAAAATCAATATATTTGAATGTTGTTTTGACCCTCCCCCCACTGATCTAAGATGCACTGTCACAGCAGCCTTAGCTCTATACAAATATATATTTTAAAAAATCAGGCCATAACCTGAAGACCAATGTCACGGTCAGTGGGAAACTGGGTATGGTCAGCAGGCCAGATTGCTTTCTCCTCCACCCACTGTGGGCCATGTTTGATAGAAGAGTAGGGCTTCCCAAATGCCTACCACCAGATGTCTGAATGACATCAGGCGACCCTGTTTTGCCCACATGGCTTGAAACCAAGCTGTGTGGGCAAAAGCACAGCCTATGGACCATCAAAAATTTGATGCTGGCACTGGCTGTTTCAGGCTCATGTTCCTAGCATTGCTGGGAACAACAATTTCTGCAACCTTCAGTTACCTCAACAATGTGTCCGAGGACCCATCTGCACTATAGATCTGAAGCAATATGGTGGCACTTTGATCAGTCATGGCTTCCCCCAAAGAATCCTGAGAATTGTAGTTAAGGGTGCTGAGTTGCTAGGAGACCTCCAACCCAACTTATGGAGCTACAATTCACAGTCCAACCCTCTTCTCAAGGAACTCTGGGAACTGTGGCTATGTGAGGTGAATAACTGTGGCTATGTGAGGTGAGTGACAACTCACAGCATCCTTAACAAAGTACAATTCCCAGGATACTTTGGGAGGGAAGCCATTACTGTTTCAAGTGGTGTGGTACTGCTTTAAATATATAGTGCATATGGACCCTAGATCTTGTCCAGCAAACAGCTCACCACATGGCAAGACTATTTCTATAATATACCACCAGACTTCAAGTGTGCATGTAAACATTGTTTGATTAAATGTTGTCCCAAGAAGAGAAACATCCATACACAGAAGAGTATTGTTTCAGGGAGAAAGCTAGACTTGAACCTTTCTGTTGTTTTCTTTATGAACTTTTCTCTGTTTTCTATATGAACTGGGTTTTTCTCTTTGTTTCAAATATGAAGGAGCATGGGATTCCCATGACAATGCAGGGGCAGCTTTAGGAGAACATAGGAAGCTGCCTTTTGCCATTGATTCACCTAACTATGTATTGTCTACATGCTGACTGCCAGTGGCTTTCCAGAATTTTACACCCTCCAGGTGTTGTGGGTCTACAGTTCCCACCAACCCTGACCATGGCCATGGCAGCTGGAGCTGATGGGAGTTGTAGCTCAACAACAACCAGATGGCCATAGGTTTCCCATCCTTGTTTTAGATGGGAGCCGCTTTCCTAGTGCTGTCACTCCTCTCCTGCCCTTCCTCATTTCTCACCAGTTCCTCCTCTTTCCTCCTCCTGCCATATACCAGGTCAGACTATTTCTCCATGCAGCTTTTTAGTGTTGACTGTCAGCAGCTCTCTGAAATCCCTGACAGAGGTCTTTCCCATGATGGGCTAATCGATCAATTTTAAAACTGGAGATGCCATGGATTGTATTTAGGACACTTAATGTACAAACCATGTGCTCGACCACTGAGCTCTGGTTTCTCTTTAGTTCCTCAGTTGCTGGGAGCAGAGGGGCCAACTCATATCTCTGACATCACAGCGGAACAGCCAATGGCTTCTGGAGGTGTCACCAACAGCAAACCCCTTACAGTATAAGATTGTATTTACTCATTGAGGAAGCCAGTTGTGCTTCCCTTGTTAGAAACGGGTACCTGAGGCTGAACAAGAATGACTTGTGCATAGCCACCCAGTGAGTTGCTGAAGTCCATAGCTGAGGACTCGTGTTCAAATTTAGCATCCTGTCTGTTGAAATAAACCTCCTTTCTTGTTATTTTTGCAGCCTGAGCAGCTGCTGTTTCCTCTTGTTTTCTATTTATCTGCCCATTATGTCATGAGGAAATTATCTCGGATGTAAATAACCAAAGGTGTCACACTTCATGTGCTACATGAGTACAGTAAACAAGAAGGAATTAAATTATTAATGGCTATATAGGCTGGGAGAAAGAAAAGGCCAGTGACAGTTTTACCTGGTGCAAATGTGCACAACTCCACTGCTTTTTACAGGGCTACAGCGATTTCTGCAGGCTGTGGATCTAACCTCTTTAGCAGGGTGATCACAGTGGAAATCCCCCCCACTCCCCCCACTCCCACCAAGCTGGATTCTCAGACCTTGGGCCTGTTTGATGGTTGCTTGATAAATTGGTGCAATTCAAATTCTCTCCCTCCTTCCCCATTAAAAGAATTTCTTTTTGAACCACTGCTTCTTTTGTCCAAATTCTGTCCATTTCTTGAAATGGTGGAACAGTTGAAATTGTGTGTCTGATTTTTTTTATTATATATATATATAGAGAGAGAGAGAGAGAGAGAGATGTCCTGAGTTGCTGTAAGATGTATTTGCCTCTTTCCCCTGCTATTAGCATCTTCTAAGCATTATCCAAAGGGAAGCCATGCCTGGATTATATTCCTGAGGTTCTCTGATTAGCAAATGGAGAAGGCTAAGAGGTGAGAAATATTATGCAGTAATTCTTTCCCATCTTGTCTCCTGACATTAAACCGTGTGGAGAGATAAGGAAGAGAGGCAGCCTCGTAATTTATGAGCAAGCAATGATCCATCCACAGAGGGTGACTTGCATTTCACTATGGATGGCTAAGCAAGTGGGTTGTTCACTAACCAAGGACAGTGGTACCTCGGGTTACAAACACCTCAGGTTACAAACACTTCAGGTTACAGACTCTGCTAACCCAGAAGTAGTACCTCATGTTAAGAAATTTACCTCAGGATGAGAACAGAAATTGCGCCGCGGCGGTGTGGTAGCAGCGGGAGGCCCCATTAACTCAAGTGGTCCCTCAGGTTAAGAACAGTTTCAGGTTAAGAACGGACCTCCGGAACGAATTAAGTTCGTAACCAGAGGTACCACTGTACACTGACTTCGTTCCATCCTGTGATTGATAAATAAATAAATACAGTAGCCAAGAACCTTCCACAGAAAGTAAAATGAAACAAAAACTTCCGACTGCTTAAAGGCATTCCTGCTTCAGTCGATTTGTTATGCAGATGTAAAATGTAGATTGGTCCGAAATGCTCATTTGCATTACATATGTCTCTCTGTCTCAATCTATTTCTCTCAACACACATAAGCAGTATCCTGTTTATTATATCAAACGAGGGATGTAGAATCATTTTATTTCTCATCTGTGCCACGTGTGTTTTTTAATTCACTAGTCCGTTCTGCCATGTTTCCACATTAATCTGCATTTTTTTGAATAAAAACACACACACATAAATATGTATTTTTTCCCCAAGATATGCATTTTTCTAAGTGTACAGGCTTTAAAAAGCTTTATATACTGCACAATCAACAAAATATATACATAAAACAATGAAAAACATTCACACAAAAATACAGATAAAATGAAACTTATACAAAATTTGTAAAAATATGAATAAATCCAGAAGTTCCCCCCCAAAAAAATATACACAATAAAATTACATGTGTGGGTAGGCTTGCCTTTTTTAAGCACCAAAAACAACATAGCAAAGGGGTTTTCTTAATAATCTATACTATTCTCAGTATGCTCGTTTCATTTCTAAATGGTTTTTCTTTGTCAAAATGCACATTTTGGAAAGACATAGTGATACCTTTTTGAGCTCTGTGTCAGAACATTCATAAATGCAAAACCTAAGGGATATCTAAGCTGCTCTCTGCACATTTAGTCGGAGCAGTGTGGATTGAGTCGTTTTGTACCCGGAATTCATGATGATCGAATTTCCCAAGCATTCTAGAATCTGCTAAGCTGTTGGTTGTCAAGTATTAGCTTCAGCTAGAAGCTCCTGGCATTGATTTATGGCTTTCTAGGACCTGGAACTTCTCAAACAATTAAAGTAAGCTGCAATTTTTACAAAATATAGTTCAAATTTGGTATGATTTGTTAGAGCAGACCAAATTGTCACATGAATGCAGCGATGCGAACAGAGCTACAGATTGTGAATTATGAACATTACTTATCGATCAAGGATGATGTATGTATCTCTCTCTCTCCTTTTGTCATTGTTTGCCAGCTTTATGTATTGTATGATTCAATGTTTAAAAAGTACAGGGAGGGAGAAAAGAAAGCAACCAAGATGCTTCCGTTTCATTTCAGTGTAGTAGCTTGATTTGTGTTCTTGTGCTCACTTACCTGGGAGTAAGTCTCATGGAATTCAGTGGGATTTATTACCTTGCTAAAAAGGCTGCTAGAGAAGGGATTCAGGCCCTGATTTAGGCAAACCACCTAAAAGTTGTGAAACACACAAAAAGAGGGGTGCGAAGGGAAGGCGGGGATCATACTTGGGCACCAATTCCTAACGTTCTTACAACAACTGCTGGGGTGCAATAGTGCTGGTGTCAGAACAATTCTCTATATCTGTGATCATTTACATTTTCCCAACTTGAGTGTAGACAATGGAAGGATGGGGTCAGAGGCTTCTTAGAAAAGAAAAAGGATAAGGTAAGACTGTGTAAACTGTCTCTAAGTTTAAATACAGTGGTACCTCTGGTTACGAACTTAATTCGTTCCGGAGGTCCATTCTTAACCTGAAACCGTTCTTAACCTGAGGTACCACTTTAGCTAATGGGGCCTCCTGTTGCCGTGTGATTTCTGTTCTCATCCTGAGGCAAAGTTCTTAACCCGAGGTACTATTTCCGGGTTAGCGGAGTCTGTAACCCGAGGTGTTTGTAACCCGAGGTACCACCGTACAGAGTTGTTGCAGAATGGTCTCTTTGCTTTCCTTTCCCCAAGGCCCCTAAACACAATAAAATTTAAAGTTGCTTTCCAGATGCTGTCTGGGAGAGATGGATAAATGTGGGTGAACACTGAATGCAATGTTTGATCCCTTCATGTTTACTATTTATTCATATTTATTATTCATAAATTCAGGCACAAATGTTAGGCCTGCACCCCAGTGACATATTTGCATTTTATTTTAAGTTTGATGGCCCCCACCCCCCCGCCCCTTGCTATCCATTTTTGCAAACAGGGATTTAATGATTTACTGTTTCCAAACCATTGCTGTGGTTCGTTCTCTCTCTTTTCCCTTCCTCGGCATTTTAGGGAAAGAGATTTCTAACATGGAAAAGTGATATTTGAATACATTCCCCTAAGGCAATCAATTTACTTTTAATTTGTCTGGAACTAAGCTTTCCTTTGTTGCAATGAGAAAGGATTGAAACTGCTGTAAAATTTATTAGCTTCCAGGAAGATTTTGAAATGAATTTTTTAACAGTCGTGCTGTTTGCTCGTACCCAGGCATGGTGTTGTACTGATTGCAGTAGCACCACGGGGGTGCCAAAAAAATGCACCAAATTTTCACTGTGGCATTGTGCTCTTGTTGGTAGGCATTCTTAATTAGGGGCAACAAAACCTAGCTAGCCATTTTCCGCTACGCTCCTTCATTGTCATTGTTTTATTTGCATGCCGAAAGTGGATCACAAACTCAGAAAAAAAAGTACCTAACCAAATACAGTAAGCCCGAAAGTTGGGCTCACTTTATCTCAACTTTATGCGGATGGTGGTAGGGAAATAAATGAATGGAGAACTGGGGAAACCCACCATTCTCCTCTCTCCATTTATTTATTTTCCCCACTTGCACCCAGCGCTTACAGGACTTCGGGAAGGAAGCAGGAGGGCTCCGCCCTTGCATGGCGATGCCTTCCTTCTCATCCTCTGGGAAGGAGGTGGGAGGGCTCTGGGAGCACCCCAGAGGCTGGTAAGCAAGGTGCTGCTTTGCTTAAGAGCATCTGGAAGGGTCTTAGGGCTTCCTCACTGGTTTTTTTTTGGGGGGGGGGTGTTTCTGCATTTCCCTGACTTTTTGTGATTTTGCACTTGCACACAGACCCCTAGATTGCTGTTCGCTTGCTAACTCTTAGTAAACAATGCACAGCCTTTTAAACAGCATGTGGGATTATCGTTTTAGTTATTATTGTATGCATTATTATTTTTTTGCATTTTAATATTGTAAACTGCCCTGTGATCTTTGGCTGAAGGGTACGCTATAGAAATGCTAATGATGATGATGATGATGCAATATTTCAAGACAATTTGCAAGCAGTTATGAAATATCAGCCAATTTGAATAGTCGTGCAAATATTAATAGGCCAGACATTTTATGTTGCTAAATATACTCTAAGATGAAACAAGCTGCTAATAATTCATATTAAGAAAGGGACAGGAAACATATGTCCATGCAGATTAACTTTTCTCAGCCCTAGCAACACGTAAAATGGTTAAGGATGGTGAGAGCTACAGTCTCCAGCAATCTCTGGAGGGGCCACAAGTTCCCCATCCCTGTAATGAGTCCTGACAATACAAATGAAGACAGTAATATTAATCCAAATAGCTGCAGAACCAATACATCTTATTCAAATCTATATATTGATCCATATATATAGACCCATATATCAACCCAAAACTATATATTAACACCGCTTAAGTCTGAGCCCTGTCCTGTCCCCCCCATCCCCAGACAATAGACACCTGAAACATCAGGAGCAGCCTTTATAACTGGAGCCAGCAAGAATCTTGCTCTATAATTTTATCCAGTATTCCAGTGCCTTGAGAATCTATTTCTTTTTAAGTGGTAGACTCTACATGCCTTATATGTAGAGAGCCCAAGATTCAATCCCTGGTATCTCCAGTTACAAGGAACATGAATCAGGCAATAAACATTTTTCTTGGACATGGAGAGCCGCAGTCACTCAGAGACTCATTTCACACATAACACTATGGCAAACCATGGCTTTCTGTGAATGTGTGCAGGCTCCTGGGAAGAAGATAATTTCTGCTTTGGACCTATGCTGCTGCTGTGTGTTAAGCCATGATTTGGCTTAGCATGTGATCTAAACACAGGCTGAAGGAAACAAACCATAAGCCTGGATTTGGATGAGATGCTAAGGAAAACCATTGCTCACTGCAATAATAATAATAATAATAATAAATTTTATTTATATCCCGCCCTCCCCAGCCGAAGCCGGGCTCAGGGCGGCTAACAATAATCAAATAATCAAACAATCAAATAATCACACATTCAAAATATTCATTATAAAAATTAATTAAAATCGAATTAATGGCAACCGATTAAGCAATATTCTGTGCAGGTTGCCAGAGGAGGGAGTCAGGCTGCACCCTGACCAAAGGCCTGGTGGAACAACTCTGTCTTGCAGGCCCTGCGGAAAGATGTCAGGTCCCGCAGGGCCCTAGTCTCTTGTGACAGAGCGTTCCACCAGATTGGAGCCGCAGCCGAGAAGGCCCTGGCTCTAGTTGAGGCCAGCCTAACCTCTCTGAGGCCTGGGACCTTGAGGATGTTATTATTTGCAGACCGTAGGTTTCTCTGTGGGGCACACCAGGAGAGGCGGTCCCGTAGGTACGAGGGTCCTAGGCCGTATACGGCTTTAAAGGTTAAAACCAGCACCTTAAACCTGATCCTGTACTCCACCGGGAGCCAGTGCAGCTCGTATAGTACTGGGTGAATGTGATCTCGCAGCGAAGACCCCGTAAGGAGTCTCGCCGCGGCATTCTGCACCCGCTGGAGTTTCTGGGTCAGTCTCAAGGGCAGCCCCACGTAGAGCAGTGAATGTAAGAACGTAAGAAAAGTTTGCTGTATCGTGCCAAATGGCCTAACTAGTCCAGCATCCTGTTCTCATAGTGGCCAACCAGATGCCTGTGGGAACTCTCAGCTCCTGTGGTTTCTAGCCATTGACATTCAGAAGCATCCCTGCTTCCAGCTGGGGAGGCAGAACACAGCCAACACGTCCAGTAGATCTCAAAAGCCCTCCCCTCCATGAATTTGCCCAGTGCTTTTTTTTAAAGCCATCCAAGTAGGCTGCCATCACTGCCTTCTATGGGAACAAGTTGTACTGTTTAATTGCGTTCATGAAGAAGTACTTTCTTTTATCTATCTTGAATCTTCTAACAGGAGCAGCAGGAGCAGAGGAGGAGCAAAGCAGTGGCAATCTCTTCTCCGGCAGCCTGCACACTTGTGCACCAGTGTTTATTTTAGCATTACATTGAACTGTGCCAGGGTAAATAGTAGCAGGCCAGATGAACAAGCAGTCTGACCTCATAACAAAGCAAATTCCTTATGGCTGCTGAAATGAGTTTGCAATCAGGTGAACCATGGCTGATGAAATTTCAGAACTTGGAGAGTGGTTGGTGCTTATGGTCACTGAATAGTTACAGCAGTATTGTTGCTTTCTTTGACCATTTTCAGGAGGGCAGTGGTGAAAAGTAGAATAATTCTGGTGGTAATTTGGGAGTGCAGTCACAGCTGTTTTACTAGGGGTGGGGGAAGGCTCGCTTGCACAATTTTGTGGTCCTGACTCTTAGCCTGCTCTTTCATATGTGGATGCCATTTTGTGTTATGACACTCCTATCACCCCATGGCAGCCATTTTGTGGCACCTGCAGCATTTTCTCATCATTTCAAATGTGCCCACTTGCTCAAAACACTTGGCGACTCCTGCATAAATACTTGTATCGTTAGCGTGCCAACTATCTTGAATGTAAGCACATGACATCCAGAATTCCCCTTGAAGCCTGTTTTGTCTTAAGCAAAACTTTTAGTAAGAAACAGTTTTGTCTGTATTGGTTTTCTTCAATGATGCTCAAAAGTAGGCAGACACCTGTGCCTTCTCTGCATGCTCTCTCTCTCTTCCATTTTTAAGAGACCCAGCTGCTTCAGTTCCCTCTCAGTATGAAATAGTCCAAATGGCTTCTACTTATATGCCTCTTCAAAATCCCTCTGACATAGATTGGAATGAATTGTGCTTCTCTCCACAAAATAGAAGCTCTGGGCTCTATTGTGATTGCCCAGGCTGCATAACCATACATGCCATCAGAGCATTTATCAGTGATATTAAATCCCTAAGCACTTGTACCTCAGTACGTTTCAACTTTGCCTCTGTGTCTGGTGCTGGAGATTCCATCACCAATAATTCAATTGCTTAGGAGAGCTGAGCAGGTCAGTCTTTCAATCTTGTTGTGTGCTCGGCTACAGTGAATTTGGATTTGAAATATATGGAAGTATATGTGGTCATATAGCACCCAAATGCCAGCTGATGCATATTTTAATTGCATGCACTGGGTACTTTTGTTCTCCCTTTCTATTCCAGAGCAGAGTCGGATGTAATATAAAATGAGAATTCACAGCGGTGTGTCCTTCAAGCAGAATGCATAAGTCGAGCTAGTGATTCCTACTGCATTTTCAATTTTGTTTGGCAGGCATATTTATTTATTTATTTACTTACATTGCCATAGTGCAGTTCTAACCATGCCTACTCAGAACTGTTTTCTTCTAAGTGTGACCGTAGAAAGGTAAGGTACATTTAGGCTGAATTCAGAGAGGAAGGCCATATTGGTCTCAATGCTCTAAAAACAAGTGATGGTGCCAATTTTTAGAATGGTGTGGGGGAAGGCTTGGAATGTTAATTTTATGCATGTCCCCTCTACCCCAAGCCCACTTGTGAATCAGGCCAGGCTTCCTAAACTTTGGGCAGAATGGGTTCTAACAGAGCTGTCCTTCCCTCTCTACTGTTCTTCCCCTTTCCATCCAAAAACAGCAGCTGCAGTAGTTAGGAGAGTCTTTACTAAAGGCTGCCCAGTGGCTCTCCAACACGGCAGCGATATGGCCTTGATTGCAAGGATCAGTGGGAACTACCAAGGGTCTAATCCCCCCATGAGCCACTGAAACTGCCTCCTCTTGTAACTGGAGAAACTGGGGAGAGTCTTCTGGATTGTAGTAGTGTAGCTTACATAGGTGGGAGGAACGCCTCCAGGCCTCATTGTTCTCCTGGTAACAGTAGTGATTGTGAGAAGGCGAACTTTAGAACAGGGCTGGAAATAGCAACAATTTACTTTTGCAAAACGAATAATTTTATGTGAGGCAATTGGTTTTGATTCAACCTGAATCCAACAGGTCGGATCAAATCTAATATGGGCTCATTTGCAACAAATGAGAATGTTTTGGCCGTCTTAACCCCCCTTTTCCATACGAAGATACTGGCAGGGAAAGCTGACATTTTGGAAATGGAAGTGGTGCATCTAAGGAACATGACTCCCCCCCCCCCCCAGATAATCATGGAAACCATTGTTTATTCCACACAGAGCTACAGTCCCCAAAGGCCCTTAACAAACTACAGTTCCCAGGATTCTTTGTTGGGAATCACGTACTTCCAATGTATGGTGTCTACATCTTCTCGCAGCCTTAACACCCACTGTTTCTAGCGGTTGCAGTTTGCTTACATTTTGCTGCGCTGATATGAAATCATTTGCATACCATCTCCCTGCCTCCAAACTGTAATTTCAGGTTCTCTCTATTTCAAGCTGCTCTTTGAAACCAGATTTTGAGCAGCATATTGCTTGAAGCCCTCTGAAAGTGAAAACCCTCTTAGATATTAGAGTCACAGTCAAGTTTTCCAGATCTTATTAAACTAATAGCAGCCTTGCTCACAAATTTGAGGAGCTGATAAAAAGGGGTGGGGGGAGCTACCTATGCCACTCTTAAGAAAGCAACCCTGTGCACATTTTCTTGGAAGCAAGTCCTATTCAAGTCCCATTTGGGAGCATGTCCCACTTGCTTAAAAGGTAAAGGTAAAGGGACCCCTGACCATTAGGTCCAGTCATGACTGACTCTGGGGTTGTGGCGCTCATCTCGCTTTATTGACCAAGGGAGCCGGCGTACAGCTTCCGGGTCATGTGGCCAGCATCTGGCGAACCAGAGCAGCATGCGGAAACACCATTTGCCTTCCTGCCAAAGTGGTACCTATTTATCTCCTTGCACTTTGATGTGCTTTTGAACTGCTAGGTGGACAAGAGCAGGGACCGAGCAACGGGAGCTCACTCTGTTGCGGGGATTTGAACCGCCGACCTTCTGATCGGCAAGTCCTAGGCTCTGTGGTTTAACCCACAGCGCCACCCATGTCCTTTCCCGCTTGCTTACTTCTAAGCAAATGCACATAGGATCAGGCTCTTTGGTGATGAAAATGCAATAGACAGCTAGATTTTTTTTTGTTTGTTTTGCTTTTAAAAGAGCACCCTGCACTTGCATCTTCTCCTTATTGAACCCACCTCACATTTTTCTGTTAACATGATCCAGGAAAAGCGCAGCCTGGTCTTGAAACCTAGTTCTGGCTTTTCAGTCTTGGCTCCAGTTTAAATCCATATCTGTTTGGGTGAATAAGAGGCTTTAAAAAAAACCTAAAGCCAGGCCTGGTGTTGTGTTCAGTTGTCAGAGGAGGCTTGTTCACTCCCCCCACCCCATTCCACAGCTTACCCAGGGAGCTAGTAATGTGTTTCTGTAATAGACTTCTGTAAATGCAGTGAAACCGAGGGGGAGCTGCAGTCGTCAGGCAGCCGAGCTTAGCGCACACTGTGGGCCTAACGGCGGGCAATTCCGACATGATTTTTTTTGTTCCTGCAAGGCCCTATTTGTTTGCAGCTTCCTACATCTTCCCAGAAAATAACCACCATTTCATCTCTGGGGCACCTCTGAGCTGGGCCTTCTGCCTCCCTCTGTGCCTTCCTGCCCCTTCCTGCTTCTTTATTTTAACAATATGGGCTTCGTTCTGTCTTTAGGTGAGCGGCGGGGGAAGCGCCAGAGTTCCTCGCTACTTCTTTTTACCTAAGACTTCTGTGAAGCAATTTGGCAGCTCTGCAGCCAGCCCACATCTCAGAAAGCCTCACGGCTCAGACCTTCTCGAATCAATACAGACACAACATGTCTGTGGTTGGGGATCATTATTAGCTGCTTTGTGTGACAGTCCCTTGAGGTTGGAACAGAGGTGGTTGGAAAAACCGGGCTCACTTGGGGTTGTTAGCTGTACTTCTCAGAGAGAATGATATTTCTGCCACAGTTGGCTGAACTGAGGTCTTTTCACACAGGATGGGAATTGCTTTAAACTTTGACCATGGGAAGAAGGATTGGTTGTTTAACCGTTCTGGGAACTGTAGCTCTGTATGGGGAATAGGGGTCTCCTCTCAGCACCCTTAACAAACCATATTTCCCATTATTCTTTTGGGGAAGCCAAGGCTGTTTAAAGTGGCATAATACTGCTTTAAGTGTATAGTGCAGATGGGTGCTGCCTTTCCTACTAATACACACACAGACACCCATGACACTCATGCTATTTATGAAAAATATAATGCTTTGTTAATAATTTTACAATTATTGGAATACTTGTATTACTTAAATACCTATATGCTCTATTGTATCATAATTTGTTTTGTTTTTCTTCCTCTTTCATATTACTCTCTCACTGATAATTTTTTTAAAAAACAACAACAACCACACACCTATGTCACTATTTCAGACCATGTTTTAAAATATGCATTCCCAGGGTTGTCATATACAACTGCCAGACCTGTAGCCACGAATTTTGTGGTGAGGGAATCTATGGTGTTTGTGTGTGTGTGTGTGTGTGTGAGAGAGAGAGAGAGAGAGAGAGAATTTATGCAGACATACAGTCTATAAGTCATGACCATAAGAACAACACCACCCCGTGCAAGAGCAAATGTTTCACAATATATTATTATACATAGACTGCTTAAAAATGCAGGATCTAAAATACAAAATCTTTCAACACAATAAGGTGATGTTTTTGTTAGAAGACAGAGAAGGACATAGCTTGCCTCCTGTAATGTGGATGAGGAATCCAAATTGGTTTAATTTTAGTAATATGTTGAAAGGTTTTGCATTTAAAAATTGCATTTTGATTATGTACAATAATATATTGAGTAAAATTTGCTGTTTCTTAAGATCTTGGCTTACTTCATAGGGTTGTTTATATGTTGCATTAGACAATTCTGCAAGGGCTCTGGGTGAGCCATCAAGGGGGAAGAGGATGAGTACCAGAGCTTGCATATGTCTAACTGGAGCTCAGGGAGAGATTGACAGCCTCACAGTTGCTAGGAGAGCATGCCTATATGGTTGTATTCAGCAGTGGTACGTCTGTTATACAGGCAGAAATCAAGCTGCTTCTCACTATTGTGGTTGGCATGCTGATTTTGCAAAAAGGTTAGGACTAGTGTTACAGATGCTGCAACTGCCATCACTTTCCAAGGACAATCCCCATTTCTTAATCCCTGTCCCTGGTAATTCAGTCTCCATTTTTTACTTTTCAGGCTGTCTTGTCAAAATGTCAGCGTGAGTTGCGAGCATTGCCATTCTTTGCAGTCCAACCACTTCTCCAGGGTCTCTAAACCTTGGAGTGGAGAGTGGACTTGTCTCATCTTTGATGCGCATGCATATTCATTGACACATGAAAACTAAGGTGTTATGCAGTGCACACCCTCCAATCTCAAACAGTGCAGTTGCTGTGCTGTATTCTGAACTCAGCAGGATCAGACCAAGTACCACCTAGTACAGCATTTATTTATTTTTGTGCAAATTCCAGAACTACGTGGTCCAGCATAAACTAACCAGTGGCCCACCAGTAGGCAGTCACCTGCCTTCTGCCGTCCTCAGCACAGAGCTCTGGGCTTAAACCAGTGAGTCTGCTGCTCTCATACATTGTTTAAGGCTAGGATCTGTCACTTTGAGGCAATTCCCATCCTGGGTTGCAAAAACAGAAAGTGGTTGAAGGATGCCTAATGGCAGCTTGGCAACATCAGTGGAGTACCGATAACTCAAAACTTACGGACATTTAACTTGTGTATATTCAGCTTTACACACTTGGCAAATAATATAACAAAATGGGGGAGGAAAGGGGGAAGCTGTCCGGGGGAAAAGACTTTTGGCAATCCCAGCCACCATTGAACCCAATGCGTTTTGACTAAATGTGATTTTGGCTTTAGGCTCTATCCCCAGGAGGTAACCTTTGTGTAAGTTGAGAGTTGCCTGTATTTAGTTGCTCTCTCTTGTGTGATTGAAAGCATGGGCATGTGGTAGTATTCCTTCATGTCCCAAGCCTTTTGTCTCCTTTTGGGGACAACTGGATATAGCTAATAGCTCTGTTGCTGCCACTCTTTAGATCTGCTGCCCTGCCTATTCTGCATTGAGGGGGAATATTATTGAGGGATGCTGCTGATAATAATAATAATAATAATAATAATAATAATAATAATAATAATAATAATATTATATTACACTCCATCCATCTGACTGAGTTACGCCAGCCACTCTGGGCAGCTTCCAACAAAAAAATAAACAAAACATCAGGGAAGAGGAGAAGAATTCTGCCTCCTGCATAGATTATACAAAGAAGCCTGAATGGGAGCATCAACCATCAATTTCCTAATTATTGTGAGGGGTATCACAGAACAACTTCCTAACCAGTAGAAACCATCTATGTACCCCTTAACTTTTATTATTAACCCCCACATTTGCAGTTGGACTGGGAGCTTTCTTTAAAAGCAAACAAATAAAGTTTATCAGTATGCAGATTTCTTCATACAGTGCCAAGTCCCATGCTTCTGCTGAATGCTAGAATACACACAGGTCTTCACAGTCATAAGTACTAGGTGCATGCATTGATACATAACGATCACCAGGATGCTGATTGAGGCATGCAATACCCGATCCCATGCTTGTGCAAAATACTAGAATATCATGGTCTTGACTTCAGCTGTTCATTTGGGGATGAACAGGAAGATAGAGACTTTTAATCCTTTGTTTTTGCTCAAGAACTGAAAACAGCAAAGCCAACATTTTACTGGGCACCAATATTTAAACACTTCTAAGCAGTGTGTTTGCATGTCTGGCAGCTTCATTTGCTGAGAATGAGACGGGTCAGCAGCGCCCAGGCCACAGTCACTTGCTGCTGCCACTTGAATGATGTGGCGGCTGCTGTGAAGGAGAGAGGAGCCTTAAAGATACAAGATTCCATCCACTTGGTTTCTTCCTCTTTTGTCTCCCTGCCTTCCGCAAGTACCTTAAGGTTTTCTTTTCTACAAGCCGATTCCCTGTAAGTGCTAAAGCTGCTCTTTCTCCCCCCCCTTTTCTCTTTTTTTGCTGCATTGTGTTATGTGCCAAGAATTTTTATTAGCCCCCTTTTTTGTGCTAGAATGTGGTGGAAATACAAATGGAGCTGAAAAGCAGAAGTTACATACACAGATGAACAAAGCATCCAAATGAACTATCTCCTCAGACAGTTGGGATCCACCACTGTGGCTGAGTGGATTCCAAGGTCTGTGTGTTTGCAAGGTGCGAGTGAGGTTCAATACATCAAACTCTGAAGGTGTGATTCAGTTGTGGCTTGGGCTAATGTTATGGAAAATAAGGAAAGTGAGATGGAGCTAGAAGGTGGCTAATTAAAGGTGGGAGTGTTTGCTAAAAGATACTACTGAATTCCAAAGGAGAATATTTTAGTCAAAAATTGGTATGGTCAAACAAAACGGGTTCTCTCTCAGCCATGTTAGGAACATAGGAAAGAGCATACAGGCTGTGACTGTTTTAGACACATCTAATAGGTGCATGTCTGCACACAAGCACATCGTGCTGAACCTGGAAGTGACCTGAAAATATCACAGAAGGGGGGTGTTTGCAGGCTTTGTCAATGGTGTTTCAAATATATGCAGTTTCACTTAAATGTGTGGTGCCTTGGTACATAACTCCCGCTTCAGTTGGAAGTTGCCTGTATACCAAGTCAGACTGTCAAAACAGTAGCTTTCCAGATGCTCAGACAAGGGTTTCACCTGTTCTGTGATGTTTATTTTCACCGGAGATACTAGGGATTGGGCTCATGCTTTATTACTGAGGTAGGTCCAGGTTGTAAGAATGTACAAAGAGATTGCTGCACCATGGCATTCAAAGTGACCACCCAGATGTCTATGGGAAGCCCACAAGCAGGACAAGATACAACAGTGCTCTTGCCACTCATGTTCTCCAGCAGTTGGTATTCACAGCCTTGCCTGCCTCTGATACTAGCAGGGATCAGCAACCTTTTTCAGCCGTGGGCCAGTCCACCATCCCTCAGACCTTGTGGGGGGCCGGACTATATTTTTTGGGGGGAAATGAACAAATTCCTATGCCCCACAAATAACCCAGAGATGCATTTTAAATAAAGGCACACATTCTACTCATGTAAAAACACGCTGATTCCCAGACTTGATTGAGAAGGCGATTGGGCCGCATCCAGCCCACAGACCTTAGGTTGCCTACCCCAGTACTAGAGATTGTAAAAGGCCATCCTGGCCAGTAGCTGTCGTTAGCCTTATCCTCTATGAATATATTTTAAACCCCTTTTTCAAGCCATGCAAATTGGTTGCTGTTACTGCATCTTGTGGTGGCAAGAGGCGAACCCTGATATGTGTAATGAAGTTCAGTGTCCCCCTCCTTTTACCAGTTCTGTGACTGGCTGTTCTAGGGCACAGCCATTTAGGGTAGCTTGATAATTCCACCCCTTTTTGTGACTGACACATGCATTTACCCAGTCAATGTGAGGGTAATTGAAGTCACCCTTTACTACAACATTTCCTCCCTTGGATGCCTCCTTTATTTATGTGCTCTTTATTGTTAATACCAGCTAACGACAGGATAATACATATAGACAATTGTTGGTGCTCCTTTTGGTTGCATCTAGGATGGAAATCTCCAAGAGTTAGATAGAGATATTATTAGCACTTCATTAGCAGAAAATGAAATGCATAATAGATTATTCAGAGGGTCAGGAAACTCAATAGGCTTATAGAGCTGTGATGTTCACCTTTAACCTATGTTCATGAAGTTTTATCAGGCATTCACCCTCTAGGGACATGTAAGTCCTTTTAAAAAAAATGTGCTTGGCTCTCTTTGATAAGTGCCATGCATGAACTATTAAATGTTCTCTTGTATGTTCACTAAAACATTGTGAGACTATGTGAATTCAAGATCCATGTTTGGGTTATGGTTGTTGCTTTATTGTTCAGAACACAGCATTTTGGTCCAGGAAGGAGGGGGGACAATACATCCACAGTACTAAATTACTTCCTATGGCTTTTGGGGGGGTCTATATCTGCTTTGTCATATGGAGTGATATCACTTCCAATGTACCCTTTTCTGTCCTTCCTAGTATAGAGCATCTTAAATCTAACAACTAGCTTTCAGGGAGCATTTGGGTTCATGGATAATTAGACATTCATACCCTCTTTTGCCCTGTTCCTTTGTCTTAGAAAAAAACAACCCCGGATCATTTTTTAATTTGCAAATTTAAAAAGTAAAAGAAAGAGGGAAGGGGAAAAAAGAATTAATATAAATAAAATATAGATACAGCTACCACTACTACTTATAATATACAGTATCAGTTCACATTATGGAAACAATAACTGTCAGTACACGCAACTTAAATTAAATAGATAAGTCTCCAGATGGCCAACTAGGTTTCCATGTGAGATTGATATCTATATGCAATATGTTCAAATGCCGTCAGGGCCATGAGGTCCTCAGACCAGTGCATGGACAGTGGATATTTATCCTTCCAGGCTCAAAGTACTGTATAAGTCCTTTAGCAATCATAAGAGCTCACAAAGTTAACTTTTGTTTTTCTGTTGTTAATCCTCGTACTGTGGCCAAGTAGTAAAACAAGCATCATTTAGTCGCCCCTAAGTAACTGTGGCACATCACCTGGCATGAGTAAATATCTGGCTACATGGTGAATCTGAGCAGCATACTTGTTTATAGCCCCTCTCAGTCTGGTAGGTGCCTACAAACACCACTGCAGTTCTGTTGGAAATAAAGTACAAATCAACTAAAGTATAAAAAGAGGAGCCAGCAAAATTCATTGCCTGGTGTGGAGTTTATACTTGGATATCTCATGTCGAGCAAGGTTTAAAGCACAATGCCTTTTAGCGCTGGCAATAGGAAGAAGAAAATGCTGACTCCTACGCAGCCAGCCACGCAGGCTGAACGTGGTTTAATTTATTTCCCATCGTAATGTGTTTCCCTTCAGCTTTTTGTTCTGACAGCAGCAGCAGAAATTCTGAACGACACCTAGCCTGTTGGAGGCTGAACTTCAACCTGTTAAAATAATAATAGAAGTGGGGGCAGGGGAGAGAAACCCACTGCGATAAAAAGAGCCCTTTAAAATGTCACTTTGCCAATGTCTACTACTTGTTATAGAAACGAGAGGTGTGTATATGGGATTAAAAATAGGCAGAATCGCAGTTCTACCCTACAAACGTAGGTAGTAAGTAGGTTTTATGCCAATTTAGCTGTTAATGGATTCCCTAGTGTCCTTGCAGGTAATTCCTTTTCTACAGGCCTTATAGTAGGGGTGGGGGAGCCTTTTTCAAGGGCTGCATTCCTGCACATGCAACTTCCCAGGGGCCACATGCCAGTGGCAGTTGGGGCCAAAGGCCAGTGGCGTAGCGTGGGGGGTGCAGGGGGGGCTGGCCGCACCGGGCGCAACATCTGGGGGTTAGGGTTAGGGGGCGCAAATCCATGGGTTAGGGGGGCGCAAATTGCTTGCCTTGCCCCGGGTGCTGACAACCCACGCTACGCCACTGCCAAAGGCAAAAGATCAATGGGCACGACTCTTCCCTTAGTATGGCAAGAAGACTGTATTCTAGCCATGCAAAAGTCAGAGATTCTTATACACCCCACGACTTGCATTCAGGCAAGCAGGAGGCACTGTCACAAGACATTCCTCCAGGCAGAAGCCCTTGAAAAGTGTGTGGAGCAGTTCTGGAGAGAGTCCTAAGGGCCTCATAAAGAGCACTTGGGGGCCACATTCAGCCCATAGGGCTGAAGTTGCCTCTCTGTGGCTTACATAATCACAATTCCAACAATATCCATGGGAGAAGAAATGATTGCTGAACTACTTTATCTGCGGTGTAGTTGTGCCCTCAAACACTAATTGGTTTTCTTTTTAAAAAAAACGCTGGCTGAAGTAGGAATATAAAACCACACCAGAGGCATATGTATCTGACCAAAAGTATTCAGGTATACTTAGTTGTCTGCGCCAAGCGGTCATATTCAACCAATTACTACTAATAAGAAATCAACTTCCCAGGATTCTCTGTGCAGAGAGCATGACTCTCAAGCCATTTGAGAGCTGTGGTGTAGATACGCCTGTTCCCAGGGCATTGTCTGAAGGCACATAAGACAATCTTGCTGAAACTAAGCAGTTTCTGGGTCTGGTGACTAGATGGAAGTGTGTTTTTGATTTGATATGATGTGATATGATATGATGTACTGTACTATACTGTACATTGTCCCAACCACTCATACTACTGATGATATAATGGTCTTAAATGATGGCTAGATTTTTTTTTACAACCCAGTCTGCATCTGTGCTGGCCCTGTTTTTAAGTGTTTTTATATATGGAACAGTTTGTAATTGTACTTACACTTCTTTCATTTTATAGTTGTTTTGTTTGTTTTATAATTATATATAATTTTGTAGTGAACTCAGCCTGGTAAGGATATTGGGAAGAAGTAATAATAATAATAATTTCTCTCTCTCTTACATACTACATATATTCCAAATGGTTCAAATGTTTTTAATAGCATTGTGTATGATTGTGCCTGTGCACCAATAGTTGGCTTTTATATTTTTAATTATTTGTAGATTGTTCCCCAGAAGAAGGAACCTGCCTTCTGAAATGTGATGAAATGCAATAAATCTTCCAAGCTGGCAATTTTGAGAACAAGTTTCTTCTCTGCATTCTTCCTTGTAGTGTCGTTTATCAATAGGTCTTGGAGCTAAGCCTCAGCAAGTGAACATTTCGGATTGGGTGTAGCAGCTCATGATAGATCACCTGCCCTTCTTTGTCTTTCTCTCTACAGATCAGAGTGAGGGATTTCATTGCCGGGAAGAGTGCCGGATCCTTGGCCATTCTGACCGATGCTGGATGCCCCGGAACCCTGTGCCCAGCCGAGCAAAATCCCCCGAGCATGGAAGGAATGTTGTGTCCCTCTCCATAGAAGCTACCACTGTGGATACAGAGCTTTACGAAGACTGTAGCACAAAGAGAACTTTTGCAACATTTGGCAAAGAGGGGAGTGAACCTGTCTCCGAGGAGCGGGGCCCAGTCAACTCGAAAGGTAAAAGAACAGTGGATCCGGCCATCTGTAGCCCGAAGGTAAACGGTGCTGTCCGGGAGGCAGGGAATGGTTGTGAAGCTGTCAGCCCCATCATGTCGCCTATCCACCTGAAGAGCCCCTTGTCTGGCAAACCATCAGTGTCCTACAACGTAATGCACTGCCCAGGAAGTCGCGACCTGGAGCCGTTTGTAAACAATGGCCCTTCTCGGCCCATTGAGGCAGAGCCGAGGGGTGCAGACAGTGAAAATATCATGCATGAGATTAACCCTCTTCTGCAAGAATGTAGAGAGAAGGACTCACCTGGTGTGAAGAGGCTAAAGGACATAGTACTCTAAGTTGCACTGTAAAGGAAAGGAAACAACAGTACTGGATGTGTGTATTGTTTCTAATGGCTTACTGATGGTTCACAAATTTGCTGTATTTAAAAGCTTTCCCTAAATGTATTGTTTATAAAAAAAATATATGAAGCTATCATTAATGTGACAATCCCACTTGGTTCAACAGGCAGCAGGGGTGTTGGTCTAAGTAAAAGTAGCACCATTCTTCAGCTTCTCCCCACTATGGTAGAAGTGGTGGCATTTCAGTGGTTGGAAGTATTATCTATGAAGTATTTTGAATTTATATATTTTTGTAGCTCAAAAAGTCTTATTATGAAATGGCATTCTGTATGAAGAATTGAATCTAAAAAAACCCCCAACAAAACAAAAATCCCTAAAGGAAAAACCACACCACACACCTCAGTTTCAAGTAATCTCTAGGAACATAATCAGCTGCCTTCTACTAAGTCAGACCATTGGTCCATCTAGTTTAGTATTGTCTTCTACTCTGATTGGCAGTGGCTCTCCAGGGTTTCAGACCAGGAGTCTTTCCTAACCCTACCTGGAGATGCTGAACCACTGAGATGGCTCTTTCCCTTAGTACTCCCCTTGTCATGCCTCCAAACTTCAGCAATGGGGTGCTCGTTTGCCATGGCAAACTGGAGATTGGGTTGCCCTGATCGGCAGTTTTCGTGCACTTGTGGGAGCTCTGATGTGCAAGATGGGGGCCACTTCAATGTGTTCCATGCTGGAAGGGGCTCTATGCTCAACATCTCCAAATGTACATTAGCACCCCATGGAGTTATGGACTGTGGCCGGTGAATTTTCTGTCTCATCCCACACCCAGAGCCTAATTTGTACTTTTTAAGATGTTGCTCTTTTGCTGTGGACACCCCTGCCTTAGGAAACCTTTTGCTGCCACATGCTTCTCTGTACTATTATCGTATTTGATATTGCAAATTCCTGTATGTCTAGTGATGGGAAATGCTTTCAAGTTCGTTTTCTTTTTTTCGTTCCTTTTCTTCAAACAAACAAACAATCTTAAGACCTGGAGAAACTGCAAAATTTAGAGCCAATCTTGTCATAGCTCTTTGTCATTTTGCCAGATGATTGTACCACATACTATCTCCACCACTGTGCGATGTTTCTTCCCCAGGTCTTTTAGGGGTTATCTAGCATCTCATTTGCAGTTGTTAGATGCACTGTCTTGAAATTTTTATGAGATCAATTTCTCCCCCCCTCCCACCCTTTTCCTTTTCCTTGCATTTTCAAGGAAGAATATGACATTATTTCTCCAAAACGACATGTTGGTTTCCTGCTGCAAATCTCCCATTTTTATTTTACCTATCTAGGAACCAGAAGAATAGGATGCTTTAAAGGCCTAATTTGTGTATGTTGTAGGCCACAGGTTAAATCATTACTCGTGTAAACATTTCAAGCACATTCCTGACTTGCTTAAATGTACTTACCACATGCATCATCCCATTTTCTATATGGCTGGTCTAGGCAGCTGTGCTGTTGACATCCTAACACCTCATGAGAACAGGCCAGCAAATGTTGACGCCCATTTATAAGTAGCGGCATGGAATGCTTACATGAATAATGGCCTTGTATATTCAAGTTAGTATTTTGCTTGACTACATTGTCCACTGTAGTCAAAATCACAATCACATGGGCGCAGCTCGGCAGACCACCCACAGTTCCCATACTTCAGGTGGATGAAGTTCAAATTGTTTTATTGCAATCCTAAACTGTAATTTCATTTGGGACATTTGTGATGGCTCCAGAAACAGTGGTCCTTGTTCATGGCTATTCCATTTCCCCACCCCCTAAAATTCTGAAATACTGTACAGCGTAGAGTACTCCTCTTCCCTCCTTCCTTGGGAACTAAATAGGGCTTGCACTTTTACTCTTAGGCCCCCAAGAAACTTTTTAGTGTGTGTAAGTGGGGGGGGGGGGGAAGGATGCCACCCATGATAATTAGCATTAGTAAAAACTCCTCTTCTGGGTGTGCCTCCTGATTGGAATCAGGGAAGCACTGAGCAAAGAGTCCCCCAGGGACACATGGAGAAACTTCAGAAAATGAAGTTTTGTGCCTTCTTTGGCAGTAACTGACTGATCTAATCATGCCTGTGGCAAAGACATGGTATAATTATCTGCCCTTAGCAGAAACTGATCAGAAGGAGGTTGGAGGAAGTTAGTGTAATTGATCCGGTAGAGGCACAGCATGTCTGGATGGGTGTTCTTCACAGCACATTACAGTGTGTTTAGCAGATTGGCTTGGATTTTCCAAACTTTTCAGAATTGATTCATCCATTCATCATGAGCCAGGTGCATGGGGTG
This sequence comes from Podarcis gaigeae, assembly GCF_964106915.1. NCBI lineage: Eukaryota > Metazoa > Chordata > Lepidosauria > Squamata > Lacertidae > Podarcis > Podarcis gaigeae. The sequence goes on from NC_139691.1 coordinate 33,968,461, forward strand.
GGGTGTAGGGGTGGGGGGTGGGGACAGCCACCCAGAAGCAGATAAGCTGTGTGACTTACTCTGATTATCAAAGTTTATCAAACGGAGTGCAAAAATGTGGGTACATTTGAGTGCTAGTATGAATGTGTGTTGGGACGCGGGTGGCGCTGTGGGTAAAAGCCTCAGTGCCTAGGGCTTGCCGATCGAAAGGTCAGCGGTTCGAATCCCCGCGGCGGGGTGCGCTCCCGTTGCTCGGTCCCAGCGCCTGCCAACCTAGCAGTTCGAAAGCACCCTCGGGTGCAAGTAGATAAATAGGGACCGCTTTCTAGCGGGAAGGTAAACGGCGTTTCCATGTGCAGCTCTGGCTTGCCAGAGCAGCGATGTCACACTGGCCACGTGACCCGGAAGTGTCTTCGGACAGCGCTGGCCCCTGGCCTCTTGAGTGAGATGGGCGCACAACCCCAGAGTCTGGCAAGACTGGCCCGTACGGGCAGGGGTACCTTTACCTTTACCTTTACCTATATGAATGTGTGTTTGCACATCCTCACAGGATGCTCTTCTGAATGCTGGGTTTAATTCGGTTTTCTTTGTGCACCATGGAAGTAGTGAAACTAGGCAATAGAAAACGTGCATCAAAGAACAGACAGACTGGCAGAGCAGTCACTACACAAGCCTACTCAGAAGTTATTGTATTCAGTTTAGTGAGTATGTTTTGGAAGCACAGCCTAAATATGAGAAGAGTGCTGCTGATCGCTATGGATATATCCCTTTCACTTGAAGCAAGAACATTGGTGAATAATCATTCCCACCCACGGCAAATTATTTTGTGTGGCTACAAAATTTGCACGTGTGAAATTGTGAAGTGATGCCCGTCCCATCCGCATAAGAAACATTTGGTAAAAAAAAGGAAGGACAAATTTAGTTGAATTAAATGGAATGGTTTTTTTTTATTATTATTACTATTTTTATTTCCCACTGGATAATTTTTCAGTGATGGTTGGGAACACAGGTTAGGGCTATTGTTCTTGCTATTAGTCCTACATTTGATAGAATTTGCTGCTCTACAACATACTCCTCAGAGCTTGGAGATCACTGGGAAGGAAATATATTGCTGTTTCAACACTTGCTCTGCCAATCAACAGAAAATAATGGTTTCTAGAGAAACAATCTTCCTGGCTCTAACCTATCTTGATAAAAAAAAATTAGTCACTTTTGATTTATTTAAATTAAAAAATAGCTACAGAAAAACAGCCTCCAATCTTTATCGGACTGCAAATCAAATAAGCTGGAGTAATTTCTTTTCTTTAGAAAAAGGTAGAGAAAGTGGATAGGGCTTGGTGTTCTGCTTTTTCATGCAGTTATCTAATTTATAGACTGTCAGTGTGCTTTTTTTGCCCAATAAGTTGAAAGTTGCCTTTTTTTTTTTTAAAAAAAAGGAAATTTAATGAAATCACGCCCACTTAATTGCTGTTCACTTATTCCTAACTCTTGGAAACATGATCCTTTGATAGGATCTGATCCATAGGTACTGCTAGTGTAAAAAGACCCTCACATTTGCGATAGGCACCAAGATCTGAGTGCTAGCAAGATCCAGTCTGCATGCAGTATGTATTTGGAAGAGCAGGAGAAGGATTCCAGCCAGCAGCTGGGAAAGAATAGAAGGGATGGCCCAGTGCCCTGCTTTAGCAAACTGTCAAGACCATGGGAGTGCAAGAGGTATTTGGAGCTACAATGCCAACAGTGGTAAGAGTTTGGCTCCTGGGTCACCTGACTCACAAGATTCTGCTTAATATCCCAGCATGACACACACACCCCTTTCACAGTTCCCATCTCCAACCAGCGCTGATTTCACAGGACTCACTGTATGAGATTTGTGGCATTTTGTAATTTGTAGATCCATAGGCGAAAGCATTGCGCTTACTGACATTAGCCACTTTCATGCTTCACTAGTGTTGGGTCCTTGTCCAAGTAGAGCAGCTGTTCTGTGTGTAAGGAGAAAGAGCACATCAAGAAATCAATGCCCTCTGTCCATAGGTTGCTCTGGAAGAAAATCCTGTAGTGTGCAAGTGTTGGCATATGCAAAAGCAAATGGCTCAGCGGGTACATATGCGCTGTTGTGTCATCTCATAGAAGGCAGGCCATGGGCCCAACTTTGTCAATACTGCCTACACTGGGGTTTCAGACAGGAAATTTCCAGGGTTTCAGACAGGAGATTACTGTGACTGGATCTGGAACCCTTTGCATATGAATTATGTGCTCTACGACTAAGCTGCAGCCCTTCCTATGAAAGCTCCCCAGCAGCAAGGACTTCTTCATTCATTTCAATGAAGGGCCATTCATTTCAATGAAGGATTTGTGGGCCATTCATCCTTTGAAATGAATGGGCCACTATACAGACGCAAGGGCTGCCCGTGCTTGTTGTAGAGCATGCAAAGCTCCAGATAGGGGGATCACTGTTGCGCCTGAGCCATCCCTCATTGCCTTTATCAAAGATAGGATTGCAAATGTTTTTCACTGCCACCATTTCACTGTTATTTTCAATTCATGGAAAGTCATATTAGCACCCTGCAAAACGTTCCCCACTGTCAAACTTGCTTTGCTTACCTGTTGAATCAGTGTAGCATTCCCCCCGTCCCCGGTCAGGTATAATATGGATTTTGATTTGCAGCAATGCTTTTTATTCACAGTTGTAATTTAATCAGTGCTTATTCTCTGAGTACCTAGCTCCAAAGATACCATAACATGAGTGGATTTATGGGTAGTTCATTTTAGAAGGGGGGAAACACCCTCTGCCTATTTGCTAAACTAGCCGTCAGGCAGTTCCTCTCACAAGTCAAATTATACTTTTTCCTCCCAGGAACATCCATTTTGTTGTTGTTTGAATGAAATTTACAAAGGCAGTAGCGTGGGAAGGGCTGGTAAAATATGATTCATGGCTGGAATGAACATGAGCATTTAACTGTATTGTCAAGATGAGGCTGTTGCCATTTCCCTTGTTTTATTGTGAAGCTGGAGATGGCTTGTGGATCACACACATTGTGCAGAAGTGAACTATGTTTTCCTTTTTTTTTCCAAATAGGAAACAAGTTGTAAAGAACACGTTATCCAATTAATATGTTGAAATTACTCTTGGAGAGGGAGGGCGGGAAAGAGAAAAAAAGAGCGAAACTAATCACAAATGGAAACTTCATTTGTCGATCAATGGGGGAAATTGATTATCGTGTTGGTACAGCTGCCTTTGCAGCTTTAGATAATCGTTGACCCGGCATAGAAGTTGTATTCACTTTAGTGGAGGAACCCGGCAAGATTTTCACTGTGGCATCGGTGAAAATGGATTTGTTACTGGCATCAGCTGACGTTCAGCTGATTCAAGCTGGGATCTTGTAATCTTTATGACAAAGAGCTGACCTGGCAGAAGCTTGTGCTTTTCAGCAACGGATGCCACCTGGCGCTAATCAAATGCCAAGGTCTAAAGTTGCAGAAATGTTTGAAGTCCTGCAGCAGCAGCAAAGGAGAGAAAGAGACGCGTCGCGATGCTAAAGACACTTGTGTTGCCCGCTTTGCAGTGGAAAGATTTTGGTGGGACTTGAGTTTTCTCCTGCTTTCTCACGTGTCTCTGCTGCTGATAATATGAAGAACAAAACTTGTTGTATATGCTGATATGTATGTTATGTACATTTTCACAGTGATTGAATCATTGTAAACAGGGAGAAATGGGGTGGGGTGGGGGAAATAATCACCATGCTGTCTATTTTATGAAGATGATAAAGCAGCTTTATTAAATTATTACAACTCTGTTTGAAAAGAATGGTGTACCTGCCACATTGTTTTTTTCTTTCTTAAAAAAACCTGATGCAAACTGTTTTCCCCACTTTGATGTGATTTTTATTTCTCTGCTTCAAGAATCTAATGCATTTTAGTATTAAAGGCAATTATTGAATAAAAATGGAAAATAAGTGTTTGGTTAAATCTGCCTGTGTGGGTTTTCTTGTCAACTGAAGTAGATTTGTATTTGTAGGGTTGTTTTCTTTTAAAAAAAATCAGTCCAGCAAGAAGTGCCCAGAGAAGCAGAATCACTCTTGCTGCACATCCTTCTCTATTCCTTTATCTAGACACATTGATGTATTCCTTCCCTGTCCCACATATTTTGTGCTGAGCCATCTTTCGAAAAGTGAAAATCCAGACACAAAAGTTGTTGAATTTTATTTGCAAAATCTCAAAAAAGAGCGGTTTTTGAGATATTTTAAAGGAAATTTGCCAAAATCTAGAGTCCCGACAAGGGTTGCTATATTTTCCTGGACATTTCAGTCATTTTCACCTGGACACGAAGACCAAATCCTAGCTATGTCCAGGAAATTCTGGATGTATGGCTATCCTAGCGGAGCCCTTGCATGTATAGCTTGCTTTGGAACTTAAGACCTATACCAAATCAGGCCATTGGTCCATCTCATTCAGTATTGTCTACACTTATTGGCAGTGGCTCCCCAGGTGGCGCTGTGGGTTAAAGCCTCAGCGCCTAGGACTTGCCGATCGAAAGGTCGGCGGTTCGAATCCCTGTGCGGGGTGCGCTCCCGCTGCTCGGTCCCAGCGCCTGCCAACCTAGCAGTTCGAAAGCACCTCCGGGTGCAAGTAGATAAATAGGGACCGCTTACCAGCGGGAAGGTAAACGGCGTTTCCGTGTGCAGCTCTGGCTCGCCAGAGCAGCGATGTCACGCTGGCCACGTGACCCGGAAGTGTCTCCGGACAGCGCTGGCCCCTGGCCTCTTGAGTGAGATGGGCACACAACCCCAGAGTCTGGCAAGACTGGCCCGTACGGGCAGGGGTACCTTTACCTTTACCTTACACTTATTGGCAGTGGCTCCCCAGGAGTTCTGCCCAGCCCTACTTGGAGATTCCTGGGATTTTCTGTGTGCATTCTACCACTGCACAAGAGACTTTCCCTGCTGTGAATATTCTTGCAAATCTACTGCACCAAAAACAAATGGGGCCACTCTTGCAAGAGAGAGGAAGAGGCCTTCCAAGAGGCTTTTGTTGACTGCCCATTACAGAAGCAATACCTCTTGCTTCTTCTGTTTCTCTTCATTCCTGGTTACCATCTACCAACTGCTTAGATGGATGAGAGCACATCCATATTGTGTGTGCAAGGTCTTTGGTTAAATCCCCAACATCTCCAGTTAAAAGGATCTTTGGTAGCAGAGCTAGGAATAGGACATTGTCTGAGATTCTGGATAGTTGCTGCCAACAAAAGGCGACAGTACTGGAGTAACTGGAGCAATGACTTGGCCCAGCATATTACAATTTCATGCACTTGGTGGTTGCCACTGCTTCTGGATAGTTTTTCAACGAAGCATGGCAGGCAGGATGTCAAAGAGTGGGAACTGAAGGAAGGACACATGGTTGATAGATCTAATAGTCCTAGGCTAAATTGCTTAGGCCTTAGGGAATACCCAACACATATCAGACTCCATCTAGATATATCAGCATATTAATAATATCCATGCTGGCAAAGTTTTCCTTTTTTAAAGGGAAATTCCCTTATTCTGAATAGGATTCCTCGCAAGATATGATAATATCCCTCTGAGTAGCAATGAGGTTTATAGTCCTTCTAAAAAAGACAAGAAAGAAGAACACTTTCAAAGACAGGTGGTCCTTCCTCATACTACGCCTCATCCAAATATCTCAGATACAAACGGAAATCACAAAATACATATTGTGATAAGAACAACCAAAACAAAACCCAAATAACTCCCTCCCACCAGCACATTTAAAAGGCCATTGATTGTTGAATCAGCCAAAGGTCTGGTTATAGAGAAATATTTTTGCCTCGTGCCTAAAGATATGTAGTGAAGCTGCCAGGTGAGCCTCCATGGGGAGAGAATTCCACAGATGAGGAGCCACCACAGAAAAGATAGGTGCTTGAATTGCAAGGATGGATACTAACAGGTGCAAGGACTACTTTGATGAATGAAGAACTTAACAGAGGGGGATAACAAGAAGCCTGTTTGGCTAGATCAAGGGCCCATTCATTCCAGCATCCTCCTAATAGTGGTGAAATAGATATTTCTGGGCAGTGATGCCATTAGGGCAGAACTTCAGGCCCCATTCAGAATAGTGGACAGATCCCTCTAAAATGAAGCTTTGTTGGCTTTCTGGATTTTCAACCAAGTGAAGCAACACACATTACCTTCTAAATAGGGAGATCCCCACAAAGTCTAACATGACCTAACTTGACCACTAAGATCTAGGAAGCCAACAGGAAGACATGCAAGCATGGTGGCTAGAAGGTTGATATATAGGTGGTGCCATTTTTTAAGGTTTGTGAATTCATTGGATTTTATAGCTCAAAACTAACAACATCACATATGGCCAAACCTGTTGGTTTGATCTATTTTTATTTAGCAGATGCAGTGTGGTACTCAAGAGTTATGGAATCATACCCTCAAGAGTTTGGGCTACAATCCCAACCCCACTTCTTGGAAATAGGTTCCGCTGAATTAAATAGGACTTAACATGGTTAAGATTGCAGACTTAGAACACCTGAAGGCAGGGATGAGGAAACTCTGTTCTGCAGGCTGACACCAGGGGGTCCAAGTTGACCTGAGTGGCCATTTCCCCCCAATCATGCTCACTGGATGTCATTAGCTCATTTAAGTGACTAGATGGGGGCAGGGTTCAATCCTGCTGGTTGATGTTTCACCAGCTCATTCTCTATGGGAAACACACTAGGTGGGACCCCACCAGCTGTCAGTCACCTGAAATCATCATGACACCAGATGGCTCCACAGGAATGGAAGGAGCTAAAGATCTGGCCCACTGAGCCAAAAAGGTTCCCCACCACTGTGATAGGATGAAAATGGAAGATATGTAGCAGCAACACCAAAGAAAGCAATGAACAGTTGGGTTGGAGAGGTGTTATGGAAGTTGCTGTGGTGAGCTAGAGGTAAAACCACAACAAGACAATGTAAAATGTTGAAATTTTGCAAAAGTCAGAAAATTCAAAATACAGCCTTAAATGGGAAAAATCAGAACTTGCCATAGAGCTTAGAAACTGGCTGCTCATGGTGGGGTCGTCTTACCATTTGCTAAATTCTATAGCAAGCCATCTATCAGACACTGTCAAATACTGCAGTAGGTAATTGACAGTATCTGATAGATGACTTGCAGTAGGATTTAGTAAAATGCTGGATGGCAGTTGCTGTCATACATTGACTGCTGCAGCACAAAATCTTTGGATGTCAAAATCCTGAATGTAAAATAGAGTGATGTTGAATATTCACAATATCTGCTATCAAAAGCCATAGGGAAAGATGGAAGAAATATCACACTGTAAGGGGGAAATCGGCCAATAAAGGCATCTTCATATAACCACCCTTCATATCCACAGAAAAAAAGTGGTCCATTCTAGTTGTTCCAGCTGAATCATGCTAGTGTGCTCAAATTCCAGCCTGGGGAAGCTTTCAGTTAGTCAAATACAGTTTTCAATTATCTGCAATGCCAAGACAAAAGCCAGCTTTGGATGGACTCTTCTGTGCACTAGGAGGTTTCTCATGTCAACCTCGTGCTATCCAGAGATGGATGAATCACTCAGTTTTAGTTCCATTGCTTGAATTTCCAATTTTAAGTTCAGTTCTCCACATTTCCACATCAGCTTGCTTTAAAAAAAAAGTTCTCATGAAAATTCAACAGCAATTTAGTGTCAATTTCTCTTAATATACTCAATTTTTGTATGTAATTTTGCCCATTATACAAATTTTTGTAAAGCAATTTTCCCCTAGTATAATGCATCTTTCTACCAGTAAATGCATTTTTGTGCACAATTTAACTTTCTAGAAGCATTTTTGTACAAAAATGTACTGGAAAACTACATTGCAAAATTCAGAGAAGTGCAGATTTGAAAGAGTGCCTACCAGCAAAGAGTGCCTGTGTTTCAGTTCACATATTGCTTCAGAAAGTGTAAATTAGGTTGGTTTGATTTTGAATGGGAAATGAACCAAATTTATCCTCTATCCCTAATCACATCACTGGAATTCATCATGCACTGAAGTTTTTCTGCAAATGCAGTTAGCTTGGTTTGCACATCACAGTAAACCAGGATATGGCTTACTATGATTGTGTGAACATATTGATTCTTGGCAAGCAGCTTGCCCCTGCATTGCTTCTCCCTGGACTTTTAAGGTCAGTGTGGGATGGCAGGTAACCCTGACCAATTCTATTTCATATTTCAGCCATCTTGGGTCTCTAACAGTTGACCTTTGAGCTTTCAAAATGGGGAGTGGCCACTGGTTCATTTCTCCTGAACCCTAGATGTGTAACCTGTTTCATTCAGTGCCTAGCAGAGATTTGTTCCATCTGCTCCAATCTCCATGTTGACTTCACCTAATTTGTCTGCTTCTGAAACTTTTCCTCATCCTCCTGTTCCGTGTAACAACTTGCCTGGATAAGAATTTTGCAGAACTCAAAATCTCGCTCATTATTTCGTGACCTTTCGGTTGGTCCAGATATAGGTATTGCCCAGTGGTAGATTGTGGATTTTTGGGGAGAAAGGAGAGGGATGAAAGAAGCCTACAAGCACAATAGCACCATGTTCCCTTTGGATTTCACGGATGCTGAATGAGAGCGACGTAATAGAGATGGATCAGGCCGATGATCTTCAAACACTTGTTAGCCCAGAATCATTACACTATGCATTCTACAAAGCTCCTGTTTGCCGCCAGGGCTGAGCTGTCTGAAATGCCAGCGCTATGACATCTTCCCCCCTCCCAGGTTCCTGGCCAGCTGTCAACAGCCTGTGCCTCTTCCGGGTACATTTTGGGAGCTCACTGTGTCTTAAAACCGCAGCGTGCTTAGATGATAATCATGTTGGTATTGAAGTTTGCATAAATAACAGGCCTGTGGGGCACAGCTTAGGTGAGGCAGGTGATTTATAGACCTCCACAAAACAAAAGGATTCCAGAGTCACGCTCCAGCCAGGAGTAATGTGCTAAATGTTATTCCTTTCAAGGACAGCAGTCACATAAACAACAAGGGTGTGAGCCTGATGCTGGAGTTAAGGCAGCTAGACTCCACTATAGCCGAGAGCACCATGCTGATTTGTGCCAGGCAAGGATTGTAACCCATGGCTTCTAATGGGCTCATGATCTATACCTTGTGTACAAAGCACATCCACAGCTCACTAGCGTGTAGAAACACAGTCGATGTTTACTGTAAAATCTTTAGATTTCATATTTTCAATTACATCCTCAAATACATCAAGATTCTACAAGGTGCCTGCGCTTACGCAAAAGCCAAACAGTGTGCTGCAGAAAGAAGCTATGAATGTAGTGTTTTAGATTTGAATTCCAGGGATGGATTTTTAATAAGGAGGTACCGTTGGTTGAAAGGGCTGCTGGTTTTTTGTACTCATGTGCTATGACAACAGCCCAGGGCAAAAATCTTCAGAAGTAAAAGGCAAAAAATAAACAAACAAATCAACTTGCCAATGAAATAAAATGTATATGAAGCAGCCTCTTCCCAATCACTTGTATTTTAAAGGGACAGGCACACACTGAGACCCCATCTGCATTAAACACCGAAAGCACTATTATATCACATTAAACAGTCACAGAGCTACAGTTCCCAGAGTTTCCTGGGAAGAGGGTTTTCTCATTAAACCTCCCTGGGGACTGTAGCTCTGTGAGAGGAATAGAGGTCTTTTGACAAGTCTCAGCACCCGTAACAAACTACAGTTCCCGGGATGCCTTGAGGGAAGCTATGACTTTTTAGGAAGGTAAAATAGTGCTTTAAATATGCAGCGCGGATAGATATGTAGTTTGTTGTTGAGCCTGAGCACAACAGTACTCTCTTCATTGGTTATTCCCAGCAGCTGGTATTCAGAGACAATAATTCCTCCAACAGTGGAGGCAGAAATGGCTAGCAGCCTTATCCTCCAGGAATTTATCTAATCCCCTTTTGAAGCCATCAAATCCTACAATCACTGGTGGCCATTGGGTAGAAGATTATAAACAATCATCTCAATCAATGCCAGAAACTGTCTCCTTGATATCAACAATCTTCTGCACATAGCCATTTTCGGAGATAAAAGCCACCAAACCAATGAATATGGCCCATCTAGTCCACCATCTTGTTCTCACAGTGACCAACTAGATGTCTATGGGAAGCTGGTAAGTAAGACTTGAGCTCAACAGCACTCTTCCATACCTGTGGTTTCCAGCAACTTGTAGTCAAAAGCATTACTGTGTCCAACAAGGGGAGGCAGAACACAGCCATCAGGATTAGTAGCCATTTATCACCTTATTCTCCATGAATTTGTTCAGTGCTCTTTTAAAGCCATCTAAGTTACCTCACTCATCACTGCCACATGTTGAAGCAATGAGGCTCCCACAATATTTCTGGGAGAAGGGCTATCCATGGGTTGCCCTCAGGTAATACCTAGAGTGTTTGGTAGCCTATGATGTTCCAATAATGTGGGAGCTAGGAAGGTTGGTGGTGCACTTGAATCCATCCTGAAAATACTGACCAGGGTGAAAGTGAAAATGTTTGTGAAAACGTCCAGATGGAAGAAGGGTAAAATTAGGCAATGAAAGTGCAAGGGGAAATGATAGCATTTGATGTTAGCCGCTCTGAGCCCAGCTTCGGCTGGGGAGGGCGGGATATAAATAATAATAATAATAATAATAATAATAATAATAATAATAAGCAAATCCAGAGGCCAAAGCACTGTAGGAGAACCTGCACATTCCAGAGACTCTTGGAGAGAGACACTGAGTAAGTATATGTGAATGTCTCTGAGCCAAGATTGACAAGATTGGAGTGCTTGGTATTTAAAGCAAGCACAAACACAGCCTGCATAAAGGAGAACTGGTGGAATGGAGATAACCAGTGAGACACAGCTATCTCTGGATACAAACTGTTTAGGAAGAACAAAGAAGGATGTGTTGGAGGTGGTGTCACTGTCTATGTCAAAGAGCACACTGAGAAATCCCAAGGAGGACAGCCTTCCACAAAATTACTATGGGTGGCAATACTGGGTTCCAAGAGTAATTTAGTACCAGGGACATAATGTTGCCTTCCTGACCAAAAATGTCCAGGGCAATGATAAGATGGAGAATGAAACCAAGGAGGGAGTCAAACAATAAATGTAGTATATTTGAATTGCCATCCCTTAGACTGAGTGAATGCATGTTCCAGCCATGACAAAGAGGTAACATTTCTAGATATCCTAAATGATTGTGCCCTAGTCATGGAACTGACCAGAGGGAAGGTGACCCTAGACTTTATCTTCCAGGACCTGGTGAGGTATGTGTTGTTGAATTAATTGAAAAAGTGGCCACAACACAACACTATCAAATGCAGTGTATTTTTAAGTGGACAATTGCCAAGGAAATCCAACGTTGTCACATTTGACTTTGCAAGAAGAAACTACTCAAAAGGAAGCTGAAAGCAGATGTCAAGAGGGTCAAATCTCTCCAGAATTCTTGAGGGTTATTCAAACCCACAATAACAGGAGCTCCAGTAGAATGTGTAGTGAAAATCAGGGAAGGTTCTACAGAGGCCAGCTGGGTTAACAAGCCAAGTTGAGGAGCTTATAAGAGGCAAAAAGGCTTCATTCAGAAAATGAAAGTTTTGTTCAAATGAAAAGCAAAACTTTGGCAGAAGAAATGTAAGCAGACACCCCCAAATCAAGGAGCACATCACTAAAAACATTAAGACCTGCAATGAAAAAATATTGGGATCATAGTGGATTGTTTGATGAAAACGTTGGCTCAGTGTGCAGCAGCTGTGAAAGAGGGGATTCCATGTTAGGGACCATTAGGAAAGGAATGGAAAATAAAACTGCCAATTATCAAAATGCCATTATCCAAATCTATGGTGTGAACACGCAAGGAATACTATAGCAGGTAGAGTTTTGGTCAGGTTACTTCAAAATGGATATTGTAGAGCAGGAAAAGTTTCAGAAGAGAGCAACAAAAATGATCAAGGGACTGGAGCAAATTCTCTATGAGAAAATGTTACGTGTTGGGCTTTTTCATTTATAAAAAATGCTAGTAAGGTGGGATATGATGGAGGTAAAGAGGCCTGTGGATAATATGTATAGCAGTGAATTATAACAGGGAACAAAAGTTGTTCTCCCTCTCTTATAAGACTAGAGCCCAGGGGAATGCAATGAAGTTGAACGTTGGGAGATTTGGGGCAAGAAGAAAAGTTATATGAAATTCACTACCATAAGATTTAGTAATGGCCCCCAACTTAGTTGAATTTAGAAAGGGGGGGGGGCTAGACAAATTAACAGAGAAGGTTATCAAAGGCTAATAGCAATTATGGCTGTATGTTCCCTTCAGGGCCGTCTTTAGCATATGCGGCACCAGGGTGCAAAGATCTGCCCAGTGCCCCCCAATTTTTTTTTGGAGGGGGCAGGTCAAACTTGTTGACCTTTTAAGGAGGGGAATCAGCGAAAACAGTTAACTTGAAAAAATAAAAAGTGGCAGCGATAACCCCAGAATTTGGCACTCCTTGCACCCCCAGGTAAAGACGGCCCTGGTTACCTCCACTACCAGAGGTGGTATGTTTCTGAATATCAGCTGCTGAAGAGTACAGGTTGGGGAAATTCCACTGCACTCCTGTCTTGCTTGCTGGGTTCCTATAGGCATCTGGTAGGCCACTTTGACAACAGGATGCTGGTCTTTGGGTGATCCAGCAGGGCTCTTCTTATGTTCAAATGTGAAATGTTGGAGTTTTGTCTCTATACTGGAAAAACCTTCATCTGAAAAAACCTACAACTGGTCTTGTAGCCTGATCCAGGTTTTCCTGAAATTCTATGCCTCGTTCTGAGGATGACAGGATAGATGGAAACCCTGCAAGTGAAGGAAAAGCAGAGTTTTCCTGCTTTTCCAGAAACACCTGAAAAAAGTTTGTGCTTATTTCTAAAATCTAAACCCTTCTCCAGGGCAGCACAAAAAACCCCATACACATACAAAAAAATCCCAACCCTATCTGATGATCACGGGGAATTGCAAATGTGCTTACACTGGATTCATTTAAATGCACAGCATCCCTACGAGTTACCAATCATGAGTTAGAAAAACTCTTGACACCTTGCACTTTTGGAGTGAGTGTGTTTGCCTGCCTGCTTGCTTTTCTTCTTTCCAGCAAACCAAAGGTGTCAGCAAAATGCTCTGGACCCAAACGGCCTTTATTTATTCCCTCTCCCCCTTTCTTCTTTTCCAGGTGAGACTTACAGTGCAGAGGGCAAATGGCTTGTTATAATCAGATTCCACTCAGCCGTTGGCCTGTGGGACCGAGTGACAACCTGCTCTGATGCCCCACATTCCTAAGCAGCTGGGCTGGAGCCTAGGGAGGGGAAAGGGTCATGGGGCTTAATTGGAAAATAAACCAGGCTGAGGAACAGGCACCCCCTGCCCTCTCCAAAGTGGAAAGTTTGGGATAATGGCCAGGTTTCAATCAAAAGGATATTTATGCAGCCCCCTAAGTCAGGGGCATTTTGTAGCTTAAAAATGTGGACACAATGGCAACCTTGTGACATGGAGCGACAAAGGCCCATACATTTCAATGCATTGAAATGTGCCCATCAGCAGTCCTGAATGCAAAAAAGTGTGTTCCCAGTAAGTCAAAAAAATATGTTCCCAGTAAGTCAAGCTTCTATTATTCATGGAAGGCAGTTATCATTGCCTGTTCAGCCTCAGGCATTGTAGAGGGAGCCTTGTCAGAGGCAGCAGAGAAGGCTGTTGATTTCATCATCATCATCATCATCATCATCATCATCTTCCAGTATCACCTTACCCCATACATGCCCATTTAAGTGCTTTGATTTGCAGAACTTGCATGGCTGCAGATGTCATATGATATTCATTCTGCATGCATACAAAACCAATCTCCCTAACTTTGGAACTCCCTGCACCAGGTAGGCACCTTTGCCATACTCCTTTTGGTGCCTGCTTAACAATGTTTTTGTTTAGGCGAGCCTATCCAGACATATAGGAAGTTCATATGTGTTTTAATATCTTTTTAGACTGAATATTGCAAAAAGCATCCTGATGACACACTTTGTTTATAGTGGAGCAGAATGCTTTGGAAGATGGCTTGTTCTGCTTTTTCAAAGGTTTTTAAGCAGCAGCTGAAAGGCCATCAACGAAGGATGCAGTTGCCATGGAGTTCTAGCATACCTTCCAACATTTCTCCGATGAAAATAGGGACGTCCCATTCCATAACGATAATTTTACTATTTATACACTACACATCTTATTGAGTTGCCCTAGCCACTCTGGGATGCTTCCAACACACATAAAAACAAATAAAAACATTAAACATTAAAAAAACAACAACTTTCCTATACAGGATTGCCTTCAGGCAGCTCGGGGATCAGAATAACTCCACACCCTCCAACATTTCTCCAATGAAAATAGGGACATCCTAAGGAAAAGCAGGACATTCTGGGTTCAAATCAGAAACTGGAACAGTTTTCTAAATCAGGTATGTCCCTGGAAAATAGGGACACTGTTCCTACTAGGGCCTGTTCCTGGTTTGATGTAAGGTTGAATCGAGTTGTTCACTACCACAGATTCTTATTTCTCCAACTGACTTCCACATCAATTTGTGATTTTTATATAGTCTTCATGGAAATTCACCAGCATTTTAGTGCATATTTATAATGTGCACATTTTGCAAACAACTCCCCTAATATAATTGCACGGCTGTATGTTGAGAAGCCCACAAGCAGAATCTGAGTGCAACAGCATTATGCCAGCAACTAGTATTCAGAGACAATACTGTCGCTGACTGTGGAGGTAGAAAACAGCGCCATATGTCTAGTAGCCATTGACAGCCTTAGCCTTCATGAATTTGTCCAATCCTCTTTAAAGCCACCCAAGTTGTTGGCCATCACTGCCTCTTGTAGGAGCAAATTCAATTGTTTAACCATGCACTGTATAAATGCTTGAGAAATTGAAGATGCAGCTTTGTCTTGAATGCTCAAACTGTTGCATCCCCCACCACTCTAAAGTATGCTGATCTTGCAAGATGAACACCATAGTTGAAAAAAGTTCCCAATCAGTTGGATGTTTCTGGAATTCTATTGTTCCAGAAAAAGGGCTGTGCTGCCTATTGCACTGGGCCAGCCCTGGGCTGGAACTGGGTTCATTTTCCTCTTGAGCTGGAGTTGTTTGAGATGGAAGTTTGCCTGGGTTTTGGCCTTCCTTTGTGCCTTGAAGTTGACAAAGAGAGCAAAGTGTAGCTGCCTGTGGAGCTACATTTTATGAGAATTTACACCAGCCAGCAGTGGAACTCCACCTCAAGCCCACAGATCCTCTATGCTAGACCCTGTTTCAAGAGGAGGAGACCACCAACCCTGCACATCAGATAGAACAAGCACATGCAGGTCATATTGCCAAGGTGAGTGGAGAGAAGATCTGCAGAGCTTTTGATGGTGAAGATGCAAAGCCAATATTTGATACTAGCTGGAAGCCCAGAGTTGTGAGAGGAGAGAGAGTCAAGAGCTGCCATGGAAGAAAGATTGACTTGCCAATTGACCCAAGGAGCAGAAATAACAAGCAACTTAGCGATTTAAGACTTCAGCCTGGTAGTTTTCTTCAAATACCTGAAACATTGTCACACAAAAGAGGGCAAAGTCTAGTTCTTTCTTGCCCCAGAGGATAGGAACAGTTCTATGGGGGTTAAATTTATGGAGGGTAGATTTGGGTTAATGTTAAGAGAAACCTCTTAACAGGAGGAGCATGCCATGCCTAGCCCTGACCTGGTACCAGTCATGGGGTCCTCAGAAGACATACCAGACACCCTACAGGGACCTTGAGGAGCAAGCAGAAGCCCCGAATCCAATGCTGAGGATACACTAGCAGGATTCACCAATTGTTACCTGATGAAGAACCCCTGGAAATGCTGGAGGTGGAGCAGCCCTTCCATGCTCAAGGGCACTGACACAAAAAAGTCTTAAGTAAGCAATCCATGATAACTCTTAACTGCCAGAAGTTGTGGTTAAGAAGGCAAGAATATATAAGGATTCCCCCTTGAGCCTTCCAATTGCTGGGAGTGACACAGACCTGTGGCTCCTTCTTCCTTCCACCTTGCTGAAACTTCAAGTGATGTTGACTTTGGCCTGTTGCCTTGACTTTGTTTTGGGGACATGTTTGGTCCTAGACTGATTCTCCATGCTTGACCTTGGCTTGTTTGGATTGTGCTGCATCTGCAACCCTGAGTACTTTGGTGAAGGCTTGTCTCTCCAATAACTGCCACCCGAGTCCTTGTAGTTTGAGAATGAAACCAATTGCTTAGAGGGGTTATGGACTCTCCCTGGCTGTCTCTTGGGGATACTCTAGGTCAGGCTCTCCTACACCAAGCAAGCGACTGGATTTGATGACCAACAAGGGCTCCTCCAACTCTGTGATTGTGTATGCATCACTCCACACTCTTCTTACAATAGATGGACCTGATAAGATAGATGTAGAAGTGGATATACCAATCCAAGTGCAGCATCAGCTGCATACAGAAGTTGGGAAGCTGATCTGTTAAGGATTTCTCACACTTGTGCTTCTCAGGACTGTAGTTCAGGGGGAGAGCATTTGCTTTGCATGTAGACAGTCCCAGGTTCAATTCATGGTATGTCCAGGTAAGGTTGCGAGAGACTCTTGAGTCTGAAATTGTGGAGAGCTGCCGCCGGTCAGTGCAGAAAATGTTGAGCTAGATGGACCAATGGTCTCACTCAGTAT
Source organism: Podarcis gaigeae (assembly GCF_964106915.1). Lineage (NCBI taxonomy): Eukaryota > Metazoa > Chordata > Lepidosauria > Squamata > Lacertidae > Podarcis > Podarcis gaigeae. Next base: position 33,985,176 of record NC_139691.1, read on the forward strand.
AAGGCTGCTTTGTATCTTCTCCTACAGCAGGTATGGCCAAACTTGGCCCGCCAGCTGTTTTGGGACTACAGTTACCACCATCCCTGACCACTGGTCCTGTTAGCAAGGGATGGTGGGAGTTGTATTCCCAAAACAGCTGGAGGGTGAAGTTTGGCCATGCCTGTCCTACAGGAACAGGAGGCAGTGCACAGCATTTCAGGAACTCAGGAAGCTGCCTTACACTGGAGTAAAGGATGTCATTTCCAAGCAGACTTCTCGAGCATTGACATCCCCCCTTTTTTAAAATAGAAATTCCATGTTAGGCCCATACTGCTAAAAGTGTTTCCACTGTCAAGTAGGCCTTATGTTTGTGATTGCTGCTTTTTCCTCACAGCTTACCTGTCATGTTGCCAGGCAACTCTTTTACCTCCCCCCACAAAAAACCCGAAATCCTGCAGCTTTGGTTTCTTGTAAGTTTCATTATCACAGCTCTTTAAAAATAGAATAAAATTGGGGCCCTGAAAACCTTTGGCTAGGGCAACAGGCCCTGCCAGAGCTGCTGCTTCCATTCCTTTATTTTAAAATCAGACTTCTTTCCTTTCAGAGATTCTGAGTTGAAAATTATTCTATTGACTCTCATAAGGCCTTGCAAGGAATAGGTCGAGTGCACAGCTTTGACCTTCCCTTGCCATATGGCTCAGTTCTCCCCTGGAGACCGGAAAAGGTTTTATTGGTAGCACCAGGCACTGAGCAGAATGTAGGAGCCAAGCTTTTTTCCTCCCTTTTGGCAGACGGCATTTTGCTGTTGCTGAAACTATCTCACCGTTGCCCTCAGGAGCTCTGAACCCACGCGGCAATTATTTAACAGCAATCTCCTTGTGTTTTTCTTGAGGAAAAGCTTTTAAGCTTGATTGGTGATGGGGTTAATATTGTTTGCCATGTGTCTCTATTTGGTTTCAAATCTGCATTCATAGAATGCACCAGAAGAGGGGCTTCCTGTGACCGTGCAATGAAAATGCAGCTTTTAAACGACTGAATGCACCAACACATCCCAACAGTAGCTCTTTAATGCTCTCTTGAAGGACTAACTGCCACCCACAACACATACAGACCTTAGCCACACTGCACCATGCACTTCATAGTTATCTGGTATTATACCTTTCTTAGAAACAATGCCATATGTCAGCATTTAATTAGGACTGCCATACACCCTGTATGCAAACGCAACCAGGATTTGGCCTTTGAAAACAGTGTCTGGGTGGAAATCACTGAAACATCCTGGCAAATCCAGATGTACGGCAACCTATGTTGGAAGTGTGGATTTGGGTGAATTTCCTTAAAAGTAGCTCAAAAACTTCATTCAACAACTTTTGTGTCTGGATTTTCACTTATTGAAATATGGCAACCCAAATTTAATTCGTTCAGGTTTCCTGCGTGTTGCAATTGATCACCTGGGTCTAGCTTCAGAGTGGAATGAAACTATTGCCTTGCTCTAGGGCAGGGGTAGGCAATGTTGTACCTTCCACATGTTGTTAAACTACCATTCCCATCATCCTTGATTATTGGCCATGCTGGCTGGTAGTGATGGGAGTCCAACATCATCTGGAAGGCATAATGTTACCTTCTGCACTCTAGAATAGGAGGTTTCTGACTTCTGTCCACACCTGTATTTGTCACAATCAGCACTGTTTCCTTTGTCCAGCATTTCTGTTTCTGCCAAATACTGTGTTATTTGTCTTGTTGTCCACTATTTAATGTAGAATTATGTGGCTTATATAACAGAACTCACAGTGCAAAGGAAAGGGCAGAGCAATATTTTAAAAAATCCCACATCATTAATATACACTATTTGTGGAATTGAAAACAACAATCTGGACAAATATGAATAACAAAATGCATATATAAGAAGAGAATGTGACTAGAATCGAATATATTACTGAAAATATAGTGCAAAAATGCTCTATATTACAGGAGAAGAGTTGCTTGACAGTGGAATGGATGACATCGGAAGGTAGTGGACTTTTAAAATAGGGGTTGTGTGGCCATCTGTCAGGGATTCTTTAGCTGTGATTTCCTGCATTGCAGGAGGTTGGTTTAGATAGGGTGCCTTCCAACTCTACAATTCTAGGAGAAATAGCTTGCAAAAAAAACATGTACATTAGTAAAAACTGCACACAAAAATGTGTGCGTTGGAAGAAATTGGCACTGACTGGCTGATAAAGTTTCATGGGGATTTAGAAAGAATAATAACAGATTGCTGAGGAAATGTAAAGATTTAGATTTAAGATTAGAAGACTGATAAATTGAGAGATCTCAAAAGGAAAGATCCGCCTATCCCTAAATGTAAGAAAACAAATGTTGCAGAAAATGTGCCCTGGAAATGCAGGAACCTGCCTTTGCCCTGAATGTGAGAAGGAGCCCTTAGTGTATAGCATGTAGAGAATGACTTTCCGTAAAGTGGTGGAAGATGTAATAACACATGAAAACCCCGAGAACTTGTACCTGGAAGCACTGGCAGGTGTGTGGGATTGAGTGCTTTTGGAGGGAGGGATGCGTCATAAACTGTAGCATTATTGAGGGGTGCCTAGATGACTTTCCGCCCTTTTGAAATATCAGAAAGCGCAGAAGTATATTTCAATCTCCTCTTAAATAAGTCATCATGACTGCTGTTTGCTGGCATTAACCACAGGAAGGCATCTTGTTTAGAGAACCAAAGGCATAAATCTTATCTTTGTTCTATGGGAAAATGACACCCACCCATTACTATGGTGATGGGCAATGATGATGCCTCACCTCACAGGCAGCTGGAGGCAGGTGACCAACTCCTAGGGGCCAAGGCAGTGCTTAGCCCTCTCAATATTCAGAGAGTGTTCGGCTCCGCCTCCTGGCTCTTCGCAGCATTGTGCGCACAATGTGCAATGGTGGTTGGGGTTGCCAAAGTATTTCCCGCCTAGATGCCCACCCCTCTCCCACTCCCTTTTTAAATTTAACTACTACTTCTTCTTCTTCTTCTTCTTCTTCTTCTTCTTCTTCTTCTTCTTCTTCTTCTTCTTCTTCTTCTCCCATGATCCCTAGATAACAGGACCAGTGGTCAGGGATGATGGGAGTTGTAGTCCCAAACATCTGGAGGGCTGGAGTTTGCTTCTGCCTGATCTAGGGTGTGGATGAGGAACCGGAACTGGTGATGTTTCCAGGGATGAAGTCATCATGCTGTTTGCAGAATGGCATTCGAACCATAGATGAGCCAGACAGAAGGAGCCACCAAAGGCATTTTTTTTTTCCTAAAAAAGATTCTGGGCCTATCTGCATTTATGAGTTTTTACACGGAGTCAGCACTAGCTCCCACCTCTGTTAAAATATAACGGGCATCCAGCTATGCAACTCAATGAAAGCAACGGATTGAGATTTTATAACCGAGACGTGTTGTGCGTCCAGTTTAGGAAGAATAGCTGATGCTTACTAAAGCAGCTAACAGAAAATCTGCTTTGCAGGATACAATGCCTAGGCAATGTGTGGCCGCCTAGCTTGTCCTCCTTTCCCTTCTCAGAGATCTGAAGCCCTGCGCGGGGGACAAAAAGCAAGAAGAAAATGGTAATGCCACAGACCTGATTGACATGGTGCAAAGAAATTGCAGTCTCTCTCTGCTTCCCAATCCCATTGGTTGTTCTGCTTTTCATTCTTCAGAAAGGGGTGCAGTTCTTGATTATCTTAAAATCCCAAATATTGACAACTGAGCCACTAGAAAATGTTTGAACTAATTTTAATACCCCTTTTCACACTGCTATAGCTTGCCCTGGAATATTTTTTTATTATATTATTGGCCCTTCACCATGCTGTGCCAGGGTAGATCACAGCAACTTAAAAATGCAATATTAAAAATAGTTTGGAACAAGTTATGTTCAAGGGCGGGTAAGAAATTGAATTAATAATGACCATAATAATAAACAAAAGAGAGGAAGAGATGTTAGAGTGGTCACTTGCACTACATTAGAAAAGAAGAAATGCGCCATCAAAAAGGGCATGTCTTTGCTTAAAATTTGGACAGGTTAGCTTGTATAAAAATTTAGAATTACCACAATTTAAATAGATATGCAATGTATCTCCCCATAATGTGGGGGGCTGTGCCAAGTGACCCATGTTATGGGCGACTTCAAAGCCCATGCTGCTCTCCCATCATATTGTGTTCTGTATCTTTAAACTGGACAGCCCTTTAAATAGAGGGCTCCTTTCCTCTGAAAAGCAGAGCATGTGGGCTACCCTAGGAGGAGCGCTATGAGAAACAGGAGGAGCACAGCCACTTCAAATCACCAAGTCTTCCTCTCCAGCCTTGCAGATGCATTCACTGTCTGAAATCTTCACTTTTCCAATCCTACCATGTTTGGTGCCTACCTGCCCTTCTCCTGTTTCTTTAATAAAGGCTGCCTCCAGCTAGTATAATCTGCTGGCTGGTTTAACTTCCTTCCAGGTTAAGAATGAGAGATTTCAGGGATGGAGGGAGTCTTCCTGCAACAAAGCGGTTCCCTGTGTAAATGTGACAAGTTCAAGGCTGGAAAAGAAGAGGAAGCCGTTCCAATTGTTTGAAGGAATCACTATTGGGGTATACGCACTTGATGAGAACTACACACACACACACACACACACACACACACACACATATATATATATATATATGGAGGGAGAGAGAGAGAGAGAGAGAGAGAGAGAGAGAGATATTGGATAATTTGTGTTAGGGCTGCAGAGCACATTCTTCCACTAATTGCACAAACCTGAAGTTCCAGAATGAAATTGAATTCCTAAATTTTCATCTATACATTTGTACAGGAACATGTATGGAAATCTGCGTATTTGTGGGGGCAATGTCTAAGTGGCCCTCCTAGTGTGTTGAAGTTGAGACAAGGAGGGGCAGGATATAAATAAATTCTGCTCAGAACAATATACCCACTGAATTTATGCATCTAAGTTAGCCCTGCGCATTGATGTTGGTTGGGCTGCTCTGAGTGACGGCTAACACTGAATGCATGCTTTAATACATATTGCCATTCATTTTTTAAGGCCATTATGGTGGGGGCTGAATTAGAATCTCTCTGGGTTCAAAGTTCAAACCCTGATGCCTGGATAGCTACGTTACTCCTGGCTACATTTTTCTCATGCTTGTGATTTGAACAAGTGATTTCATGCTTTGGTGAAGACTGAAGCTGTAACTTCACGTCCTTGAGGTATTGCATTTGAAAGAAAATCACTTGGCAGGCTGGGCAGTGTTTTTTAAATCCTGTGTTTTGCTTCTCATTGCCTGTCCTCCTCCCCTGGCCAGGTTCTTCCGAGAGCACCTTGAGTGTTGATTTCATCAAAGGCCTCTAAGCAGGTTTTATTGCAAAAATTTTCACATCTTAGAGAGTGGGGATTCAGGCTGGCTTTAACATGCCTCTATATTTGTTACCATTATGCCAACCAGGGAAAAAACAGGCTTGTTATTAGTTCCTTGATTTAATTTTGCCGGAAACCTCCAGGAGTGAGAGATACATATTGCTTTTCACACCTAAAATGTCAGCGTCTTGACCAGAGGGGAGTGAAGAGAATCTTTACCTTATGGTGTTTATTATTATTATTATTAAAGGCCTGTACGCTGGCACTGATGGTAGAATATAGGGGCTAAGTAGTTGAGTGATGAGTGCCTGGTTCAAATCCTACACATGCTGAGGACTCAGAGCTATATTTGAATAGGATCTCCTGCCTTTTAAAAATAAGAGTTTGTAGCAGCTGTAGGGAGAGTGCAAATTAAAGACTTTTTACGTTGCAATTACAGTTGAAATTGAAATTGTGCCCTTTAAACCAAGCAAACAAATATCATAATTATTGTATTATGTTTGCAACTCTATTCATCCACCAAGGAGCTGAGGATAGTGTACATGGTTCTCTGCCCACCACCCTCCCAACACGTCCCTGCAGAAAACCAGGATGCACACCTTCTGGGGCTACACTCCCATGTGAGTCATGTGATCCATGCGAGAGCATAACGTTTTTGGCCCATGTGCTCTCATGCGAGTGTGGGACTGTTCAGGATGACAGGAGAGGATATATTGTTTATTAATATCCTCCCTAACTTGCACTAGCAAGTTCCTTTACTTAGCAGAGTGCATTCCCCTTCATACAGCAGAAAACTTGTTGCAGGCTCGTTAGAACCTCTTACTATTATGCAGTTCAGTCTCCCTCAGATTGAATTGTATGTTCCTGGTAAGATCCCCTTTTAAATCCCTCCTAAAAGAATAAAGACACCACAGTCTTATTCATAAGCAATAAAAAGAAAGTTTACTCATGATCAGGCAGAGCACAGTGTGATCCCTGAAGGAAGGCTTAAGGCTTAAAGTTACAAACATATAAAAACAGGTTTACCCCATATGTGGGTTGACCTAGCAACTGCAGTTAGCAGTCCGGGAAGTTCACAGGACGAAAGAAAGATGGGAGAGAGAGAGAGAGAGAGAGAGAGCATGCCTTGGCCTTTTACCAGGTCTTTTACCACGTCCACCCACTAGCATAGCTGTCAACTTTTCCCTTTTCTTGCGAGGAATCCTATTCGGAATAAGGGAATTTCCCTTTAAAAAAGGGAAACGTTGATAGCTATGCCCACTAGTCACATGCAAGGAAGGATGCTCCAGGCCAAGAGGAACAGAATGTTTTGATTGGCTGGACCAAACATTCCCTTGCATATCCACTCTACTAGCAAAACAAGGAATGTTGTATTTGACTGCTCCCAGTGGATTACATCCCACAGCGAGAGCATGCCAAACAATGGATGTCCCGATTTAATTGCGACAGTTGGAGAGGTATGAGTTGGTGCCTAGCAGCTTGGCCAGAAAGGTACATGGTCTTCAGGTCCCATCACTGATTTGAGGGGGTCATTCTATTGTTTTTTAAAAAAAGTGAGTCAGAAATCCTTGCTGATCTACTTAAAAATGTTTAGTTTGGGATCTTGTTGTACAGCTCTATGTTCTGCCCACCAGGTCCAAAGACTGTTTTTTAAAAACAACAACAACAACAACAACAACAACAACAACAACAACAACAACAACAGAACAATCTCCAAGTGCTGAACTTCACCATGCATTTGGGTTTATTGAATTTTCTAGTTATGGATTACCCAGATTACATCTAGTTTGGCCTGTGGGTTTTAGACAGGTTGCAGTCAGCACTCCACCTCAGCTGCAATATGGGGCGGGATGTGTGTGTGATACCTCAGGGATGTGTGAGGTGTGTGAAACCTCAGGTTAAGAACTTAATTCGTTCTGGAGGTCTGTTCTTAACCTGAAACTGTTCTTAAGCTGAGGTACCACTTTAGCTAATGGCACTTCCCGCTGCCGCCGCGCCGCCAGAGCACGATTTCTGTTCTCATCCTGAAGCAAAGTTCTTAACCTGAGGTACTATTTCTGGGTTAGTGGAGTCTCTAACCTGAAGTGTCCTGTAACCCGAGGTACCACTGTAATGATAATACTGGTCTTCCTTACATTCAGAGTGCTTGAGGAGTTTGATCTTTGCAAGTTCCTAGCCTAAATGACCTGATAATGTGTGTGAATCAGGCTAATGTTTGAACCAGAAGTTAGCTATCCACAGGATCCCACAAATTATCCAGAAGTATTAAAAGGCACATTCAGATATGTATTTTTTGCATGTACTTTTCTTCTTCTTCTTAAATGCAGATTAATGCGGAAATGGAATTTTGGTAACGACAGTACATGTGGAAGTTACACGGACTGGAAATGGAAAGATTCTCCCACCCTAGTAGATTAGGGTGTCTTTCTAATTTCATCTGCATGTTTAGTTACAGGATTTCCTCCCTAGGTAGCAGCTAGATTAGATGACGCATAGCATCGTTTCTGTGATTCTAAAGCACTAGGATAAAAGTGAGCAAAGCCGATTCTCTCTCCCCCTGCCAGGATGCTTGTACTTTCCTGGACCTACTGTTTCAAGGCATTCAGATTCATACAAAGATGTTTCCTTCCAAAGATGTCTCCTTCCCTCCACTGCTAGAAATCCACATACTGAGAGCATTCGGAAGAATCCCCAGATAACTCGGAAGCAGCCTTTCTCCGTAAAATACAATGTTAATACAATGCAGCCACGAATCACTAATGCAATCCTACTTCTGTACCAGCATTTCTATGTCATATGAGAATGAGATTCGACTTTTAGATCTCTCCCCCCTTTTTTAAAAAAGGTAACAATTTAGCTCAGAAAGGCTTTTATTATTCATAAAAAAGCAGCACATTGCAGTCTGAAGGATAATAGCACAGGCATTTCTTTTCATTTTAAACAGGGCAGAGACAAAGTCCTCTTGGTAACTTTATTCATACACTCATAAAAGGCAGAGGGGGAGAAATCACCTAGGTCCTGTTATCTAAGATTGCGTTATTTTTCAGTCCTTTTCCTCCAGTCCACTTCTAAATACCCCCAAATATGTGGCTCCCATTTGTCTATACACCTTGTACTGTACAAAAAGAGCCTATTCTCTCCTTCCTCTGCCACCATCTATTACGAAAGCTCAACCTTTGAAAGCAAATTGGTGCATGTTTCACTTTATGTCACTTCTTAGCAACTTTTCTTGTTTACATAGTGGGTGGAAAGTTGTGCATTTGTTTTAAGTGATAGTATGTCTGGTGGGGAACACATTGTGCTCCTTCTGAGGTAGTTTGTTCACCTTTTGTCCACACTCTGCACTCAGCTCTCACCTGTGGCTCCTAGAAGCTGTCAGTTTGTGATGGCAACCACAACCTGCCTAGCAACAGCTTTGACTGGTTGGCTAAACCAGGTGAAAGTAGCCAGTGAGTTAGGGACTTTCCCTGCATGTGAAGACAGGCTCTGGCGGATTGAGCAGTCGAGTCCAATAGTGGGTCCACTTCTCTTCCTACCACCACAGTAGCCCCTCCCCTCCCATCCCCAGAGAGGGTACAGGTGGCTTCAAGGGGGAAGAGGAGACCAGAAACATTCCTTCAGTGAACTTCCATACTAGTGCAATCCAAGTAAGCAGTGCTTTTTTTCTGGAGTGACACAGGGGTATGCATACCCCTAAACATTTTGTGAATCTAATGGGAGAAGAAACTCACTTAAAAAAATTTGTTTCTTCTCTAGCACAGTGAATTGTCAGTTCCATTAAATACCACAGTGAATTGTCAGTTCCATTCCTACCTCCTGATGGTGGCCTCATTTCCTATCACGGTGTTTCCTGAGTCTCAGATGGAAGCAAGCGTTTAATGTGTGATGTAGGAGTTGGAATCTAGCATGGTGATTGGTCAGTTTCATTGTTACCACCTCCGATGATGCCTTTATTTCCTTTCCCGGTGTTTCTTGAGTCTCAGACGGAAGTGAGTTACTATGAGCTGTCAGCTGTGTAATATGAGGTACTGCATGTTCTTTGTAGTTTTGTCCATTTACTGTATTCATTTCCCCCTGATCTGAACTATAAAATGGTGATTTTTTGAGTCAAAATGAGAGTACCCCCAAACTTTATTTTAGAAAAAAAGCACTGGAAGTAAGTATCATTGATTTCAGTGAGAAATACTCCCAGTTAGCATTCGCAGGATTAGCCAGTGTTCTTAGAAATCAAGCTGATATGCTTCATTTTAAAATGAATTCTGTTTTTAATTCAGACCACTGAAGACCAGTTAAAACTGTGTTGGGCTAGAACCCACACATCCCTCTGGTTTGAGCCACACTTTGGGGCTATTCCATGGGCAGTGAAGTGTTCATGGGCTCTGGAGTGACGCTGAAGCAAGTAAAATGCTTCCTTCCTTCCATCTGCTAGCAGACTTTGCCGACTTCCTTATTTCTTTGCTTAGAGCAGATGCTCGGGGTGGAAGAAATAGACTTTCCTTCCAAAGCAGGGAACTCATCACATTGCATTAGAGTCCAGAAGCTTGTCTCAAGCTTTGTTACACTTTCCCTGCTGACAGAGCGTGAGACGCAAAACACTTTATACACGAAGATCTCCACAATTGCAAAACATCTACTAATAAATATTCATGTGAACATGTTAAATAGTAAACCAGCAATGCTGGCAGAACTTTTGGGAAGGCCTTGCTGGATGTGACATATCTGTGTGTTGGTGTTTGTTTGCCCTGTGTCCACAAGGTGCTTTAGTGCTACAGCAGAAGATCACAACATAAAATCATTCTCTCCCTCTTTTCTCATTCCGCATCCTGGTCAGCTTCATCTGCTATGTGACTTTAAACCAGTCTTGGATCTCAAGCCTATGAGCAGACCTTGAAGATGGAGGTAGCAACCCATGCATCTATAAGCATTTTACAAATGTTTCAAGCAAACACATAAAATTAAGCTAAAAACCAAATAGGGAAATTCAGGTAGAGCAGCAAGGAAGATTTTTTATCATCATTTGGGGATGGCCCTACCATTAAGCAGAGTGATGTGGTGGCCTCAGGTAACAGATACTGGATGCTATAAAGAGGTGTTGTAGGACAGCGCTATGTGTGGCATTTTCTCCAATGAAAATAAAGGTAAAGTAAAAGGACCCCCGACAGTTAAATCCAGTTGCAGACAACTGTGGGGTTGCATTTTGCATTACAGGCCAAGGGAGCCAGCGTTTGTCCACAGACAGTTTTTTCGGGTCATGTGGCCAGCATGACTAAGCTGCTTCTGGCGAAACGAGAGCAGCCCATGGAAATGCCGTTTACCTTCCCACCAGAGTGGTACCTATTTATCTACTTGCATTTTTTGGCATGCTTTCGAACTGCTAGGTTGGCAGGAGCAGGGACCGAGCAACAGGAGCCCACCCCATCACAGGGATTCGAACCGCTGACCTTCTGATCGGCAAGCCCAAGAGGCTCAGTGGTTTAGACCACAGCACCACCCATGTCCCCAATGAAAATAGAGACATCCTATTCCATAATGATAATAAAAATAATACTCTGGGTGGCTTCCAACACATATAAAAACAGTAAACTTATATAGGGCTGCCTTCAGATGTATATTTACTTATCTTCTTGGCTCTGGGTTCCCATAACTCTATACCCTCCAACATTTATCTGATGAAAATATGGACGTCCTAAGGAAAAGCAGGACCTTCTGGGATCAAATAAAAAACTGGGATGACTTCTGTAAGTTTGGGATGTCCGTGGAAAATAGGGACACTTGGTAAGTGGGCAGTCACCCTCCTCTGTGGTTGCTCCTGGCATAAGAACATAAGAAGAGCTCTTCTGGATCTGGCCAAAGGGTGCCCATCTAATCCAATATCTTGTTCTCACAGTAGCCAACCAGTAAGGGAGTCTTGATAACAAACAAGCGTAGTTAATTAAAAGGAAGGGTTTTTTTGCAAAAAACAGAGTTCACAGGAGCGGTGATCACAGCCGTCCGTCCATAAATCAAAGATGTCCCTTCTAAGGAGGGTGTTTCCGGCAAGACCAGAAACAGCTGAACTTCCTCTTGTGACATATTTTGTCTTGAAGACCCCCCCATACACCTTGGGCTAAGGGGGTCAGCTTCCACCCTTTCCTCATTCTCTGAGAGTGTACTTCCGTGGTCTTTCCCGCTCTCTGAGCTGCTTTTGTTTCTAGCCTCTGCATTTTGCCCTTCACTAGCAGGCTGGCAAGCTGCTGGCTGACTCTCTGAAACTCTGTTATCACTTGGCATTCCTAAGGGTGGGGGAGTTGGCTCTTGGCTATAATCCTCCTGTCTTGCAGTTAACCCTCTCTCTTCTTGTTAGCTGCTTTGAGACTAACCTTAGGGATGCCTTAGGACAGTGCCTTAGGGCAGTGATAAAGCGGGATATCAAATCCAAACTCCTCCTCCTCTTCTTCTTCCTGGCTCCTTTCTTCACTGGGAGCTGGCTGCAAACTTCCCTTGGGGATTGGCTCATTCATGACACAACCAGATGCCTAGTGGAAAATCACAAGCAGAATCTGTGTGCAACAGCGTTCTTCTCACTTGTCATTATGGGGGAAGGACTTCAGCTTGGTGGTAAAGCATCTGCTTTGGACAGAGGTTCCAGGTTCAATCCATGCCATCTCTACCTAGAATTTTTCTGCTCAAAAACTAGACACGGATGACCTTTTCCTTACAATGGTGCTATTCCTGGGAGGGAAGTGGGGAGTTCAACCTTATACTAATCCTTTGGTTAGGGACACACTTTGCCTCAACCTCACTCCTTTTGTGGTCTTGTGTAAGTATTCTAGCTATGGCTGCTGGTGACCTCACTTGATATGCTTTTTGGGAGGTGGGGGAAACACTCTGCCTGTTTATGTGTGTTATAGGAAGGAAATGTTTTCAGGAGTGCCTTGAGACCTTTGGATTAAAGGCACTTCAGAAGTGCAAAGGAACTTTATTAATTAACATATTAAATTAATTTGAGAGAGTGGATGGTGGAGGGGGGGAGGGAGAGATCAAAAGCAAATGCTCAATTTTGATCTCTCCCTTTGGGTCCTTTTTGTGGTCTGTAAATAGAACATGGATAACTTTTATCCTATTCTCAGTCTCTCTATTTCCTGCTGGATATTTGTCTTCTTCTTTGGTGATCACTCGTAGCGGAGTAAGATTGTCTTCCATAAACACAGTTTTAACAGTGAGTCCGTCAGTGACTGTGGAGGCCAATTCTGGATCCACACATCCTTCCACAGTGGGGACATTGGTTTCCAGGCGGGAGATCAAGGTGAGGGTTTACCAAGTGTGCTTTCCTCTTAGCACGTCTCTCCCTTTCGTCCTGAGTTTGAGTGTCTTCAAAGCCCATTACACTTTTGGTAAAGACTGTTCTCCAGTTGGAGTGCTCGCAGGCCAGTGTTTCCCAGTTGTTGGTGTTTATACTTTTTTTTTTTTTAGATTTGCCTTGAGAGAGTCTTTTGTTGACCACCAGCATTATGCTTTCCATTTTTAAGTTTGGAATAGAGTAGTACCTTTGGAAGAAGATAATCAGGCATCCGAACAACATGACCTGCTGGATAATGCTGCTATTGTCCAGGGAGGAAGTGAATTTTTAGGGGAGTCAGCAATCCCAAAAGGAGAGCACCTCTCTCTCTCCCCACCCCTTAAAGTTGAGTGTGTCCAGGAAGAAAAATTATTATTTTGTTATCTCCAACATCTCTGAACCTTTCTTTCTGTCAGAGAGAGGGAGAAGGAGACAGATGCCCTTTGTGTGTGTGTGTTTTGATATTCAGCTTGTTAAATATCTTTGAAATGTATTTTACAGGTGATCAAGCCTGTTGCCTGCACCATGCTGGGCTGGCATATAGTTGTGCTGTTCCCTACCCAAGGGGAAGAGTGATTAATTTGCAAATCATAGATGCTCTTTCTGGTCAACTGCATTCAGTGTGGGCCAGGGAAGGCATGCTCTCATGGGAGATAAGATTCCAGGCTCATCCAGACTTCTTTTTTTGTGCTGTGTTTCTAGGCACAGGTCTGTGAAAACCTGCTCTTTGCCACTGAATCGGAGCAAATGGCAACTCGCTGAAAACCCAAATGGTTGGTTCTGATTCAGTGTTAATGAGTGGGTGGGTTTTCCTGGGGAAAGAGGTGGTGGGGAAGAGGGGAAGTGCTCAGACATGAAGATTTTAAGTGCCCAGAAAGCACAGGGCAAAAGATAAGCGTGGATGAGCCTTCTGACTCTTTAAACACACACACAAGTAATATCCATACACACCTTTTTTAGGGCTTCCCCTTTCATTGGGCAGAGTGAGCCAACCACCTCAGGTGGCAGATAGAGACAGGCAAATCTGCCAATGTTGGTTTCTCTCAGCCAGGTGTATAGTGTGGGGGGTGCCAGGGGTGCCGTGGCCCCGGGCACACAATTTTTGAGGGGGTGCAAACCAGGTGCCCCCCACAGGATACCCCAGCACAGCATGGAATGGCATTCCCAACCCCTTCTCCAAGGGCTGCATTGACAAGCTGGGCTCCCCCCTATATGGGCGGGTGGGCAGGTGGTTCAGTGTGGCGCTGCTTTGGTGCGGGTGGGTTTGCTCTGGTGTTGGTGAGGGCAGGGCTGGTGCATAAACCTGGCACATGCCCCCCCTGCCTGGCACACACATGCCTACCTCAGGTGTTGGCAAATGATGCTATGCCACTGCTCTCAGTTTCTTTCTTTTTTTAAAAAATAATATTTATTAAGATTTTCAGAAATACAGAAAGAAAAGATTAAGGTACATTCAAAGCCTTATTTTCATACACCCACTTTCCGGGACTCCCTCTTTCCCCCACCCCTACCATATTCCCCTATCGTATTGTTGGCTCCACAAGCTCTCAGTTCTAATTAAAACTTAGTTTGTTTAAACCATTAGTCGAATTTAAGTTTAATTTTGTACGATCCCCATCAATACCCTTACTAACAAAACAAAAGTTCTTTCCCCAGGGCCCACCCCCTTTCCATTCCACAATTTCCCTTTTTTTTTAATGATAAAGACACCCCACACAATAGAAATATAAGAAAATAAGAAATAGAAAGTATAGTAAGTAAAAGAAAACCAATTCAGAAAATAGTTGACAAGCCTTTGGATTCTATTCCCCCCCCCCTGTCCCCGGTTTAGTTTCCCCCTGACCACCAATCCATGTTGTCTGCCTGGAATTTTTAAAGTCCATAAATCACATTTTTCCCCCAACTCCTTGCTGGCTTTTTCTTTTTATAATTATTTTTAGAATTATTTTTAAACCATTTAGCATCAAATCTTTAATAACGCTCCCCCTATTGTTCTTTCCAAGTTGTAGTCCAGTTTCCTCTTGTTCCGCTGCTAGAACGTTCTAGTTCAGAAATTTAGTAAGTCTGCAGGGGTTATTGTTATTCAGGAACAAAAACTTGCGTTCAGTCCCTTCCTTTCTTCAATAGAAAATTCTATTGTCTCCTTTAGCTGAACACCCTGTAGACACAATATTGTTTCCGTTTTGCAGCTTTCCCAGAAGATAACCAGTCCTGTAAAATTCCGATGGTATTTTTCCACTTACGACCTTCTTTGTAATGTCCCGAAGCTCCTCTAGGGGGATTATTGTAACTTTGTTTTCTCTAGTCCAAAAGTCCGATTGTTATCCATGTTTTCGCCATTTTGTATCCAAGTTTTAACGGGTTGTAACTAATTGTAACAAAATTTAACCAGCAAAGTCCTAGTATTAAGGTCCTCTTTGAATTTCCGACTTTGACAGCTACTTTGACAGCTGTCAAAATCTCCTTCACTTTTCGCCAGGCTCTCTCCTCAATCACTCCGGTTCCCGGGGGGGGGTTACGTTTTCCTTCTCCCTCAATTCTTCCTCCAGCACAGTTCTTGTAATTTCCCATCGTGGAATTCTTAGTTTTTATCAGCAATACAATTCTTTTTGGACCTTGGTTTCCCAGTCCTTGTTTTGGAAGGTTTACAGTAGGGAGGGGGACTGACTTCCTTTTTGGATCCCCCCCCGCTCGTATCAAATCCGAAAAAAAATTCTTTTTTTTCTCCTTTTAAACCCGGTTTCCAAATTACTCACGGGTTGTTGTTGAAAGTCCGAATTCTCAATGGAAGAAGTCAGCGCTCTCCGCCGGATGGCATGCGGCTTCGCTCGGCAGGGATAGCAGAGGACTCAAAGCACCACGCTTCTCCCCGGCACCCGATCCGTAGCCTTTAAAAAGGCTCCTTCACGAGTCGGGAGGGCGCTAGCGGTGCCAGCCGAGTCTCCATGTCCACGGCCTCCGTGGCCGTGGTTTTTAAGGGTCCCCGCATCGCCGGTGCGGTAGGACCCAGCCCCTGCCGAGCAGGCTCCCTCCGGAGCTCGGAGGGAGTCCGCCATTCGGCGATGGCGCCAACCCGGAAGTCTCTCTGCTCTCAGTTTCTTGTTCTTCCAATCTTTCGAGTTTCCAAGGCATCCAAAGGACTTTTCATGTATTAGCTCAATGACATCCTTATAAAGTTGCCCAATATTGTTATCACCATTTCACAGAAGAAGGAATGAGGCTGGGAGGTAGTGGCTTGCATAAAGGCATTGAGTGTAATATCACCTGTCTGATAATAAATGTTGGAAATGTAAAGAGGCGGAAGGGACATTCTTTCACCTCTGGTGGACCTGCCCGAAAGTGAAGGCCTTTTGGGAAATGATTCATAATGAACTAAAAAAGGTATTTAGATTTACCTTACCTAAGAAACCAGAGGCCTTCCTCCTGGGCATGGTGGACCAGAGAGTGCTTAAGAAGGACAGAACTTTTTTTATGTATGCTACTACAGCAGCAAGGATCTTGATTGCAAAGCATTGGAAGACACAAGATTTACCCACACTGGAGGAATGGCACACGCAGTTGATGGACTACATGGAACTGGCCGAAATGACTGGCAGAATTCGAGACCTGGGAGAAGAAACAATCGAGGAGGACTGAAAAAAATTTAAGGACTATCTGGAAAAACACTATAAGCTGTATGAATGTTAAAAAATGCACCTTTTAGGAAACTCTAGCTTCAGTAATGTTAAACTAAAGAAATGGAAATTAAGGCACAAGAAGTCTGAGATAGAATAAGGAAATAACTTTATTGTGTTTAAATGAAAATGCACATGATTCGGGTTATAACACATTTGAAATTGGGTAACATGATAAAACGAAGGATACAATATGTAATGAAATAAGTTAACAAATTGCTGATGTTATGTTCACAGAGAATGCAGGGTTGGGAGGATGTGGGGAAGTCCAGTAGATTTGGAAAAAAGAACAAGAAAATTTGTAATCTTTTTATTTTATTCTCATAACATGCTCTTTATTCTTTTTTCTGTATTTTACAAACTTAATAAAAAATATTATTTAAAAAAAACAAACAAAAACCATAAAGGCATTGAGTGAATTCATAGCACAGTTAGATTTATAGTAATCCTTTGGTTAGGGTCTCTCATAGCACGTGCTCTTGGCCATTAGTGCACAAACTGTCATCTATTGTTCTGAGCCAAGAAAACAACTGTGAGATAGAAGTTTTCTTGGGAATTTTGCAAGTCGCTTAACTCTAGAGGTGAATGGATTTCCCCCTTTTGGTTCCTTTATCATTCCAGAAGAAGGTGACCAGGATAATGAGGGACCCAGAAACTAATGCTGCATCTGCACTATATATTTAAAGCAATATCACACCACTTTAAACAGTTGTGGCTTCGCCCAAAGAATCCTGGGAGCTACAGTTTGTTAAGAGTGCTAAGAGTTGTTAGGATACCCCTATTCCCCCTACAGAGCTACAATTCCCAGAGTTCCCTGGGTAGAGGGATGTATTTAAAAGACTCCTCTGCATAGTGCAGATGGGGCACAAGCCCTATCATGAATGATTGAAAAAAGCTGCTTATCTCTGCTTATCCAGAAAAAAGAAGATTAAGGGGACAGGTAATAGTAGTCTTCAAATATCTTAAGTGCTACCATGCAGAAGACAGAACAGAAGACAGAACAGACTTGGGCAGGACTAGAGCTAATGGGTGGAAATTGCAGGGAAGCGTATTGCAGCTAATAATTAGGAGAAACTTTCTAACTGTAAGAGCTATTACACAGTGGAGCTGGCTTTCTAGGAAATTGGTGGGCTCTCCTTTACTGGATATATTTAAGCAGAGGCTGCATGGCCATTTGTAAGAGATGATGTAATTTCACAATTCCTTATTGCCCTGGGGTTGAATTAAATGACCCCCAAGAAACCTTCCAACTCTGTGATTCCATAGATTCCCTCTGTTTTGCATTCCTGGATTCTGGTATAGCTAGAATAATTTCAAAAACTGCTTCTGGAATTGGAGTGTGCATAGATTGCTTAAGTTTATTTGTATCTTTTCCCCTTCAGCAATACTGATGTGCAAGAGTGCACTGTAAAACACCATGAGAAAAGAGCTTTTGACATGATTCTACATACCATTGTATCAAGATTATTTTTGTATGTTGTTTGAGTGATGCACAAACGTATGGCCCTGAGCACTAATAAAAAAGGATTGTGATACAACTATACATGCAATCACATACTTTCTTTTCTTTTCTTTTTTTGAAGTTTTATCAATGCTTATGCGTGTATTGGTAATACAGACGATCAGAATAATGCAAGAGATTAGAAAGAACAGAAAACTCTGGCAGCCTCTATACAAAATCTGGAAATTACAGTGGTACCTCGCAAGACAAATGCCTCGCAAGACGAAAAACGCGCAAGACGAAAGGGTTTTTCATTTTTTGTGTTGCTTCGCAAGACGATTTTCCCTATGGGCTTGCTTCGCAAGACGAAAACGTCTTGCGGGTTTGCTTCCTTTTTCTTAAAGCCGTTAACACCCAGCGAATCCGCGCTCCGCAAGACGAAAAAATCGCAAGACGACACAACACGCGGAACGAATTAATTTCGTCTTGCGAGGCACCACTGTAAATGAAAGAGGGAAAACACTGAAGATTCTTAATTCATTGATTCTGCTTTGGAACTCAGAGTTTATTAATCCAAACTAGGGAGGAATTCTAACCATTTCCAAAGCATCCCTATTCAATAATACATCATGTAATTCTAGACTTTAGACTTAATGGCATTTACATGATCATATATGATCTTTAAACGGCAATGGGTGTTTCTTTAACATAGGGTCAGCTAGTCTTGTTGTGCTTGGCAGCCCTCCTGCTCATTCCACTGAGTGGGCCTCCAAACATCTGTCCCAAAATCCTTTGCTGAAGGCAACTAAGGTAAAGGGACCCCTGACCATTAGGTCCAGTCGTGACCGACTCTGGGGTTGTGGCGCTCATCTTGCCTTATTGGCCGAGGGAGCCAGCGTACAGCTTCCGGGTCCTGTGGCCAGCATGACTAAGCCGCTTCTGGCGAACCAGAGCAGCGCACGGAAACACCATTTACCTTCCCGCTGGAGCGGTACCTATTTATCTACTTGCACTTTGACATGCTTTCAAACTGCTAGGTTGGCAGGAGCAGGGACTGAGCAATGGGAGCTCACCCCGTCGCGGGGATTCGAACCACCGACCTTCTGATCGGCAAGTCCTAGGCTCTGTGGTTTAACCCACAGTGCCACCCGTGTCCCTCTGAAGGCAACTAGTCCCTCTTTAATCCAAGCCTAAGTGCTCTTGCCACTTAGATAAGAATGCAAGTGAAAGTGAGGAGTTTCTGATAGAGTTTCTGCTAGCAAAATATAATGGGTCACAGCAGGCTTCATTTTTCTGCTGCACAGTTTGGCTCTTATGCCTGTCAGAAATGAATAGGGAATGGATATTGTGGCAGACCAGGGACAAATTCCTTGCTTCTCTATCATACAGGAATATTAGTCTTTGATTTAGTGGTTCCTGCTCTGTGAGCTGAATGTTAGCATGTTCTCCTTGACCTCTTCCTCCCTGCCTCCGGCTTCTGTGCTCCACAGCATCGTTCGAGCATCGATCTGACACCTCAGCAGGAATGGCTTTGAACTGTAGGGCTAACATTTGTTTGGTGTACCGTGGCTCTGTCAGCAGGCCTCGTGAGGAAGTATGGTGTTGTGGTGATTAAGCCTGAGGATGCTATCCAAACGGGGTGAAAGGATCTGAAGGTTAAAAAACCCCACCCTATTTCCATCCCACCTTCCTCTAAGGAGCTCAGGGAAGCATATATGGGGTAATATATATATGGGGTCTTGAGCCAGGTCTTCCAAGTAAAATCAGGGACAGGGAACTTTTCTTTCCACCTGAGAGGCACATTCCCTTGTGGAGAACTTTCTGAGAGTGGTGGGCCATTGGTGGGTCAGGCCAAAGAAAGATACGTTATTGCCGTGCAAAAGCCTGAGATACACACAGACCCACTCCCATCCTCAACCAACCAAGCAAGACCCATGTATCCCAGCCTTTTCTTCTCACAGTGACTCTTCCCTCCTGCAGTTCCCAGCTACTGGTACTCAAGAGGCATACTGCCTCCAACAGTGAAAGTAGAACATAGCCATTATGACTGGCAGCCACATTCTCCAAGAATTTATCTAATCCCCCTTTAAAGCCATCCAATTTGGTGGTCATCACTACATCTTTGGGGAGCAAATTCCATTGGACTGTGCACTGTGCGAAATGGCACTTCCCTTTGTCTGTCTTGAATCTTAGATTCATAGAGCTGGAAGCTACCACAAGAGTCATCTAGTTCAACTGCCTGCAATGCAGGAATTTTTTGCCTAATGTGGGGCTCAAACCCATGACCCTGAGATGAAAGAGAATCGTGTTCTAATGACTGAGCCGAGAGAGCCAACATTCAGCTTCATTGAATGTCCCTGAGGTCTAGTATTATGGGGGTAGAGTGGGGTGGGGGAGAGAGAGAAACTTTTCTCTACACAATTTCCCCCATGCCATGCAGTGTTTTATACAACTCCATCGTGTCCCCTCTTACTGACCCTTTATTTAAACTAAAATGCTTCAAATGCTGTTAACTTTACTCATGTGGGGGGGGGGGGTCACATCATCCTCTTGATCCTTTTGGTTTTACATGATGGGAGTTTTCTGAAAAGGCATCTCCCACCTGCTATATGAAATGGGACCAAGCATTTTCCTACCCTACTCTGTTGCATATGTAGATAAAATTAGCACATGTTCCCAGAGCTGTTTTGGTGCTACTGAGTATTGAGATAAACAAAATCTGAGATAAATCTGGAAGACTGGAGTAAATATGCTTTGTTTTAACTCCAGTTTCAGAACAAGTGAGGATCTGGAAACATGGTTTGTTCCTGCCTTGATGCCTTTCACTGACCAGAGTTCAAACACACCACTGTTCTGAGTTCTGACACCATGAGAAACTGTAGTTTGTTTAAAAGCATATGCTCAGTAGCAGATGGCATGGTGGGGTGGCACTGGTCACCATACCTCTGGTTGGTTGTGTCCCTGCCATAAATTGGGAGATAGGGAGGGATGTGGTGGCAGTGAGGCCAGCACAGTGTAAACACACTGGCAGGAGCACTGGTCTGGCACCACTGATGCATTTGCAGTACACTGACCTCATTAACTCTAGGTAAGCAGCAGCACAACTGACCAATGCCAGGTGAGTGGTGCAAATCATTCACTATTGCTCTTTGTACTTTCTAAGCTTTTGGAAGCCTCGATGCAGAATATCTGTGTACATGTTTTTCACCCCCATTCTTTGGTGCAATTTTTTTCCTCCCAGAATTGATTGCAATTAGAGTACTACTAGCAAATGAAGATTGCTTTCATGCTACTTTTTAAAAATAGAAAATATATTCATGCTAACTATGTTCCAACTCACTGGACTGAAAAAGCCCATGGCTTCACTTCAGTGATCTCCAATTTTGCTCTGCTCTTTACATGCCTTAACTACTTGGGAAGCAGATTCACACGGCTGCCATTGCTTAGCTCTGCTCTACAGTTGTTCACCGAGGGTGGGGGGGAGGGAGAGGGGAGTTTCCTGTCAAACGCTCTTGGGCTTTTCTCAACTGCTGTGATTACTGTATGGTGATGGCAAATAGTTCACACTGTAGTGACTGACTAAGAAGACCACTCACCTTTTCCGGTGAGCAGTGTTGCGGCCAGGCATCCGGGCTCCTGCAGTGGTCCAGCAGAGACTGACGCCCCCATCATGCTGTCCTGGCTGCGTCAGCAGCGCTGGGCAGGGCCTCACCCAGGGGTGGCCCCACTGTCCAATCAGTGCTGGTAGGGAGCATGGAGGGGAATTTAAACCCTTTGCCAGCAGTTACACATAGGGTAAGCCTTTGTTTGGATGGAGGGGAGGTTGTAGCCTTAATCTGCTCCTCCTCATTAAGGGTATCCTGTTAAAGGGATCCAAGGGTGTGGATTCTGTCTGATGCCTGGACATGGGCTTCGGCTATGCCACGACCACAGTGGGGATCCCCCGGGGTGCCCCTATTTGATGTAAGTCATAGGGCCCCCTATTGTGGTTTACTCTTAGATGGACTCCCTGCAGAGGGGCGGGAGTTGAGATATTTTTTTAAGGAAGCCACCAAAATTGTGGAGCTCCCTGACACCATTTTTACACCCAAAAACCAGGACACATCAGGAATTTTCCTGACGTATGGTGGCAAACCTACAGATAAAAGCATCATAGAATCACAGAATTGTAGAGTTGAAAGCGGACCCCCGGGATTAATTAGTCCAACCCCCTGCAATGCAGGAATCTCAACTAAAGCACCCATGATCTTGTTCCATATAAGACAGCTTCTGATGTGCATAAGGGCTAGGAATGAAGTTGCTTTAAAAAAGAAGAAGAAGAAGCTGAGACCTTCAGGAAATGGAACTGTGCCTCCCAATAAGCACAACCTTATGAGTTTTCTATGCAATGGCGAAATTGTGCCTGGCACTCAACAGCCCAGCATTTACATAGTAATGTAGCAAGGACTCCATGAGGAGCGAGCAGTGGGCAACTGGAGTCACCCACAGCCATGCGCTTGTTGCTAACCAAGTCACCGTGAACAAGAAACCCCATGGAATCTAGGTCAGAGATTTCTGTAGCTGCACCTTGTCGCTCACAGTGACTACAAATTTTGCTCTGAGCCTTGACAAGGAGACATGCTGTCTCACCACCTTCCCGCTGCTTCTAGCTCTATGACAACTGCATTACTTTCCCCTTGTATGCTGCAGGGCTTTCTAATGCCCATGTGACCGTAGCAAGGATTATATACCTGCATCACCAACCATGCTCTCATATCTAAGTCCCTTGTTTTCAGCATCTGATCAGGGAGAGGCACACAGCCATACAAAATAAGCCTTACTCCAAGTCAGGATTTTGGTGCATCTAGTTTAATTGGCTGTCCAGGGCTTAAGACAGAAAGTATTTCCTAGTCCTGTGTGGAAATCCCAGAAAATGGACCTGAGACCTCCTGCATGAAAACATGTATTGTAGCTAGGGATGGATGGATCCGTCAGATTTTGTTTCTCTCCATTTCTCATTTTCCTGAGCTCCTGAGTTCAGCTCTCCACATTTCAACATCAGCTTGAGATGCATTCTTTCTTCTTAAAAAAGGCCTTGTGAGAATGCACCAGGATCCCAGTACAAATTAATATGGACATTTTTGTACATGATTTTGCCTAATGAGCACATTTTGGCAAAGCACTTTTTCCTTATATAATGCATTTTTAAATGC
The DNA here is from genome assembly GCF_964106915.1 of Podarcis gaigeae. Lineage (NCBI taxonomy): Eukaryota > Metazoa > Chordata > Lepidosauria > Squamata > Lacertidae > Podarcis > Podarcis gaigeae. The sequence goes on from NC_139691.1 coordinate 34,008,144, forward strand.
TATTTTCATTCATGTGTGCATTTTAACAGGGCTGGCCCAGGGCATTTTGCCACAAAGGCAAAACAGCAAATGTGGTGTCCCACTTTGCTGCCTCCTCCTCTGTCGTGCACCCAACCACATGCCTGCTGGCAGCAGCACATGGGCACACAGCAGCGGAGGCAGTGGGCATGCATGCTGTGGCAGGTGGGTGCTGGCCCTCACACCTGTCATAAGCCTGCTGCCCTGAGGCCACTGCCTCACCTTGTCTCATCAATGGCCTGGCCCTGCATTTTAGTGTACTTTTCCCCCAAGTACATGCCTTTTTATAAGCAGCACTTGGATGGGGAATTGACTGCAAAATTCAGAGAGGTGCGGATTTTGAAGGACAGCTGTGCTTTGGTCCCCAGAATGTTTCCAAAAGTGCAAACTAGGTAGGTTCACCTTTAAATGTGAACTGAGTTGGATTTCTCCTCTATCCTTCATTGTCCCACTGAGGTAATTCTATAATATTCCTCTGAACAGAAACCTGCCTTCTATCATATCAGACCACTGGTCCATCCAGCTTGGAACTATCTACACTGATTGGCAGCAGGGATCTCTCTGGTCCTGAAACTAGTCCTCTTTGTATGGCCCCATCTTCACAATACATTTAAAGCATCATCATGCCACTTTAAAAATCATGGTTGCCCCCCCCCCCATGCATCCCGGGAGCTGTAGTTTGTTAAGGGTACTGACAATTGATAGAAGACTCCTAATCCCCTCACTGAATTCCAGTTCCCACAGTATCCGCTCTGGGAATTGTGGCTCTGCGAGAGGAGTAGAGGTCTCCTTTGGGGGAAGCCATGGCTGTTTAAAGTGGTATGATGAGGTTTTAAGTGTATAGTGCAGATTGGGGCCTATACAAAACAAGTCTTCTGCTGCTGAGCCACCATCCCTCCCCTAACCACCATCCCTCCTCTTGAAGCTATGGCACCAGAAGTCAGCTGATCTATATTAAAGTCCCTTCCAGCTCCATAATTCTATAATTCTCTCTCTCCATTTAGCACTTGAAGTACTGCTGGCTCCACAGTGTTGCTTCTCATGTTGCTTTTTGCTCTGGGTATTGCTGCTCCCCAAGCAAGTTGTAAGATGTATTTCATTTATGAAAGAATCTCCCTCTCTCTCTCTCTCTCTCTCTCAAATTGTTAAGCAAGAATTTATGAGTGTGAGTGGCAAGTTCTTTTTCTCCTCCAAAGAATTCATCTTGCAGAAGTTCCACCTTTCTGCTTCTTTGTTCTCTGAAACAAGACATCAAAAGGCTTTCCTGGCCCGCCCTCCTCTCCCCAAATCTACCTTTGCTACTACCATCTCTCTTCTTTCATAATAGAATACCTGCATCTTTGAAGGTTCCCCCTCCCCCCAGGCATTGGGTGCACACAGCGACCACTGATAGAAGTCCAAAACGATTGTTTTCAGAATGGCAGGTCTTAAGCAGTCATTTCTGTGCTTCGGACAGCCTCGTATGAATTCTATTGCCCCATCCTGGAACCAGCATTTGGGTGAGTTCATAATAGGTGAGGACCAGTGGTGAGGAATCTCAGGCCAGGGGCCAAATGTGGCCCTGTCTGTCTGGCCTTCAGAACTGTCCCTGGGCCATATGCATTAATGGCCCTGCTTTCTACCCTGAATGTGTTTTGCTTGTCTGGAAGGTGTCCTCAGACTCTGATAAGGCCTCTCACTTGCCTGGATGAAGGCGATAGAGGGGAGTGGTGCATAGAGTCTGCATAGAAACCAGCCTACTGTACAAAGGTAAAATTTGGGGCCCTTGGAGAGTCTCCCTGAAGGGAGTGCAGCTCTCAGACTGAAAGGTTCCCCACCACTGGTGTAGAGACTATTAAAGCTGATGCAATTCCTTGTTGTCATGACTATCTGCTCTTACTAAGTAGATGCCATTGTGTAGAGTAAATGGATCACTGCTTCCCAGTGTTGATTGTCTCTGATATTTGCCCACCCCTGCTATAGTCCTCAGTGGCTTAATGTGCTCTGTTGTGTTTGGCTGCAGGTGCAGGACCAGTTCAAAGCTGTATTTGTGCCATAATGCATGGCTTTGTAGAGGATCAGAACCAGACAAACATCATTTTAGGCCAACAGCAGCCACCACCCTGAGGCGAGTGTGTTGCGTATTGTTTCCTCTGCTTTTTGCAATCACTACCCCTCCCTTTGGAACGTACTGCTGAGGAACAGCAAGGAGAACACCCCCTCCTGTACACGAGGGTGAAGGTAAGGAAGTAATACACCACAGAAATGAAGAACAAGTAGAAAAAGTTGAATAGTTTGCAAATACCTTGCTCCTAAGGCAACATATACACCAACTCTTTGTAACCAATCAGCACGTAACATGGTAAACCCTACTGGTGGCTTGATGTATAAAAACATTTCCTGGTCACCCAGGAGGTGTGTAGGCTTTGGATTCCATCCCCCTATGCCTGCCTTCTTAGTGTACCCTGGATGTGTTCACTTGCTCAGGTCACCCCAGCCTTGGACTCTTAATTTGTAACAGCTTATTCTGAGCAAGTGGCCTGACTTTTCTTTTACCTTCTTTAAAAACATGTCCATTGCTCCCCATTGGAGACATGGCCAGATATGATGATGTTAAGAACTGTTATTATATATTATGTGATCTTTATCTATGCAGCTCTACAATCTGCGTCAAACACAGGATGAGGAGCTGCCAGGACTTGAACTGGGAGCCTTTGAGTTCTGTGCAGCACATCGCAGCCTCTGCGCAGACAGTGGGCCACCTCAGGCCCAGAGACTGAACGTGCCCCAATCCAGGCCTGTCTATCTGTCCTTTGGGACTCTTCCAAACCAAGCCCCCCCCCCCAGCCACTTCCTCAAGTGCTTTTGCATAGAAGGAATGTGTCCTTGAGCTGTGATAAAGTCTCATGCATCGTACATGGATGCTATGTGTACAAAGTGTGCTTATACGTATATGAAGAAGCCTTCTGCACCAAGTTAAAAAGCTTTGTCATTTTTATCCTGGAAACAATCAGTGAAATCAGGATAACCTTGCCCTCCCTCCTGCTTTCAAAAGTGACTTCCTGACTTTGGCTCACGTGATTCTTTGGCATTTTCACCTTCACTGCAGTTTCCTAAGCTATGGTTTTGATCTCTGGCTGGGATGAAGGGAAAATAAAATAATAACAATAATAAAATACAGCCCAGCTCTCCTGCTGTTGTTCAGATAACATTCATTCAGCTAACTACTATGGCTCCCCTTCTGCCCTCTTTTTTTATTGTGCATTCATGATTATTTGTGTTTCTAATGGTATGTGGGCATTCACATGTCTTTCCTGTTTCCAATGCTGTTAGTGCCTGCAAAAGTTTAGGGGTGGACACACTGCTGTGTTTCTAGCTAGTGCATGTCCCATAACATCCTGCTGAAATTTTTCATGCCACAAATGTCCTAGTTTATTTTTCGTTGCACTATAGTGCATGGGTGCCCCTCCAGAAAATAATAATGCAATAACTTGCTTCACAGAACAACTAATAAAGCAGAATGATGGGTCCAGTATAAACCCACCACTATTTTGATTTGTTGCAGAATACACTTGCAGAAAAGCACCAGTCTGGGAGTTTCAAGAGCCAGGCAGAGGAGCTTTGGGATGGCTACAATTGGCCACTGGGGTTAAGGTTCCCCACCCTAATCTACTCTGATTGGCAGCTGACAGATCCCCTGCATCAGAGATCATCAATGGCTTTGCTTGCAACACATTAAGGGATGCCATTGGAATGACTACAAATAATAAATAGCACTCCTGGTTTTCTTCGTTCCATTTCCATTGGGGTCAAGAACTTGGGACACAAGGGTGGGGTTTTTGAGAGAGTCGGGCTCAATGATGTTTAACATTTAACAAAGGTCAAGGTCCTTTGCATGTGGTATCTAGTTGTAATCCTTACTGTAGGAAAAGTCAGTAGTATTTTTATTCTTAATGCTGAAGATGAAGAGAGCTCCTGCCAAACTAGAAGTTTGAAAGCACACCACTGCAAGTAGATAAATAGGTACCACTGTGGCAGGAAGGTAAATGGCGTTTCCGTGCGCTCTGGTTTCCATCACAGTGTTCCGTTGCACCAGAAGCAGTTTAGTCATGCTGGCTACATGACTTGGAAAGGTTCTGTGGACAAACGCCGGCTCCCTCGGCCTGAAAGTGAGATGAGCAACGCAACCCCATAGTCGCCTTTGAATGGACTTAACCGTCTAGGGGTCCTTTACCTTTACCTTTACTTAGTATATTCATGGCAAAGGAAAGATTTGAACCAGGGACTTTCTGATTCACAGCTCTGCCTCTTAGCTACAGTGCTTCACCGGCAATCTTATTTGCTGCAGTGTTAAGAATATGTGCTTGGAATCAAGCCACACTGAAATTAAAGCTGCCTGTCTTTCTTCATTGGATTTTTAAACATTGCCTGGTATCTGCACCTGGGACATTCATTCCTGGGGTTTTTCCATACCTGTTGCTTTTGAATAGCCATCTGCAAGTATTTTCCACCCTCAACTCTGTCTCCATTTCCTGGAATGCTCCTGCTGAGCAAAGGGAGTGTTAGGTCTCTGTTTATGCCTTCCTGTGGTGATAAAATGCATCAAAACCTTGTGATTGGAAGTCTACGCCTCACCATCCTGACTGTCTGAACTGGCACAGCGTGTCGACAGTTACAAAGGCATATGTGCAAAAATCATTTTGTAAATTATGTGCTGGTAATTTGATGCTGACAAGCCATCCCTGGGCCAATTGACCTACAGAAAGGAAATTATATATGGACCATGAGAATAACGGCCAGTTCATACATCAATGCTTAATTAATACATTAACACCTTAGGGCAGTGACCGATAACCTTTGTTTAGACCAAGGGCCACATTGACTTCTGAGCTACCTTCTGAGGGCCACATGCCAGTGGTTAGCAGAGCCAGAGGTAAAAGTGGGTGGAGCAACGAATACAAATTTTCCCATTGTACAGTAGGCTAACTTGCACATTCTTCTGTATCCCCAGCCAGACAATCAAGAAGTATTATCAGTAGTTCAAGGAGACATTCTAGCCAGGCAAAAACATTCAAGGAAGGTGCAACAAAAGCCAAAGAAGGATGTTGCCTTCGGATGGGGGACAGCATGCGTTTGTACTGTGCCCAGTGCTCCCCGCCCCCAGAAAAATCAGTGCTGGTACTCCCCATGGAGTTGTTACAGTAAGTGTTTCACTTTCTAACAACAATGAAAAAGAGCTGCCAGTACTGTGTACCCTTGAGTACCCACTGGGGAAAAAATAAGCACAGTCTGTGCCTATGCCTGTACTCCATGCTATCTGCTCCCCAACACTGTCCCTATGTTTGGGAAGAGGTCTGCAGTGGAGCAGCCTGCTGGATGAGAGTAAACCATGTCTTTCAGCTGGAACCTTGAGGGTGGCATCTCATGGTGACAGCCTTCATGCTTGGAAGGTTGCTGAGCTTCAGGAAGCCTTCTCAAATATATGGGTGGTATCAAGAAGGGTCAGGTTGTGGGGTGCAAAACAAGTGAGCTCAGTTCAGTTTTCTTGGCTCAGCTGATGTTAATTGTTTGTTCTGAATGCCCAAATTAAGTTTAGATTACATATACATACATGCATACATGCATACATGCATACATGCATACATACATACATACATACATACAGTCTGCCATTACTGCTATCGGTTTTGGAATCAGCTCTCTGAATATAAAATTCATTTCAACACCCAAGTTGCTAGGATTTGTTTTGATCGCTGTTGCCAGAGCAGCAACATGTTTGTGTGGCCATTTATGGATTTCAGGTGTGAATCTAAACATAATAGAACAATACTGCATCATGGAGTTAGCAACAGTAGCATAGATATTTTAACATTTAGTTGTGAAAGCGAGGTGGATATGGCCAAAACTTTAGCACCAGATATCTTTGTTTCTATTTTGGTCTAGAAAGTTACACTGAAAATTTGTAGTGCAGATTTTTTTATTATTATTATTTTAAAAAAACCTAGACCTGAATAATTATCTTCACTTAGGGAATCAAACTCTCATTTCATATTTGCGGAGTTTAATACTGGGAGAATTGCTTCTTCTTCTGTTTTTACAAAACCGATGCCAAGGTGAAGGAATTGCTCTTTAATTATCAGCCCGGAGTGAATTTTTTACAACCGAGATGAAGGGATTCTGGAAATAATTGCTAGCTACAGCCTTATAAATCAGGACATATCCATCTCAGCATTACTGGGGATTTCCGAAATTAGAGGTGGAAAAAAGGGCTATTTGCTCATCTGCCTGCCAGTACGGAGGATTATTTCATACAGTGTGGGATTTATTATTTTTTTCGCTTTTAGTACCTTCACAGTGACTGATGAAGCTTCAACTGCTTTCGCTTAAAGGACTTTTTCACCAGCTAATAGGCCTGTTAGCAGATTAGAAGGTTACAGTCACGCATGTTCATTGATGTTCTCCAGGATGGAGAGGGAAAAGGTGTTGTTACGCACAGCTGTAAAACCTTCAGCGTACGATTTGAGGCCGGCTTCCCTATGGTTTTGTGTCTGTGCTTTTTAAAACCAGAGATGGAAGGAAGTGCAGGTGATACTTAGTGCATTTGCAGAATGTTCATGTGTTCTCAAAGTCCTTCGTACATAAATGATCTCTGTAATCTTTACAAAAGGGATGGGAAAACTTTTTTCCAGTGAACGGTTGTTGACCCACCAAAGATTGGGCTGAATTTGATAGTATGAGGAGCTGGAGCCAAAATAGAGGAACTGTCAGGATTGTATAGATCTCCCTCACTCTTTCTCTGCCACCCCATCTCTCCAGGCTCCATGGAATTGCTTTTTAGCACAATAGGCCCAAAATAAGTGACTGATCTATTTATTACTTATACCCCGCCCATCTGTCTGGGCCTCCCCAGCCACTCTGGGCAGCTTCCAACACACACACACACACACACACACACACACACACACACACACACACATCAAGCATTAAAACTTCCCTAAATAGGGCTGCCTTCAGATGTCTTCTAAAAGTCAGGTACTTGTTTATTTCCTTGACATCTGAGGGGAGGGCGTTCCACAGGGCAGGCGCCACTACTGAGAAGGCCCTCTGCCTAGTTCCTTGTAACCTCACTTCTCGCAGCGAGGGAACCACCAGAAGGCCCTCAGAGCTGGACCTCAGTGTCTAGGCTGAATGATGGGGGGTGGAGACTCTCCTTCAGGTATACTGGGCTGACTTTAGTGTGGTAAGAGAAAGTGAGAGTAGAAACAGACCAATTTGTTCCCTCTCTCTCTGTAACCAGGGGAAAAAAAGTTTAAAATAAATTGAGGGTTTTCAGCTAAAATACTGGCCTTTCCAATTGTTTTGAAACAACCTAGAAAGGAGGGAGTAGAAATTCAAAAAGCCTTGAAAAATAAGGAAGAAATTGCAGGGAGGGAGGAACTCTGTGATGGAAGAATGGGGCAACTTCAAGTGACATTAAAGGACACATAAAGTGAGCATTGGGGGCCATGCGTTTCCCCTTCTGCTCTATTAGCAGTTTGACCAGTAGCAATTAACCCACAATAGTACAGTATTCATCTCCAGGCAGGTTTCAGAGACTGGTATCAATGGGTGCCTGTTAAGGTTCACAGCATACAAATACCGATTATGAACAAATACACTATGAGCCAATACTGTACTGCAGTTCTAAGCTCATAAAGGTAAAGGTACCCCTGACTATTAGGTCCACTCACGGATGACTCTGGGGTTGCGGCGCTCATCTCGCTTTATTGGCCAAGGGAGCCGGTGTACAGCTTCCGGGTCATGTGGCCAGCATGACTAAGCTGCTTCTGGCAAATCAGAGCAGCGCATGGAAAGGCCGTTTACCCTCCCGCCGGAGTGGTACCTATTTATCTACTTGCACTTTGACGTGCTTTCGAACTGCTAGGTTGGCAGGAGCAGGGACCGAGCAACGGGAGCTCACCCCGTCGCAGGGATTCGAACCGCTGACCTTCTGATCAGCAAGTCCTAGGCTCTGTGGTTTAACCCACAGCCCCACCCACATTCCTATTATGAGCATCTCAGATCATAATACTCTTCAAAAATGCAGCATGAGAACAACAGGCAGGCTAACCAAGCGAACTACAAACAAAACCCAATTTACACCATCCATTAAAAACTCCAGAAAAAAATGGGTGGACCTTAAAAGAGACTGGCACCACAGGTCCACACTCAAGGGCATCCTCATACCCCATTCTATAAATCCATGTGGCTACATTTGGGGATGCAATGATCAATCTGTTTCCGGTCAGTGTCAGTTTCACATATGATCATTTATCACAAGCCTGCTCTCTCCCATTTCCACATCAATCTGCTTAAAAAACAAAAACCAGTATGGAAATTCATATAGTATTTAAATATGTCTTTTCTCACAGAATATGAATTTCCAAACATAGTGTGTTGCATCAGTGAAAAAGGCAAATTCCATGCCTGGCATCTCTGGGAAAGGAATCAAAAGTAAACCTGGCAGTATCATAATGACTGCATTAGAAATACAGTGTATAGTTCTGGTCACTTATCAGGTCTTTTTAGTTTAGAGAGGAGGTGAGTAAGTGGCAACATAACAGAAGTTTATAAAAATCTGCACAGCATGGAGGAAATGGATAGAGAAAGCTTTTTCTCAGTCTCTGATAACCCTAGAACTCATAAACATCATAGAATGATAGAATCGTAGAGTTGGAAGGGACCTGAAGGGTCATCTAGTCCAGCCCCCTGCAATGCAGGAATCTCAGCTCAAGCATCCATGACAGATGGCCATCCAACCTCTGCTTAAAAACCTCCAAGGAAGGAGAGTCTACCATGGGAATCTGTTCCACTGCTGGACAGCTCTTACTGTCAGAACATTTTTCCGAATGTTTAGTCAGGATATCTTTTCTTGAAACTTGAAGCCATTGGTTCAAGTCCTACCACCCAGAGCAGGAGAAAACAAGCATGCTCCTTCCTCCATGTGACAGCCTGTAAGATATTTGAAGATGGTTTTCATATCTCCTCTCAGTCTCCTTTTTTCCAGGCTAAACATACCCAGTTCCTTCAAGCGCTCCTCATAAGGCTTAGTTTCCAGACCCTTGATCATCTTGGTTGCCCTCCTCTGCACACGTTCCAGCTTGTCAACGTCCTTCTTAAATTGTGGTGCCCAGAATTGGACACAGTATTCTGAGTGTGTTCTGACTAAGGCACCTACTCCTACAGGAGGCAGCAATGCCCACCAAACTGGATGGCTTCAAAAGAGGATTAGGCAACTTCATGGAGGAATCATGGCTATTAGCCATGATTACCACGCTCTGCCTCCACAATTGAAGGCAGTAGAGCTTCTGAATACCAGTTGCTGGAACCTGCAGGAGAAGAGAGTGGTCTTTTGTTCACGTCCTACTGGTTGGCCACTTTGAGAACAGGATGCTGGACTACATGGGCAATATGTCTTATTTTCACTTAAATCATGGATTTCTAAATGTGTTTAAGCCTAAAATGCACATTTTGGGGAAACATTTGGAGAAGCACAAAATCTGAAGGGTAGCATTCTGTTCTGGATGCAAAGTCCAGAAGCTGGAGATTGGATCAGTTCATATTCCTCAAGCATCTCTAGCCCCCAACCCATGATTGTTATGATCTGTCTCACAGTTCCTGCATCTTGGGGATGCTGGAGACCTGATGCCTCTATATGCAACTTGCCTTGTGTTATTTGCAAAAGTAGAAGCCAAAGCCATAAGAGGATAATGAATTGGCAACTGTAGGAACAGCAGCATGGCTGCCAAACTCTTTCTCCCTCCCTCTCTGCCCCCTCTCAGTGTGTGTGTGTTTGTGTGTGTGTGTATCTCCTTCTAGTAGCACCTTAGAGACCAACTAAGTTTGTTATTGGTATGAGCTTTTGTGTGCATGCATGCATGCATGCACAATTCATACAGCATTGCTGTTAATTTAGGAATTACTGTTATATGGGAGTCAGGAGGGATAATTTATATAATTGCCTTTTCAAGTTGCTTTAAGTAGATGTGTTCTCTTCTCCCTATTCAGATCAGCTTCTTTCCATTCTATATGTGTGTGTGTGTTCTCACAGAAAGAAAGAAGAATTAAACTGGCTTAACGAGGTTCCGAGTCAGCAGAGTTGTAAAAGGGAAGATGAATGAGGCTCTTTAACCCTTTAGCCCTGTTCATTGTTTAAACGTGTCTGTGCTTTAAAAAGAAGCAGCAGCAGCAGCAGCTATGCAGCTTTAGAAAAGTATGCCTTTATTTTGTGGCACTCTAATGTCCTCCCCTCAAGGTCATATGATTCCCCCCCCCCCCATGGGATAGTGACAATTCCCTTGCTGGAGAAAGATGGTAGGTCCCCTCTTAAAGGTAAAGGTAAAGGTACCCCTGCCCGTACGGGCCAGTCATGACCAACTCTAGGGTTGTGCGCTCATCTCACTCAAGAGGCCGGGTGCCGGCGCCATCCGAAGACACTTCCGGGTCACTTGGCTAGCGTGACGAAGCTGCACTGGTGAGCCAGCACCAGTGCTTCACACGGAAACGCCGTTTACCTTCCCGCTATAAAGCGGTACCTATTTATCTACTTGCACTTAGGGGTGCTTTCGAACTGCTAGGTGGGCAGGAGCTGGGACCGAACAACGGGAGCTCACTCCGCCGCAGGAATTCGAACCGCCGACCTTACGATCAGCAAGTCCTAGGCACTGAGGTTTTACCCACAGCGCCACCCGCGTCCCTTCTTGCCTGCCTGCAAATTTTAAAGGTATTATTGAAGAAGCATCATTGCCCTTGATGTCTGCACTCATCCCACTATTGTCTTGGGTAAAGGAGGTTTTGAGGTTTCTGTCATGTTTCCAAAGCCTACAATCCTTGTTTTGCCCCATTTGCAGTCTCTGGTTAAAGAACTGTGCATGTCAAAGACATCTTTGTCTTACCATTTTCATAGGAAAACAAGAAGAGCCTTGCTTGATCAGAACAAAGGTCTGCCTGCTCCAGCATTCCCCACTGTGGCAAATCAGATACCCAAAGTCATGATAGAAAGACATTAGCCCATTCCAAGCCCCTTCCTAGCAACTTCTACTGTCTCTGAATCTGTGGGTTGCATATCAGAACTTATAACGTAGAACACATCAGAACTTATTTATGAGATCCCTAAAAGCAAGGTAATGAAAGCACAGCCCTCTCCAATGCATGTCCTGAACATCTGGTACTCTGGAGTATACTTTCTCTGAATACAGAGGTTCCATTTAGCTACCATAGTTAAATACCCAGTGACAGATCTAACCACTGTGAATTTGTCTAGCTGCATATGGAAGCTATCTAAGCTAGGGGTCACTGACATGGCAGTGAATGCCATATGTTAATTATGCATTGTGCAAAAGATCTTACCATTGTCTGGCAGGAGTAATGGATCCTAACCGGACTGGTGCCTAAAAAGCACTGCAGATTTATTCAGATCAAGATGTATCCATCTATAATACATACAACCTCAGGCGGTGGGGGTGGGGGGTTAAGCCAATGCTAGGTTGATTTTTGATTCCCCCCCCCCCATAGCTCCATGTGTTAAAAAGGAAATTTATTCCACAGTGGTGCCGTTTGAATGCAGAGTGCCTTTATAAATACTGTATTCCCCCCCTTTCCTTTTATTTTTATAATTGCACACAGTAAGAACACAAGAAGAGCTCTGTTGGACCAGACCAGCTAATCTACTGTCTTCTTTCCAACAGCGAACAACCGGATGCTTCTGTGAACCTCAAAGTAGGGAAGACTACCGTAGCAGACTTTTTTTCCATGGAAAAAGAGGCATATATTTAATTCTTAGTAACTCCTCTTAAAGCTCACGTTCCATTTTCCTAATAGACCTTTCTTTTTGCAAAGTCTGCCAAGAACAAAAAGAAAGTGTAAGTCATCCAAGAACTTTTATCTGTCCTGACTCTGCAAGAGGCAAAAAGAACTCAGTGATCTCAGCAGAAAATTCAAAAAAGGTAAATGTGCACCTGAGCTGCATGCCTTGCCACACTGCTATTCCAAGCCTCTAACTTCCAAATGCAATTGCATCCCAGAAATTGCATGTTTGCAGCTGCAAAATGCTTTGCATATTTGCAAGAAACACAAGACTGTCTCTCTGCAGATACATCATCTATTTTCTTTTGATCTTCTTGCAGCATCAAATGCCTCTTTCTGCTTAGGTGCTCTCATCCCAGGTTAGTGAGGGGGCTATTTCCCTATGACCACTGTTGAAACTTTCAGGAGCGGCAATTGGAGTGGAAGTGGTTACATAAAAGGAAACAAAAAGACAACTGTTTTTACATCAGAGTCTTCATCTGCCACCACAGCCTAAAGAAACTCTTATGCTGATTTGAGCATAATTTCCCCCCTATTACTAGCCACCTTGTAAAACTATAGCTGTAATGTCCCAGCGGCCCAGCACAAAAGAAGGATCACCGAAAGACTGAGTGCAAGAATGCCCAAAAATGCATCCTGGAAGGCACCTGGAAGCAGACACTTCCATAAGACCAGGGTACAGGAGATGCAGGGAAGACTGAAAGTACAGTGCAGAGTTAAACTGTGGAATCTGCTTTTTCAATATGCAGTTATCACCACCCACTTGGATGGCTTTAGATGGGAATTAGACAAAATCATGAAGGATTTTTCCACCTCCAGTATCAGTTTCTGGGAATCACAAATCGGGGAAGTGCTATTACACTCAGATCCTACTTACAGGTCTCCCATAGGCATTTTATTGGCCACTGTGAGACCAGGATGCTGGACTAGATGGGTCTTTGGTCTGATACAACAGGGATATTCTAATGTTCTTCTGACTTAAGCACTGCTACCACTTCCATAGTCTGAGAAAGTTGCTTGGGCTTTGACTCTTAAGACTGAGCCCTCAGGTGAACAGATCCTCCTCTCACCACAGACACAGCTAGCACCAATGGAGCCAATGCCAAAGAATCATGAGGAATCAAACATGGCTGCTTTAGGCCTAGGCACTGTGGTCTAAACCACTGAGCCTCTTGGGCCTGCTGATCAGAAGGTTGGCAGTTCAAATCCTGCAACAGGGTGAGCTCCCGTTGTTCTGTCCCAGCTCCTGCCAACCTAGAAGTTTGAAAGCATGCCAGTGCAAGTAGATAAATAGGTACCGCTGCAGCAGGAAGGTAAACAGCGTTTCCATGCACTCTGGCTTTCGTCATGATGTTCCCGAAGTGGTTTAGTCATGCTGGCTACATGACCCAGGAAGGTGTCTGAGGATAAACGCCGGCTCCCTTGGCATGGAAGTGAGATAAGCGTCACAACCCCATCATTGCCTTTGACTGGACTTAACCATCCATGGGTCCTTTACCTTTTACCTTTTTAGTTTCCCTGGGTGGGACCTAGATATCCTGAGCTAACAATAGTCTATTTAAGCATTCAGTTGACTACATATCTTTGCTGGCACAGCATCATTCTCTGATTTACCTTTGTGCCCATGTACACTCAGCTAGAAACATAGTTGGCTAGAACATGGCGCTGATAATGCCAAGGTTGCAGGTTTCTGTAAGGGACAGCTGCATATTCCTGCATTGCAGGGGGTTGGACTAGATGATCCTCAGGGTACCTTCAAACTCTATGATTCTACAGATTAAACCTGTTTCTTCTCTACATTGAGCCATCCATGGTCCTGTCACTTTGCCTAAATTCTGCCCCACCTTCTTGTAGTCTCCATTTGGAGTGGGCTAATTGTGAGACATAAAGGGAACCAAAAATTGTGGGATAGCCAGCCTCCTATAACCAACATGCTTAGGTCCAATTAATGCATGACAGGCTTAAGCTGTCCAGCTAGGCTTAACTAGGTCACTTCCCTTCACCTCAGGAAGAAGGGTTATCAAGTCTTTGGCCTTCCCATTCCACCATGTGAACTCCTGCTAATAAGGAAGTCTGAGCTGGTCGTGCCAGCTCAGACTACAAGCACACCATCTTTATGTTTCTATACAAATAATTTATAAACATTCACCACTTTGGAACCACAGTTTTACTGCCTGTGTGTTCTTACTGCTATATGGAAAAGCACATGAATCTGAGCTTTGAAGAATTTGTAAGTAAACCATGTATAACTTACCAAGGATGTGGTCTCTTTCACACTTCACTTTGTGGTTTTGTGGTTTTAAATCTCTGCTGGGGCTCTCTCACCAAAGAGTACGAGTACTTGCCCCAAACCTGGATCTAGGCATCCAGGGAATCCTCCTTTTTATATACAATTTTTTTTTCCTTTCACCAAATTTAAACTAACATAAATATCTCAAGTCATTTTTCTTCCTTCCGTGAACTTGTGAGGTAGGTGAAAGATTTCCCACCACTCAACAATTCCCGAGACTGTGTGTGTGTGTGTGTGTGTGTGTGTGAGAGAGAGAGAGAGAGAGAGAGAGAGAAAACAATGACAGGAAATGACAAGAAAACATCTATAAAAACCGAAAAATGCTTGTAGCGCTGAGTTGCCCTTATGCAAAAGTCAAGCACCAGAAGTGAATATTTCTTTTGCACCATCCCTTCCCAAAACAACAAGAAAATGCTTCCTAGGTAATCTTGAGTTCTTTAAAACAAATACCACTCAGCCTTAAGAATGTGTCATTCACGTGGGTGACTTTTAGACTAAAGCAAAAATGGGGGGTTTTCGTTTAAAAAGAAATCACATTTAAACCTGACCTTTCATGTAGCAGAGCATAATAGACTATGTGCAAGCAAATAGCATCTTTCTCGTTGGAGACGGCAGTGAACTAGGATATTAGTTTTCTAGGAGGGCATTTAATTTTTTACAAATTCATCTGTCAGAAGTTGGTATTTCTAACTAATGGCCCCATTAATGTTGAGTCTCTCCGCCCCCCCCCCCCAAGTGCCTTCCCACACTGGGTGTGTTGCTTGGAGATTTGCACTCATGAGCCATTTGTATGAGCAACTGTCTCCTATGCCAGCTCATGGTGGTGTCACCTATTGGGGACAATAAAAGTATTGCTGTGTATGTTAATGATATAATGAATGCTTCCCTGGGGACTGTATATCGGGGCTGCGGAAGAAGGGGAGTAAAAATTACTTTAACATTTTGCTGAAGAAGAGAGGACTAATTAAGAGTAGATGTGTGTGTGTGTATACACTTTGGATAGCTGTACAGTGGTACCTCGGGTTACAGATGCTTCAGGTTACAGACGCTTCAGGTTACAGACTCTGCTAACCCAGAAATAGTACCTCGGGTTAAGAACTTTGCTTCAGGATGAGAACAGAAATTGTGCTCCGGAGGTGTGGTGACAGCGGGAGGCCACATTAGCTAAAGTGGTACCTCAGGTTAAGAACAGTTTCAGGTTAAGAACGGACCTCCAGAACGAATTAAGTTATTAACTCGAGGTACCACTGTAAACTGTAAATGAAAAGTGGACCAGTCTCATGTGGACTGGTCTAAGACATTTTGGTGCTATTGTAGCATGGTGGCAGAGCTGAAAGTCAGGATAGCAACCCCATACCCCAACATCAACAATTTCCTCTGTCATGAACTCACCGGAGCTGGGACAGAGCAACAGGTGCTCACCCTGCTGTGTGGATTCGAACCGCCAACCTTCTGATCGGTGAGAGGCTCAGTGGTTTAGACCACAGTGCCACCGGCATCCTATTTAAGTGAGCCAAAATCTATGTCTCAGCACTAACTAAAATAGATAGGTAATACTTCACACATGCTTTAGTTGCATCCAGGTTAGTTGCATCCACTACAATGCCCTCCACAAGGGGCTGCCTCATTCCACTAGTGGAGATTGCCGCTGCCAGACTGTTGACTGGGACGTGTTATACCGCAAATCCAGTAGTGACATAGAGTCTGAGGGCAAGAGGTCAGTGGTGCAGACTGAAAAGTTCTGGGCTGAGTTCACAAGCCCAACAAGCAATGTCTGAAAACCCTAGAGATAGCAGCTCTAAGCTCAATTGGAGGACAGCATCCTCTTTCTCAATGGCTGCATAAGCAACTGATCTGATGCACCAGTGCAGGTGGTGAATCCAGTGGAAAATCATGGGGAGACGATAGAAGGCTAGATTCCAAGCCAGCAGTGCCCTCTTTAAGATTCTGAGCCAAGCAAGAGAATAGAAAACTGAGATGAGTAGGAAACCTAAAGTGTATAAAAGGATACTTTGAGAATGGGCTTCTTCCTGAAGAAGGCACCTTTAAGAACAGAAGTGTGGAACTGTTGTATGTCACGTGTCTGTTTACACTCCAGCACAGCTTGCTGGGAACTTCTGTTTTGTGTATAGCTTTTGCTTTAGCTGTCTTACTTGGACACAGAGGAGATCGGACATATTTTCCTTTTGTCCTGATGTTGGTCCCTGCTCCTGCCCACCTAGCAGTTCGAAAGCATGTCAAAGTGCAAGTAGATAAATAGGTACCGCTCTGGCGGGAAGGTAAATGGCATTTCTGTGCGCTGCTCTGGTTTCACCAGAAGCGGCTTAGTCATGCTGGTCACATGACCCGGAAGCTGTACGCCGGCTCCCTCGGCCAATAAAGCGAGATGAGTGCCGCAGCCCCAGAGTCGGCCACGACTGGACCTAATGGTCAGGGGTCCCTTTACCTTTACATTTATGCTGAATGAACTGCTTGTAAATATGCTCACACAGCCTTCTCCTGCCACTTCTGTTGCGTACCGTTTGCTCTGCTGAGGAGCGTGCTCTAGCTTCTGAAGCTAGGGTCGCTGATGCTGCACCAAGGACTGGAGATCGCCTGGCACACCGGCCAGTGGGCTGGAGCCAGCTGGGGGCCTGCCAATTCATCTGTCAGAAGTTAGTATTTCTAACTGTTTCCTTAGTTGCATGCCAACACTAAGTTCCTGTTCTCTGTCCAGGGTCCTGGAAGGCTTGCCTTCACCAGGTTTTATTTTGGGGGGTGCCTGCCTGTATATTTTCTGCTGCTCCTGTCTCACTGTCCCAGATCACTTGATAAACCTGCCTTCTCTTGATGCTCCCACAGGCTCTGCTTCTGCAGAACTGAGTATTATTTGATCAGCATTGGCTTTTGTTTCCAAGCCCATTTCAAAGTGCTGGATATCACCTTTAAAGCCCCACGTCTGATCAATAAATGTGGGGCACAGTCATTTGAGAGTTTTTTCTGTGCACATCTCACAGGAATGAATGGGAGTTTTCCAACTGCACTATAATTATCAATTGCATTCATAGCCCACCCTTCTTCCAAAGACCTTTGGGTAGTATACATCGTTTCTCCCTATTTCACCTTCAAAGTAACCCCGAGGGACAGATTAAGCTGAAAGATAATGACTGGTCCAAGATCACCCAGTGGGATTCATGGCAGAGTAGGGACTTACAAGAGGATTGCATTTCACAGCTCTGTCTTCTGCTCTAGTACTGTTGCTTACAGATCAGAAATAGGGGACTTCAGCTGATTGGCAGTGCTTGCATAGGGCTTTGTGTGGCATAGCTGATTGGCAGACTCTGCAACCTCCTTTTTGGCCCAACTGTGTTGGCCCAACTGGACCTGCTCCACACCTGACATCATATATGGCATCTGGTGTAGGGCAGGTGGGTGCAGCTTGACCAAAATGGCTTTGCAGTCCCCCATGGCTGTTATGGTGGTCAACAGGCAGCTGCTCCTGTGAACCCATAATGGCTACCCTTTTACATTCATATCTGACTCAAACCAGATCAGATCCTGACGTACTACCCCCTCACTTGGAAGCTTACATTTACAACTGTCAAAGAAAAGAATGCTTCCTTATTTTTTAAGAAGTACAGCAGATGCTGTGTTGATGCATTTGCCTTGATGTTTCCTTCCACCAATTTTTGCTTCACTTTCTCCCTGGGAGGCAGATGAAACATGAAGGTGCCTTATCAAGAGGTTTTTTTTTGCTTCTACACGTGGAGCTGCTCTCAGCTTCTAATGACTCCCAAACTATTTTTTATAAAAACATCAGCAACTACCCTTCCTTGAGTGACCAGCACTTTGCATGCCATCCACAGCCCAACTGTTATTCTCCCAAGTGCAAGCTGGTTCCTAAAGCTGCTGCTGCTACACCAAGCATTTATGCTAATATCCTACCAGGCCTCTCTGTTGCATCACCTTCTTCATCAAGATTTGGTTTTATGCTTGAAAAGAAATGCTTTCAAAAGACCATTACTGGTCTGCCTGTTTCCCCTGGCCTTGTGCCTTCCTGCTGTTAGGGCTTTTTATGAAGGCATATATTTTCTTTGCTATAAAACTCACAAAAGCTGTTTTTCAGGGCCCACGTTGAAGTCTGTTGTCAGCTTAGTCATTCCTGTGCACTCTCTCTGGTTGAAATGATCTTCAGACTGCTTTTTGTTAAGCCAAACATTCCTTCATGGCTGTTCCCCATACAGCAGGCATGGGGAACCTTTGCCACCCCCCAATGCTACTGAACTACAATTCCCATCAGCCTCAACAAGCATGGGCTGTGTGCCAGAGATTATGGGAGTTATGGTTCAGCAACATCTTGGGAATTGGCCTTGCCCAAACTAGAGGGCCAGAGGCAAAAGAGGATAGGATTCCTGCGCCTGGTTGTGTTGAAGAGGGAATTTCAGCAGGCACAACTTGTATGGCAAACTATACCTGATGCAGTCTCCAACAGAGCCACCATAAGGTGCAGAGTCTTTGTCCTAGTCTGACTACTCTCCCATCAACTCTTAGAAACCCACCAAAACTTGATCCTGTAACATCAGGGAAGGAAAACCTGTGGCCCATGAGAGGTTCTTAGACTCCAACTTCATCAGCCCCAGCCAGAATGGTTGCTGGTCAGGATTGATGAGAGTTGTAGTCTTAACAACATCTGGCAGGCCAGAGATTCAGTCATATCTAGCTTAAGACCTGTCTGAATGTACAGTTTTATTGCAAAGGAAAAATGGGGAACAGGTGCCCTGCCAAATGCTATTGGACAACAGCTCCCATCATTCCTCTGCTGGCCATTCTGGCTGAGGCTGATGGGAGAGTTGAACAATATCTAGAGTGCTATCTATAGGGAGAGGGTGGAGCTGTGGTCTAAACCACTGAGCCTCTTGGGCTTGCCGATCAGAAGATCGGGGGTTTGAATCCCTGCAACAGGGTGAGCTCCTGTTGCTTTGTCCCAGCTTTTGCCAACCTAGCAGTTTGAAAGCATGCCAGTGCAAGTAGATAAATAGGTACCACTGTGGCAGGAAGGTAAACCACATTTCCGTGCGCTCTGGCTTCCGTCACGGTGTCCCACTATGCCAGAAGCAGTTTAGTCATGCTGGCCACATGACTTGGAAAGCTGTCTGTGGACAAACCCTGGCTCCCTTGGCCTGAAAGTGAGATGAGCGCCACAACTCCATAGTCACCTTCGATTGGACCATGTGTCCTTTACCTTACCTTTACCTTTTAGAGTGCCATCTCTGTTGCATGTCAGTAACTAGAAGTCCCCATTGTTTAATGTGGAACTTCAGGGAATTGTGCTGCATAGGCAAACTGGATATTATTGTGGAGTCAGATGGCTGTTGAATTATAAGGTTGCAGCTGGGAAAGCCATTTGCTCCATGCATGTGTTTAAATCTGTGCTGAGACTGCCTGAACCATAGAAGAACATGCATTTTTATGTATTGGCCATAGCTCAGATGTAGAGTACATACTTTTGCATGAACAAGGTTCTGGGCTCAATCCCTGACATCTCCAGTTTAAAAGATCAGGTAGCAGGTGATGAGAAAAACACCCATCTGAGAGCTCTGCCAGTCATGGGAGAGAATGCTGGGCTGTATGGACACCTAAGACAGCTTCCTATTACCCTGACCAGTTCCGTGCTCCTAGGGCTGCCACTTCTTGTGCCACTGCAACGTTTTCATAGACCAGCAACCAAAGGAGAAGAATAACAGAATAAGGAGCTACCTTGGACTAGCCAGGACATCAGTCTACTTATCTCCAGTATTTTAAATGCCACCAACTTCCTAAGGTCTCAGACTTTCTACACCAGAGATCCTTGCAGGTGAAGATGCCAAAGGGTCTCAAGTCAAGGTATTTTCCTGACCTGGTACCTGAGATCCTGCACTGGAATTTCATGCATGCAGAGTATGCATTGTACCGCTGCAAACTTTTGCACCTTCTGCAATAGGACAAAACTGGCAACCATCATGGAGATGGTGCAGACTTCTCTGTCATTTCAGGTCTAGAACCAAAAGTCAGAAACTGCAGGGAAGCAGATGTCAGTTAAGCAATGTTTAACTGTATACTGTCTTCGGAGATAATTGGCTCTCCTTCACTGAAGGGTGTATGGTCATCTTGAAGGGATCCTGTTGTTGCATCTTGTACTGCAGAACCAGCATTTGGAATTTGACTAGATACCCCTCCCACACACACTCCAAGGTGCCTTCCAACCCTATGATTTTTGAGGATTAGAATTCAGGTTGCCTGCATCCTCGTCCATGCATATGAACCAACTGGAACAGTAAAATAGCTAGGTTTATAATGATGGTTGCCTGTCTGAGACCACCCCGCCCTTCTCACCATCACTGGAACAAGAGATCAGCCTTATTCAAGCAAGTGCTATTTTTAACCCGAAAGGGAGGCAAGGTGTTCCTTTGCACCCTGTAATTAAGCTGTGGAACCTGCTGCCACAAGATATTATTGAAGCAAATGGCTTAGCAAGATCCAATAAAGGATTAGACACGAGGCGGGATAAGAACAGGCTCGGCAGTTCCTCTTGCAGGGATCACATTAAAAGGATTAGTTTCACTTCTGCATGAGAGCACAAGTAATATCAGCAACAGTGTGGGGCATAGGAGAAATATCTCCTTCTCCCTGCTCCCACTTCCCTATTGTATCATGTGTTGGCCTAAGCATTTTTTAATATATAAAAAAGACTTCCAGCTAAGCATCCAGGACTGATGAACAGCAGCTTGAGACTGCATCACAAAGGCAATAATGTCTTCCTCCGCTTAATGTGGCATTCAGCTCCAGCTCTTGACTTAAAAAAATAATAATTGTGAAATTTCCCAGAACATGAAAGAACAGAATTTCTCTAGCACCTGTGCAGGTGTCCCCCAAGAATCATTACCTTTAGAGTGAGAGAGCTATCTTACTGCACCGAATCCCATTATCGCATACTCATGCGCTACACTGGGAAATCCTGCTTGCAAATGCTTATTTCAAATTACAACCCTCCCACTTAGGGAAAGAAAGAAAGAAGGAAGCTGCAGCTATATGTCACCTCTTAAAAAGCATCTTCCAGCACTGTGACACCGACAAGGCTGTAGACAATTCTTGCACTGTGTTGAAGTTCCAGGCCAAGGGCACTTTCACAAAAGATGCCAAAGCATGTTAGGGGGCATAGGAACTGTTCTTGGTTTGTGCCATGGGTGCTTCAGAGTGTGGGGGCTGATGTGAAAAATGGTCAGTGGCATAATCGAGGGAGGGAAGGAAGGATTGCTCCCCTCCCCTTTCTCACAGCAGGAGAGATGACATGTGTTGGAGTGGTGTTGTAAGCTTTGCTGGAGTGGCTTCACACATGGTCCCTTTGCTTAAGTAGGCTAGGGTGCAGGAACGCTTTTCAGCTTGGGGTTATATTCCCTTCTGGGCCACCTTCAGAGAGGTGGGCAGAGCCGGAAGCAAAAGTGGTTAGAACAACAACTATCGATTTTATCTTTGTACAGTTGGCTAGTTTATACACACAACTCTCTAGTCTCCATCCAGACAAGCAAGAAGCAGTATCAGAGTTTGAGGGTTTGAGGGTTTGAATTCTAGCCAGGCAAGAACACTCATTGTAGGTAGAAAGCAGGGTCAGTGAGTGGAATGGCCTGGGGAGAGGAAGCATGGCTGAGGAAGGGACGTGGTCTAGGGAGGAGGAGGAGGAGGAGGCATGGCTGAGAAGAGAGTATGGCTTGGGGAGATGAAGCAGGGCTGAGGGAGCAGGGCTTAGGAAGAGTTCCACTGTCCAGGTAGAGAGGCTTGGAGGGCTGCATTTGTTTTTTTTTAATAATAATTTTTATTAAATTTTTAAACAATAAACAACATACATAAAAACATATTATTTTCCAATAACCACATTTCATTCTCATCTTTGGACTTCCTCTCATCTCTTGTTGCTGCACTCTGAACGCATAAATTTTTCTAGCAAATTATTTACTTAGTTCAATTTATATTATGTAATTGTCCAATATTAAATCTCAAATTTTAGAATTTAAATCCCACTTATTCTTTAAAATTTAATTCTAACATATTATTTATCTAAAATTTGTCTTTTCTTTCAGTTACCTTTAAATTTAATCCCTTATTACTAATTTGTTGGAGCCATATAATTACAAATCTTACATCTTTCTTAACATTCGTACAATTTACAATGTTTTTGTAAATAATCCTTAAATTTCTTCCAATCCTCCTCCACCAGTTCCTCTCCGAGGTCTCGGATTCTGCCAGTCATCTCTGCCAGTTCCATATAGTCCATCAGTTGCATCTGCCATTCTTCCAATGTGGGCAGATCTTGAGTTTTCCAGCCTTTAGCGATAAGTATCCTTGCTGCTGCTGTGGCATACATAAAAAAAGTTCGATCCTTCTTTTGCACACTCTGGCCGACAATGCCCAAAAGGAAGGCCTCTGGAGGGCTGCATTTGGCTCCTGGGCCTAAGGTAAGCCAGCCTTGGTTTAGACTGTGGTTGGCCCAAGTCAGCCAGTGACCTTCATGGCTGTTGTGAAAGAAGATCACCACAGGCAAAGCCACTACTAATACCTCCATGTACCACCAGGTCTGCCTATCTCTCATGGACCAACACAGCTGCATGCATTTTTGGGACTCTCCTTGGAAGCATGATAATGGAGGCAGCTATGATGAGCTCCCCACTTCCAGACTTTACCATTAAAGGTAAAGGGACCCCTGCCTATTTGGTCCAGTCTTATAGGCCCACAGCACCACTATTATACCACTGCATTCTCTAGGATGGGTTGAATTAGATGTCCTTTTGGGATACCCTTCTGCCTTGTGCTTCAATAATAATAATAATAATATAAAAAAGATTAACCGCAGTAACGTGCCAAATGGCAGAAGGTCTTTGGTGCACATTAAACCCGGAGAGAAAGTCTAGGGATGAAATGGTCATCAGTACACAGGCAGTCAGTCTGCCGGTGAATTGGATTCTATGCAGTCAATTCTGTGTTTTTCTCCTGCCTCCGTTGTTTTTATCTCATTAAAGTAATAGCAGTTAATTAAAAGGTCCTAATGGATTTCAAGAGGCTCAAAATGGTCCTTCCCTTCCCCTTGTCGACGCTGCTTTGAGCGAGAGTGGCTGCGTGTTTTGCCTCTGGCATACTGTTTTTTTTCCCCTGGAATCCTCCAGGCTTCTCAATCTTAATGTACTTTATTAAACAGAGGGACCCAGGCTGCCTCCCCCAGAGAAATAAAATGCTGCCACCGGCCACCTGTTGCCAGTAATTGCATGGCTGGGGCAGACCTGATAAACGTGTGTGTGTGTGTGTGTGTGTGTGTGTACATACATATCTAACAAATTCGAATGCGTAGCTTCTATTTATTAAAGAAGGTGCCGTGCCAGCAGATTGGAGAGTTTTGGATTAAAAATGTATGTAACTTTAGATGCAAATGAAGGGCAGCCTGGAGGCTCTTAGCAAGTTACTAACTTGGCATTCTGAATTTCCAACCAAGTTGACCTCTGGCTTTGAAGAAGAGGAGAAACTTGAGTTTCCTTTTCCATGCAAACCTTCCTTAAAAAAAAAAAAAAAAAAGAGTCTGGAATGGAATTTCAGACCAATGTATAATGTAAATGCAGACCAACGGCATTGCCTCAGAGTCTGGATCTCAAGGAAAAAATGCCTTGACACAGGAGCTGGAGGGACCCGCATTTAAACTACATGTAGGCGAGGGCGGGTGGAGGAGAGAATGGTCCCTTAGGCTCATCTGTCAGTATGAGATTAATGCAGTTGGACTGCCAATATACAATGGAAACTGGTCTCCATTGTCCAGCCTTCTCCCTGATTGCTCTGATAGGAAAATGATCTTGACCCACCCGGCAAGTGAACACTGCAAGGATTTATTAAGTGGGACAAAGAGAGCATGTTAGGAGACTTGGGACGATGAGAGGGATATTTCTGTTGCATTTCTGCCTATTAATAATGCTGGCTGCCTAAGCATTCTTTGCATCTTTCCTCTGACTCTGGGAAAACAAGTCCCATTTGTGTTTCCTTTCTAGGCAGAAATGCATCCACCTGATGGTGAACTTGCTCACACGATGCTTTACATCAAGGAAGAGATGAAGAAGGGGAACAACAACAACAACAATAACAATAACAGGGTAAAGTTTTTACAGAAACAACAACGAACAGCAGTGGTTTAAAAAACAACTTGCTTCTGTGTAAGGCTGTTTAGGGATCTAGAACCATAGATACATAGTAGGGTTGCCATACACCTGGGAATTTCTGGACATGTCCTCTTTTGGGGGGGTGGGTCTTACATGCCCATTCAGGGGAAGGACTTTACATTTTAAAGCAAATGTCCTGGATTTGGGGCTTTTCAGTTTTGTCACCAAATTCAAACCTCTTCTGATGCTGGAAATTCAGGATCCCTAAAAGGTTGGCAATCCATCTTCTACTTAAAGTAGAGATTTCAGCAGCTTCCAAGACAATCTGATTTACTGTTGAATAACTTGTGCTGAACCAGGAAGCCTTTGCTATTGCTTTGCAGAATCCCTTGCCTTGTAATTTGTGCCTGTTGGTTTGGATCCTGCCCTTTGGAGCAGCAATGTTCCTCTACCATTTATCTTAGGAGTGGGGGAACTCAGGTCTGGGGGCCAAATGCATCCCTCTGGGCTTTTCTCTCTGGCGCTTGGGAACCTCTCCAGGCTAATGCCCCACCCCTGGGTCATGGCTCTTCTTCACAAACTCCACCCTTTGCTAGTCCTGCTCCATGACCTCCTTGAGTCCTTTTGCCTTGCTGGAAGTGCCTGTAAAATTGATACATATATTTCACTCTAGTTCTGACTGTAATTTAAACTGTTTTAATGCTGTATTTTTTGGGATGCGGGTGGCGTTGTGGGTTAAACCACAGAGCCTAGGACTTGCCGATCAGAAGGTCTGTGGTTTGAATTTCCGTGACGGGGTGAGCTCCCGTTGCTCAGTCCCTGCTCCTGCCAACCTCACAGTTTGAAAGCACGTCAAAGTGCAAGTAGATAAATAGGTACCGCTCCGGTGGGAAGGTAAACGGCATTTCCGTGTGCTGCTGTGGTTTGCCAGAAGCGGCTTAGTCATGATGGCCACATGACCTGGAAGCTGTACGCCGGCTCCCTCAGCCAATAAAGCAAGATGAGCGCTGCAACCCCAGAGTCAGTCAAGACTGGATCTAATGGTCAGGGGTCCCTTTACCTTTACCAAATGCTGCATTTTATATGCCTGTTGTCTTTGTCCATGGAGTTTTCTTGGCAGGGATACTGGAGTGGCTTGCCGGTTCCTCCTCTAGGTGGATCACGTTTGGTCAAAACTCTCCACTATGACCTGTTCATCTTGGGTGCCCTGCTCAGCATAGTTCATAGCTTCTCTGAGTTATTCAAGCCCCTTCACCTCGGCAAGGCAGTGATCCATGAAGACAGAAGTGGAAGACAGACGTGCCTGGTGTGCTCTGGTCCATGGGGTCACGAAGAGTCGGATATGACTAAACGACTAAACGACTAAACAACAACAACAACAACAATGCTGCATTTTATATTGCTGTAACCTGCTCTGGGACCTTCTTGTGAAGGGTGGGCATTAAATCTGAACACCATCACCAGGGGGTGGGATGACACACACCACATTTTGCTTGTCTGGACGGAGAAAATTGTGTGCAGGAACTTCTTACTTCTGCATGGCTAGAATGTAATCTATTGTACAAAGTGAAGAGCTACTTCCATTGAACTGCCCACTTAAAATAATAATAATAATAATAATAATAAAATCTTTGCGCACCTCTGGGGTGCACTTGCTGAAAGTATGCCCATGAGGCAATGTGACTAATGAGCTGAGGAAAAAAGGGTATCTACCCCTATTTGATGGGATGGCCCTCACAATATTTGAACATAGGAGTCACCAGATCACCTCTTCATCTTCTCCAGGCTAAACGTACCCAACTGCTGCAATGTTTCTTCATGGCAACTGGTATCCATGCAAATTACCATCTTTGTCACCTACCTCTTGAGCTGAATCAAAGCAATTAGCCCCCAAATGTCCTTTGTGGATTATTTTTTAAATGGCAAATAGTTGTCAAATATGTCTATATTTGCACACATTCAGTGAGTATTTTATCTTTAACAATGGCATTTGACACTTGCCCTTTTTGCCCTGTGAGTCTTGCATTTGGAGAGTGTCTGGCAGTCAGTATGAGTAGTTATGAGGTTTTGACAATGTTTGATCACCGACATGCAGTACCAGTCAGTATTTCAGAGTCTCTGACACATAGTGGTGAAAATGTGACAGTATCTGACAGCTGCTATCATTGTTTGACAGCAACTGGCAGCTGGCATACGTCAGCAATCAGAACATGACAGCTGACACAGCAGCAGAATTGAGCAAATTCTATACTAGCTCTATTAATTTAGTCAATCAAAAGAGTTCCAAGATGGAGTTCTGATTCTGAAATTCATTTCCTGAATTATGAGATCTTCAGAATCCAAAAATTGAATTGCAGAATTACATTGTAGCTTCAATGGTCTTGGGAGGCCCTTCTCATAGTCCTGTTCTCACAGGCACGCTTGGTGGGGACACCAGAAAGGGCCTTCTCAGGTGCTGCTCCCAGACTTTGGAACTCCCTTCCAAGTTGCACTAGACTGGCTCCCTCCTTTTTGTCCTTCTGCCTGCAGGTGAAGACTCTTTTATTTGGGGAACTGACTGATTTTAAAGGAAAATGTTTTAACAATGTTATTCTTATTCTTGTTACCAGTGCTTTAATAGATTTGTTTTTTATATTGTTTCAATTCTGTTGGTGTTTAATGACCTTTTGATGATTTTTAAAAATATGTTTTTAGCTCTTTGTATTTTATCTGTTTAAAATTATTCTGTCTTAACTCTTTTTGTGTGGGGAGATGTGTTTGAGAGGAGAGGAGGAGAGCAATCTGGGGGGCAATCACAGTGGTTCAGGGGGAGGGGGAGGTATGGTGTGGGAGGTGGGGTGAGGTGGTTAAGGGGCACACGGCACAGGTGGTAAGTAACTGTGCTCCATGCCAGCCCCTCCTCCTACCGGAGGAATTGTGGTTGTCCTATCAGCCAGACCTTGGGGCTGCTGTTGCTGAATGCCAGTATGACTCTGGGTAATAAGAAGCATGATAATAGACAGCAAAATAATAAAATAATCATAATAACAGCCCCTCCCACACCAGCTGTAACAGGCCATAGGTTATTTAATAGCCAAAGGCCTAGGTAAAGAGGAATGCTTTTTGCCAGGTGCGTAAAGATATGTAGGGACGCGGGTGGTGCTGTGGGTTAAACCACAGATCCTAGGACTTGCCGATCAGAAGGTCGATGGTTCGAATCTCTGCGACGGGGTGAGCTCCTGTTGCTCAGTCCCTGCTCATGCCAACCTCACAGTTTGAAAGCACGTCAAAGTGCAAGTAGATAAATAGGTACCACTCCAGCAGGAAGGTAAACGGTGTTTCCGTGCGCTGCTCTGGTTCGCCAGAAGCGGCTTAGTTATGTGGGCCACATGACCTGGAAGCTTTACGCCGGCTCCCTTGGCCAATAAAGTGAGATGAGCGCTGCAACCCCAGAGTCGGCCATGACCGGACCTAATGGTCAGGGGTCCCTTTACCTTTTAAAAATATGTGATGATGGTGCCAGGTGATCCTCTCTGGGGAAGAGCATTCCACACATGGGGAGCCACCACCAAAAAGGCCTGTTCTTGTGTTGCTGCCTTCCTGACCTCTCTGGGAGGAGACACATGAGAAAAGGCCTCAGATGATGATCACAGGGTCCAGGCTGGTATTGATATTGATATCAGCCCTTGTCATGGTCAGATCACTTCCTGCTGAGATTAAGGCTCTCAGGAATTTCTCCACTTTGCAGAGGCAGGGAACTGCTCCCCAGGGAGGCTTGTCTGACATGTCTTCGTTGCATATCTTAATTGCCAGGTAAAGACATTCCTCTTCTCCCAGGTCTTTGACTGATAAAGCAATTGGTGGCCTTGTAAACTGGGGGGGGGGGGTTGCTTCTTTAAATTGCTATACATTTTTGTGTTTTTATATTGTAAACTACCTTGTAATCCTCAGATGAAGGGCAGTATAGCAATTTAATAAATACAAATAAATAAACTTCCTTGAGACAGGTAATCCTCCTTTGTTTCTGTATCATATACTGGCAATGCTCCCCCTCCCCACTTCCCCTTCCTCTCCCCCTCCCCCTGCATTTGATTCTTTTTGTACTTAATTGAGGTCCATGTCTTATTTTGCAAAGAGTCTTCTCTTCCCCTTCAAGTGTGCTGCAGACAGAGAACACACGTCTGGCCTCTCTGAAGGCAGCAGGTGGGCATCCCCAAGTCTAAGACAACCCTGATGGCTTATTACTTTTGATCAGAACAGGGAGACCCAACAGGGAAAAGAGAGAGACAGAGAGTTGTGTGTTAGAGGTGCATTTGGGGAACATATTACTGCTTCCTGCGAGAATGGTAATTCCCATTCTGGCACAAGAATTAGACTGAATGGTGGTGAGAGCAAAGGAGTCAGGTCAAAATCGGTTCAGACAAAAGACTGACCCTCCAGTTTCATTTCAGTGGCCACAGTTTCTGCATGGAATTAAACGGAAAGTCTATCAATAGCAATTCCTGCATTTTTTTGTCATTACAGAGAATCTCAGACCCCATGGCCTAATGGCGCTCAACAGGCCTCTCTATCTGGCCCTCAGGACTCTCCCCAGCCACACCCTTCTCTGAAAGCCACATTCCTCACCGGACGTGCATTGCACCCTCCTTGCCTGTTTTTAACTGGCTGGTTTTTAACCTGTCTTGAGTGTTTGGGTGGCATGTGAAAGAAGAAGAAGAGTTTGGATTTGATATCCCGCTTTATCACTACCCGAAGGAGTCTCAAGGCGGCTAACAATCTCCTTCCCCTTCCTCCCCCACAACAAACACTCTGTGAGGTGAGTGGGGCTGAGAGACTTCAGAGAAGTGTGACTAGCCCAAGGTCACCCAGCAGCTGCGTGTGGAGGAGCGGAGACGCGAACCCGGTTCCCCAAATTACGAGTCTCCCGCTCTTAACCACTACACCACACTGGCTCTCAGTGTGTAAGAGCTGTACATGCACACTTCCAGTTACTGACCAGATGTGTGAGTAACTCTGTGGTCTTGTTCATTGCCCAGCACTTGTGGAGTCACCTGCAACCACATTATGTATGGGTTTGTCTAAACACTCCCTTAGTGACCCTTGATTAACTGAACATGCTGCACGCCCCTGGATTCTGAGTTTGTTTGTTTGTGTGAGTGTGTGTGTGTTTTAAAAAAGAACAACAACAACAGATTTTGGCTGTGCTGCAGCTGCATACACACCATATGTTGAAAGCATGTGACTTCCCGCCCCCAAAGAAACATGCAAACTGTAGTTTACAGAGCTACAATTCCCAGAACCCTTAGCAAACTACAGTTCCCAGGATTCTTTGGGGGAACGCATATGCTTTTAATGTGTGGTGTGCACAAAGCCTGGTTTTTCTTTGAGGGTGGGTGCTTTTATTTCCTTTTCTTTTGGGATTGTTTGTGGTTGTTGTACAGTATTGTTCTTTTAAACGATGAGTTTTAATCCACCCTCTGGACCCTGGGGTTGAAAGGCAATGCAATAATATTTTAAATAAATAAATAGCTACAGGAACTAGTGAGAATGTTGTCTGTTGAAGGCTGAGGTGCTGCTTTGTGGCCTCAGGCAAACTGCTGTCTGTCATCCTATCCAGCCTCAAACAGAATTTGTAAAAGTGCCGGAACATTCTGTAGAAGTGAGGAAAATAATCAATGACCTCATTTCTCCTCCCTGCCCTTTGCATTCATTCCCTTACCCCTGTTTTTTGTTTTGGCGGGGAGGCATCCAATGGTCTTTCAACTGTAGGCCAAAGAGGCCCAACAAATTACCTCAAGACCCTTCTTTCTTTCAGTTCACAGCATTCTGAAAGAAGGCCGCTGATGTTTCAGGTTGTGGGAGAATTATTGCTGACTCCTGGAATAAGGGTCATTCTCTGGAGATACTAAAATGTGTGCCCTTTTTTATAGAGCTGTTTTATTAGAGTCTTATTAGGGGAGAGTGAAGGAGTCCTCCATTTGTCTTAAGCTGCACAATGGAGACTAAGACTTTGTATTTGGGGATCTGGGAGGGAAGAGAATTTGTTTTCTGACATGAATAATAGATAGTTGGAGGCTGCACTGATTTCCGCTGTAAAGAAACTGTTTGCTGGGGGGAGTGTGTGTGTGCGTTTCTGTGTATACTGAAAAGTGAAAAGAAGGGCAAATAGACCTGAAATTTTGAATTATAGCAAGGCTTTTGATGAGGCTCAGAACATGGTCTAGGTAGTGGTTCACTACCAAACACTTTAGAGTTTATGTTTTGAAGCAAACTTGAGAGTAGAGAAGCCAATTGCGATGTAGGCCAGGATAACGAACTTAGTGCTTTCTGGTCTGTAACCGCCATCGGACACATCTGGCAAGACCAATGATGTGAGCTGGAGTAATAAACATATGGAAGCTACCATGTTGAAGAATGTTATACTAAGATGCATTCCATGAAAATGCCATAATGTAGGTTATACATTATATACCTCATCACTAATTATAAACATACAAGGCAAATAGTCTGCTTTTGTATCTTGATATGTCCAGTGCCATGGTGGTGTAGTGGCTAGCGTATCAAGCTAGGACCTGGGAGTCCTGAGTTCAAATCCCTACCTAGCCATTAAACTCATTTGGCAACCTTGAGCCAGTCACTGACTCTCAGCTTAACTTTTCTCACATGGTTGTTGTGAGAATAAAATGAGGAGAAGAACTATGTACGTTACCTTGAGCTTCTTGGAGGAAAGGTGAGGTATAAATTCAAGTGTACCCCCCTCAAATTTATTGATTAATACACAAAATAAATCAAAGATAAACAGCATACAAAAACACTTGGAATTTTACAGCAGGTTGGAAGCAGCATACAGTTGGACATGATGGTTAACTAGTTTTGTAATGTTCCTAAAGCATTACCAAAAATACCTATTTTCCCCTAAGTCTGTTAAGCTGCTTTACTACCAGGTCTCTTTGCTTTAGTACTTTTCTTGTGCTAGGCAGTGGTCAATACTACTTTAGCAATTTTATTATTATTATTATTATTTGTTTTAAAGAATCTGCTTTTAATCTTGTGCTAAAATGCATTAAAAGGTAAATTAAAAATTCATGCAATGGTGCTTAAATGAAAAGGCATTTTAGCATAAATGAGAAAAAAATATTCAAAAAAATTCCATGCTTCTTTGTATTATCAGTTGTCCACACATGTGGCTACATCACACAGCAGGTAGCATGGATGGAACATACAAAGGCGGTGGTGTTCTTGGCAAGGCTGGTTGCAGTTCGGCAGGTAGAATATTCATGTATTTATGGGAAGCATTTTGAGCCTGCTCAAAAAGAGAAATTAAAGACCCACCCCCACCTACTGCCAGCAGTCTGAATATCACTTTAGGGAAAAAAAAGTCATTCCTAGCAAGGGGTGGGGTGAGAGATTTGATCCAGTTCACATTTAAAGGCAACTCTATCAAATTTGCATTTCCAAAACAATGTGAGGACGCAAACATAGCCAGCCTTTGAAATTTGCACTCATCTGGATTCCGTGACACAGTTCTCCAATCAAATAATGATTACAACAGTGCATATATTGGGGTGAGGTGTGCATAAAAATCGGTGTTGTTAGTGGAAGTGGCATACAAAAATAAAAAACCAATGATGATGATGTGTTTATTTGGAGAAATTTGCACTATCCTGCTGATGAATTTTGGGGTGTGTGTGTGTGTGTTTTAAATCACATAAATCTGGAGAACTGAATTAAGATTGATCAAATGAGAAAAGAGGGTAACTGAAGGTGACAGATCCTTCCAAACCTAGTCCCTGTCCTCAGGCCTGACAAAAAGGGGGAATGGACTGGCAGGGTGGGAGGGAGGAGAAGAAAAAGACCCAGTAGCTATTTTTTTCTTAGTTTTCATAAAGACCAGCTTGAACAGATTTTTTTCAAGGAGAGGATGAGCCAAAAGGTAGAGCAGATGGAGAGATTCTTAGTTTAGTCCCATCTCTGTCCTCCTCCTCTGCCCTAGTGAAATGGCTGCTGTGGACTGCAGTTGTGGGACCCATGCCTAAAAAGTGTGGGGCAAAAGGCAAGTGTGGATGAGCCCATAGATGACAAAAGTCATTTTGATGTTAAGTTACATCCCTTAAACAAAATGGTGATGGTGGTCATTACGATGGTGATAATAGGCAAAGAAGCCTTGTTAGGAGGAACAAAAGGTGCTTATTCTTATGTAGTTAAGCAATCACTACCTCCTTATTCCAGCAGATGTCGAAGAAACGACAGAGAAAACTGGGTTTTCGGTGCTGA
Source organism: Podarcis gaigeae (assembly GCF_964106915.1). NCBI lineage: Eukaryota > Metazoa > Chordata > Lepidosauria > Squamata > Lacertidae > Podarcis > Podarcis gaigeae. Next base: position 34,040,676 of record NC_139691.1, read on the forward strand.
ACTTGGTCTCAGATGTATGCTCTCACTGGGAGACTTTTTATTTTATTTTTTGACGACTGCTGCTTTCCATCTATGTGGGGGGAGGTTGCTCTCCAGAGTGACATGCGGTGATTTAGCCATTAACTTTAATGCTCCATCTTTCTCTGCCGCCTTGTGAAGCTTCTAGGCTAAGCAGTGCAAATAGCTTAGCCGGTAGTTTTAAAGGTCACTGTGTAAAGGAGGGGGGAGGGGGGAGTCGCACACCATTCAGGCAAATGTCCTTAGTAATCAAAGCCTGCTTAAGGGAGGAGCGAGTCATGAGTTCTTTCAAACATATATCTTTCCCCTCTCGGATCTTTCTGCGCAAGCCTTTGGATTTCTGGCAGCTTGGAAACGTGTGAGACGGAATCCTTTCTTTGCTTTCTGTCTTTCATTGTATTGCCTGCAGGATGAAATGGGTGCCCACTGTCATTTCTTTTTGAGGACTCCCTTTTCCAGCAGCATTAAATGCATCCCCCTTCATTTGCTCAATGATGGTGTCAAAGGGCAACTCAGAACTCTGGAATCTAGGGCGGGACACCTTTTGTCTGAGCAGCTTCATTGTGACCAGACATTCAACCGGTGTGTTTAGACATTCAACCAGCCGGAATGTTCAATGAAGGAAAAGGCTTCTGTTGTTAAACTTCCGACTCCTGCGCAAATGTTCAAGACAAGAAAAAGCCCCTCCCTTCCTAAGAAATGGTTATTACATATTTATGCAGCACTATCAATGCACATGGTATTTTACAGCAAGGGTAGCAAACCTATGGCTTTCCAGATTTTGGTGGACTCCAGCACTGCAGCTTCTACAGCTCTGCTTTAGAGCATAACATCAAGAGGACAGAAATGCTACTCTCTAAATTGGTTGTGAGGAAGCAAGAGGCCATTGTCGATGGTGGACGTGGGTACTTTGGTGCCCTGTGCAAGGCCAAAATTTGGCACCAATCCAGTCCCCGCACTACATTCCCAAAGGTGGGTAAAGAGGCTAAGTGAGGTGCCAGGAGGGATGCAGGTGGTGCTGTGGGTTAAACCACTGAGCCTAGGACTTGCTGATCAGTAGGTCAGTGGTTCGAATCCCCGCGACGGGGTGAGCTCCTGTTGTTGGGTCCCTGCTCCTGCCAACCTAGCAGTTCAAAAGCACTTCAAATTGCAAGTAGATAAATAGGTACCACTCCAGCAGGAAGGTAAACGGCGTTTCCGTGCGCTGCTCTGGTTCGCCAGAAGCGGCTTAGTCATGCTGGCCACATGACTCGGAAGCTGTACGCCGGCTCCCTCGGCCAATAAAGCGAGATGAGTGCCGCAACCCCAGAGTTGGTCACGACTGGACCTAATGGTCAGGGGTCCTTTTACCTTTAAGTGAGGTGCCAGACTTTGGGAAGGAGGCACAAGGCTCTGCCAGGGTCCTAGAGCCCACTTCCCACTGCTGAGAAAGTGCTAACTAGGCTTTGGGAGGTTAGCAAGAGGAGTGTGGGACCCTATCAGAGCCTCATGCCTCCTTCCCAAAGCCCAATGCCTCACTTACTAGGCTTTGAGACGGTGCCCCTTTGGCTCAGTGCCCGGTGCATGTGCACCACTCGCATAGCCCTAAATCCACTCCTGCCATTACCACATCAGAGGAAACAAGAGGGGCTATCTCTTGGCATTCAGAGCCATCTGCAATACGTTCCAAGTGAAGGAGAGTCAGGAGCAATGGAGGGGATGACAGACAGGAGGGGGAAAGAGAACAGAAAAGGACTGTGGGGTCAACAAGGATGCTGGAGGGGGAGTTTAGGGAGGGGGGAAGGCAAGTGCAGGGTTGGATTAAGACTTTTAGAGGCCCTAAGCACGGGGGGGGGGGGATATGGTGCCTCCCAAATGCAATTCAAAATAAAGCAACACTAAACCGTAAAATAAAATCTTATAAACGAAAGGAAACAAAGATTTATTGCAACACATGACAGAATCTGATTTCGTCACATTATTTTGATCTATGTTAGTAGGATGCCTCCTGGCTAAGGTGCGGATAAGTAATAAAAAGAGAACAAAGGGAAGGAAGAGTGTGTAGTGGAACTTAAGGAAGTCTAACAAAGTTCTGATTTTTCCCATGATGACTACTTTCATGGCATAAAAAATATATATCAAATGTCAAATTCTTTTAAAACTTTTTTTTCTTTTTGGTTCCTCTGCATTGCTAGTTCTCTAAGCGCATACTTGGTCTGCCTACTGGGGCGCGCTTTCACTAATGGGGTCTCCCATTAGCACCTCTGACGTGTGATTTTTTGTTTACATCCAGGGGCGAAGTTCATAACCAGGAGCAGCTACTTCTGGGTTAGCAGAGCTTGTAACTTGAAGTATTTGTAGCCAAAAGCATTTGTAGCTAAAAGCATTTGTAGAATCCTTAGGTAGTTGTTTTTTTTTGGGGGGGGGGTAAATTATTGCTGAGGTTTCTCCTAGGCCCTCCTCCTCCAGTGGTCTTCTGATGAATGCAGGTGTTCACTACATAGTGTGATTAATTAAAATAGTGTGTGTGTTATTTGAAGAATCCAACACAAAGCAGGGAAATTCTTTCACATCTTCTCATTGGTAGGCCTTTTCATCCAAAAGATCTGGATGTTCAAAGTCCAGTTTATCTACGAGATGTAGTGGTTTAAAGGGAAATGTTTATTACAACCCCACCCTCTGCACAATGTTCACTCCCCCCTCTCAAAGTCTGGCCTGAACAGGAACTCTCTGTCATGTTATGCTGATGCTGTGGCTTCTTAAACATTCTGCTTTGTCATTGGAGTCAGACAATATGGTATATCATTGGGATCAATATGTAGTTTAGGAAATGGAAATGTCACAGCCTTCCAAGTAACAAGGCAATGTAAATTGTGTGTGTGCGTTTTGGGATATTGAAGATGACATCTAAGGGATCCTTTGGAGCTTGGGGTAATTACGGTAGTTATAAAATTGAGGCTTGATCAGGAGAGCGTTAATGAAAGGAAACAAGATTTCTGGAGATTATCGTGATGGCTCTGATAGGGTTGTTAGTGATCCTATCTTTGTTAAGGAGATGTTTCTGAAAAGAGAACCATTTGGGAATCAGAGATTGACCTCTTTCGCTTCTCCTGGCTGGGTGGTAGTGTGGAAGTACAATAGTCAGCCATTCCTTTCTTGAGGCTTAAGACAGGGGGCAAGTGTGGTGTAGTGATTATAATGTTGGACTAGGGTCTGGGAGGCCAGGGTTCAAATCCCCACTCATCAATGAAGGTCATTGTCCAGGGGATAAAATGGGGGCAGGGGAGAACCATAAATGCCACATTGAGCTCTCTGAAGGAATGGGTAGATATGAATGTAATGCTAAATTTGCTCTCTGTGAGAATCCAAAGCTTTGGATTTGTTGCCCTCCTAGAAATGTAATGGGGGGGAGCAAACACTTTTGGAGTGTTAATACTGTGAGCCCTTCCATCTTAGGTTTTGCTGGTATATATGTGTAAAGAAAGCCATTTATCACAGACACTACGAGCCTCCACTGACCTTCATTCCTAGGAAACGAAACCCAACTTAGGTGTTCAGGCTGACCAGATGTTGCTGAGATACAGCTCCCATAAGCCCTGAGCTTCTTCTAGGAACAATAAGCTAGATGGACTTCAGCTGAAAGCCACTATAAAATCCGCTTGGATAGGAGAACTGTTTTTAAGACATTGGGCATCCTAAGAATCAGTTTGCCAAGGATCATCCCCAGAACAAGAAGACCATTAAAATGGACAATGAAAAGCAGTGGGAGCCCTTTGCAAGAGCAGCTCTAGAGTTCTCTGCAGCCTATCCAAAAGAAAAGTTTCACTGGAGACTACCTACCACTCCTAAGTGTTTTATTTCCAGCTGTGACAGTTGAAAGCTGTTGCGGTGGCAAAATAGCAATCCTTGCAGGTTATTACAACCAGCGGTAAGAATTCTGCAGACCCAATTGCTTCTTACACACTGCTGTAAATGGCTTCAGCAAGTGGAGCTAATCCAGGGGAGATGAGTGCCTGGATCTCCTCAGGATTCATTTAATGCTGGTTTGGATTCTCTTAAGACTAAGCCTCTTGATTTTTCTGTCTTCACTGCCTGTCACCTTCATCAAGTCTGCACATCAAGAGTAGCAAAAAACCACAACCCTATATATCTTTCCATTTGGCCCATCTAGATAAGGCAATGAAGTATGGAAAGTTTGGGGGTTCCAAATAAAGCCCCAAAATGTTTTCTGCCTGATGAAGCAATTGGTGACACTCACAAGCTCCCATGTCTCTAATACTAATCTAAGATTTAGAAAATGCACTCCAGTTTATTTTGCTTTTATTTCACACAACTACCTCACATAGAATCACTACATGAAGCAGGATTCTGCCTTCTGAATGCACCACAAAACTCAGTGGTTGGAATCAAGACTTCGTTCCCAGTGAAATCAATGGGACTCAGCTAATATCACGACTAATTTCCCACACTGATCTTAATGGGACTAGGCACAAGTAATTTAGCCTGCAATCCAAATCCCATTTAGCTGGCTGGAAGTAAGCCACATTGAATGCCAAACCCTGTGGAGACACCTTGGCAGAGCAGGGAGGAGAGGGAGAAGGAATGGGATAACAGGGTGCAAGCTGAACCTGGGGAGGGGCCCAGTAGGTTGGAAAGTATTGATCATAACTATAGAGGGGCTGAGGGGGTTGCCAGGAGAAAGCAGCAAGGGACAGCTGCTGAACTTGGCCTTGGTGATGCCTCTTGCCAGAAAGCACTTCCTGGTCCTTGGTCCTCAGGATGTAGCAGAGCCTAGGCTGAATAGGAAACAGACCTATTAACCCTGCCTCCATCTCCAAGGAGGTAATTTCAGTTGCAGCAGCTTGAGTAAACCCGGCCTGTTTGTACAAGGGCTCACTCGCTTGTCCATTGACTCAGGGTGTTGCCTTCATGAAAGTCTGTTCCCACCTTGGTCTTCACAAGTGTTGGGATGACATTTTAACTTATGCAATGAACTCTGTTTTATGAGCTGTGTATCTTGCAACTTGATCTATGTTTGGGCACTGAAGTGAATTCTGGAATGAAGTTTTTGGAAATAATTGTGCCAAGAATCTGAGAACTGTGTCCATGAGTGGGAGACAAGGCAGTGATTAAGATTGCAGCGTGTTGATCCAAAGATCAGCAGAGAACCTATGCATGTTGTATACACGTAAGACCTTCTGCACATGATCTTTCCAGTTGCACAGTTCTGGAATCCACATGTTGGAATCTATGTGCAATTGATGCATGGAAAAGAGTGAGGTCCATTGTGGGGAACTGGATCTGGTAGGTGGGCCATATCTTTATGTCCCCCATGCCATGGAGGCCATGTTTGACAGGTGGGCAGGGCTGTTCTCCAGTAAGCTACCTGTTGTCACAATAATATCGTGTGACCAATTTTGCCCATTGAAATAAAACCATGTGGGCAAAATAGCAGGGCTTTGCTTCCCCCAGTGACCAGCTGATTGTCAACAATTGCAAAGTCCAGCACCCATCACAGCTGCTGCCAATCATCTGGTTGTTGGTGCCTGCTAACTCTTTATAAGCCCAGCCACATCTTTACTTACCCCACACCTGATGGTTTATATGATATCATGTATAAGACAGGTGAGTGTGGCTTGGCCAATATCCTTACATGTAAAATGGGAAGGGTTGGATAATCTAGAGGTTCTGTACAGGCTTGTGTCCCAAGCACTATGACAGATTCTTGGAAGAAAGAAGGTCAGCTTTATTCACAGCTTATTACAGCACAGGTCTGGCTGTGGGGGGCAGACTGTCAAAGGCATAGCTAAAGAGTTTCTCGTGATTTTCTTGTTTTATCCTTTTGTAAACCACTTTAAAGTTGTTGCTGTTGTACAATCAAGCAGTGTATAACTTTTATGGAATAAAAGACAAAAATAAAGCATTTGAGAACAGCATGAGGCGTCCAAGACTGGATGAAGCTATGAAGATGTCTCAGCAAATGGTTATGCCTCTCCCTCCAGCTTTTAAAGGCTGTTGGGATGTGGTACATGCAGTCACCTGACTCTTTTCCCCTATGAGGCTGGTGTGCTTGAAGGTGCATGCTTCTTTGAGGGCCGTGGGTCCAGGGCTGGTGCTATCACTAGGACAACTAGGCAGCCACCTAGATTTCAAAAGGGTTGTTTTGTGTGTGTGTGTGTGTATGTATTTGCAAACTGCTTTGAGGATATTTTTTTTACAATCAAATGGTGTATAAATTATATAAAATAAAGCGAAAATGCAATTGATTTTAAATCTTACAGTCACACCTTAATCTTATTTAGGAAATGTATTCATTTTTTCCCAGAGAGCTATGGCTGATTAAAATATGACCATATGGAGTTCAGTATTGCAAACGAAAGGCATGAAAATCTAAGGAACAAGCAAAGCAAGTGATGCTGTTCCTGAAATACTTTGTACACAGAAAGCAACTGAAGAACAAGAATATGACTATACTTTTGTTGAAACTAGCACTGAGGGAGCTCAATGTGGTGCTCCTACCACAGATGATATAAACTCTAGACAGAAGTTTCACAAATTGAAGATATTTTTGGAAAACACACAGAGGAACAAGAAAAAAAAAAGGTGAGAGTACTGCAATGTCTGCAAAAGAAGATTGCATCCATCCTGACTTGAATTACAGGGACCCAGCTAAGTGGCTAACTATTGCAGTGATAATTTTGCAGCAGCTTATAATACAACATGGACCACAGCAGGTTACATCACATGATTTCCTCAAAGACCCCAAACACAGAATATTTTCTCCTATATACTAGCAAATGCTAATCTCATAGTATATAGAAGTGCATAGTATACAGGAGTGGACCATCAATTGCTGAAAGATTCAACTTTTTTTGGGGGGGGGGGGTTGTGAGTTGTACAGCAAAAAGAATAGTGCATCTACCCTACAAGGAATAGGTTCAAAAGACTCAAGCAATTCTGTCTTCACATGAGAGGAATACTGACCATTTAGAAAACTATCAGGCCTGGAGTGAACTTGAATGCTAAAGGAAACTACAGGTGCCTTTTTGACAGAATCTCTTAATGGACAGCTGGAGCAAATGGAATTGCGTGACCAGGTGGAGCCCAGCCCCCCTGGCCCCCAGGGACCACCAGAAAGGAATAATTACTCGTGACAACGTGTTATGGAATTAAATTTTTGGCAACAACTTTATTAAACTTTCAAATGTAGGAAGACCTTGGCTTAGGCATTGGGCGTGTATCCCTCCCAGCCCTCCAGCCGGGGGAACTGGGGCTCCTCAGGGTGAATGGGATACAGGGCTGCCCTGCAAGATGCATTTTGGTTCAACAGATCTATAATAATTTATCTGCATTGATAGTGTTGGCAAATTCTAACTAGTCATGTAGCAGACTTGGGCATAACTGTAAAGACATAGAGCAAAACCACTGAAATATCATCTTGGTAGTTTATGATGCCTTAATAAGAGATATTTGATAATACAAACCTAAAAGGTTTATTTGGAAATACTTCCCAAATTGAAGCTAAGGCCGTTGCTTATGCAATTTGTAAGTTCAAGTTTGTGGTATCCCTCCTTACATGGTACACAACCTTTTTGAAGTCAATCTTGCAAGCAAGCTACTACAAAATAAGGGAGGTGATTTACATTCAGCTACAAGCCAATTGTAAGTGACCAAGAATTACTTTGTGAGTTGCAGGTGAGATGAGGTTTGTCAACAAGTTTTGATGGATACAACTGAGATTGCAAAGGAGCCAGAAATACTACCAAACTTTGAGACACAACAAGTTAGAAAAAGGAGAAAGGAATAGCAGTTTGAGGCCCAAGAAGGGGTTCTCCAAGAGCCAAAGCAGAAATTTCAAATAGGTTTCTACTATGCTGTCTTAGACACAGCCAAATAATCTGTTGAGGAGAGATTCTAACAGCTACAGCAATATAATTCCCTATTTGGCTTCCTGTATGATATATACAATATCAACAAGAAATCTACTGAAGATGTACTTAAGGCTTGCAAGAATTTGGAAAAACAGTTGATGCACAATGGCAACAAACATAATTGATACTGAAGATCTGTTCTGTGAACTTACAGCAATAGCTCGAAGACTTCCAAAGTCTATGCTGCTTCAAGGAGTACTTCTCTTCATACTACAACAAAAAAACTCCTGGATAATGTGCCTAATGTTTCTGTTGCTCTAAGGATCCTTCTCACACTTTCAGTGTCAGTGGCAAGTGGTGAGCACAGTTTCTCAAAGCGCAAACTTATGAAAACACACATATGCTCAACAATGTTGCAAAAGAGACTAGTTGGCTTGGCAACTATATCAGTTGAGCATGCCCAAGCATTGGCACTTGACCTGAAGGAAATGATGACAACATTTGCAAAGAAAAAGGCATGCAAAGTGAAATTTTGATATGTCTGAAGTTGAAAGTTAAATTCTAATAGATTATTCCAAAAGGTTTGTGTGCTAAAACATTTTCTTTTGTACGTAAGAAATATAATCAAAGATTGCTTTATCATTTATTCTTGCAATTTAAAATAAATTCAGCAGTTTCAAGTTTTCTGATTTTAATTTTTTCTACAAGTCATATGTTTTGAAAATTGAAGTTAAACATTTGTGTGTTGTGATGGTGTGTGCAGGTAGTTTACCTTGCCTAGGGTGCAAAACAGCCTGGCATTGACAATGCATGGGTATGCTGCCAATGGCAGAGGCAGCACTTGGTTCTATGAGTTTTAGAAATGGCTTTTGTATGCTGACTTATGCTTACTGTGGCTGTCAGTGTGTACATTGCCTATCATGTTTGCCTTCCTTCAACTGGTATGGAAAATTCCTGTAAGTTTCCCATAAGCTGATGGCTGTTTCCCATAAGTTCATGTACTGGTACATGAGCTAAGTGCTTTTTTGGGGGGGGGGGGAGGTGTCAGTACTTACCATGAAGTTGGTACAGTAAGTGCCATACTTTTAACATTTGGGGTGCCGGTACTGCATACCCTTGAGTACGCCCTCAAAAAAAAGCACTTCATGAGCCCATCATACCAAGTGCCTCCAAATGCTGTGATGACTGATGCTATACACCATGGTTGCAGCAGGGACACATTTAATATATTGCATGGATAGAGATGTTTGCTGTAGGAAAGATCTCTATTTAGATTTTTCACTGCAGACATCAAAATGTCTATAGCCAGTCCTGACTGTTTGCATATTGGCACTCCCATGTCACAATTCACTGGGATGGGCTGATGTTTGCTTGCACCAGCCCTAACTCAGCTTGTTTGACATCTTCTCAGGTGGCTGTCCCTTGATATGTTGTTGGCTGTGTCATGATTCTGGGCCTTTTGCTGTGAAGCATGCTGAAGGCAGAGAAATTTATTTCCCTTCTGGGGTTGAATATGTGATGGTAAGAGAGCTACAGAGGTGACAAACTGCCCTCTGGAGGGAACTGAGCCAGGGATCAGCCAGCCAGCAAAAAAAAAAAAAAAAAAGAGAGACCAAAAAGAAGAAGGCGTTTTGTGTTAATGCAACTTTAAGCAAGAAAGTGCTTCAGGACAGAACGTGCAATTTGTATCTTGTTAGCAGTGAAATCATTATGTGTGAATTAGATCAGCAGACATCCTTTATTCTTGACTGCTGCCCAGAAGGAGCTGCTGGGGTAATGCAGGAGTAGCCAACATGGTGCCTTCCAGATACCGTGAACTACAACTCTCACCATACCTGACTCTTGGCCACCTGGATGCGCCAAAAGGAGCTAAGGTCCACAGTACTGTATCTATTGGGCTTACAGCAGGAGCAGCCAGCATGGCAGCCTCCAGATGTTGTTGGTCACTACAACTCCCATCATCCCTGGTCATGCTGAAGTTGTATAACCCATTCTGCTACTTCGTTCTCTGCCATATATGAAGAGCGGAATGGAGATGTTGAATACTGGAAGAACTTTTAGGAAAGGGGAAGAACCCTATATCAGCGCATGTTTTCCCTGCAGAACGTGCAAGGTGCAAGGAATAATCCCTGGAGTCTCTAGGTAGGGCTGGAAAGGCTCCTGCATGAAGTTCTGGAGAGCTGCTGCCTGCAAGTGTATGCAAGCTGTGGGGCACCTCAGGCCTAGGTGCCAAATGCAGTTGTCTCCCCTGTCTGGCCTGGGGGACTGTCTCCAGATCACATCACTCACACTTTCCTTGAGTGTTTTTGCCTCGCTGGCTTGTGTCCTTGGATTCTGATAACGTCATGGTTGAAGTTCAGTCTTTCAAGGGTTAATATAATAGGTTTGCTTTCACTTTAATTACGATATTCCTTTTAGCCCAGTGAGCCTTTGGTTTACAGATGAGTTGTATTTGAATACATATATGAAGCAGGGGTGGTATACCTTTTTGAGGTGGTGGGCATATTTGCAAAACTGCAAACCTCTTGTGGACTCCCCTCTCACTATCAAGCGCAGACTGTGACTTATTAAATCAGCTACAATAAAATGCTTCTTTGAAGCCTAATTTCTGTGGAGGAAAGGTGGGTGCTGCATTGACAACCCCTGCCTTAGATAAGAATAGGCACCGTTGAGTGATGTTGCTTTTATTATGAAAAAACAAATTCTTGGTAAGCATAGAAGACTTGTGTGTGTGTGTTCCTGTGAGTCGTTGTTTTATGTTCATTAAAAGAGGTTTGTAGTAAAACAATCTTTAATTCTTTCATCTTTCTAATTCTTGTTCATTTCTTTTCCTGTGCCAAGGGGGTCAATAGATTTTTATTTGCTATCAACTATAATTTCTTTTAGGGATTTGTGTGTATGAAGGGATTTCTAATTATAACATTGGTGGTTTTGTAATGAGAAATTTTAGCTCTGTAATGAAAAACAAGTATATTGGATGTGATTGAAGTTGGCTTGTGTTATGACTAGTTGAAGCTCAGGTTTTCTAAGTGAGCAGCCTTCTTTAACCTGGTGCCCTCCAGATATTTGGACTTTTGCTAGTGTGTGTATTCACATGGGTTGTGTCCAATGTTAATTCGCACAAACAAAATTTCATTGAAGTCCATAGGCCCAAAATACACAATACAACAATAGTATATATCAACAGTTATTAAGGTGTAAGATCATCCTTGCTAGCCAACAGAGGAACTTTAGCCTGTACATACTGATTTCTGATTTTTACTGCCTCCCTCCAAGAGGAATTTTGCTACAGCCCAGTGTAATAGTGTCAATCTTATTCTCAAGGAGAACGTTGACATGAAGTCCAACTGCTAATGATAGGAGGAGTTATTTAAAAATAACCTCATGGAATATTGCAGGCTGGGCCCACAAAATCAGGGATGGGCCCTTCTACGAGTCTATAAAGGGTTATGATGTGATAGTGCTGTAAGAAACTTGGCTAACTGACAGCTTGTTGATGTTAATCCCAGTGTTAATTCCCTGCAGAGGAGATCCATTGAAATTAATGGACCTTTGTTTGTTATGTCCATTTATTTCAATGGGCCTACTCTAAGGGCCCATCCACACTTACCTAAGAGCATGGATCCAAGGGGTTTTCTGTTTGTCCCATGCTGTCTAAATATGGCCCCAAATAGTTTTTTGTTTGTCCAACTGCTTTCCCCAGAGAAACCCACTGATTATACTGCTGAATTGGAGCAAACGTCAGTCTGAAGGGGGAAATGTTTGACTTTGTTCTGATTCAGCGGTAAACAGTGGGTTTTCTCAAGTGAAAGCAGCAGGGCAAGTAGGAGTGTGGATGAGCCCTGAATAGAACCAACATTGGACAGAACCTCTATGTATATTCTATGGAGCCTGTATTATGCTTTAATTATGTGGTGCGTGTTCTCTGTTTACCCTTGAACAAGGTATTCACCAGCTGGTTTTTGGCATATTATTTTTAATGCCCTCCTTCACAATTCTTCACCTTTTGGAAAGAGGACTTCCTGTGTTGACAGCTTCTCCCGTTTCTGTCTCTCCCATCAGAGTAAGTAGTGCTGGAGTAGACAGACTGATGAAATAAGACCCCTCTACCATATACAACCGTCTATTTTTCCCAATGGGAGGGAGCACCAGCCATTCATTGTGAAATGTTGGGAGGAGAAGGTCCAGGGAATTAGTGCTGAGAAGGACTGCGGTGCACTGGAACAACATCTGTTTTACAATCTGAATGTCATAGTTCTAACCCCCCTGCCATCTCCACTGGGTGAGACCCCTCCCTGCAGCTACAGAGAACTGCTGCCAGTCAGTCTACAAAGTGATGAGCTGGATGGGCCAATGGTCTGACTCTGTAAAAGGCAGCTTCCAATGTTGCCACCCCCCCCCATTCTAAGCCAGTTCTTCATTGCCATGTGGTCCAGTCCATTTCTACCTTTCTTCCCCATCTCTAATTGTAGATTCTTACTATGCTTTCGAAGTTTCTTACTAAGTTTTTAGAAATGATTTATTAATTTCCTCTGCTCAAGAGCTCTCAGTTGTGAGACCCATTCACATGAGCTCTGGAGGGAGGAAGTTATTTTGCCTAACTAGCTGGCCAGTTTAGTAGCACAAAGGGATGAACAAGGTGATGGTGGAGCTTCACATTGCTCCTTGAGATCTTGCAGAAGTGTTTGCCCCATTTGGCTATGTCTCTAAAGTTATTATACTCCCTGCACAGTCTTTTAGATTGATTGGAGATGTTCCTTTGGGACTGCAAGGACGATGTGGTAAGTAAACCTGACATGTCAGTCACACACACTCCCTGGGTTGTACGGCCTGTCATCATCCTTGGGTCTTATCAGAGTGCCTCTAAGCAGATGGGCACAACTGTCCTAGAATGTGACATTTCTTCCAAGGAATGTTTTCTTACTTACTCTGATATTTTAAGTCCTGTTTATTTAAGATCACTGTCAGCGATGATAACATTCCCTGCAGTGGTCACCTTTCTTTCAAATGCACATACATCTTCTCATTCATCCAAAATAGTAATATGGAATGAGTATATTCAAGGAATCTTCAGACTTGTTTTGCAAAATGATAGGTCCATGGTATTGGAGTGGGCTCAGTGCTGTTCTTTGAAGCTCTTAGCCTAGCGGACTGGGGTCACATCCACACCATACATTTAAATCACTTCTATACTACTTTAGCAGCCATGGCTTCCCACAAAGAATCCTTACAGCTGTAGTTTGTTAAAGATGCTGACCCTCACAGACCTACAATTCCCAGTACTCTTAAGAAACTACATTTCCCAGGATTGTTCATGACTGCTAAAGTGCTGCAAGAGTGCTTTAAATGTATGATTTGATTGTGACCTGATCTGCTTTGTGTGCCTGCTTTTATGGATGGCATGATCGGACAATTCCAGTGCTCCATTTCTCATGTTTCCAGTCTTAAATTAAGTTCTCCATATTTCTGCAGCAAACAAACAAAAACAAACAAACAAACAAACAAACAAACAAACAAACCTTAATGAAAATGCACCAGTATTTAGGTGCAATCTCCTAATAAACACATTTTAATGCAGTTTTTGAGTAACAGACGTTTGTTTGCAAGCAATTACCTCTAATATACTGTATTTTTGTATGTGATTTTCATTAATATAGCCTTTTTCATAACACCTCCTCCCAATAATATATGCATATTTGTAAACATTGGTCAGAGAAGTACATTGCAAAATTCAGAGACATGCGAATTGCAAAGGCTAGCTGTGTTTTGGGTCTCATTGAAAAAGTGTGGGGAAACTGAGAACTGATCACTAATCTGAAATAAAGAACCAGCCAATGAGGCTCTTGAAAGGACTTCAAAATCGCAGGCCTTCTGATTCCTCTCCCCTTGCCAGCTTCCCCACTCCCTGCCCCTCCACCTCCGATCTTTTCTGAAACAAGATATTAAAAATAGCTGGGAATATTAATTTGGCAGATGGTTCCGCTTGGGCTTTGGGCAGGAGGCTGTGAAACTCTGCAGAGTCTCTGACCCTCGTCTCTAGCTCTAGCACACAGAGCTACATCCTGGCTGTCAGCCAGCCAGCCAGCCAGCATTTTCCTTAGGCTTTCTTGCTCTTGTTTCACTTAGTGAGCCTTGGCAGAATTGTTCAGATCTGAAGGGACCTGGGGTGGGTCATCTGGGCCTATCCTGCATACATCATCATGGAACACTCGGGTTTGCTAAAAAAAAGGTTTGCTAATTGTTAAGCACTTTGCAAGGGAGGGGATGCTTGTCATATTACTGCGGTAGAACCTAGTGGTTTTTCAGGCTTAGTTTCTTAAATTTATATCCAACATTCAGTATCTTTCTTTCAATTACACACACACACACACACACACACACACACACACAGAGAGAGAGAGAGAGAGAGAGAGAGAGAGAGAACTCACAATAGAAACAATTAAAACACCTAAAAATAATTCCAGTATCTGTTCTGCATGCAAAAGGCCTCAGGTTGAATTCCTTGAATCTCAAGAAAAAGCTAGGAAAGACCCTCCTGTGGCACAAAGGGTCACTGGCTGTTAACCAAAAGGTTGGTTGTTCAAGCCCACCCAAGGATGGCTGTGGGTAGGAGTCCTACATTGCAGGGAGTTTGTCTAGTTGACCCTTGGAGTCCCTTCCAATTCAATTCTACTCCCTGCAGAGCCATAGCTGGAGACTAGCTAGGTTTTTTGCCCTGGGTGACACCTCCAGATGGCTCCTAGTCTCTCTGTGTGAGCCTCTGCCAGTTGTAGTGCCTCCAGACTATCTTAAGCTGCAGCAGGAGAGAAGAAAAATCCACTGCTTAGTTCCTCTTTTCACCTTAACTGCAAAGGTTTTTACATTTTTGTTTCCTCTTGTGAGTCTGCCTGCCTTGCTTTGCATGTTCTTTGAACTCTCTCCAGCTTGTCTATCTTCATTAAGATAAGATGCTCAATCCAAACACAAGGAATCAAATGGGGACCCAACTCCTACTGCGTGGAGAGAAACAATTATCATGCCATTGACAACAGCATCACATTACTGAATTGGCTCTGTTCCTGTAGGATTACCGCTTGCTCAGAATCCACACCACTTCTCAACTCTGCCTTTCCAAAAATGCCCATCCACTGCTTCTCTACCTCTCACCTAGCCCTAATCAACTATCTTGAAAATAAGTATTGCTGAATGTCTTTGGAAGTTGCAGCTGTTCCATATAATCAGATGCATGGTGAGATTAAACATTCAACTACAACATTCTCGTGCATTTTTTTTTTAAGTAAACAATAGGCATTTTGGAATTTACAGCAGGCAGCTAAGAGACTTCAGAGATGTTGTATACAAGAGCATCCCTAGCTGTGGATTTTTTTTTGGGGGGTGGGGGGCATGCCTGCTCCCAAATCTTCCCTTTAATCTTCTGGAAAAGATTAAACCACGTAGACACCTTCCTCTGTCCTACAGAATCTCATTTTATTGATCTCAAGCCACTGCTCAAATTCATGAAGGTCATAAATTAGTTTATCCTTATTTGGCACAAATTGTTATCACCACGCACACCAGCTTGGGGGGGGGCGAGGTCCACTGAAGTTCTTAAGGATGATGCCAAGCCCCCTCAATATTGACCGGTTGATGTGGCATGCCATGGCAGTGTGTTGTGTGATGTGGCACATGACACCAGACGTCGGCCCCCTCAAAAGCGGGGGCAAGCCAGAGCTACTGGTTGTCACTCTCCCATCACATAGCCTACAGATTTGAGAAATGAGCTCTCTGTCCCTTGCCCCAACATTCTTCAGCTGGTGAAAGGGATCATTGGATGCCATATATTCTCTTGGTGGTCCTTGCTGAGGTCCAGCAAAAAATGATAACATTCCCTAACATTGAGTCAGTCATATATTTAATGAATTTTTTGGTGTGGAAAAACCATTGTTTTGCAGGCAGAGGATGCACTTGTGAGCACTTCGCAAGATAGCATGTCTCTTCCGTTAATTAATCAGTGCATTGCAATGCAGCTTGCTTCTTTTAAGACTGGATGGAGCTATACCTGAAAGTAGTTCCCATAATTGCAGGGTGAACTAAAGGTGAATTAAGTTGGTTTGTGTGTGAAACTTTGAACAACTGGTAGTTTATCTTCACATTCATCCTTGCACCTCCCAAAGCAGGAGACCTGGACTCTTAACTTTCTTGGGGGGGGGGGGGAGTTGGACAGTGCAGTCGGACATTTTCTGAATCGTCTTCAAAGGCAGCCCTGTGTATAACATATTGCAGTAATCCAATCGAGAGGTTACTGGAGCATAAGCAACATAAGTTAGACTATCCCTGTCCAGATGGTGGTATAGCTGGGTCACCAACTAAAGCAGATGGAAAGTCTTCTGTGCTCCTGAGGCCATATGAATTTCAAGCAACACTGATGGCTCCAGAAGTGCCCACAAGCTATGTCCCTACAGCGGGAGTGTAACTTCGTCAAGAGCAGGCAACCTCCCATGTATCAGGTCTAGAGAACTACCCACTGACAGTGCCTCAGTCTTATCAGGATTGAGCTTCAGTTTGTTTGCTCTTATCCAGCCTATCACCGAGGCAAGACAATGGTCCAACACATTCACTGCCATACCTGCAGATGTAAAGAAGAAGTAGAGCTCTGTGTCATCACCATGTTGCTGATAACATATGCCAAAACTCCAGGTGACCCCACTCAGTGGTTCTATGTAGATGTTAAATAGCATAGGAGATAAAATTGAACCCCCATGGAACCCCACTCTGAAGGCTCCATGGGGCTAAACAACACCACCTCTGGTTCTAGTCCTACCCATCCCAGTAGGACTAGAACCATTGCAAAGGAGTGCCACCTGCTCCCAACTCAGAAATACCATGGTCAATGGTACTGAAAGTCACTAAAAGACCAAGGAGAGTTAACAGGGGCACACTCCCCCTGTTTCTCTCCCTAAGCTGACTTTAACGTGCAGGCCAGGCCAATTGAATTTCTACCTATGGCACCAAAAACTGATTGTTTTTGTTATCTGCATTTGATTTTTCTGTGTGTTTTCCCCTGTGCCTTAGGATGCAGCTCAGGTTGCTGCTTTCACTTAGCTGGGATGTTTGAATTTTGGGAAGCTTAGTCTTGACTCCTCTTGCTTGAATAGTCCCTGCTGTATCTCCCCCCCCCCCCAGCAGGAAGATTTCAATGAAAGTAGCTCCACCATTCCC
The DNA here is from genome assembly GCF_964106915.1 of Podarcis gaigeae. NCBI lineage: Eukaryota > Metazoa > Chordata > Lepidosauria > Squamata > Lacertidae > Podarcis > Podarcis gaigeae. The sequence continues at coordinate 34,057,742 of NC_139691.1, forward strand.
TTCAATACATCTTCCTCTTCTCCTCCCATCTCCCCAGCACACTCTCAGGGTGCCTTCAAAGCTTTTCATTTGATCAGATGCTAAAGGGAAACTTCAGCTGTAGTGTAATTCTCTAGGACCCCCCCCCCCCCTTAATCTTCTGGAAAATAGGATATTTACCCTTTCCTGCTCATCTCCCTCCTCTACAAACTCTCAAAAGTGATTGCAAATGCTTCTTTTCACCACCTCTGCTTCTCTCTCTGAAGCCTCTGGGGTGAATTTCATTGAGCTCCACAGATATGAATATATTCCGTTTATCTTGATTCAGGTATTGCCTCTTCCTTCAGTGGTCTCATTACCTATAATTGCATTAAGCACCCGCCTCCTATTCTTTTTTCCCATTCAGCCAAGTAACTATTTCTTGTATCTTCCACGACTCTAGCTATTGTCTGCTTGGCAGTGACATTCCACCCCCCCCTCACCTATTTGTGGATAGTAAATCCAGCTGAAAAGGCCTGCTAAATCATATATCTGGTGAATTTCTCTTCCTTTTGGAAAAGCCACCTCTGAGAATCCTGCCCTCACCTCAACAGGGTATCACCAAATGATGAGTATTTATTGTAATATTTGGGTTGTTAACATTGCTATATGCACCCCTGCTTCTCTGAGTAGTGGCCAGGTTCAATGGGCAGTGCTTACCCCTAGTTAGGTTCCCTTTGGAAGGAACTCTCTGGGAGCTTTTTGGCATGTTATAATAATTTGAGTTTGTTCACAAAGATACAGGTTGAGCATCTGTGGAGTGACAACCAAAACACTCTCAATGGACTGGCCAAGTCAATAAACTAGAGAATTACTGTAATTTAATGTTTTGTTGGAAGCCACCCAGAGTGGCTGGGGAAGCCCAGCCAGATGGGCGGGGTATAAATAATAATAATAATAATAATAATAATAATAATAATAATAATCCTTTAGTTTAAATAAAAAATCTCTTCCATAGTTGATAAAACCAGGCTAATAAAGAATGCTAAAACTATGTTAGCAAATCTCACCTGCTTCTCCAGGAACCTTCTTCAGCCAAGCCGCACTATTTTTATTGATTGTTATCACCAGATTATCAAATGATTAGAGCCATTAACAATCCACTCTTGAATAGTCAACATAACAATTGTTTCACTGCCTTGCAGTAACAATTAAAAGACAAAGCAATTTGCAATAATTATGTTGTGTCTGCCGATGGAGTTGTCATAAAGAGACATTAAAAAGCACTATTTTAATGGTTAGGGGGGAAATAGAGCAGGCAGGCTTCTCCCTCTCTCTCCCCCTCGCTCCCTCTCCAGAAAAACAGAAAGAAAATAGTGTTGCTTTTTGCCGTATGAAGAAAGAAAGAAAGGAACATTTTCTTTCTCTTTTGGCAGGAGTTTGCAATTATGCACTATGCAGACTCTTTGATTCTGTCAGATTCTCAGTCTGCCTTTCTTCTTGCTGTTGTTGGGGAAATTGGCTCATTTTGGCTACAATCCTACAGCCACTTACCTGGGAGTAAGCCTGACTGAATTCGGTGAGACTTCCCCATTCAGAAGGTGTTGTGCTGTTCACTGAGGAAGGGTGGTTGAAATAAGTCAGCACCTTTCTCTCTTTTTGAAATTATTATCCTTGTTGCTTTTTGCAAGAGTGGTTGCAAGCAATACTTTGTCATGAATGGAACATGGTAGACCTGGTCAAAGCCCCATCTAATACAGCATCTCCATCCTACAGTGACAAGCCAGATGTCTATGGGAATCCCACAAGCAGGACCTGGGGGCAATAGTAACTCTTCCCAATTGTCTTCCCCAGCAGCTGGTATTCAGAGGCACACCCACCTCTGATGCTGGAGGCAGTACATAGTCATCATGGTTGGTAGTGACTGAAGACTTTATCCTCTGTGGAACTGTCCATTCCTTTTTTAAGCCATTCGAGTTGGTGGTTATCACTGCCTCTTGTGGGAGAAAACTGGCTGTTAGGTTACTACACTGGTTGCCTGTTTTCTCACTCTTATGGCTCTGCTCCCAACTATTTGTGGGTGCATACCTAAAAGATTGTCTCATCCCGTATATATGCTTTCAATAGAGGCAGCTCTTGGGAAGTGTGGCTGGTGCAGTTGCACCAGGCACAGAGTGTCTGGGGCAACACAGCAGGTGCCATCACTATTACACCCATTGGAAGGCAAGAGGTGGTGCTGATGGGGTTTGCCAGATTTTGGCATCACACAGGGTGCCACTGAAATTTGAGATACCAAGGTCCACCACTGCAACCAATCACTGTGCTCTGTAGGAATAGGCATTCTGCAGATTCCATATTATCAGGAGGTGTGTTTCACCCAACCTTGGAATCAGACATTTGGTGTAGTGGCAGTTACTCCCTTCCATTGCATATCAGACAAGTGCCATCTGCATTGTCTTTTGAGCATCTTTTGAAGACTTTCTTCCTTCAGTGAGCCTTTGAAGTGGATGTTTCAAACCCAATTCAGCATCTGTATTGAAACTATTTTTCTATATGCAATTGTTTTCTATATGTTTTTATTGCATTGTGGAATTGCTTTGAGATGCTTCATAGGAAGTAATTCATAAGTGAGATGAATGAATTATTCTTAATAATGATAATAATGATAATGATAATGATGATGATGATGATGATGATAATAATAATAATAATAATAATAATAATCTGCTTCACCACTGTGAGAAATTGGATGCTAGACTGGATGCGCCTTTGTTCTGATCCAGCAGAGAAACTTACATTATTCTTGCAGGTCAGCCAGTGCCGTTTGAAATGCTGTGTTCCCCTTCTTGCTGAGGTCTCTCTCTAAGAACACTGACCACAGACCTCTGTCAGCACAAGTGATTAGAGCATGTCTCCTCCCCAGCTTCTACAACAGCAACATGTGTTAATGGCTGTAGGAAAATACAACTGAAGCCTCCCCAACACCTGTCCAACCAAGTGAGTCTGGGCAGCCTGTGCCGTATTTTGATGTCTACATAATGTTCAGAAAGAAAACATTAAGAGAACTTGGAGGGTTGCAATTCCCAGTGCCATGTGCAATCTTCAGAAAGAACATAGGGATGAGGAGGAGACTCAATTGCCACTGGTGATGCAGTACTAGTGTGTGTCGTTTTCAGTTCTGCCCATATGGAGTACCATCTGCCGGCAGAAAGCAGACTATGCCTAAGTCGTCATATGCTGAGATGGAATGCTATAGTTTTGGGATGCAAAAAATAATTTGTGCTGGATGCTGTGAAGTTCTTGCTAACTGAGAGAATCCTGTGCTATTCAGTAAAGTCCTGGTGTCACCAGTGTGAAATGAAATTGGATCATGCTGTAATAAAGAAAATGTGAGAATAAATGCTTAGCATTTCCTGCAATGTTGATAGATCATGTATTATAATTATTTATAATAGGGTGAATGATTTGAGAGTCTACTTCATCCTGCATTGATGGAAATAAATCAGAATTTGCAGTATATCTGTGGTGAAAGTTTTCTCTAGTTAATTGAAACCAGTGCTTGCCAATGAAGCGCTCTGATGATGTTTTTGACAAGAGCTCCTAACAGCTCCAGCCCCCATAGCCAATGGTCAGAGATAATGGGAATTGTAGTTCCTAACATCTGTGGGGCACCATATTGGCTACACACATTTTAAACCAACACCCACATTCTAAGTTTGCCCCGTATTTTTTTTTAATTTACTTTTATTAAACTTAAAATTAGACAATCCAATACATTACATACAATACATACAATACATACAATACATACAATACATACATTACCTACATCACCTACATACATACCCAATGTAAATACCCCTAGGTGTTTGACTTCCAACTATTCTCATTGTGCTATTTTACAATTTGGTGGTCTATACGCATTTCATTTTTGTTATTTTGGTTTCCAATTTTTTCTCTACACAAATTTTACTATATATTCCTCTATTTTCTAGATTCATTTGATATCTGTCAGGAGAATTTTGCCCCCCTATTTTGCTTTGCTTCAGTTCTCCTTTAGCTCTCTGGTTATAGTCTGCAGATTCTAAAACTCCCTTGCTTGCCTACTACCTTCCTGCATACAGAACCAAACCCTTAAGAATCAAATGCTTTAAAAGAGGATTATACAAATTTATGGAGGATAACACTATCAGTGGCTACCAAATCTGATGGCTATGCTCTACTTCCACTGTCTAAGACAGTATGCTCTTGAATGCCAGCTGCTGGAATCACAGGAGGGGAGAGTGCTGTTGCACGTAGGTCCTGCTTGTGGGCTTCCCCCAAGTATCTGGTTGGCCACAGTGAGAACAGGATGCTGTATTAGATGGACCACTGGCCTGATCCAGCAGGTTATTCTTATGTTCATGTGTGCATGCATTCATATGCCTGCTTTTGCAGTACCTTGGTGCTTCGTATTTTGAGCTGAATGAAAGAGGGTTCTCCAATCTTGTTGTTTGCTTTGGCATAGTATACTTTGCCTGTAGATGCTTTGGGCCCAGCACAGTGTGTATGTCCTACTTGTGGTGGCACATGGGAGTGAGATTTTAGGTCATTGCTCCCTAAAAATGTCTAGAATTTTTAGTCTGACTTGAGGTCTACAAGTCTCCATGTGTATGAAAATAGGCCACATCCACATGATCTAGATATATAGCTCCCCTCCCCTTTTGCAGTGGACAGACTGTATGAATGGGAATTAATCGCATATGTAGCCAGATCTTGGCAGAGTTCACACCCAATAACTTTTCACCCTTGCTGCTTACCAGGTTGTCAGAATCACTGTCCATGGTGCTGATTGCAGCTTCCTCCCCAGCCCAGCAGAAAGATCTTCATTGATCTTTATTGTACTGGCTGGGCCACTCTGCAATACAGTGGTACCTCAGGTTACATACGCTTCAGGTTACATACACTTCAGGTTACAGACTCCGCTAACCAAGAAATAGTACCTCGGGTTAAAAACTTTGCTTCAGGATGAGAACAGAAATCGTGCAGTGGCGGCGCAGCGGCAGCAGGAGGCCCCATTAGCTAAAGTGGTGCTTCAGGTTAAGAACAGTTTCAGGTTAAGAACGGATTAAGTACTTAACCTGAGGTACCACTGTAGTATCAGTATGTGGCTACTGGAAATGAGCACAATCAGCAGGGGAATGTGGGTCATTTGCCTTACAGATGCTATAAACTGTTTCCTCTGCCAAGAAACACGTATTAAATGCATATTTTGAGGGGGAATACATTAAAATGTATTATAGAGAAAGTGCATACTGTAATACATACATTAAATTTAAATGTTAACGTTTCATGCTTCCTTTAAACAAAAGCAGGATAGGGTGGACCTATGATTTTAGTGCCAGTGGAACACAAATGGGATAGGCTTGGTTTGATCTGACTATTCCTAGGATTGTGGGAGTTGTATGAGTACAGTGGTGCAACTTCTATTTGAAGCCCTTGCACTGTGTACAACCCACCTTTTTGCCCTGCACAGCCAACAAAAGGAATCAGCTGCTAGATGTATCCAAAGGGTATTCAGTACTCATTGTTAAAAGATTTGCAATAACATTTTCTGATTCAAAGCACAACACAGCTCATGCTGTCAGTCACTAGAGTCCTTGAGTTATTTATTTCTGAATGGCAAAAAAGCCCCAAATTTCTCTTAAAGGAGAAATATAACACATGGAAATATAAACAAAAGCTGTGCTGTGCATTACCAAAAACAAAAGAAACCAACCCATCACTACAAGAATACATAATATGGCATTTGACTGTGTATGGCAGTTAAAAGTCATTGAAATGTGTGAGCATAAGAGAGAGAGCATGCAAGAGAGTGCAAATATATCTATCTTTCCATTTACAGCTACAACCTTACTCTGCAGTGATTAAGAACACTGATGGAAAAAAGAAGGCATATCCCACTTTTCCACTTTAGAGAAATGTCTAAGCTTATTCTTTAATAAGTGTACACAGGATTAGAGCCTGGGGAACACTTTTGTCACATCACCAGCATGTAAGGCCTGTGGCTCAGAATTGCTTTAGCAAAGGTATAATATCAAATATCATATAGGAAGATCATATTTCTGTAGCTGCTGGAAGCTGCAGCTAGCTGCCCCATGTAGTAAACCACCAAACTGCAAGGGGGAAGCTTCTCAGCTAAATATCCTCAGGCCCTAAACTGACTCTGGACACCCAGAATAGCCGTGGGATCTTTCTGGACTGGAAGTAGAAAAAGAGGGCTTCCTGCTCCGGTTGTGTCTTGTTAGGCAATAAAGTCCTCCTGAGTTTTGGCTCTTCCTGATTCCTTGGTTGTTCTGACGTCCTGATTTCTGGCTTGCCTCTCAGCTCTACCTCTTGATTCATCTTATAGTTCTGATTTACTCTTCAGTCCTGTCTACTGACTTTATCCCATGACTTATGAGTCATTTCAGCTTGCTTTGCCCAGGTCACTGTCCAGTAGGATAGCTATGGTAGCTGACAGAGAAGACACCGAAGAAGTTAGAAAAATCCATCGTTCATTTCTGACAACTGGTATATCATAACTCTCAACTCAAAGATTTCTCTAGTGAGTATGGTTGTTGATCCTCCAAGAATATGCTAAGTTTAAGCCATCTATATCAGCTCAATATCTCAATGCCAATGTAGTCCAAGGGTTAGAATAATGGGAGTAGGGCTGGGGAAACTAGGGATCCTATCCTACTCAACCACAGCACATATTGGACCAGTAATGATCTCTTGGCCTAACTGGTCTTATAAGGATGCTGACATGGGACAGATAGAGAGCATTGTGGACCATCCTGAGCTCATTAGAAGAAAGATGAAAAGAAAAAAAATGAAAAAAAATCCCCTTATACAATATCTGAATAAATTATTCCTTCCCTTATACTTTTCATTGAATGATCTTGAATGCTGTTGTTTGGAGAGGAAAAACCATTTATTTCTATTTGTCACATAAATCTATATTTTTGTGTACCTTAATTGTATCCCATCAGTGGCTGCATTCATATACTCACTTACCTGGGAGTAAGTCCTACCGAACTCACCTGTTTTTAGAAATGACATCCCATTCTGCAGTCGGTGATAACTCACTGTGTTGGTATGCCTCACAACTCACAATTTGCCCTTCCATGTAATCATATGATGTAAACATTTGTGGCATGGTGACAATAACAATTGTGGCAGCAGCAATCTCACTGCTCTAATTAAAATGTAAAATAGGTAGGAGGTATTGACATTGAAGTCTTTTGGACCTAATACCTACCTCTCAATATTTGACAGAGGGGAAAAATGGCCCACCTGTTTCATGTCAAGCCCTTCGGGTCAAGGTAATGGGCAATTTTGAACATTTTAGTAGTTGGGAAATGAGATGTGCACTGGTTGTAAAACCAGGCCAGTTTTTTTGCACTTAGATGTGAAAAATTGCTTTTTGGGAGAGGTAATAAAGAAATGTATATTTGAATATGCAAGACATTATTTGGTATCAAACACCATGGGAATGGCAACTATATGAGACACTTTTAGATTGGGAGGGGGGAGTGCAAGGAAGGTCAAGAGATTTCTTTTGTGTGATGAATTGTAGCAAACCTCTAAGACCCATTCCTAGATATTATCAGGATAAATTCTGCACCCACATAGGTGGTAATAATATTTTTAAAAATATTTTTTTAAATTTATTTATGAAAGGAATTTGCATTCCACCCTGTATGCAAAACACACCACAATAAAACCAATTACATAATTAGAATACATACACACAATTAGAACAAAAACACTTTCCAAATTCACCCCAACATCAAAACAAAAAAACCAAAAAACAACAAAGTTGTTTGCTCTGTAGTATTTAAAATATTTATTCCTTTCCCATCAGATTTTTTTTAAAAAAAACTTCATTCATTTAAAAAGCCTGAGGTGATAATGATAATGATGATGGTGAGGATGAAGATGAAGATGATGACAATAATACTATCATCTTAACCTGCTACCTAAAATACAAACAGAGGGAATTTTGTCACCAGCATGTCATCAAGGAAAAGGCCCCCATTTTATGTCTAATAATTTCAGCAATGTAATCAACAAAGGTCAATCAAATCCCTACCTTTTTTTTTAAAAAAAGCAACAGGATTTGCACATGTGGCTTACATACATAGTGTATTTAGACCTACGGGCTTCTTTACAAAACTGGTCTTCAGCTTTCAAAGTGGTTTTCAAAAGTGCATGGGTATAACTCGTGCTTTGCATGCAAAGGGCTCCATGTTCAATCCTTGTCACCTCCAAATTGGGCTGGGAATGTCTCTTGTCTGAAACCCCGCAGAGCTGCTGTTCAAGACAGTTAATACTGAGTAAGGTGCACCAATGCTCCAACTTGGTATCAGGCAGCTTCCCATATCCCAACATTCTCCCTAGGAACCACCGCATTCTGAAGAGGATTTGGGGGAGCATCTTAAATTGTGCACCGGTTGGGTCTCTCTATGTGAAAACTGGTTATTGCACCCCAGAATGCATGCCACATGAATTCAGTCCTGGTTGTTGCAGGGGAAACAGCCATATCTCTACCTGTGCCACACCTGATGCCATGTATGATGTCGGGTATGGGGCAGATGGGCATGCATTAGAGAAAATGACCTCACAGGCTAAATGGGGGAGTCCACTAGGTCAAATTTAGCCAACTGACTGGAGCTTCCCAACCTGTAATGGCTTTATGGGAGTCCCCTCTTTAGATGATAGTATGTATTCACTTGCTTCAAAATTGTGGATAAGCTACTCTTTGTTGCATTAGAGGGCCCTCCTGATTACTCTGTTGAATGGAGCTCTGGACTTTTGCCCAAAAGTCCTGTTCTGATGGTTTCACTGAAAGAAACACATGGTCAGCTGGTTTTCAGACTTGTCTCCTCACTCAATAATTGTCTCTTAGCTTATAAAGTAAAGTGCAGTTATTTCTGACAAAGCCCCCAGGATTGTAACTCTGGTTTAATAATTGCAGAGCTGTGGCTGTTACAAGGGTTATTGATGTGTTTGATCATCCACATAATCAAATGTAGAGAAAAAAAATGCCTCTGGTGCTCGAGGAAGGGGGTTGATATATCAGCACCTGCAAAACAGGTGCTGCAAAATGCAAGAGAAGAAGATTACGTGTCAAATTCTGTTAATATTCTGTTATCTGCCTTGAGCTTTTGTTTATTTTTTAATTCTTTTTATTTTAAATAATGGTATTTTATCTATTTGCTAGGTTCGTGGACAGCTTTTGTGCAGAGGGGTGCTGGCGGGCAGTTAGGTCATTTTAGACACTGGATTTAATGGCCTTATAGGAAGGGGGCTTGTTGGATGACAATGTGTGCTACTTCACTTAGATCCCATCCATCTACACTGTCCATTTACAGCACTATTGTAGCTTTCAAGCATTTACACCCATCCAACCCCCTACACTAGCAATTTCAAATGGCACAGGCTAGTGATGTGGAAGCTGCCTTATATACCAGGCCAGATCGTTGGCCAGTCTAATTCAGTTTTGTGTACTCTGACTGGCAGTACCCTTCCAGGGTTTCAGACAGAGGTGTTTGTCACCACCTGCCTCCTTGGTATGCACTCCACCGTTGAGATATGTCACCTTAGCCCTAACTTTCTAATGCATTGCTAGGAATTCTAAGTCCTTGTGGTCAGATGCAGCTTTCAGGCTTCTCTGTCTGGTTCGCATAACTCTCCCCAGACCACACCCCACACCAGCACTGTTTCACATCCCAAATAATTTTGCTTGGCTGGACCGTGTTCTTGAACTCTGATAATGCTTCTTTCTTGTCTGGACGAAAGTGCAAAGAGGGGTGTGTGAAGAAACCAGTTTACTTTCTGAAGGCAAAATTTACATTTGTTGCCTCCACAAACTACTGCCTCTAGTCCCACCCACCAAAGTATTTGGACCTTGGAAAGTTGGCCAGGAGCAATTGTGGCTCTAAGGCTAAACAAAGGTTTCCACCCCTGATCTAATGTGACAAAGCTGAAATACAGGTCAGGCTTCAGTTTATCACTTCTAGTTTTTAGTGTAAGAAGTTTTTAGTGTAAGACAACATGATCATAGAGGAAAGTGAACTAAATTGTTAAACATTGCTAAACAAAGAATGGCTTCAGCTCTGTCTCCAATCAGTAGTCCCTTGAAAGACCCCGATCCCAGGTGTGCATACCAAGTTCCTGGTCTTAATTGGTGCAGATGGATAAGCTAAAGTGTCTCAGGCACTCATAAATCTGCAGGTGAGCTACAGCAGTTCATTTAATAAGTTCCCACCACGAGCATAAATGGAGCTGTCTTCAGTGTTGCTATCTGGGAAAAATTTAACGTTCAAAGAACTTGGGCTATAAAAAAAGCATCGGAGACGTTAATGGTTGCAAGCAAAATGAATGAAACAAGCTCCGTGAGGGAACTGTCAATAGCTAGTTACATCAAGTCTGCTCCACTTCTAAGCTGTTGGTTCTGATTGGGCTGGTGGTTTCTTCAGCTGCTCTTGCATGACAGTCTTTTCAGCCACGCTACATAAGCTCCTGGAGTTCTCCAAAGCTGACACTGAATCAAAATTTAAATCTGCTCTAGTCACTTAAGCAATTTTAAAATGCCTCCAAATCATTATAGATGATTCGAGACAAAATCCAGATGGCCACGGAATTGGCTATAATACTATCCAAAGGCTATCTTCCCACTCTTGAAAATGAGGATAACTTAATACAGACCTACTTTCTTAAAGTATCTTAGAGGCTGCTAAGAACTATGCCTTTAGGAACTATAACACGAATCCTTTTATCTTTTCAATCATTGATCACTAGGATTGTGACGTAATCCTTTGGATATGGTGCTGCTTCATGCTCCTCTCTATCTTAAGAATTCAGCAGCTATGCCAAGTGGTCTGAAATACCCCAGGAGAGAGTGTGCAAAAAATTATGGAAAGGCATGAGAGGTTTCTCTACAAAGGCTGTGATTTCTTTGGCATAGTACAGTGGTTTGAGACAGAGAGATGTGACTACTGCAATGCAAAGCAAGAGTGATGGTGTTTTTCTTTCAGAGTAGCAACAAAAAGACATCTGCCTGGAGGAGCACACAAACTAAAATCTGACACTGAGAAGGCAACTGGGGTGTAGATAAGATGAAAGCAACAACAAATAAGAGAAGTTCAGTTCTATCTACTTAGTGGAGCATGAGGCCTTTGCAGATATATCCCAGTATACAAAGAGTATACAGTATGATAACATCTAATCCTTGAAATATGCCCATGTTGTCAGGACTTCAGCCTACCTCATTAAGTCTTCCAGTTCTATTGGAAATTGGAAGTGTTAACACTTTGTTTCAAATCAGAAGGTAACTGAAAAGAGACATGTGTCAGTGGTAGAGCAGCTGCTTGGCCTGCAGAAGCAAGTAGGGTTGGGAAGGACACCTGCTTGAAACTCTAGAGAGCCACTGCAAGTCAGTGTGGCCAATACTGAGCTAGATTGACCAATGGTCTGACTCGTTATAAGGCAACTTCTTATTTTCTGTGTTCCAGTGCTGTTTGCGAATCTCCTGAGTGCAGCAAACATTGTAGTTAGTGACTTGATGACAGAAATTTACAGTGATGGAGCAGTTTGTTAAAGATACTTGGAATTGCCCCAATGGACAAGTTGACAGTAATGGATAAATGATTGTTCTGCAGAAGTGGCCACAATTTATTATTATGTGCAAAATATAGAAAGACATGATTGCTGGTTCTATTCTATCCAGGCTGGCTTCTGATCCAGTTCTTCTAGGTTCCACACTTGAGCAAATGGGTTTTGCATTTGGTTCTGCTTCTCTTACCTCAGTGACTGGTAGTCTCAGGCCTGTGAGCCAAATGCAGTCCTCAAAACCTCTCAGTGTGGTCCTTGAGAATATGTCTTTGAAATCTGATAATGGCTTTTAGTAGCCTGGATGAAGGATGGAAAGGGTTGTGTGAATGGACATAGAAATTAGCCTGCTGTGCGAAAGGTTCATTCATTGCTGCAACCGCTTTGTCTCTGGCTCCATCCACCACTGGCACATGGCTCTCAGAAGGTTGCCCAGAAGGAAATGTGGCCCTCAGGGTCAAAAAAGGTTCCCCACCCCTGCCTTATCTGGTTGATGTACTTGTGTGTGTTGGGGGAAAATATGATGGCAGTCATAAGTGAGGCAGGCTACTTCTGGAGAATCCAAGTTCTGGGAACATGTTGTTTATTTATGTGCTCATGTCACATGGTCTTATTATCCTGGGAGAGGACCATCAGGCCCAATCTGTTGACAGAAGAGCATTGAGTACCATTGTGTTTAAAACTGACAGTCAAAAGCTTTGCAAGAATCTCAGTTAGTATGACAAGACAAGAACATTTTTTTTTTATTTGCATAAGTCTTGGCATGTTCACACCCACAAGAATCTGTTCAGAACGATAACATCACTTTGTTCAGTTCTTCTGTAGCAGACCTTTTCCTTCATTCCTTTCTCCCTCTTTTTTCTCCTTCTTAAAAACAACACACTGAATTCTTATGTTTAGGTTTACTTCCAATTTTGTATACAAATTACATTTACTCTTGGTATCAAAACAGCTTTCTAATAAGCCTAAGGTGTTAGAGGAAATGTTGGCATTAGAAATGGAACAGAGTCAGTTTTGTAATGAGCTTTAAATGGGGCAGGGGAGGCCTATATGGAAAGCTTGAATTCAATTATCCCTTTAAATCCCTTACTCCTGCATAGCCTGATGATACCCTAAAAAGTCATACTCAGAGGACCTAAGCGAGTCATGGCCATAAATTTCAGTGGGTCTACTTTGAGTAGGGTTTGCATCAGCTACAGCCATATGGGTTATGACTAACATTAGATACCACCCCAGTAATTTAAAATTGTAACAAACCTTAAGTAAGCTAATGTATGTGTGTGTTCTTAGTAGTAATTTCTTAGTAGTAATTTCTTAGTAATTTCTTAGTAGTTTTTAGCAACTCACAGTACAAATATTTTAATAAGTCATCCCCAAGTGGTAAAAACTACAAAACCCCAAATGCAGTGCAACTACAATTGAAACATGTACATCAAAATGTATGAGCTTCCGCGCTGGTCATGGGACCGAGACGGCTCTGGTTGCCCTAACAGATGATCTTCGTAGACAGCTGGATCGAGGCAGGTTGGGGCTGCTGATTCTTCTAGATCTGTCAGCAGCTTTCGACATGGTCGATCACGAACTCCTGGACCATCGCCTTGCCGACGTGGGGATCCAGGGCACGGTCCTTCAATGGCTGCGCTCGCTTCTCTCTGGTCGGGGACAGAGGGTGGCGCTTGGGGGGGGGGAATTGTCATCGTGCCACTCCTTGGTGTGTGGAGTACCTCAGGGTGCGATACTCTCCCCAATGCTTTTCAACATCTTTATGCGCCCCCATCAATTCTATCTGTTGATGGATGGCCATCCTGACTCGGCCCCAGACACACTGACCAGATGTTTGGAAGCTGTGGCTGGATGGTTACGTGGGAGCCGGTTGAAGCTAAATCCTTCGAAGACAGAGGTCCTGTGGCTGGGACAGGACGATATGGGATGGGGGGGCAACTGCCATTTCTTGCGGGGGCGCAATTAGTGCCAGCACCGTCCGTTAAGAGTTTGGGTGTAATCTTCGACCCCCCCCCTCCCTGGAGGCGCAGATTGCAGCTATAACAAAGGCGGCATTTTTCCATCTCTGCCAAGCTAAGCAGTTGGCTCCTTACCTCTCTCACCCTGACCTAGCCACTGTGATCCACGCGACAGTCACCTCCAGACTGGATTATTGTAACTCGCTCTACGTGGGGCTGCCCTTGAGACTGACCCAGAAACTCCAGCGGGTGCAGGATGCTGCAGCGAGACTCCTTACGGGGTCCTTGCTGCAAGATCACATTCACCCGGTGCTATACCAGCTGCACTGGCTCCCGGTGGAGTACAGGATCAGGTTTAAGGTGCTGGTTTTAACCTTTAAAGCCCTATACGGCCTAGGACCCTCATACCTACGAGACCGCCTCTCCTGGTATGTCCCACAGAGAAACTTACCGTCTTCAAATAAAAACATCTTGAAGGTCCCAGGCCACAGAGAGGTTAGGCTGGCCTCAACTAGAGCCAGGGCTTTTTCGGCTGTGGCTCCGATCTGGTGGAACACGCTGTCACAAGAGACTAGGGCCCTGCGGGACTTGACATCTTTCCGCAGGGCCTGCAAGACAGAGCTGTTCCACCAGGCCTTTGGCCAGGGCACAGCCTAACTCCCTCCTTCGGCAATCTTCGCGGAGCTCTGGCCCAATGGTGGCCATTGGTTTGATTTGAATTAATTTTATAATGAATAATTTTAGAGTGTTGTGTTGTGTTGTATTGTACTGTTGTACTGTTTTATTGTTGTTAGCCGCCCTGAGCCCGGCTTCAGCTGGGGAGGGCGGGATATGAATAAAATTTATTATTATTATTATTATTATTATTATTATTATTATTATTATTATATATAAGTTTTAACCACAGGCCCCATATTTTTACCACTTGGGGATGACTTATTAAAATATTTGTACTAAAAACTACTAAGAAATCTTAATGCCCTAGCAATAGATGAGAACATAGGAACCTACCTTATACCAAGTCAGACAGTATTTTGCTCCATATAGTTCAGTATTGTCTACACTGACTAGCAGCAACCCTTCAGGATTTGAGGCACACTCATCTCTTCCAGGCCTTCCTGGAGATGCTGGGATTGAACCTGGGACCCTCTGTATGTAAAGCAGATGCTCTACCACTGAACTACAGCCACTACTCACTGTTTGGGAATGCTGGATAAGCCAGCCTGATCTCCAAATATATACTGTCTTCTCAAGAATCCTTCATGTGCCTAAATATTGCAGATCCCAGATCCTTCCACCACACACTAGAGAGCTCAGAAATATGGTGCGGCTATTGCTGGCTGGTTGTTTTGCAGCACAGCTGGAAGAGTCCAGCTCAACAGCTGGGCAAGTTGTCTGTTCCCAGTTGGGAAAACAGCTGCCTAGATGGATAGATGAATGAATAAAAGGTTGCTCTTGTTTGTAAATGCATAATCTGCTGCAAGACACTAGCTGCAGATCTTCCCTGCTAACCACTTTCCCATTCTCTACCAAGCGTTATCCAAATCTTGCATTCAGAAAAGTCAGATTCTGCAACCTGAATAAATGGAGCATGCATTCTACTATATATATTTGAATTAGTGTAATGGTAAGAAGGGATGCGGGTGGCATTGTGGGTTAAACCACAGAGCCTAGGATTTGCCGATCAGAAGGACGGCGGTTCGAATCCCCGCAACGGGGTGAGCTCCCGTTGCTCGGTCCCTGCTCCTGCCAACCTAGCAGTTCGAAAGCACGTCAAGGTGCAAGTAGATAAATAGGTACTGCTCCGGTGGGAAGGTAAATGGCGTTTCCGTGTGCTGCTCTGTTTTGCCAGAAGTGGCTTAGTCATGCTGGCCACATGATCTGGAAGCTGTACGCCGGCTCCCTAGGCCAATAAAGCGAGATGAGCGCCGCAACCCCAGAGTCATCTGTGACTGGACCTAATGGTCAGGGGTCCCTTTACCTTTAAGAAGGAATGAATGTGAGTAAATGAAGATAAAGAAACAGACTTAGTGTCAGTTTATTCATTACTCAGTTAATTCGCACCACATACTTTCAACACAAATTTATGTTCCCAGGGCCACCTAACAGAGTAGTAAGAAACAAGAGTTGCACCTTAATAACATACTGATTATTTCATACATACATTTATTTCATAAAATTTATATACAGTTTGACTGTAAAAAACCAAAAACAAAACCCTCTCAAAGTGGTTTACAAAAACATAAAACAAGAAATCAAGAAAAATCTGCAAAGCAGACCAGCCAGCAGTAATGGAGCCTGAAACTAGCATTTTACCTAATACCAATGGTTTCAGAACTTTTACCCTTTGTAACTAAGCAACATTTTGACTGCCTGGGCATCTTTTCTGACTGCTTTATGGAGCCACACATGAACCTGACCTTTGAAAAGTTTTGTAAGTAAACAATTTTATGACTTACCAAGTATGTGGTCTATCTCTGTGCTAGCAATGTGGGATAGTTTGGAAATAGAAGAGGACATTTTGGGGATCACTAAAAAGGCGCATTTTAAAGGTCTCACAGCCTATTTTTCCAGCACTTTACTTTTCTGCTTGTTTTGTGATGTTAAATCTCTGCTGGGGTTCTCCCACCAAAGAGTACTTGCCCCAAACGTGGGTCTTGACTTTCAAGATTCCAGCGCATTCCTCCTTATGTTGTTGTTTTTTTAATTGCCACTGTTAGCAGGCTGCTGCCCCATCTCCTTCTTCTCCCTGGCTGAGCCTTGCTCCAAGAAAAGGAAAATGAGGTACATTGCTGTAGTGAGGTAATAATAATATAATAATAATTTTTTATTTATACCCCGCCCTCCCCAGCCAAGGCCGGGCTCAGAGCGGCTTACAAGCAATAATAAAAACAAGATGAATGATTACAAACTTAAAAACAAAAATAAAACACAACAATTAAAATAATGGAACATAGGTAGGCTGGGTAAGGTGGCCCAGAAAGTGCCTGTGCCACTCCCTTAGTTTTGCCACAGCAACTAAAAAGACAACTTAAATGGAAAAATACTTGTAGCTTCAATTCCCTTCTACAGTGGTACCTTGGGTTACAGACGCTTCAGGTTACAGACTCTGCTAACCCAGAAATAGTGCCTCGGGTTAAGAACTTTGCTTCAGGATGAGAACAGAAATTGCGAGGTGGCAGCGGGAGGCCCCATAAGCTAAAGTGGTACCTCAGGTTAAGAACAGTTTCAGGTTAAGAATGGATCTCCAGAACGAATTAAGTTCTTAACCTGAGGTACCACTGTACATTTGAACAGCTCTTTTAGCTGCTGCAGCATAGGCTGCCTCTCCCACAATGTCTCACTGTGGGAAAAGCCTTCCTGGATCCTTTCTTAGAGTGAGGCTCAGGCCTCCTTAGGAAGTGGCAGCTGTCTCTGAGGAAACCTCTCCAGCACCTGGGGTGGTGCGAACTGCCCAAAGAGAGGGATGGGGAGCGCGGCGCCCATAGGGAGGGATGGGACAGGGGCGCGGCACCCACAGGAACAGGACAGGGTGTGCGGCGCCCATTACTGTCCCCCTCCGTTGTTTGCTCACCTGCTCTTTCCTGTCCTCTCCCCTGCCTGCTTCTTTCAGCTGGGAGCGTGGGGTAATGGCACCCTCCCCAACTCCTGACCCAGGGGCCGGCGATGCGGCTTGCGGGTTTTCTCTGCCATGGAGGCCAGGCAAGGGGTGTGATCCAGCCCAGCGGCCCGGCCGGGGTGTGTGCTCCACCGCAGTGCCCAGGCCGGAGCGTGCTCTCTGGCCCAGCTGTGGTGTGTGCTCTGGCCCAGCGGCCTGGCCAAGATCAGGCCCACCCAGGATTTTGTCAGCTCCCCACTCAGTGATGGCACTCAGGGCGGACCACACCCACCACACCCCCTTGCTCTGCCTCTGTGTGGTAGCAGTGAAGAGCCTAGCTCCATCTGGCTAGGTGGCTGCTTTCAGACCAGCCAACTCACTCAGTAATGAGGTGAGAGGGTAAGGGAATTTGGTGAGGGCACCAAATACCCAGACTCAAGTGCCCTCCACCTGAGACAATCACACTTCTTTGCCTCATCATTGGACCAGCCCCAGAGACAGAGAAAAGTGAATACAATGAAGTATCAAGATTCTGACAGCAGAAAGTCTACTTTCTTTTTCTGCCACGCTTCATCTGCAGCATGTGAGGTGATCCTGTGCAGCCCATCATAACAAAGCAGAGCCTTTCTTTCTCTCCTGCCCATCTGACAAGCTCTTGAGTAATTTATTGTGCGAACACTGGAAAATAAGTAACATTTGCAATTTGTGTCTGCCGGAGACACATCTCCCATTAGCCTTGCTTTTTAGCCTTTCTGTTTTGTTGTAGGAGAACCTACCTCAGTGGCCTCGTTAGCATCAAAAATGTAACTTGGCACATATCACTTTGAAACCTTTTAAGCTGATTTACTGTGAAGTCACCTCATTTGATTTGGGTGGTAATGATGCCAGAGAAAGCTTAGGAGATTTCAGAAATGAGGACAAAGGAAGACAGCCTTTCTGAAGACTCTTTCCTGAAAGCGGGAATGGAGAAACAGAGGCTTGCAGGTCAAGCCAGCAACGTGTGTCCCTGTTTGCCCAGGATAGTCCTGGGAAGGGCTCAACTTGCAGGAAGAGCATATGTGCGCACTCTCTCTCTCTCTCTCTCTCTCTCTCTCTCTCTCTCTCACACACACACACACACACACACACACACCTCTTTTAATCTCTTTTTCAGTGTTTCTTTTTAAGAAGATTTCCATTTTTAAAAGTCCACGTAGAAATGTCTATGGGATGGACTTGCTTTTGGGTGCATGTAATCTTGGGATGAAAACAGAATCCGGCTGTTTATCCACCCAGTACCTAATATACTTAGCAATGCAATACGGCAATGTTGACCTTTTGTTACACCTGGTCTTACCTTGCAAAGAAGCTAAGCTCTTACAAAGATCTCCATGACCTGCCACCAGAAGCTCTGAGATGCTTGTTTACTGAGATTAGTTGTTCAAGTTGTTAGGCTATATTTTTTTTCCCAGCTCAACTCAGTTCTTTGCAAATTTTCTCAATAGAAAACAAGTCATTTTGCCACACAGAATTGCTCTCTTTGGAAGCTGGTTGGGCAAAAACAAAGCACCTTGTAACCCAGAGATGCTCCTTTGGAAGCTAAGCAAACCTTTCTAAAATGATGGGGGCAGTTTAGTATTAGAAACTTTAGGTGGTCTTAGAGGGCATCTGGTAGCATAGATAAGAAGTGGAGTTTTTGTTGTCTTTTGGCTTCTTTTAATGGACCTCAGTGTCTTTACCCCAATTTGTGAACCAGAGTCCTATATGTGCTTATCACTGGTCAGCATGCAAACCTTTTCACACTTCAGCAGCTAGTTAGCAGACCTTGGTTTTGATCGCCCCCTGGGAGTTGGCATTGCCAGCAGTTACACTAACCCAAGCAAAGATTTATTTATCTCTCTTGGCACTACCTTTTTGCCGAAGCAGACTGACATTTTATTTGATAGGAACATCAGTGCCTGAAGTTTTACAGTTCCAAGTTTGCGGCACGGGTCATTGAGTCATAAGATGTGAAACATCTGTTTGCATTTGCAGTAAAATGTCTAACTGAGACTTCTTAACATGGCTCATGAAAACAGGAGCAAAGATTGGAAAGAGCTGCTGGGGTCAAGTGCAGCGTTGTGACCATTCTTTAGTCTGGGGAGGATTGAAAATGGCTTGTAAGAGCATCCAACCAATAGGTAGATAATGGCCATTGTAGCAGAGATATGCCAGAGAGGGAAATGGAGGCAATTTACAAGGGTTAACGGGGGACGTGATACAGGTACGAAGGAAGTGGAAGGCTTAAAAAAAACCAACAACACTCCAAAGACAAGAGGCTGTCAGTAGATATATTGAAGGTGTTCAGGCTTGGACATTAGACAGTTTCAAAAGGAAAGGAGTTTTATTCATGCGTATTGGCTTTGGAGAGCCAATTTAAATATTCAGATATAGCAGGCCATACGATCCTTTTGTCTTGTGTGAAAAGTCTAATGAAGCAGGAATACAGCTGAAGAGCACAGCTAGATATAGACCAAAGGTATAGCATCTTTCTTCCTTCACTTACCAACCCGATGTTTCTAGGAAAGCCCACAGAAAAGGGCTGCAAATAGCCCTCAATGGACGGCAGTGAATTCTGGAAATAAATTTGTGTAAAGGATACCTCTTAAACTATCTGTCCTAGGTCATTTGGCAATAGAATGCAATGGAGGGCTATGAGTTTTTAGTATCACAAAACAGATTCAACGTGCATTTTAGAATTCAAAGGATGGGGGAGTGCAAGCAAGGATGCACATTTTGACTAAACACAGGGCAAAATGTCCAATCAGTAAGAACTATTTTTCTTATACTGGGTCAGATCACTGATCCATCTAGTTCAATACTGTCCACACTAACTGGCAGCTGCTCTCCAGGATTTCAGGTTTGGAATGTTCCCAGCCCTGCATGGAAATGCCAGGAATTGAATCTGGGACCTTCTTGCATACAAAGCACTGAAAGCAGATACTCTACCACTGCGCTACAGCCCTTCCGCATGGAAGTGACTGCCTTGAGAGGTGACAAGTGCTTCTTTGATTGGAGGTATTGAAGTAGAAACTCTGGGTGAGCACTCTGTCAGGGGTGCTATACTTGCATCCTGCCCTGCAGATCCTATGTTAAGCAAGGCTGGGGGGAGCTGACTAAATTAAATATATGGTTCCTTCCAACTCTATGATCCAATGAACTGCATGTCAAAGTTCTCAGCATGTGGGAAAGTAGCAGGTCATGGAACAAGAATCTAAACTAGGGGACAAGTTACATACTATGTATAGCCCCATGATACTTTCTTTGGATCTCCACCACCATCTACCACCACAAACAAAGCAGTTGGCGAGGATGCTATTGATATAGAAGGCTACTATGTGTGTTTGAGGAAGGATGAGCTGTTTAAACATCTCTCTTGAGCTGTTTTCACTGAAAAATCTCTCCCAGTGACTTCTACCCCATAAGCAAAAGGCAATGAGTAATTCTGTCACTAGGGTTCATCTAATGAAGGAGACCTGCATTTGATGTGCAGGATTGCAGCATACAGTGTTTCAAGGCACTTAAGCTGACCCTGAGATTGTTTGATACAGTAGGACATGGATAGTGGACAGCAGGACAGATCTGGTTGGGGGATAACTTCCAGGGGTGACATGTCTATGTTGGTGGGGGCCGGAGAGGCAAAAGTGGCCAGAATATAGGATGTAAAATGGTACATTGTTTGCGAGGCTGCTTTCCAGCTGTGCAGGTTTTCTCCCCCAGGCAAGCAAGAAGCATTATCAAGAGTTCAAGGATACACTCCAGCCAGGAGGAAACATCTTAGAAAGGCATATGTCAGGACAAGCAAGGTGGCATGACCTAGGGAAGGGTGTGTGACCTGGGGAAAGACCTAGATAGAGCACAAATAAGCCTAGAGGGCTGCTTGGAACCTCCAGGCCTGAGGTTCCCCAGCCCAGCAGTAAAAAGGGATGGCTGGATCCTAACAGCATAAACCACTTTAGGCCTGTTCTGGAAAGAAATATACCTTGGTTACTCTGCACTAAAAGGAGTAGTTTTACACCATTAACCTACAGTTCTGTGTCATAATTAGGGGCACCAGAGAATTCTGCTGAAAATGGAGAAGTGAACGTGGTACTTGCTGCAGTTTGCATGATCATCTGTGGTCAGGAACAGAAATCAGTCAAACGACTATGATTGGCATTTGTTCACATCAACATTGTCATTTCCTGAAAGTCTGCAAACCATACATAATTAGTGTGGAGGGATTTTTACATTGTTTTGGCAGTTCTTCTACATTGAAATTAATGTAAGTTACATAAATAATTGTGTAGTTCATGTAACATATATATTAATTTGTGGACAGTGAGATGAATAATGTATTTGATGGAAACCAAACTGCAGTGGAATAGAAACAGCAGTGACTGTGATGAATACAGGTCAGTTTGGAGTTTGCTGTCATTGCTACTAATCATCAGAAGGATCCATACGGTGTGGTAAAGAAGTTAAATTTAGACTGGGGAGACCTGGATTCAAATCACTATGAAGCTTAGGAGTAGGTGTCCATATGCCAGATCATCATCATAACCTAACCTACCTCACAGGGTTGTTATAAAGATAAAAAAGGGGGGCTGTGTATACTTCCAAGAGCTCTTTGGAGGAAGGATGGGATAAAAATGTAATAAAAGATCTTTATAGAGCATGAATCCTCCTCAGTTAAATCATTATGTATCTGTCTTTGTTCTGTTCTTCCTTTTACTTTCTGAACTTTCATCAGACATTGCTCATTCTACAGCTTCAATCCAATCTTTGCAGCTTTAAGCGCTAGACGTTTTCTTTTCTTTTTGAAAGAAAGCAGCAATTTTTCTGGATGATGAATTCTGTGCCCAGTACAAAATGTTGCACTTGTGCAGAATTGATGATTTATATTCAGCCATGGCTGGAAACAGGAGCTGATCCACATGACACTTATTTGAATCTTTGACTTTGTGTTTGGGCAAAAAAGCTCAGCGTATGTGATGTAACCCCTGGATCACTCCGCTACACGGCTTGTGATTTGCTACCCCTGAAGCAGTGGCACAATTGGGTAATTTAAGGCTATGGACAAAATAGTGTTTCAGGAAGTGCCATCCTTAGATGGACTGTGTATTACTTCACTTACTGATAAGCCCAGCCTGACTGCATTGGAGGGATGGGGGGCTTCCTGATCATTGTGCAGAGTGGGGCCCTAGACTTCTGCCACAAAGTTCTGCCTTGACAGCACCATGGTTCTGAATAAAAGCTTGGGACCAGAATACCTATGCGGTTGGACCTTGGTGCTATGGCACCCTGTTCAAGACCCAAACTTGAGCACCCCCCCCCCAGGTATTCACACTGCCTTTTGAAAGCTGGGTAAGTGAGACATAGGGCTTTGCTAAGGAGGCATGTGGCAAACAACCCCCTCTTGAGATGTGAATGCTGCAAACTGCACTCTCCCCATCTACACCCAGGTTGTAAATATGTGTAAAATAAACTATATTTCTTAAAGACCTGAGAGTCTCTGCTGCATCTTGGTTCCCAATGGAAACATGACCCCGGGTAAGTGCCTGGACCCCCCTGGAATCTTGCTACTTACTCAACAGAGATTGTGGGTGGCACACAACCTTTGTAATACTATCTTAGCCAAAAGGCTGGTGTCCTTTGTGACAAGCCATTGTCAATGCTTGAAGAGCTGAAGAGTGCAGCAGAGCCAGGAAGTCAAAGTCACAGCCCAAATGTTAAGCCTTTAAAGCCTTCCTGTCTAGAAGGACTCAGCGGCCAAGCTGCATGGGTAGGGGCAGCTGAAATCTTGAGACTACCAGGAAGGTGCTCCTGTTCACAGTTCACAAACCTGAGGATTTGTGGTTCTCTGGCCCCAGCATCTCCTGATAGCTCACATCAAACTTTAAAGATGATTGGTTTGGCTCTGCTTCCTACTTCGGGGCTTGAACAACGACTGTACTAGCTCTACCCAATCTCCCAACCAACTGCTAGAATGCCATTGTAAAAAATCAACAATTTGTGGTCTGTTGTCTCCAGGCACTGGGCATTTGGGTAGCATTTGATGAAAGATGTATCCCATCCATCTGCTGCAAATATGCTGGATTCATCAGTACCAGCAATGGAGTT
Organism: Podarcis gaigeae; assembly: GCF_964106915.1. Classification (NCBI taxonomy): domain Eukaryota; kingdom Metazoa; phylum Chordata; class Lepidosauria; order Squamata; family Lacertidae; genus Podarcis; species Podarcis gaigeae. The sequence continues at coordinate 34,081,016 of NC_139691.1, forward strand.
CTTCCTGATGACATAGTTGGTTGAAGCTGGAGAGACATGAAATCTGGATCTAAAGTTTGTAGAGCTGTCAGCAGAACTGCAGAAAGTAGATGCTCAGGAGCTCTTTTTGTACACAAATGAGTTCTGCAATTCTCACAGTCAGAAGAAGCTTAGACAGAATACATAGAATTACTGATGCACGTTGATACTTGAGAAGCTTTCTCCCCCCTCCCCCCAAAATTGGTGCACTATTAAAGGAAGGGATGGGTAACTGGTAGTAGTAAAGTAGTGGAAATGTGTATTGAAGGACAGGGAAGCTGTGGCCCTCCAGATGTTGTTGGACTACAACTCCTATTTGCCTGAACTAGCATGGTCAGTGGTCAGGGATGATGGGACTTGCAGTCCAACAACATATAGAGGGTCACAGTTTCCTCATCCTTGACTTGGATAGTGGGACCAGGTGGTATCATAATGGTCATCTCTGCCAATAACCTATGTGCATTTGCTTCAAACCCTGAATTGGATGGTGGAGGTTGGAAGCCTACACACATTGATTGATTTATAGGGAAAGGGGTTTACATGGAGCATCAGCATAAAGATATGAAGAGCTTTAGACTATCAATTTACACCCAAAATCCCTTATGTCCATTATTTATTGTAAGCCACTTCAGATCTCTTTTGAGGAATAACGGCCATAAATCTTATAAATAAATATTGTGTCTCAACTTACCATGCCACTGAAAACTCTTCTAAAAAGCTGTTCTCTGTGAATGGCATGAAAAATCAATACTGAGAGTGATGGTAGATCATTCAGACAACTGGTTAACCCCACATGCCTGCAACCTGAGCTGGGCACTTTAAATTGTCATTTGTTGCAAAACAACCCCCAGTCTGTCTGGGAAGTAGCCCCAAGGGTCTTCAGTTTGAGATGCTTGCCTAATTAATGGGTGCCTGCTAATTGATGTCTGTACAGTCTTCAGCTGATCCTTTCTGATTTCTATCTAGGGTGGTCATGGGCTCTACTTTTCAGACTCTCTATTTTGGAGGGCAGTGTCGTAATTTAAAGAGTCCTCAATTTGACAAGCTTATCTGGTCTAAGCCTGGTTTAAAGACAAAACAAGCCTAAGAAGAGAGACTTGCAGGAGCCCTGGAGTTCACCATCAACACTTTATCTGGACAACAAATACAGCAGAGGCCCATTAACTTACTCACTAGGGTGAGATGTATTAATATTTTTTAAAAATGTATTTATATCCCAAGTTCAGATTCAAAGCAGCTTACAACATTTAAAAACGTTGTTGTTGTTGTATTTTAAAAAACAATGAATCAACATAAATGTAGAACCAGCAATTAAAGTAGTGTTTGCATGACAGTAGCTCAGTGATCAGCATGGTCTGCACCTTAGTTTTCAATGGTGTGTCTGAATAGGAAGATCTTAGCCTTCTGGCTGCAGGAGAGGGAATTCCACAATATGGCAGCAGCCACAGAAAAGGCTCTCTCAAGTGCCACCACCAGATGTGCTGAGATAAAGTGCTCACCTGGTTAATTCAGCACCTGGGAGATACGATCTTTCACTTAGGCTGGGCCCAAGCCATTGTACTGTATTTCTATTATAGCAATTATAGCAATATTAATTCTAAATTGGCATGCACACATATAAGTTAGCATGTGCAAATTTTATGCAAATTCATGTCCTGTTTGTACCTAGTAACAAACGGCATTGTTCTCTGCAGCCGGGGCAGGAAAAAAGAAGACACACACCCAGTGGGAACCAAAGGATCAGTGCCGCATAACAATTATGCACAGTCACGGCCCCACAACAGCCCCTGTGACTGAGCACCTTGATAGCTGGATGAAATGAAGAGATGTTCAGGGGTGGGGGAAGAAGAATGTAGTGTTTGGAGCATCTTGGAGAAAAGGTGGCGGGGCTGCCAGTGTTGTTTTGTCTGGAGAAATATAACCTGCACCTGCCTATTGGAAAAACTTCATAAAGCCAGTAGAATCTGTCAAGGGAACTTGCCACCATGATATATCAGGTGCATGTCCTGGATAATTTGCTATCTTTGTGAGAAAGCAGTATGCTGTGGAAAGCCATGTTTTGTTCCTGGGCAGCTGCTCTGCTGCTTGGTACCATCTCTTTAAAAGGAACTCCCCAAATCTGGGAATTAGTTAAAAGGGACAGCATTAGTTTGTACATCTGTCTGCTGTGCTCAGCCATTCTGAAATGCATCCCCTTCTCCCATGCCTTGGTTCCCCTCATGAAGCAGATGCCTCCCCACAGCTGTCTAAGTCTCCTCCTGTCCAAGGTTTTCACCAAGAAATCAGAGACTGTGTCTGTGCATCACTAATCTTTCCTCCACCCTTTTCATGCCTCTTCTGGTTCTGGGAGACAAGAGGGACCAAGGCATAGATGGGGATGCTCCAGCCTAAAACCATTTACCGTATATCAAGACTCCATTTATATCAATTTACCCTGAATCACCCCCTCCCCATATTTTGTGCTAAAGGTTAGGATTTGGCGGAGGTGACAGTGGCTTCTCCACTTAAGTTGGAACCTTCCACCAGCAGTTCTTTCATTGGGTGTTTAGGAGACAGTGTGCTGGCTGCTTTGGCTGGCAGCAGAGGAAAAAACCTTCCCCTTCTGCCCCATTTGGTGTGAGTCGGCAGTGCTTTGGAAGCCCTGTACTGCTGCTTCTCTGCTGGGGATTAGTGTTATTCTGCCCATCAATCTAATCAAGTAGATTAATTGATTTTTTAATAAAAATATATATGATTGATTAAAAAGGTGCATCCATTAATTTGGACAGTAGACATTTTGCACATTGCCTGCTATGCTATTTGTGAGTACTGTATCTGAATCTGTTTGGAAGATCTGGTGCTACGTGGATTTCCATAATGAATTGACAGCCAACAGGCACCTTATGGAAAGAAAATGATTGCATGAATCAGACCTTGGAGGATTGCTTAGGTCTCTAGTTTCATTCCGCCCCCCCCCGCCCCCCTTGCATTTACGTTCCAGCTAGTTACAGAAATAATACGATTTACCATTATTGTCATGGCGATCCACCTTGATTTAGTGGTGGAATTACAATGATGAACTGTGCTTAATTATGAATATTAACAGGCATCCAAAATATAATCGGCTGTTCATCAAATACTCTCACTTTCTCTGTGTGTGTGTATTTGTATGAAAAGATGATAATTTGAAAAGCTGAGCTGAATTATTGTGCTCGTAAAATTAAAACATGTTTGTTCAATCTGGGACACACTGATCTTTCATCACTCTCTTCCATTCCTCTCGGTGTATGGTCCGTCCCCCCCCCCCCCGTGATATTTATTTATGTATTTGTTATGGGTTGCATCCAGCTAAACTTTATTCAGGGTAGATCCACTAAAATCAATGAGCCTAAAGTAGTCATGTCCATTAGTCACTATAGGTCTACTCTGAGTATGACTAATGATGGATAGAACAGTTTGGGCTGCATCCAATGCTAGTCCTACTTTTCTGCATCTCCCTTCCCCTCTACACTACCGTTTTTGATTTGCATGGTGGGCCCTTTTCTTTCATACCTTCTTTACCCTTCCTTTTCATGTAGCAAGCTGGGAGAAGATACACTCTTTCTGGGGATGTATGAAAGTTTTGATATTTGGGGATGCCAGCACAAATTGTTTTGATCCAGCTTGGGGTGGAGGGAATAATGCAGTTTAAAGGGAAATCTATCTAATCTCCATTTTCCAAAACAATACATGAACTGAAACAGAGCCATCATTACAAATAACATATGAAAATAATTACGTTGGGGGACATTGCTTTGCAAAAATGGGTATATATGGCAAAATTGCAAACAAAGATGCATATTGGGAGAAATTTGTACTAAAATGCTGATGCGATGATTTTTTATTTTTTTTTAATGCAAACTGATGAGAAATGTGGCCAACTGAACTTAAGTCTAGAAAAACTGAAGTTGACAGAACTACCCATCTTTAAATCCACCCCTCCTGGACTAATGTGTGATTGGAACTAAGTGCTGGTGCAGTTCTTGACTGGGTTAAGAGCATCTAAAATACATTTTGAAATATGCATTTTGAGATAAAATACATTTTAGGAATAGTGTTTCAAGGGAAAATGCTATGTAAAATGTATTTCAATTTAAATGTGATTTTTTTTTTCTGTGTATGCAGATTAAAATAAAAGGATTAATATGGAAATGGATGGAAAGGCTGTCTGAGTGAACACATGCCAAAGTGATTCATCCTGGAAACAAATTGATTCATCCATCCCCAGCTCTCTCTGCCTTGAATAGGCGCAGAACTGAAAGCAACCTCTGAGGATTCTGACGACTGGAGCTAAGGATTGGCGGGAAGGCACAATACAAACGCACTAGGGTCAATCTGGGCCTCTTTATTATTGAATGGGGGGTGTCAAGCGTTAATTAGCCTCTTCCATTTAACTTAATGGCAGAGGAGGAAAATGGGAGAAAGGTTAATTATAAAATCAAAATGTAATAAAATAGGAGCATCCTCAGTATTGGAGCAAACTAACTGATGGATGTTTCAAACCATGAGCAGAAACCAGAGGAAAAAGAATAATAGTAAGAAATGATACAATAAGCTATTTATAGCCAAGGTTACTGGAGGGATTTTTAAAAGACCAAGGAGACAATTAGTATTTATTTCTTGTATAACCCGCCTTATTGATAACAGCTCAAGGTGGCTGATTAAGGTTTAGAATGCAAAATAATCACCATGTTCAAACAATATAAAATCCAAAATGGAAATAACTACCAGGTTTGTCACTCAATTAAAGATGTATTTGGTAATTAATTGTGTGTGTTTAGTTGATTGATTGATCAATTAATTAAATCTGCATACATTTGCATATGAGGAAAAATTGTTCTAAGGAAGAAAGCAAACCACACTTTTTTTGTAGATGAAACATGGATGTGTCTCCTTGGGGCATTCTCTCAGAAGAGGCATTCTCCATTCCTTCTAGGAATAAAAAGGTCCTTTTCCTTTTCTTAATTATTATATGATTTTGCCCTTTTAAGATAGGCTTCATCCAGCCAGGTCCTACTCATAATTAGGGATGTCGTGGAATTCTCACAGGAACAGAAGCTGAAATTTTCAGAGTTCACCAATCTTGATCAGTTCTCCCCCCCCTCCCCCAATGCTGGTGATTTGTATAAAAAAACAAGACAACCTGAACTTCAATGCATAGTTTGGCCTTCAGATGGCTTTAAATGGGGCTTGTTTAAATTCATGGAGAGTAGATCTGCCAGCTTGTTGTATCTCTCTTGGCTCATTAGGACTTTGAGGCCCAGAGAGGCAGTATGACATGAGCAAGAGTGGGAGATGGCCGTTGCCTTGAGGGTTTCAAGTCCTACTCATGGTTGCTTATATGGGGGAGCCAGTGTGGTGTATTGATTAGTGGATGATATTGGCCAAGTCACCATCTCTCTCAGCCCTGAGGTATTACAAGGTTGTTGTGAGGATAAGAAAAGTAGGAATGGGGCTGGAATTCAATGGCATTTCGCCTGACCCTCCTTATGCTGTGGTTTTAATATAAAAAGCCTTATCTTTCAACCTGTGAAGCAGAATGCATCATGCGTATGGGTTTTGCTCAGCCTCTGGAGCAATGCCCTTTCTGTTATGTAGTCTGATAGTGTTCGCTGGATTGAGTCTTAACCCCCCCCCCCCGTTTGTTTAACCTAAATTCTGTTTGCCAGAAGGGCAATGCTTTCTCCGAGCGACTTGACCGCCTGCCTGCCATGGGTCTGATGAGTATTTGCAGTGCTTCTCATCTTACGAGCCAAGTGTTTTCACGGAGACAATGGCAAGAAATTAAGAATGGCACATCACGATCATTTATATCATGTGCATCTCCGAAAGTTCATCAATTCATATTGCATTAGGGAATTTGTAAACGAAATGTGCTCTCATTTGGCAGAGTCCTCAGAGCAATTATTCTCCAGCTGATTTAGTGCACTTGATAAAAATAAAGGTTAAGGAAGATGGTAATTGGGATATATATATATATATATATATATATATATATATATATATTTGAAGAAAATGATAAGAGGAAGATTATTTATAAGCTTCAAGAACATTAGCCTCAGGGATTAAAATACCCCCCCACTCCAACTTGCCCTCATGCCCTTTCCCCACAGTCTGCAGAGAAAATTCCCATCGTGCCAAGTCACTAGCTGGGTTAAAAAGCCATCCATCATACATCACTTATAGGACCTGTAAGAAAATGTTACAACATGAGTTGATCCTTGCTCAGGATTTCAGTCACTCCATCCCATTCCCTCCCCCCCCCCAACAGTAATTTTTTCATGGCCACTGAGCCTACTTGGTCTGCATTAGGCTCTATTTGAGATCCTCCCACATTGGATTTTTCCCTAAATATTTTTTTTAATGGTTCTGCAAACATTGAGGTTTCTCTAAGCCTGCTGTAATATCTCTCTGGTGTGTAGATGGTGTCATTCTGGTTACCTAAGCAAAGGCACTCAGAGCCTGATCACTGGAAAGAGACAAGAATGAAAAGGACCCAAATTCAGCTAGCTTGGTTACTTAGGCATTGCCCAAAAAGAAAATAAAAAAGAAAAAAGAAAAGGCAGACTAGGGCACAGATCTGCATAAAAATTTGCATATGCTTATTTATATGTAGATATGGAATTTAGGAAGAATTAGTGTAGCTTAAATAAACAGCACATGGTGGGAAAGACTGTGCCCATGGGGCTTATGTACCCACTTAACCTGCTGCCCAGGTGGTGTTGATGGGCAATTTCAAGACCTCAGCACACCAGCTCTTTATCATTAGATTGGAATTAGACCAGAGTGCCCTTCAAACAGAAGATGAAACAACAGCCCAGAAAAGTACAACTGAGAAGTGCAACTGAGTTCATATTTCTTCCATCTATTTATGGGAAAGGCTGTAGCTCATTAGCAGCGCATCTGCCCTACATGAACAAGGTCCCAAGTTCAATCCCTGGCATCTCCAGTTTAGGGATGGGAATGTCCCTGGGGAGCTACTGCCAGTCAGTGCAGAGCAGAAAGTACAAAGCTAGATGGATCCATGGTCAGATCTGACAGCTTCCTATCTTCATCTGTGTAACCTTTGCAGCCGCCAAGAATACTGTGGTAACTGGTTTGAAATGACATATATATTCAAAATACGATCAAGAAAAAATTCTGGAATGAAAAGAAGGAGAAGATATTGGAAAAAATAAGAGATGGAGAGAAAAAACTAAGATCCAGGCCAAAGTCGAAGGAGGTGCTGAGAGAAGTGAAATTTTTCCAAGCACAATATTTGAAACTGATAAATCAAGAGGTGGAATGGAAAATTAAACAAATGAAACAAAGATCCTTTGAATCAGCAAATAAGTGTGGGAAACTGCTAGCATGGCAGTTGAAAAAGAGACAAAAACTTAATACTGTTACAAATCTAGAGATTGAAGGGAGAATGGTTCAGAAACCCGAGGAAATTAGAAAGTGCTTCCAGAGATATTTCAAAGAACTTTATTCACAAGGGCCACAGAAAGATTCGGAGGTGGACCAATTTCTTAAAACCAACGGATTACAGAAAATACCTCAGGAAATGAGAACAACCCTGAATAGTAATATCACACAGCAAGAAATTGAAAGCGCCATTCAGAACCTCCAATTAGGCAAATCTCCAGGCCCCGACGGACTTACCTCCAAATACTATAAGGTTTTGAAAGACTATTTGATACAACCTTTGTTGGAGGTCTGTAACCAGATTATGGAGGGGAGGAAGGCACCGGAAACGTGGAAAGAAGCCTTCATCACATTGATACCCAAACTAGAAACTGAAAAGACTCAGCTGAAGAACTACCGCCCCATCTCACTCCTAAATGTGGATTACAAAATTTTTGCAGACATTTTGGCAAGTAGGTTTAAAAAAGTGCTTAATGAAGTGATCCATAAAGACCAGGCTGGCTTTCTCCCTGGTAGGCATTTGTTTGGCAACACAAGAAACATTATCGACATTTTGGAACTTTTACAAACAAAACTAAACACTAGAGCGGTGTTAATTTTTATTGATGCGGAGAAAGCCTTTGACAATATTTCCTGGATGTTTATGAAGAAAAACTTGGAAGGGATGGGAGTGGGGCGGGGGTTTGAAAATGGAATAGAAGCAATATATTCAGAACAAAAAGCGAAATTGATAGTAAACAATGTGGTGACAGAGGAGTTTAAAATTGAAAAAGGGACACGGCAGGGGTGCCCCCTATCCCCCCTATTGTTTATTTCAGTTCTGGAGGTGCTATTGAACATGATTAGAAAGGACCGGTTGGTACAGGGAATTGAGGTCGGAGTGAAACAATATAAATTGAAAGCATTTGCAGATGACCTGGTATTAACATTGCAGGAGCCTGTCTCTAGTACTAAAAGAGTGTTAGAATTAATTTCGGACTTTGGTCGGGTGGCGGGATTTAAGCTGAACAAGCAAAAAACTAAGGTTATAGCAAAAAATTTGACAAGTACAGAAACAGATGAGTTTGTGAAAGAAACAGAATTAAATGTGGTTAAAAAAGTAAAATACCTAGGGGTGTATCTGACCTCCAAAAATTTGAATCTGTTTAAGGACAACTACGAGAAATGTTGGTTAGAAATCAAAAGAGATTTGGAAACATGGTCAAGATTGAAACTTTCCTTGTTGGGCCGAATAGCAGCTATAAAGATGAATGTATTGCCAAAAATGCTATTTTTGTTTCAGACCCTACAGGTCGTGGACAAGGTGGAATGCTTTGGAAAGTGGCAGAGGGATATTTCTAAGTTTGTTTGGCAGGGCAAAAAGCCCCGAATAAAGTTTAAGATACTAACTGATGCGAAAGAAAGAGGGGGATTTGCCCTGCCAGACTTGAGGTTATATTACGAAGCTGCAGCCTTCTGCTGGTTGAAAGATTGGATTTTACTGGAAAACACTGATGTCCTAGATCTGGAAGGGTTTGACAATGCTTTTGGGTGGCATGCATATTTGTGGTATGACAAGGTTAAAGTGCACAAATTGTTTAAAAACCACATTGTCAGGAGAGCAATTTTAATGGTCTGGACAAAATATAAAGACTCATTGGAGAGTAAGACTCCGAGGTGGCTCTCACCGGTGGAGGCCAAGGCACGTAAGAGACCTAATATGGAAGCCAATTGGCCTAAATATGGGGAAATTATTGAAAAGATTGGAGACAATTGGAGGTTGCAGAGCTTGGAAAAACTAAAAAACAAGGTGCGAGATTGGTTGCATTATGCACAAATTCAAGAGGTCTTTAAAGTAGATAAGAAGGTTGGATTCCAGGTGGAAAAATCGAAACTAGAGACAGAATTGTTAGAACCAAAAAGTAAACTACTTTCGAGAATGTATAACCTGCTGCTTAAATGGAATACTCAGGATGAGACAGTCAAATCCGCCATGATAAAGTGGGCGCAGGATTTGGGGCATAACATTATGTTTGAAGACTGGGAAAGGTTATGGAACACCGGAATGAAATTTACGGCATGTAGTGCCTTGAAGGAAAACATTATGAAAATGATATACCGGTGGTACATGACCCCAGTCAAGCTTGCTAAGATATATCACCTGTCTGATAATAAATGCTGGAAATGTAAAGAGGCGGAAGGGACATTCTTTCACCTTTGGTGGACCTGCCCGAAAGTGAAGGCCTTCTGGGAAATGATTCATAATGAACTAAAAAAGGTACTGAGATTTACCTTACCTAAGAAACCAGAGGCCTTCCTTCTGGGCATGGTGGACCGGAGAGTGTTTAAGAAGGACAGAACTTTTTTTATGTATGCTACTACAGCAGCAAGGATTTTGATTGCAAAATATTGGAAGACAAAAGATTTACCCACACTGGAGGAATGGCACACGCAGTTGATGGACTATATGGAACTGGCCGAAATGACTGGCAGAATCCGAGACTTGGGAGAAGAAACATTCGAGGAGGATTGGAGAAAATTTAAAGACTATTTGGAAAAACATTATAAGTTGTATGAATGTTAAAAAACGCACCTTTTAGGAAATTCTAGCTTCAGTAATGTTAAATTAAAGAAATGGAAATTAAGGTACAAGGAGTCAGAGATAGAATAATGAAACAACTTTATTGTGTTAAAATGAAAATGTACATGATTTGGGTTATAATACATTTGAAATTGGGTAACATGATAAAAAGGAAGATACAATAAGTATTGAAATAAGTTAACAAATTGCAGACGTTATGCATCACAGAGAATGCAGGGTTGGGAGGACGTGGGGAAGTCCAACAGATTTGGAAAAAAGAGTAAGAAAAATTTGTAACCTTTCTTTTTTACTTTTATAATACGTTCTTTATTCTTTTTTCTGTATTTTATAAAACTAATAAAAAATATTATTAAAAAAAATGAAATGACATATATATTAAGAGTGAGCTCATTGGTGTGGCTGTGTTTATGCAATGAAAATAGCACCATCTGCACACAAAAGGAATGCATAAGGAGGCTTGGGTGGAAAGTTTAGAGATATACACATACAGAGAAAAGCTGTAAGCAGGATACCCCCTAAAAACCCAGCTTGTTAAGGTTGAGCATTCACAGTGGTTATGGCATGCTGGCTGAATGTTGGGAGATGGAACATATGAAACTGGGGCATTTGGATGGAATATTCTGAAACAGTGCATGGCAAGCAGGCTGGAACCTGAACAGGAACATTTCACTTGGCAGCCTTTTGTTGCAAGTACCACTTTACTTACATTTATTTAAACACATTTATACAGTGCTTAGTACTTTAAAGATCTCCAAGTTGCACTTGTTGCAACTCATTCTCTGTTATCATGGGGTGCAGTTGGGGAAGCCGACAAATTCATCTAAACCAGAGAACAGGGCTGATTCTTTTCTCATTGTACTCATAGGGAATTATTTTGCTGACTCTAGAAGGAGCAAACTAGATGTCAGAGCTGATATACAACAAGAATTAATGCAAAATACAATAGGCCTCTGACTGGGATGGGGGGTGGGGGCTCTCTGGAGTCCAATAAATCATAGCAGTGAATTGATGTGAGCATTACTGGGGAATAGGGGATCATAAGAAAAAGCTGGTGGGAGAATAATTAAGGAGGAAATGATTGCTATGAGAGACCGTTGGGTCCAAACAAATCTCAGCCCATATGAGTGAAGATCAGGGTTATCTGAGTCTGTAGAAAGAAGGGAGATAGGAGGCTTAATAGGATATTATTAGACAAATCCAGGATGATTATATTGGTGGGTATTTACGCGTGTGTGTGTTTTCTTGTTGTTGTTTTCCTCAAAGGGGAGAAAAAAACTGTAGATTCAAAATTAGATACTTTTGGGCTTGGTTAAACATTCATCAGAATCAAGTGTTATAGCTTTTCCCAGGCTGTCCTATTTCAGGTTGCTGATGGAGAACGGCATGTTTGAATTCTATCCCCCTAAACAAAGCAAAACAAAAACAACTTTAACGTTGAAAAATCACTCAATTAAAAGGATTCATCTGTATTTTCTTGAACATTTTCCTATGTGTAGACAAACAGAAAGATAGGAGGCTTTTTGTCATGAGACCCATGGAGATGTCCCCCATGGAGGGATGGGGTGGATTTCAAACAGGTGGGTTAAGAGATCGGGGAATTGGGGTTAGACAACCTGGGGAGGAGGACAAGAGCAGGATGAGGAAGGTGAAATTGGGGCCTCAAGAACTGTCATAATTCAGTTGGTGGAGGGGGCTAGTGATCAAGAGAACCAGGATCGTGGGGAAGGTTTAAAGGGGTTGTCAGAGAGGTGTCCCAGCCCTGTGATATCAGGCACCTCTAGTTGGCCCACCATTGTTGGCCATTCCTGTCACTCCTGTCAGCCAGGAGCCTTCTCTGGGGGAGGTTCACAGACTCTCAAAATTGTAGAGTTGGAAGGGACCCCCAGGGTCATCTCGTTCAACCTCCTGCAATGCAGGAATATGAAAGTGGCCTGTATGGGGATCAAACCTGCAACCTTGGCATTATCAGCACCATGCTCTAACCAACTGAGAGTAAGTCAGATACTGAGACACGAGCACTGACATGAACAAACCTCACAAGCCAAGGTCACTTGCAGATGTTTCCTTTTGTTAGCCCAGACCAGAAACTCCAGTCATTTTGTTTGTGCCCACCCTGCTCTTCAAAGGAAGAGGCAGGAAGCATGGAGCTTGTTGGATCAATGTCTCAGCTTGTGCTCAGCCATTCTCATGCAATGTCGTTAAGCATTGGCTTGCCTGTGTATTGCTTGGATTTATGCATTAAAGTGTTTGGCAGAAACAGAAATCCAAGTCTGAGTTCTTCTTTCTGGAGTGAGGGCCAGGATACTTATACTTTTCACCTAGTTAGACCAATGACATCAGCTACATTGACTAGCAGCTCAAGTGATTGCTACACATGTCCTGCTTACAAGCTTTATTTAGGCAACTGGTTGATCACTGTGAGAACTAGATGGGCTTCTGGCAGGGAATCTCCCTCTACCAAGAGATGCTGGGGAATGAACCTGGGTTTTCTGCATGCAAAACCGATGCCCTACCATCCAGCAATATTCGAGCATGCAACTCCCTGCCACCCAGCAGCCTGGAATGATACAGTCCAGGAAAAGCTTTAGCACTTGATTGGTCTGAATACACAGCTTTGTTCTTTCCTTGTAGAAGATCCATTCAGTGATATACAGATGGAATTTGGAGGTTGACATTATGTACATGTGGCAAATGTAAAGCCAGGGGCAGAAAGGATAGTGATGGTTAGTAAACAAGAGCACTGTAGCTTGTGCCAGCCCAAGACAATTTGCTGTCTGAAGTGGATCACCCAAATAGTAATCCTCCATGCTAGGGATTTTAACATTTTAATATAGTATTGGCTAACCTCCAGAGGCTGCTAAACTATAACTCCAGTCATTCCTGACCATTGACCAGGCTGCTTGAAACTGACGGGAGTTGTAATTCAGCAGCATCTGGAAGGCAAAAAGTTAGCCCTAGTTTATTAAGGTGCTGTGCTGCACCAATCTACCTCATGTTTCACAGTTGTTCTGTGGTAGGTTTGGACCTGCTGAGAGATCTCCCAATTTCAGAATGTGTTCTGGGAATAGATTTTGGGTTGTGGATCTGAAATATACACCAACCCAATTGCTGGGATGATCTAGCATATACCCACAAGTAGCTTGCAGCTTCCCTGGACCCCCTTGCTTTATTCTTCTGGAAACAGCTGGGCTATTGTTTCCAGATGATCTCATTCCATTGCCCTTTCTGAATGTCACCAAAATGAGGGGAGGGTTTCATGGGATTCCTTTGGATAAATGACAGACAAATATAAACACACACAGCTATACAGAGCAGGGAATTGAAATGTCGGAGAAAGCTGGCTGCTTATGCCAGGAACTGTGTGCCTTGCAAGCAAGGTCAAAGCTCTTGGCCTGCTTAGAAGGAGTTTTAAAGCAGGCAGAGCCTCTGTCAGATCAAATCCTTGGATATTGCAGTCACGTTTCAGTGGAACTTCTCTTGACCAGGCCAATTGGTTATTGGGAAAAATCTTGAGTACCCTTGAGAGGAGATGGACTGTGATGGATCTAAAGCATGGATGGCTCTCCAGATATCCCATGAGCCCTAGCCAGAATTGCCAATGATCAGGGATGACTAGAGTTGTAGCCCAACAACATCCAGATGACCACAGGCTCCTCACTCCTGAACTATAAAGATCTGGAGGTCCAAGTGGTAAAATGCAGCTGGAATCCAGCCATGGATTGGATTTTTATACCCTGCCTGATTTTCTGCATCTTCTATTGTAATTTGTTTCCATTTGTTTCAATGGGTCATTTTTTCTTTCCTTATTGGAAAGTAAATTTCAGCTGCAGGGCCACAACAGGGTTCAAAGGATTAAAGCTCTCCATCCCTCATCCTAGGGTCCCAGCCTGGACTCCCCTCCCCCTGCATTGGTGACAATTGGTTAAAAAACAACAATAACCAACCATTGGGGAAGCAGCCCTTTCTCCAATGCTGCTTCTACAGCAGCCTCTTGGTGAACGGGAGGCACTGCTGGTCTCTTCCCACCCTTGATCCCAATGTAGATCTTTATTCTCCTCTTCTACCCTAGTGGGAGGGGAAGGGCATCATTTTGTGGTTTGCCTTGGTTGCTACCTGGGGGCAGGTGTGGTGGAAGAGGAGGCAGTGGTTTTGCCTTGAGGAGTCATCTCAAATATCAAGCCCGTGCAGCAGAGAGTCTGCTGTGATGCATTACTTTTAAATAATGTAAATATATTAACATTAGAGCAGCCTTCTCAATTCTCCAGTACCTAAACATTACATCATTCTTGGGAGCAAATGCAATTAGACATCATAAATATGAAAAATACAGGGACATTAACATAGAGAACCGCCAATGCATTGCTTTACTTGTCATGTAATTGAAAAACATTAAGAGAATGTGTGGCAGTTGTGCTTGTACCACAAGGAAATATCAAGACTAATGGGAAAGGACACATGCCTGTAAGCAAAACAGGCTACGTCAAAGAGGACTTAAAGGGGTGGGCAACCTGTGACTCTGGGGCTCAAGCTGATTTCATGCTGCCATGGTCCAAATTTGATGTGCGTTGCGAGGAGGGGAAATGTGGGGGGGGGGGAGGAGAGACAGAGAAAGGGAAGGAGGTCACACCTGTACCATATATTTAAAGCACTCTTATGCCGCTTGAACATTCATGGGGATGACTCCCCCTCCCAAAGGACCCTGGGAACTGTAGTTTGTTAATAGTGCTGGCTCGAGAGAGGCTTTTCATCTCACAGAGCTACGTTTCCCAGAATTATTTTTGAAGAGAGTTTAAGTGCTAAACTACTCTGGGAGCTGTAGCTCTGGGAGGGGAATAGAGGTCTCAGCTACAGTTCCTGGGATTTGTTGCCTGTTTAAACTGGTATTACAGTGCTTTAAATGAATGGTGTGGCTGTGCCCCAAGTCTCTGGGACCCATGAAATAGTAATGAGAAGTTCTGAAATCTCTTAGAATCATAGAATTGTTGGAAGGGACCCTGAGGATATACAGCTGTCCCATACAAGGATCGAACCTGCAACCTTGGCATTATCAGCACCATGCTCTAACCAACTGAGCTATCCGGGCTGCCTGCTTATTTGTCTGTCTGTCTATCTATCATCTATCTATATCTATCATCATCTCTTTCTATCTATCATCTCTCTACATTTGAATTTGCACATGGCATGGCATATATGCTAGCCCCTAGATGATTTGCTCAAATCCACAGATTCTGACATGCGGCAACAGTACATGAGGACCTCTGATTGGTCATCTTCCAAATAGAAGGTTGGGTCACACAGGGGGAAACCAGGAAAGTAATGCAGAATTGGGAGGGAGGCTTTGGATCATGATCAGCGCGCATGCTTCTGTTTACTCCCACTTGAATATATCTAAATAAATGCTCTGTGCTATCCAAAAACTTACATGCAGCATGGTGAACATTGGTGGGCCCCAACAAAAGCTATTTGTTTTGCTGCCACTATTTTTTTTTAAAAAAAAACCCACCCTGCTGTTTCTGCCATTTCTCTTTTGTCTAAGCTACTCTGGCTTTGAGCTGCCTCTTATGTCCCCTTCAGGGAAGCTTGTTGAGCCTCACTGTTTCACATCCAGCTCCCTGAAAATAGAATTGAAATCCTCCTGTTGAGGGCATTGGATTGACATTCCTGCTGTGTTTTCTCACTTCATAAATGTTTCAGGTTCCTTGATCTTCATTTTAACACTTGGAATATCAATCTAGGCATGACCATTGTTAAGCAAAGGCATCTTCTCAGGCTCTCCTTGATTGCAGAGAATGAATGAAGAAGAAGGGGAAGGGGGGGGGGAAGCTTTCAAGCTTCAAGGGCTGAGATGAATTATTTGAACTTCTGAAGGGGTTTCTCACCTTACGATAATAATGATTTGCCCTGAGGTTGCATGGTTTTTATTTGCTTTACAGGAACTTTTGAATCTGCAGCAGGACGTGCTTTTTGGTAAGAAGCTGGTAGCTGTTCCTCATGCAGTAGCCCCTGAGGAATTAAAATCCAAGATATTTATGGAAAGTGGGAAATTTAAGAGTGGACACCACTGATAAATAAAGGGCATTGATGTGATTACACTATTTCAGATGGGCTCATAGACTTATTGATTTTTTTGATTATTATTTTTTTACACTCCCCTTCTGCTTTTTCTCTTCTCAAACCCACTGCAAAAATATGACCAAGCAGGGAGAAGGGATGCTGGGCATTCATAAAGTTATAAATGGTATGTCGGGAGTAGATGAAACGCTAACACACTGACAGGGGAATCCAGTGCAATAGTTGTACTGGTAGCAACTCATTGCACAACAGATTGTGTGTCAAAGTTACCAGCAACTTGCTTATGCATTCTGTTGCACAACAAAAATTTGCTAGTGCAGAACAGTTTGCCGGTGGTGGCAGTTGCAGCAGCAGCGGGAGGCCCCATTAGCTAAAGTGGTACCTCGGGTTAAGAACTTAATTCGTTCTGGAGGTCCGTTCTTAACCTGAAACTGTTCTTAACCTGAGGTACCACTTTAGCTAATGGGGCCTCCCGCTGCTGCTGCAACTGCCACCACCACACGATTTCTGTTCTCATCCTGAAGCAAAGTTCTTAACCCAAAGTACTATTTCTGGCTTAGCGGAGTCTGTAACCTGAAGCATCTGTAACCTGAAGTGTCTGTAACCCAAGGTACCACTGTATACCATTAAGTGACTTTAACTTAGTTCTACATTGGATACAACCCAATGAGTTTAATTTGCAGCACAAACCTGTGCATGCCTATTCAGAAGTCAGTCCTATTATGTCAGATCCTAACTGGGTATAGGATTGCAGCCTTAATATGAGCTCTTTAAATGTATGATGTGGGCGTGAGATATAAGGAAACCAGCCTGATTTGCAGATCAGAATAACACTTCTGCAGTCAGGAAATGTGTACAATAAATGCATGTAGTAAGGTAAAATGTGGATAAATGTGCATTAGCTAGTGAAAACAACATAAAAATGCATTATTTTAGGGGAAATTGGTTTGCTAAAATGTGTATATTAGGCAATGTTGCACACAAAAATTCACATTAAAATGATGATCAGTTTTCACGAGGACTTTATTTTTAAAACTGAAAGCAGATGTGGAAATGTGAAGAACTGAATTGAAGATTGGAAAATGAGAAACAGGGTGAAATACAAATTGACAGATCCACCCATCTCTACCTAAAAAAAACCCTCCCCATTTTTGTGGGCATTTGAACCTAAATGTGCGTTCTGGTACATTTTGTGAGCTGAGAACCGTGCCACAAAATCTGGAGAAATGCAAAAAACACAGGGAAGCTGCAAATTCAGAGGACAGCTGTATTTTGGTCCTTATATTATTTCGGATTTGTGAAGCAGGCAGCTCACCTTTGAATGTGAACTGAATTCAAATTCTCTACCATCCCCACTTTTAGGATAAAATATATGCAAAAGCTCAGAGATAGGGAACCTGTGTGGCCCTCTAGCTCTTGTTGGGCTGCAGATGCCCGGACCCCTGACAATCAGATATACAGGCTGGGGCCAATGGCAGATGGAGTCCAAAAACATACGGAGGGCCACCAGCCTCCCATCCCTGTTTTAGGGAAAAGCATGCTCCTAGTGATGTATGGAAGTGAGAGCTGGACCATAAAGAAGGCTGATCGCTGAAGAATTTATGCTTTTGAATTATGGTGCTGGAGGAGACTCTTGAGAGTCCCATGGACTGCAAGAAGATCAAACCTATCCATTCTTAAGGAAATCAGCCCTGAGTGCTCACTGGAAGGACAGATCGTGAAGCTGAGGCTCCAATACTTTGGCCACCTCATGAGAAGAGAAGACTCCCTGGAAAAGACCCTGATGTTGGGAAAGATGGAGGGCACAAGGAGAAGGGGACGACAGAGGACGAGATGGTTGGACAGTGTTCTCGAAGCTACCAGCATGAGTTTGACCAAACTGTGGGAGGCAGTGGAAGACAGGAGTGCCTGGTGTGCTCTGGTCCATGGGGTCACAAAGAGTCGGACACGACTAAACGACTAAACAACAACAACATGCTCCAAATATTATGCAGAATAAGGCCAGAATGGGCATATGAATGTGTGACTGATACGACTCAGAAACAGGCTAATTTGTCCAAGCCTAAAAGATTGTCGATTTCAGGGATAAGAGGGCCAAAACAGTATGTTGTAGGAAGTGCTCAGCATTTTCCAGGATTTGTTCCTCCTGCCCGATATTGAAACAGAGGAGAAATTAAACAAACAAACAAAGCCAGAATGAAATCCCTGAGATGGTGGCATGTGAAGACTCCCAAGCCCAGGAAAGAATAAAGTTAGTCCCAAGGGAAAACATATGGGGCACCAGGAGCATTTTCCTCTGATTACGCATTTCTATTTGAAAGTTAGCAGTAAGACAAAACAAACACAACAGTTTCAAAGCAAACAAGCCATAGGGGGTTCGCTTGGTGGTGGCAGATGCTGGAGCAAAAAACAACAACAACAACAGAAGCCAGTTGGGAGGGGTGGTGGAGAGCAGAGCAGAAGAGAGAGAGACAGAGAGATGTAGAAGAGAGCTAAAGGTATCTACTCTTTGCTAGGAGGGAGATGTTATGGGGCTGTAAAGTGTACACCAAGCTGAAATGCTCGTTTGCTCAGGGCAAGCTATCCACTGACACTGCATTCAATTGATCCTTTAATGGAGCAGTTGAGGGATTGTGTTCCTTTCAGATGCTGGGTGTAAAAGAGGTTTTAGTGCAGGGGGTGTTTAGCATCTTTTGGAAAGCCTCCTATATTTTGTATGATTCTTCAGCCAGCATCAGGTGCCATTCCCCTCTTTGAAGGAGTGATGTCTGGCTTGGCTGGCTAGTTGGCGTATCCCTGTACTGACAGCAACTGTCCAGCATTCTCCACTCTGTCCTTCTTAGTGTGCCACAAAAGAATTACAAATACAACTGATGCAATTACAGTTTTCAGACCTCCTGGCAACCTCTCCAGATGTCACGTCTTGCCTTTCCAAGAAAACAGAGGGGCTGAGCTATGATTTCAAGTATTTTGTTGCTGTGGCTTTGAAACATCCCTTCCTCTGTAGCAAGCTCAGCTGGTGACCATGAACAGGGATTCCATCTAAAATGAGGCTGCTGAAAAGCAAGAGGAGTTATTGTCATGCTTGGGGAGAAATCCAAATCTTGAACAAATACAGTTGTTTTTTTTAAGGGAACAAACCCAAAATTGAGCATGCATGGAGTTCTAAGTGCCTGATGGACGGGAGGGAATGGAAAAGGGCTAGATGGGGAGTGGAGCATATCAGAAGACCTTTCTGTCTTTGTATGGCACCCTGAATAGGGAAATTCTGTGTGCTACAACATTTTGTTGCAGGTTCCACTTGTTCACATTAATGATAATCAACTTTCCTATCTGTCTCAGTTGTTTCTCTGAATACAAAGCCCCTCTCAGGTCTGCAATGGGGGATCCAGTGCAGCTCCTACTACTATTACTACTACTACTACTACTACTAATTTTTATTTATACCCCGTCCTCCCCAGCCAAGGCCGGGCCCAGAGCGGCTTACAAGCAATAATAAAAACAAGTTAAATGAGGCTCTCTGTGGGGCATACCGGGAGAGGCGGTCCCGTAGGTACGAGGGTCGTAGGCCATGAAGAGCTTTAAAGGTCAAAACCAGCACCTTAAATCTGATCCTGTACTCCACCGGGAGCCAGTGCAGCTTGAAAAGCACTGGGTGAATATGCTCCCATGGCAGAGACCCTGTGAGGAGCCTCGCTGCAGCATTCTGCACCCGCTGGAGTTTCTGGGACAGCTTCAAGGGCAGCCCCGCGTAGAGCGAATTACAGTAGTCAAGCCTGGAGATGACCGTCGCATGGATCACTGTGGCCAGGTCGGGGCAGGAAAGGTAAGGGACCAACTGCTTGATGCGGCGAAGGTGGAAAAATGTCGCCTTGGCTGTTGCTGTAACTTGCGCCTCCATGGAAAATGCTGATGCAATGTGGGAATATAAGGATCTGCAGACTGCCTAGCCCAAACTAATCAGTTCCCAGGCCCAATTCAAAATTCTGGTTTTGACCTATAAATCCTTAAGTTGCTCAGGACTGCAATTCCTCAAGGACCGTCTCTCTGCATATGAACCGACTCACATTCTGCAACCACAATCTGAGGCCCTTCTTTGTATGTGAGAGGTGCAGAGGGTGGTAACACAAGAACGGGCCTTTACTGAGGTGGTTCCTCATTTTTCGAAAGCTCTCCCCATGGAGGCTCACCTGGTGCCTTCATTACATATCTTTAGGCACCAGGAGAAAACATTTCTCTTTAACCAAGCGTTTGGCTGACTGAACATTCCATGGCCTTTTAATTGTGTGTGTGTGGGTGGGTGGTTATCGGTTTGTTTTTGTTTTATTGGGTATTTTGTGTTCCCCTTTTTGTATTTCTATGTTGTGAACTGCCCTGCGACCTTCAGATGAAGGGCAGTATACAAATTTAACAAATAAATAAAAATAGATAAACCTGACGTGGTACCAGGCGCAGAGTCCTAAGAGGGTGACCCAGACACCCCACACATCAAGGATCTTGAGGAGCAGGCAGCAGTCCTTGGAACCAGTGCTGAGGGTGGAGGTGATCTCTGTGTGCCAGATTTTAATCCACCCTCCTAGAGTCACCTTCTTGGTTCTGTATACTGGATGGTGTAGTGGTTAAGAGCGGTAGACTCGTAATCAGGTGAACTGGGTTCGATTCCCCGCTCCTCCACATGCAGCTGCTGGGTGACCTTGGGCCAGTCACACTTCTCTGAAGTCTCTCAGACTCATTCACCTCACAGAGCGTTTGTTGTGAGGAAGGAAGGGAAAGGAGAATGTTAGCCGCTTTGAGACTCCTTCAGGTAGTGATAAAGCGGGATATCAAATCCAAACTCTTCTTCTTCTTCTTCACTGTGCTCCCATACATCAGTGCTTGAGATCTGTTCTTGCAGGGAGCATCTAAACAGCCACTGAACATGTCCTGTTAAAAAGCAGCTTGCAAAGGAGTAAGTGGAAGAGAGCTGCAGTTGGGCACGTACTGCCTCATGCAACTACGCATAGTAGACAGTTGCATACCTTTGCATTCCTAAGCTGTTCTGGGAACCATAGTTAATTCTTGTTATTTTAACAGTGTACCAGGCTTCTCACCATTTTTCCTCCCTACCCCCCTTTTTTCGAGAAAAGGATAATGATACATTTTATTGTGGGTAATCTCCCATGGGCCAAATGGAAGAAGGTTTGCCAATTAGCAGAACACAAGGGATGCTGTAAAAGTACAGCTACATCCACAGGGGTGGGAGTTTGGAAGAGGCTGAGATTGTCTGTCTTTCTTACTTCCCTATGTTAATTACACCTGGGCCAACAAAGGCTTTGTGATTGTTCATCTTAAGAGGAATTCTACATGTTTCCCCAAAGGATAATTTGCTCATGATCTTGTCAGGTCTGGCAGCTTTGTCTTTCCCTTCTTACATGGGGTTCTGCTGCCTGGAAATAGTAAGAATTAGGTGGAGGAGGAAGGAAGGGTAGAAGGCTTGATTTTAAAGAGGAGTAAGAGAAGATGAAGGGGAAGAAGCATTACATACAGCAGAGGTGGAGAACCCTTTTCATCCTGAGGGTTGCATCCCCATTTGTGCAACATTCCCAAGGAAAAAATGGGCAGAGCAGCAAATGCAATTTTTATATTTGTAAAGTAGGCTAGTTTCTGAACACCCACACATTTTCTAGTCTCCATCCAGATATGTATGGCACTGTGGTCTAAACCACTGAGCCTTGGGCTTGCCGATCGGAAGGTCGGCAGTTCAGATCCCCACGACGCGGTTTGCTCCCGTCGATCTGTCCCAGCTTCTGCCAACCTAGCAGTTTGAAAGCACGCCAGTGCAAGTAGATAAATAGGTACCACTGTGGTGGGAAAGTAAACTGAGTTTCCGTGCACGCTGACTTCCATCACGCTGCTCCATTGCGCCAGAAGTGGTTTAGTCCTGCTGGCCACATGACCCAGAAAGCTGTCTGTGGACAAACGCCGTCTCCCTTGGCCTGAAAGCGAGATGAGCGCCGCAACTCCATAGTCACCTTTGACTGGACTTAACTGTCCAAGGATCCTTTACCTTCTTACCTTTTACCTTTAGGCAAGAGATGATATCAGAGTTCAAGGACACATTCCAGTGTGGCAAAGATTCTCATGCAGGTGCCAATAAAGGCCGGTGAGGGATGTGGCCTAGGGAGAAGGGGTGTGCTGTGGAAAGAGTTCCGAGGGCCAGATTGAAATGTTTCAGTGAAGATCTCCTGGTTTCTCAAACCCCAGTTTCTTATGATATCTGTGGAGGCAGAATTGCCTGTGGAGGCACCCCTTGGATTCTACTGCCTGAGGTGGTTGCCTCAGATGGTCGGCCCTGGAGGGTGGCCCTCTGATAGCCCTTCATAGATGCCTTCTGATAGCGGATGGCCTTCTTTATAGAAAGACACTTAGAATGATTGGGAAGAGATGAACCCTTTGAAGGACTTCATTACAAAACAATCGAGATAGATCTTTGCCTTAGTAGTTAGAAGTCTCTGTAGGAAAAGCAGTAACTGGAGGAAGGAACTTCCCCCCCCCCCAGCCCCCTCCACCCCTCACACCTTTCACCTTTAAACACTGCTGTGAAAAGACGAGACTGGGCCTAATGAAGCTCTCGGCATTTGATGTCTTCCCATTATTTTCTCTTTCTGATGCAGCGCTAACAAACTCCTACCCATTACCCCCCTACCCTTTTTATATAGCATCAATGCAGGGTACATTCTTTTTTTTAAACTTGCAATAATTAGTTATTTTCGAAAGCTAAGGAGAAAACTCTTGTGTTTTTTTTACTAAATAAATAAATCACACACATCAAAGCCATGGGTGGAGGAGTTTTGGTGAAAGGGATACATTTCTCTGAGCCACATTTTATATCAGTGATGCATTGCTGGTGTAACTGGGGGGGGGGGGTGAGGGCAGAGGATTAATGGTCCCACATGTCCTTGCTTCCTGCTACTTCCATCATGTTGGGATCACTCGGTGTCAGAGATTTCCCATGATCTGGGCCCAACAGGACAACTACGTCAAATCAGCATGAACTGCAGCAAAATGCTGCAGTATGGAGTGCTCTCAATTCCATTCCATATATCCTGGTTTTCTGTTCTTTCCCCAGCAGTAAGTATTTTATGCCCACTGAACACACACATATCCTTTTGGGCTGGGTTTTTGTGTGGGGTTCCCCCCCCCCTACTCTTGGGATTTTTTTTGGGGGGAGGGTACTTCTGCAGATCTTGGGGCTTCCTTGAACCTACTGCTTTTGTTTGTGGGTGGTGCTGATTTTGCGTGAGGAAGAGTACCCAAAATTGTTACTACAGTAGGTGATCAACTCAGAGAACTGGAAAGAGCAACTTTTACTCTACCCTCCACCCCTGAGGCCTAGTGGGTTTGAAGTAAGAGGAAGAACGAAAGAGTAGGAGCTGTCAGAGTAGAAATGAGGTCTAAGAAAGTTGAGGGGGTGAGAGAGAGAGAAGGGATGACCTACCCACCCACTTTTGGCTCTCGCTCCATGCCCCATGGGCATGTAACCCCTGGCGTACAGCAGTGCGGAACTATTGGCCCTCCAGACATCCCAGGACAACAGCTCCCATCATCTCTGACCATTGCCCATGCTGGATGAGGCTGGTGGGTATTGGAGTCCATGTTATCTGGGGGGGGGGGTACAGGTTTTCCACCCCCTGCCTTAGGGAATGAGGCCCTCAACAGTGGTGGGTGGAAGGCTGCTCAGCCCTAGTCTGCAGAGAATCATTTCAATATGTGCATCCTGAAAAGAAAACAAAAACATTGCCCACCATTGAGAACCAGTATTTTAGAAAATCACACAACCACCATCCACTCCAATGCAAACAACCAGCACACAAGACCCTCCTGGGCAGATCTATTTTAATCAGATGAGGTGGCTGGCATCTCTCTCCTTGAAATTTCTGCCTGATTTCCTCCAGGGCAAGGTTTAACTTTTCGGTGCTGTTACTTCCCTTTGTTTTCTTGCTGCCTTCAATTTCCCTTTTCCTCCTCAAGGTGGAATTCTCTCTTGACTCTAATTAAGCTGGTCATATGCCCAGCAGCCACAGTGCTGTGCTTCAGAAAGGCCAAGTGAGGAGATGCGGCTGTTGCTGCAGAGTGTGTCACCGCAGCACCAACCTATCCTTGGATGGAATGAAATACAGGGATTAATTGCTGGTATTAAAGAGCTGGGCTAGTTGACGATTTCATACAGGGCTATACTTTGCTTTCCGTATCCCTGAGTTGGCATGGATGGCTTACCATATTCCTAGGCTGGTTTCATTTTCCCCCACCCTGGGCAAAAAAGAAAGAAAAAAAAGGCTCCATTTCATCCCATTTATGGGTAGATATTTAAAGAGAAATGCAGTCATCCAGGCCTCCCTAATTGGATCTCTGAACTATCCGCAAGCAACACCCCTTACTGGCTCTGCTTCAAACCCTTCGTGGGTGTTTTTGCCTGGCTGGAATGTGTTTTTAACTATGGATACTTGCCTTTTGCTTTCCTGGATGAAGGGCAGAGAGGGCTGTAGAAACTTGCCTACTGCACAAAGATATAACGAATATTTGTTGGCTACCCATGGCACATGGCCCCCAGAAGGTTGTCCAGAACAGAATGTGGCCCTCAGGCTGAAGATTCCTTACCTCATAACATACAGTTCCTTCCTGGGGAACTTTATGAAGTGTGGAAAAGATGGCTGCCCCCATGTACCACAGTCTAGTCTATTGATCATGTTCAAGAGGGAGAGAGGGAAAGGTTCAAATTATGGGGCGAATTGGAATCCAATCCTATCCCTGAGGAAGGTTTAGACATTTATTTTTAACAGCACCAGCAGCTTCCCCATATAAAGGCATCGGGAGGGGGCATATTTGAATCCACACTGGAAGGGGTGCGCTTTTAGAATCCTGTTGACCATCAAAGGGACAGGAGAAGTTGTTTTATGCCAGATCAGATTTTTGGTTCATCTGGCTCATTATCTCCCAACATTCTTCAGAAAATCAGTAGAATGGGCAACACTGGGCAAACAAAGAAGCTCCAGATCATGTTAGAGCAAGTTTGTGTTGTGAAAACAGTTTAAGGATATGGAGATGACAACCCATTTAGCTGAGATTGTTCATTGCAAATAAAATTAGCTTTGTGCCAGATGAACTCCTCCCTCCCTTATAATCTCATGATATTTAGATAATCTGCTACCTAATATTAAAATGAGATCAGCCTTTTATTGGGTATGGTTAAATGCTCTCCCCCCAGCAGATTATGGAAGGGCATCTCAAGGGCACCTCTAAGAAGGGGAGAGCTTGTTATATATACATTTTTGTTCTTGAATGCAACATTTACAATGATCTTCAAACTAAGTAGTCTTCCTTTGTTAGACTGGGTGAAGGAAAAAACTCATCCTCTGCACAATTTTTGCTGGTTGATCTTAACGAATATGTAACATTTAAAATAGCCAAGTTTCTTATCTTAGCCCTGCAGATGCGTGCAGGGTTTAAAGGGGCATATGCGAAGGAAAATGAGCATCTTTTTACCCCCTCCCCCACGGAGCAACACTGGTTGCAGTCTATGCTGTTGCTTTCTGATTGATAAAATTGTAAATGATTTGGTGTACAATGGACAATTGTTCTATTACATTTTAAAAATTGCATTGGATGGGGCGGGGGAATGCTCCCAAGCAGTTTTTATGCAGCTGTACACAAAGCTGGATCAATCCCTACTCTTAAGCCTTTTGTTTCCAGCTCTTGTTTTAGCCATCTTAGCCAATAGTTAGGGATGGTGAGAGTTCCAGTCCAACAACATATGAGGATCTAAGGTTCAAGAACAGCGGCCTAGAGTCCAATGGCAAAAGGATGGAACAAGAGCTGTGAAGCCACAGAAAGCAGGGAAATGAATAAGGAAACAACTCACAGATTTTATCCCCCACCTCATAATTTTAGAATCTCTCTCGCACTCTTGCTGCCACTACCACAGTGATGCATGTGTCAACAAGTTTGGCACATCTGTGAATTTGGAAGAAGCCATTAATTGAGCAAGTGTATTGGGCAGCCCTCGGGCTAATTGAGCAAGTGTATCGGGCAGGGTACAGTTGGTACCCTGAGGACCTCAGCACAAATCCAGATCTTCAATTCCAAAGCATGAGCTGGCACACTGGCCATTATAATGTTCATGGAATGTGCAGTTATAAGTGTGTGACAGTGGCCTTGATTGCAGACAGCTATTGGAATGTGCAGAGGTTGAAATGCAGATTTGTTTGGATGTGTTTGCAGTGTGGATACAGATTCTGGGTTTCTTTTATGTAGAACTTGGTGAATAATATTAATTGGTTGTTGCAAAGGCTAACCTATGCCATAGGGAGAGGGTCCATTGCATAGCAGCAGAGCATGTGCATTGCATGCAGAAGGTCCCAGGACCAATCCTTGACATTTCCAGTTAAAAGGGGCAGTCAGCAGGTGAAGGGATAGACCTCTGCCCATGATCCTGGGATAGCTGCCAGTCAAGGTAGGCAATACTAGACTAGATGGACAAAGAGTCTTATGCAATACAAGGCAACTTCCTATATTTGGAGGGACCATAGCTATGCAACAGAGCTTTGCATACAGAAGAACCCACTTACTGGGCTTACAACTAAAAGGCTCAATAACAGGTGTTTAGCAGTTCCAAGGAATTCTATATTTGCAAACTCCCGTATGAACTTACCGAATGTGCAAATAACATGCAGCTTTTGCTCTTCCTGAATGTTTGCCAGCTTCAGAAATGTTTCAGAATATGTTAAGAATGCTTTGAGGGAAAATATTAATTCTTAAAGGTAAGAATCTAAATGCATGTTTAAATATGAATGGCAGGTTGTTGTTTTTTTAACTTGCAGAGTAATTTGGTCTTGGGGCAGAATAGACACATTTGAAAGTGGTATGGACTGGAAGTGGACTGATTCAGTAACTCATGTTGGTGATGTGAAAGACCTCTTTACATGGGACCCTAGAGAGCTACTGCAGACAGTACTGGGCTAGATAAACAAATAGTCTAATATGGAAGCTTCCTATTGTGCATACCAGGGTGCGAAACTGGATCCAGCTAGCAGGCTGTACCAATTTCTGCTCCTGTCCATGTAGGGCTGTCCACCTGTTAACAATGATATTGGAAAGTACAGCTAGTGCAGAAATCAGCGGCCAGGTTGTTCACTGGGGCAAGACGGTCTGAGCACAAAGAAGCCAATTTCTGGCCTGACTGCACTGGCTACCAGCTAGTTCCTGGCCCCAATTTGAAGTGTTGGCTTTGGAAAAGGCCATATGCAATTCTGGACCCCAATACCCCAACTCTTCCCATATGAACTGACCCGGACTGTGTGATTGTCATCTGAGGCTATTTTTGGAGTTCCCCCTCCATGCGAGGTCTGGAGGGTGGCAAGACAAGAATAGGCCTTTTCCTCTCATTTCCCCTATCTTAGGTTCACCCTATTTTTATTTTGCATTTAAAAACAACAACAAATTAATGTGCATGAAAAATCATATACATTTTTGTATGCAGATACATGCATTTACTGGGACGCGGGTGGCACTGTGGATTAAACCACAGAGCCTAGGACTTGCCGATCAGAAGGTCGGGGGTTCGAATCCCCACGATGGGGTGAGCTCCCATTGCTCGGTCCCTGCTCCTGCCAACCTAGCAGTTCGAAAGCACGTCAAAGTGCAAGTAGATAAATAGGTACCACTCTGGTGGGAAGGTAAACAGCGTTTCTGTGCACTGCTCTGGTTCGCCAGAAGCGGCTTAGTCATGCTGGCCACATGACCCGGAAGCTGTCTGAGGACAAACGTCAGCTCCCTCGGCCTATAGAGCGAGATGAGCGCCGCAACCCCAGTCGGTCATGACTGGACCTAGTGGTCAGGGGTCCCTTTACTTCACATGCATTTACATGTGTACTCTTCTTTAACATACACATTTCTGTATTTTGTATTCTGATTTTGGTTGTAGAACTGCAGTGTAGAATTCAGAGACATTGAAGATGTTGCTTCATGAATTAGTTTGGGAAGGGTAAATTTTCTCCTCCATCCCTAGGTACTGTCCTCCTCAAAGCAGACCATTAGGAAAGCTTATTACTGATATGGGTTCTATCTGCTCCATATGTGGTGTGTGTCGGTCTTACTTTGCCTCTTAAAGTTATAGAGGGAAAATATTCATTTAATGTTAGAATTGGACATTATTCGGCAATCTCAGCTCTTTTCAAAATTCCTTTTCTTGTGTCCTTGAAACAAGTCCCCAGATCTCTCTTCTTGGTCCCTGAGAATGCAATTTCTGTCTAGGGACGCATTGTCAGCATTTCTTCTTCTGTTAGAATACAGTGCTTCTAGTGAAATTCCTTTTTAAGTTTTGCCTACTTCATCTTCAAGAAAGTGGATTTTTAAAAAATAATAATAATAATAATAATAATATAAAAACCCCAGTATTTTCTTTCTGCTTTCAAACACCACCACCAACTTCTGCCCTTCTGGCTTCTTTTAGAAATTATATAACATACTGTGAAAATATGGAATGGAGATAGGGAACTTGTCTGATTTTCTTTAAGAATGTCCCTCCTGCTTCAAAGCGAAAGAGAGGCTGTAGCGAGACTCTGCAGTCTTCTGAAGCAAAGATAAAGTAAACAAATATCTGTTGATTTTAGTTTTTGAACATGGTGCAAATTAGTGAGCATTTGTTAAAATGCAGCCTGCAATTGCCTGAGACAAGCAGTTTCAAAGGAGGGAAATTTGTTAAAAAAACACAAAGTAAAATAAAAATAAAAGGAGCATTAAAACACCAACAACCCAAACACCCCTTCTTTTGTTTCAGACTTCAAATAAGAGCCAGATTGCAGAGAAAGAGATGGAAAGAAGTCTGCCATGTTTCTGTCCAGGACAGCTATCATCTTTTCAATGGAATGATTTTCATAGGACAGGTACCTTTACCATTTGCGGGTAGGAAAATAGATATCCTCCCCCTAATTTTTAGTGTGTGGGTGGTCTGTAAATTTGGAGATGCACCTTTGCGTTAAAAACCAACAAAATCCAGACAAATCAGTACAGGGGCTATATTTGCTCTTTGAATCTGGAGAAATCATTTGTTCTACTACCACCCCCACCCCAGAAGTACAGTCCATGAAGGAGAGCTTTTATTTGTTTTTTTATTGTTTGTTAGGGAAAATAATGATTGGGAAAGAAGCCAGACCTCCCCAGTATTTTAATTCTGCTGCTTATTCCCTGTTTTCACTGTCAAAACTCAGAGGAGAGTGATGACTTACCTAAAGAGCATCTCTGTTTATTTACTTCCACATCCCACCCCCAAATCACTGTGATTGAAGTGGCCTCAGAAAATAATTCACTGTGATTAAACACTAGACCTGCCCATCAAAATAGATTTCCCTTCTCTCTCCACCCCTCCCTTTTCAAGCTTTGGGCATTCCCCAGCCACCTTGGTATTGTTTTTCAGAAAAGTGGGTGGGGAGGGGTGAATTTGGGGGGTGGGAGTTGAGGCCAAAAAGCTGTATGGAAGCTTCAGGGTCCTAAATCTGCCTTGGGATTTATTTTATTTATTTAACAAAATTTATATTTCACTTGATTGTAAGAAAACCTCTCAGCAATTTACAAATGCCTTCTTAGCAGCAAGATCTAACTTGGGAACATGAGATCAGGACCCAACTCACTACAGTTTGCCCATTACTAGGTACACAGGTACACAGCCAATACATATCCCTAATCCACCCTCCTCCCACACACATGACCACATGTTGATAACGGTGGCTAACAAAACAGGGTTATTAAAGACTTAAAGCAAAACATTTTGGCCTTATTCAGCTGCAGTAAATCAAAGGGTATAGTAACCAAGATGATTATAATAAAACATTTAGGATAGACTATGCATATACTGGCAGGGAGTGCCTGATACTGCCCAGGTATTTTTTAGAAACCCCAAAATATTGTGATTTTTAAATGGATAGTGTGATTTGTGAATTTGGGCATATCACACCAAAAACCAGGTAAAGTCACACCAATGTCATGATTTGGTCTGCCATCTTGATTCAAAACAGTGTACAGTGTCCAAACATCAATGAAGACTGCTGCCCCCAGCTTGGAAACCCTTGCCCCAAGTTTGGTGATCATCTCTCGAGAGGTGGCTGGACCTATGCCAAAAAATGGGTGAAGTAATGCCGAAGTCATGGTTTGGTTCACGATCTTGAATCAAAATAGAACCTGGCATTCAAAGATCAAGGAATACCACTGCCCCCATGTCAGGAGCCCTTGTGCCAAGTTTGACAATGATATTTCAAGAGGAGGCTGAACCTATGCAAAAAATGGGTGAAGTTAGTTTTTGATCTGCAATCTTCGTTTAAAAAGGCAGCCGGAGTCCAAACATCAATGGTCCAAACACCATTTCCACTACCCCAGGAACCTTGTGGCAAGTTTGGCAACCATATGTGCCAGTTTCTGCACAACTTTGGGGGCCCTGGTGCATGCATTTGATGTCATGTGAGCAGTGCACATCTGATGTCACATGATGGAGAAGACCTGATGGGGATTGCCACAGCCGTGGGGAAGCCCAATGGGGCCCATTGTGGCCATAGGAAAGTCTAATGGAGCCTGCCACAGCTGTGGATAGGCCCTGAGAGACCTGCCATGGCTGCAGGTAGGCCCGACGGGGCCCACCATAGTCGGGCTTCTGATACATCCTGCTTCAGATGCATCCTGTGACCCCTCACCCATCCCTGGTTGCTCAGATTGTTCCCCTTCCTCCAAACCTGGCTCCTGCCTTGCAGGTGGCACAAAACCCCACAGATCACTGGTTCCCTCTCTTGATTCTGCCTCTGTCCCACCTGCCTCTGCCACTCACTTGTCAAAGCTCTGCCGATTCCTGACACCTATAGAGGGTGAACCAACAAACCATTTTCCAAAATGCTTGTTTTGTAGTTGCATATGTGTGCTTGTCTGTACAAAATGTTTGTTTACTCTTTAAATACTCTTCATATACAAAACCTTTCCTCCTAAGGAACTCAAGGTGGTGTACAGGTAGCCCTCAGTTTCGCGGGGCTTACATTCCGAGGCACCACACACATCTGTGAATTTGTGTATAATTGAAAGCCATTGAAAAAGCCTGCAAACACCTCATTCTGCCCCTGTCTAACCCCATTCCATCCTTTTGCGTGTTGAGTCCCACAATTGCCACCCCCACAACATTCACACATAATTTTTTGTTTAGGTTTTTGGCATAATTTTGGCCACAACTTTATTCAGATACAAAAATGTGAGTGGTTGCTTAGGCATTGGTTATGACTATCTGTCCATGCCCTCAGGGACAGAGCTGGCATACCGGACACCAACGGAAGCCAGTGTGGGGAAACAAGTATTGGGTGAGAAAATGAAGCTGGGCAAGAGTCCCTCACTTCTCACCCTCATGTTCCTGTGGGGCTTGCACGGCCCAAGTCCGACTCCGGGGACAAGGACGAAAAGAATGGCAAGCCCCTGGATTCCTTTAACGGAATTCCCTTTCCACATCATTTGGAGGGATAGGCACTTACCCCTCCAAGCACCAATTTAACCAATGCCTAACCGCCATGGAGCCCTCAGCTCACCGCCAAACCACTCACAGACCCAACCAAGCCCTCAGCTTGGCCACCACTGCACCCAGCCAAGCCTCATTCCCTGAGGCAGAAAGATGCACGCCATCAGCTCTGAAAAAGGATGCAGTCTGAGAAATAATCTCAGGATGGGAAATCACATCTCCACCCAGCTCAAAAATCTTTATAGACACAGCCGAATTGATGCGCTTCCTGGCCCTTTCAGTGGCAGCTGGGCAACGACTACCCTTCCAAACATGTCGTTGCAAAAGGTTTGACCAAAATATTTTTGCTGTTGGCACCACTGCCCGCAGCTCCTCCAGGTCACCCAAAATTGCAGCACGTAGTGAAAAAACAGTCCATGGAAACCAGGTCGTTCTCACCCAGCTGCACCCCAACAGCAGTGGGCGGCCCTTCCAGCAGCACCTGCCTCCGAATCAGCGGCAGGAATTCTGTCCCCGTCTGGACAGCCAAGGCAACTGCACATGTGGAGGAAGGCCGAGACCCGGTCCCAATCCGGACTGCTGTGCACTGATGCCAGCCCAATGCATGATGCTGTGCCCCACCATCCAAATGCGGACAGCTGCTACACCTAAGATAAAACAAGCAAAAATGGTAAGTCACCAATAATGTTAATAAACATAACCTTTGAATGCATTCGATTTCCAACAACCTGTATTTTATTTCCACTGCCTTATTAAGACGCTTTCCGGCCTTCTCCGTGGTAGTTAGTCTAGGCATTGGTCCACGACTAGCTGCACCTGACCTCAGCAGGGCAGCACTGACGACTGGGCCCCACCATATCGTCAGAACCAGCAACATTGTGGGGGAGCAAAGAATCCCAAGGCAATTGCATCCCGCCAGGTGTCGTTCCCCTTAGGGGAAAGATGCACCCCATCTGCCCTAAAGAGGGCAACAGCCTTGAAGGAAATAGCAGGGTGCAATATTACAGAACCACCTAAAGCAAGGACCTATTTTATTTTATTTGTTATTTTATTTACTTTATTTATTTTATTCTATTGTCCACCGCCTTATTAACATGCTTCCTGGCCTGCTCAGTGGTAGTTTGTCTAGGCCTTGGTTCCCGACTAGCTGCACCTGACCTTAGCAGGGCAGCACTGAGGACTGGGCCCCACCATATCGTCAGTACAAATAAACAGCGTGGGGGAAGCAATGAAACAGGATCAGACTCAAGCTCACCCCCAAATGCTCCCAGGGACTCTTGCGTGGCCCTACCCCTCGAAAGGGGTCAAAAAAAAGCATAGTGAATCCTTGGATTCCCTTAATGGAATATCTTTGCGCATTGGAGGGGACAGGTGCTCCAACCCCCCCCTCCAGACCACCTTGAACCAATGCCTTAACTCAATCCAAGCCCTCTTGCATGCAGGAATGCAAACTTATGCTGGAGGAAGACAGCAAACATTCTCGCCCAGCTGTACCACCAGCACTGCGGGAGGACCTGCACAGGTCACACTCAACCGCACCAAAGGAAGGATCTCCTCCCAAAGCATTCCCCATCTGGACATCCAGTAAATGTTCACATGGGCAGGAAGACTGAGATGGCGCCCCAGTCCAAACTCGTCAACATGCTTGCCAGCCTAGTGTACGATGCTGTGACCCAAATGTGCACAGCTGCTCCTATGAAAAAAGGAAGTAACAGACAAGCATCAGCACAGACATCATTTGACACTTCTTGATATAACCCTTGTCAGCGTCAGACTTCCAATGACCCGTATTCACAATCCTGTCTACTGACAAGGCCCCCAGTGTGCAGCCTTTGCAGCAGTCCTATTCGGAAGGAATGAGGCGTGTTCAGCGGTAAGCAGGCCGCAGGCCGTAATAACTGGTGCACGACGTAAGCACATTGATGCCTGGCTAACGGGAACCCATTTTCATGCACTAGGAGCGGGCCAGCCCCCAGGGAATGAAAAGCCATATATTCTGTTATCCATAACCGGGCAAGGGCCCTCCTCACCTGTGGCGGGAACCCTGATTGTGACACTCCTGCCCACTAAGTCTGTTTTTGAGTTCCCGACTCTAAAGACAAGCTCCAAAGGATAAGGAAAAGTCCTGAAGCAATAAGCCTCGAGACTCTCATCCCCGTGCTGGCACCAACAACCATTTTTCCAACCCTCAGTGCGAAAATGCAATGGACTACTGAAAGGAATCTCGCCTTGATCTTTAACCAGCAGACAAGTTTTAACTTGTTGCAGCTACTGCATAGGTAAAATTGACCAACTTCCTGCCCGCTGTCCTATGAGGTTGGAGCCTATTCCAACCTTCCAAGGCCCTGCGCACTACAAACTTTATACAAGGGTCTCTGAAAATTAAAGCTTCAGTGTAACAGACATTGCAGCGGACTGAATTCTGATAGTTATAACAGGTGGACCAAATCTGCAACAGGTGGACCAAATACTGGAGGATCTGCTCAGAGGATGGGGGCCAATTCATCTGAATGGCCGAGGACTGCCAGCTTAAGGCTAAGAAATCCATCCAGGCCATCCCATAAGAGCTAAAAGCAGAAGAGGAAATGGAAGCTGCTGCTCTCTATAAATACTAATTGTTGTCACAATGCCACAGGTGGTCTGGAAAAGTCTGGCAACAGCTGAGTCTGGAGCCCAGGATCTGAAGCGCTTCATCTGAAAATGGGATAGTGTCAGCAACATCACTAGAGGATCCCGTAATTTGGAGAGTAGAAAGCACAATATTAAACCTTAAGCGGCGCAGCTCGAAAGCGTAAGCGGAGGGGCGGAGAATCTGCTGCAGCGTGAGGACTGTTTTGCCAAAACGCTCACCACTACCTGGTTATCAGACCAAAAGCAGATCCGATGGTCACTGAACTCCTCGGGCCACGTGAACTGCTACTACAATGGGGAAAAACTCAAGAAAAGTTATGTCACATGATTGCCTCACCACACCGGGCTTGAGGCCATAGCTTTGCACACCAGCGGCCCTTGAAATAAAACCAAAGGGCAAAGATCCAGCAGCACCAGCATGAACCTGAAAATCCTTGTGCGGGTTCAAGGTATCCTGCCATGGCGAACTACTATTGCATACATTCAGGAATTGCTACCATCGCCTGATATCTGCCTTCACCACACTTGTTAGGCATACACAAAGGTAAGGGGACCTCAGGCCGCAGGCAGCCTGGCCTAGTGGGAAGATTAATTAAGTGACCCAGCAAGATCGGATCTGATGAAGCATCACTTGCTACAGAGGAAGTATTACAAAGTAACTTCCTTCAAAGCAGACAGCTTCTCCATAGGCAAGTGGTTTGTTTTAGCAACGATATCCAACTGGATCCCTAAATAAAATGGGAATATGGGCAAAAGGTATTGAGCTATTGCTTGCCAGCTTTCAGCCCCTGCTTGGGCAGGGGGCATCTTGTGCTGCCATCATGATATGTAAATTTACAGGGCCGACGCTGGCCAGAACCCCTAAAGAAGTCCTGACAAAGTTGCCGCCGAGCCAGCTTCCTTTTCCGACACACACTCTGTGCAATGCAACTACACTCTGTGCAATGCAAAAAACACGCTCTGTGCAATGCAACTACACACTCCGTGCAATGCAAAAAAACCAAAAACAACACACGCTCTGTGCAATGCAACTACACACTCCGTGCAATGCAACTACATACTCCGTTCAATGCAACTACACGCTCTGTGCAATGCAAAAAACACGCTCTGTGAAATGCAAATGCACACTCCGTGCAATGCACACACAAACCCTCCGTGCAATGCAACTACGCACTCCGTTCAATGGAACTACACTCCATGCAATGCAACTACACACTCCGTGCAATGCACACACACTCCTTGCAATGCAAAAAAACCACAAGACTCTGTGCAATGCAACTACACCCTCCATGCAATGCACACACATTCCGTGCAATGCAACTACACACTCCGTGCAATGCACACACACACACACTCCGTGCAATGCAACCGCACCTTCCGTACAATGTAACAACACACTCCGTGCAGTGCAACAACACATTCCGTGCAACAATACACTCTGTGCAATGCAAACACACCCTCCGTGCAATGCACACACCCTCCGTGCAATGCAACTGCAAATCTCTCATGCAATGCAATGCAATGCAATTGCAGCCTGTGCAGCGCCGTGTCCTGCAACACACAGAGCAAACTGCAATGCGGGCACGCAAAGGTGCTTTCTCCCACTTGCATATTGCAAATGTGGCGCCCATTACATCCCTCGCAGTGAGGTAACCACCAAAAGGACCTAAGTGTCCAGGTAGACCAGTATGGGAGCATGCAGCTGTCCCATACAGGGACCAATCCTGCAACCTAGGCATTACCGGCACTATGCGCTGACCCAGTGAAACCAATGCTTATAGACCACATGGGGACACTATTCAGGCCGGAAACGCTTCCAGGCCATCAAATTCTAGGGCAAAGCCCTAGGATCACCTGCTAGGCCAGGCATAAATGTTTCCAGTGAAATAGGAGAGCTGAGGTAGCCCACAGCTTGTCCAGGTACCCCTGCTTCCCCTTTTAGAGGGAAGCACCCCTTCAAGAAACCCAAAGTTCTTTTATCACAAATGGGCAGAACTACCCAGCAACAGAATAGCCTAAAAGGAGCAGTTAGTTTTGTTTTGTTATAACAATGGCTAAGAGGGGGATATGAACCCTGTCTCCCAGGTCCTAGTCTTACACTTTAGCCACTAAGCCACAATGGCTCGTCTCTAAAATGGCAGTTGCCACTATCAGGGCAAAACAAACTTAAAGAAAATAAACTTGTTCAGAAATGGCATAGTTCAAGAACATATACAGAGTGCTCATAGTCCTTGGAGGCACAGAGAGCCTCTGGGGCCGTCTGCCTCAGATATACATTAGGAGCAACTGGGCCTGCAAGCAGATACATTCCTATAGCGAGAATGAGTCACATGTCAGAGACGTAACAATTAACTGCTACCTGTAGCAGACTTAGGCTTGGAAGTTAATGTGCAGGCCGAATAGGCCTCCCTGTTTCTGCTCTTGAGAATCTTAGTCTCATAGTAATATTAAAGGAAGCCAAATTAGTGCTCCCACCCAAAGCTAGCTTAAAATTTGGCCAACAGCGCTGCACACACTCAAAATAAAGCCAACCTTCGGGGATACTATAAACGAAAGTGATTCCAGCTAAGCTGGGAACAGCCCTGACTAGCCCCACAATTTCAACGAGAGAAATGGGGGAAACCTTTTGCAAAAGAAAGCCCCTAACGGGGGCTCTTTCCCTATTGGGAAAGGCAAGCCACAGATACAGGGAGAATCTTCCCACAGGGCAGGGTAAGGGGTGGGGGTGGGAAATCGAACAGGAAAAAAGGGGGGGAATAAGATTATTTAAGGGACTAGAGAGGATTAAAAAGAAAGGGGAAATAAAGAAATAAAGAAATGTAACCAGACAATGAGAAGATTGTCCAAGTACTCCATGTGATCCGATGCAAAACGGCCAAGAGGAAAGCCCAACGTCTGGCCTCTGTATTTATATACTCTGACCCCTCCTCCAAATTGGCTACTATCAAAACTCCCCAGCAACCCAATCTTAACCCCTTAAGAGGCTTGGGTTTCTCCAAATCTGCCTAGTCATGGCAAGGTGGCTTGTTCCCCCAACCGCAACATGTGCTCTCTGTTAGGGAGAACACGCTTTAGTGACGTTTCAGTGACTTCTTTATGACCCTTCCGGGTCACTCCCAGGTTCAGAGCGTTGCGTGTATACACTGCCACACACATATTGAATGTGTGTAAATGGGGGGCTGCCTGTACATGGCTTTCCCCTCCCCAATGAAATATTGTCAGTATATTTTCAATATTATGCATATATGGACAGGGAAATGTACACAGTTGCCTCATGCTGCACAAGTTATCTGCACATTCTCTATGAGGCATGGTGAATGTGCACAATGGCTGCTTGCTAATCATGTTAGCTGTCCCACTCATATTACCTCTAGTGTAGTGTAGTGTGTGTGTGTGTGTGTGTGTGTGTGTGTGTGGTGTGTGTGTGTGTGTGTGAGAGAGAGAGAGAGAGAGAGAGAGAGAGGTAGGGCAGGAGGGAGAGAGAGATGTAGTTATAAATACAGAAAAACTTGGGGCTATGATATAATCGGATAAAATCTGAAGTTGCATTTAACATCTTGAGAATGAGACAGTATCAGATGATCTTTGCTACAAGATACTGCAATTGAATGTACCAGCCAAGTCTTGATTTTGTTAGAAGCAACTGCAAAGAGCATTGTCCTTTAGGTGACAAGTTTTCTATTTCTTTCTCCCAAACATTAAGAAATGTTCTCATTTCTCCCCATGGGAATTCTTAAAAAATGAAACGTCGCATTTCACCCCCGAAACCAAACTTCCGTCTTACCTTTTCCACTTAAACTGTCATTTCATTTGGGGTTTGGTGGTTTCCACAAAAATACTGAAATGGAGTGACATTTCATGTGAAAATGTCAATCTGATGTGACAATTGTCATTTTGTTTTGAATGAAAAAATGTTTCATTTTGACAATTTCAAACCCACACGTTGCAGAACGTTTCGTTCCACAGAATTGTTTCTATGCCTCAGTCTCTTAGCTCCCATTTGGAATAAAAACCAAAAATGAGAGCAGTTTCTCTCCACCCTTTCCATCAATAATGCTGATGAATAATTCTCAGAATAAACTCATGTATGTGCTTTGAGGTTCCAGGGTTTGGTTAGAATTGAGTTTAGGTAGACTGCAAGCAGCTTCTGTGCTGGTTGTTAACTGTTTATGTGTGTTATGAAATGGATATTTTAAATAGTTTTATATTATATTTTATTTGGGCTTTGGTTGCGTTTTATATATGTTTTGAGTCACATTGTGGCATGTGATTACCCAAAGGCAGATTATAAATTGTTTCAAGAAATAAATACTATTTATTTATTTAATCAGTCAATCAATCAATCAATCAATCAATCAATTTAAATCCTGTCCTTCTCCCCAAAGGGGAGCCCATGGCATCAATGATAAAACATTCCACACCCCCCCATAAGAGTTTAAAGCATTCTATCAGCCAGTGGTTTTAGGGTTGCCAGGAATAGTATCTTTTAGACATAAAATGCCTAGACAGAGATATATGTTTCTATATTCCTCCTGAAAGACAGTAAAGAGGGAGAGAGCTGCATCTCACCAGGGAGGGCATTTCACATGTGGGAAACCACCACAGAAAAGGCCCTGTTTTAGGTCAACACCAACCAGTGGCAACACCAATAAAGCCTGGAACTAATTGTCTTGAATTCCTTGTACTGAAAGCTGGGTTTAAAGAGATTATTTTATTTCCAACCCAAACGTTCATTCATAAGTCAATTTCATCTCTTTTCTGTATGATCTGGGGAAAAAATCTGTACAAAAGTACAATTCAAACATAAGTATTAAACATTTCTAAATGTATTGTATCCTGAAGTATTGCTTTTTATAAATAATAATAATAATTTTGGTTTGTTTTTAAAGCTGAGAACTGTATTCAGAAATACAGGGAAAAATCAGAAAAGTGTGAAATATGATGGCTAATTATGTTCTGACTGGTACATTTGTCTAGGAGGTGCAAATTAAGTCACTTCTCTTTAAAATGCAGTCTGAAGGAAATTCGCTTGCACCCCTCATGAAGGCTAATTCACCACAGAATCCACCACCCATTACCGTATTGGCCTGAATATAAGCCACACTTTCCACCCCAAATTCTGAACTTGAAAAGTTAAATTCGTGGCCTTACAAAATTAGGCCTTTACGATATCGCTGCTGAAACAGACATACAGTGGTACCTCGGGTTAAGAACTTAATTCGTTCCGGTGGTCTGTTCTTAACCAGAAACTGTTCGTAACCTGAAGCACCACTTTAGCTAATGGGGCCTCCAGCTGCTGCTGTGCCACCGGAGCACCATTTCTGTTCTCATCCTGAAGCAAAGTTCTTAACCCGAGGTAATACTTCTGGGTTAGCGGAGTCTGTAACCTGAAGCGTATGTAACTCGAGGTACCACTGTATGGTAAAATGGAATGGATGTGAGTGCCTGCAGAATTTTAAGGGACCGGATTATATTTAGGTATTGTCTTTTTTCTCCCCCCCCCCACAATTTTAAAGGTGCGGCTTATATTTGGGCCAATACGGTAATTCAGAGGTGTGGGGTGGGACTTCATGTGCACACTGACAATGAGTCCCTTCTTGCATGCACTGAATGAATGGATGGCAGCACAGGTGGTCATCAGGCTAGCCACCAACAACTCCCTCACATGTTCTTTGAACAGTGGGGAAGGTCATTTGAAGGCCACCCTCTCTCTCTCTTCCGTACGTTTTCAGTTGATCTGCTTCAGTTTGTGATTCTTCGTTGTTTTATCTGAGATTGTGCTATTTGCCGTTATATTGCTGGCATTTTCTATGTGTTAAATTGTACCTGTAAGCTGCCTTGAATGTCTTTGTAGGAAGAAGGGGTAAAAACAAAAAAATCTCACCATTTTGAAGTGGTGGTGAATGAAGACCACCCATTTTGTCCCTGTTTACTATTGCAGGGGCTTATTCCACCCCCACTTTGCTTGCTGAACAATGGCATTGCCAAGATGTCAAGCTGGCCGATGCATCTCTTGTGCCATGGTTAGGAACCTCTGGCCTGTGAGTCTAATCTGGCCCACCAGGCCTCCCCCTTTGGCAAGGCTGTGGGCCTTGGTGGCTGCCCAGCTGTGCTGCCACTGTCCCTATCCCCTTGAAATTCCTTGAGGGAAGATGCCCCTTACTTTGAATTTTGCTTTACTTTGGAACATGCAACAAAGTTTGCATACCTCTCAAGTGGATTATATCTGTTGCTTTAACCATCACTTTGAGGAGGGGTTAGAGGTGAGCTAATGATGCCTCAGACCTTCTCAATGCTGTATTTTCCCTTCTATGAGTTGTGTGTGTGACTTAGAATTTCTCTGAAGTGACAGGTCATTGCCCTTGATCCTGAAACTTTTGCCTGATTAATTGTCCATAATGACTCTATTCCCTGTCCTGTTTGATTTGTAGTTTTCTGTTTGGCCTGGTGTCAGCCTCCATCAGGAAAGGCATCTGAGCCCTGAAGCTGAGCTCTTGAACTTGAAGGCAAAGAATATTCTATTAGTCTGTCTGAGCTTACAGAGCTTCTAACAGAGCTTCCTTAAAGTCCATTTGCATGAGGTCAGGGGCAGATTAAAGGACTTGCAGGCTCCTATGCAGAGGCCAACTATATTTCTCTCAAATGGCCCATATTTCCATCTGCCAGCAGTTCACGTTCAAAGGTGGACCCAGAAGACTCTACTTAGGAGAGCTTTGGTTAAGCAACCAGCCTTAAAGTATCACACTTTGAAGAGTTGAATTGCGAAGTCAAACCTCGTGAAAATCCAAAGCTTAGAATGAAACTTTCATAAGCACTGAGAAGCAGAAGCAAACATAAGAGTCTTATCGAAAAGTACAAGCTGAAGCCTAGAATTCCTAGTTCTAATGTCAAGTTGGAACTCAATTGTTGAATATTGCAATATATGTTTTCAGAATAACAGAGCCAGAAGCATTCTATTATTATTTTTTAAATGTAACTTAGTAATAAAGGTTGGTTGGATAATTTTTTAAGTATAATGTGTGATTAATGCATAACCATTACAGAAACAATAATAGCTGAATAATTGAACGAAATTAACTATTTGAGGTCCTGGATCAATCATTAGGAAACTGAGAATTGTTTAGTGATGGATATGACAGATGCTCTTATTTATCATGCATGTACATTTTAATTTTTTTTTTAATGAATGTGAGAAAATTAAGAGGGGGGGGGGAAGCTGCTGATTACCATGTATTTTCAGCATGGTCACAAACACATATCTGTGATGCGTTACTGCTTAGAGTTTATGGCAGTTTTACGGCTTAGCCACACTTCGACTTATGCCATGCCTAGAAAGCATGAGTCTAAGCGAGATTTCCTCTTACTCTAATGCTTTCTGAGAGAAAACCATCTGTTTAGTGATAGATCAGAACAAATGTCAAACTGGGGAAAACCTGAATTGCTGTTTGCTCCTATTGGGCTCTAAAAAGAGCAATTTCCCCTGGAGCAAAGCAGTAGGGCAAGAGGCAGCGTGGATAAGCCCACCATCTACATAGTTCTTGTTTATTGCCAAAGTGTTAGGTAGAGTAGGGTGGATACTAGGAAGCCCAGGTTTGAAACTTCATATATTGGGTAGGTAGCCATTTTAATCAGCACAGAGCTAATTTATGCCTTATTATTATTATTAAAATGTGATTACAGTGACCACTTTTATTCTGAAGGTAAAGCAGCCCCGGGTCCCAATCCAGAGCATGCGATAGATCTGGATAGGGTCCTGAACCAGCTGCCCACTGAAAATCCTTGGGAGGCAAATAGCGGGGTGGACCAGGATCCCGCAGTTGCTATGACTTCACAATAAAAGTGTTGTTTTGTTTTGTTTTTAAAAAGTCCAATGCTGTTTCAAGTAAGCCAATTGAAATTAATGAACCTAACTAATTTAGGCCCATTAATTACTGCTCTGGGTAAAAGTTGGTTGAATACAGCCCTTTATTTCTCTTGACACCTGTGCCCCCAGAAAGTCTCATCTTTTTCTCCTTTGATGCTGAAACTCCTCTGATTTGGAAATGGGCTGACTGCAGCCCTTTGCAGAGTTTCTGGTCCTAGCCTATGGAGCGGATGTCAGATCTCGCTCTTCCATGCCAGGCCTTGTTGCGTTTAGACACCTGGGACTCTTTGAAACAAGAACCTGGACTCAGGCTTTGCAAAGTGGGTTTATTTTAGAGTTATTTGCTCGAAGTTACAGTGGTACCTCTGGTTAAGTACTTAATTCGTTCCAGAGGTCCCTTCTCAACCTGAAACTGTTCTTAACCTGAAGCACCACTGTAGCTAATGGGGCCTCCCACTGCCGGTGCTCAATTTCTGTTCTCATCCTGAGCTAAAGTTCTTATTCCGAGGTACTACTTCCGGGTTAGCAGAATCTGTAACCCGAGGCGTTTGTAACCTCAGGTGTTTGTAACCCGAGGTACCACTGTATATACAGACTGGTGTTCTTCCTTCCAGAGTTCTCTGTAAGTACTGGGATGGACCTTTTCAAACCTAGGACCCACTTTTAACTCCAACGTGTATTTGGAGACCCAATTCTTAACCCTTTACCCAATAGTAGGTGCTGATTCATCAGCCGAATACCAGTGAACTCAGCTCAGTGCATTGTAGAATCCTGGTCTGGGTCAAGGAATGGATCAGGAAAAGACCTTACAGACCTCTCCCTCTCTCCCTTCCCCCACCCTTGGAGAAGGAGATCCAGTGGATCCTATGACCCTTGGGACACCCTTCCAGTTATCACAGGATTGCATCCTTAAGACTTTCGGCTCAGCTCTTTAGTTAACACACCTGCTTTAGCCTGATGAGAACTATTACATGTCATAGCTCAATTTGGAGTTTAAAAAAGTAAATAAATCCAGAAAGCAGGATTTCATGCTTTCAATGGTTCCAGTCCTGATATATTGGACACTACAAGAAAATCATCCATAGCTTATTATGCATTCATCAGCCTTTAGGGGAATTGTGCTCCCAGTTCTGACCATTAATGCCCTCCCTCACCCTAGCCAGATGGATGAATTCATCAGCTCCCATGCCTCTGAAAATAAATGACATTCAAGCAAGCCATAATAAAGAGGGGAGGGAGGAAGTGCTCTCTTGGGGCTGGCGTTCTGCTATCACCCAAGCGCATCTTGTTAATCCCTGCGCTGCTGCAGAGAATATGCACAAATAGTCACAAATGTGTGTCTTGGCGCAGCTTTTCAGGGGGACTAACAGACATCTCAGTCATCAAAACACCCCTCTCTTTTTTCCTCCCCTGGTTCCTGCAAAAGTGAAATGCCAGGAATCTTATCCATGAGGTATGAAAAGGCTCGAAGCCACAAATGTCCAGGGAAGTTCTGAAGAGGCACAAAGGCTGAAAGGCAGCTGTGATGACAACTCCTCACCAGGGTGATTCTGAGAGAGGGGAAAAGATTGTATTCTACTTACTGAACACATTTCACTCTGCTATTCCACCTATATCACAGTTTCTAAGGCAGCTCACAGCTCAGGCAATGCAATAATATTTTTATTTTGTCCTGCTCATTTTTGGTTTTTTGCTTTATTTTTTATTTAGGATTCACTGTGAGTTTTCCTGGGGAAAGTAGTGGGACAAATGAAAAACTGCTCAGTCATGTCCCTAGAAAGCATGGGACAAGCAGTACTGCGGACGAGCCCTCAGCTACAGTTCATTGATTTCAGGCATAGTCCTGTGGTTTCTGGAAGGGCATCTTTGCCTCTGCTGCCTTCCTCTTGCACATGCCACAGCTGGTATACTTGGAGAAGAAAAGTGGACAAGTGGACACAACAGAGTCCAGGGTGCTCAGCGCAGCGTGGGTGAGTGCAGAAGTGAGATGAGATGCTTTCAGAGGTGTGTGTGTCAGCAGATGTCCATGATGCTGGTCCAGGTGGGAAGTGAATTTGAACCTGGATTATACTGGTCTGGTCTAATAATGGGCCAGTTCAGGCATTTGCCTGAACATGTGAACTTTGTATCCACAGATGACAGACAGGGCTGTGCACCTAATGTCCCTATGCACCCCTAGTATCCCTATGTGCCTAGTTCCTGATCATCCCTATGCTGTGCAGAAAAGGGCTCCAGGGTATTTCTACGCATGTTCAGCTGAACATAGATAGAACACTTTTTCTTCTTCTTTGTTTTGCAGATGGGGAACCTAATAAATAGGCTCCCTGATTGTATGAGATGTTGTACAGTGGACACTTGGGTTGTGAACGTGATCCGTGTGGGAGGCACGTCCGCAACCCGCAGCACCTTGCCATGTCTGCGCATGTGTGGGTTGCAATTCGGCACTTCTGCGCATGTGCAAAGCACAATTTAGTGTTTCTGTGCATGTGCGAGCGCCGAAACCCAGAAGTAACTCTTTCTGATATTTCCAGGTTCGGTGCTGTGCGCAACCCGAAAATGCACAGCCTGAAGAGCCTGTAACCTGAGAGATGACTGTATTAAGGTTGAAGCAAACACGATAAGAAGCCCATTCTAGCACTACACCAGGAAGGCAAACTCTTTTCAAGGCAGAGAGCTGCATCCCCTTCTGGATATGCTTCCAGGCTGCATGTGACAGAGGTGACTGTGGCCAGAGGCAAAATTGGACC
Source organism: Podarcis gaigeae (assembly GCF_964106915.1). Classification (NCBI taxonomy): domain Eukaryota; kingdom Metazoa; phylum Chordata; class Lepidosauria; order Squamata; family Lacertidae; genus Podarcis; species Podarcis gaigeae. The sequence goes on from NC_139691.1 coordinate 34,125,871, forward strand.
AAGCTAAAAATGAAAATGTTACCTTTGTGCTGTAGGCTACTTTCTATACAGATTCATACTCCCCTCTTTCTTCTCCACCCAGATAGACAATAGGCATTACCAGCATTCCGGCCTGGCAAATATTGTTCAGAGTGCGCAGCAGGCAGTGGCGGAGGAAGCTGCCTTACAGTTGGGGGGAGGCAGAGAGCGGACCGGTTGGGCAGTGTGGAGCCTGCGCATGCACAAGCCACTGTGTCTCTCCCAGGAGAGACACGTGGCTTGGGTGCACTGCAGGCCCCATGGTGAGTGCCGCCTGGCATTTTGTCCCTCAGTGGTGACACCCAGAGCGGCCCACATCCCCTTCCTCCGCCCCTGACAGCAGGACCTGTGAGGGGTGAGGCCTGAGGAGTTTTGAGGGCCTGATATGAGAACCCTGCATTATTCCCTGCCCACCCCATGCCTGAGATTTACCACCACTGCAATACACCACATTCAGTCATGGCTGAGCTTGGAGCCTCCTCACCATCTTGTACATCACTACTTCACACTGGCTGTCTTCTAAGAAATCTTTAAAAGGTTAATCATGGGGACAAATACAAATTGGTTTGTTTGTGATTGAAGGGTATGAAATGATTTTTTTCCAAGAAGAAGAAGAAGAAGAAGAAGAAGAAGAAGCAGCAGCCAGCGTGACTGCGATGTGTTACCACTATAAGAAATGCAAACAAAACAGTCAACATCCTTTGGTACAAAAACCTTAATCGAAGTTGCCTTCTCCTTCCCCCCTGCTTCCAGCTACAATTTAATAAATATAAAAGCCACTGGAAAAATCAATGGCTTTTCTTTGTTAAATGCTTGCTATCTCACATTTCTTTTGAGATCTTTAGAAAGGCACCTTCAACTGAGGTTTTTGTAACATGCAGATATACTTAAATCAAGCTGAGTACAAGACAAATGAGTAATCAGTTTAAAAAATCATCAACAGGTGGGCAGCCCAGTTGTGTTATAGGAAAAGGTTAATTGGGATGGCAGTTCTTAAGGGTGGGCTGGATGAGTCCCCCTTCCCCTCCCTTTCCTCGCTTTAGAAATATGAAACACCACGCAAAGCTCTTTTTCCATTTGTAAATCAGTTGAGACATAATGGCGATGTTTTGGAAGTTGTACTCAATTGACGGAGCTGCTTCTCAATCTCGGAGCTTTACATAACCTCCTTTTTAACGTGCCATTATTTCCTTTATAGATAGACCCATAAATTACTCCTGGTACACGGAATGCGTGGGAGACTGCCTGCATCGCACAGCATGGGACTCAGACCTGCGCATTCAAATAGCGGTAGACAGCTGGAACACAATCTGTGCACAGGCACTCAGAGCCTCCAGGTCTATTAAATACAAACTTGGAAAGCATCTATTGAGAATTTTATATCTTGCATTACCCTAGCGATGCCATAAAGAATTGGAGCAATCTCACTGGAAGCATAAATGCTGCAACTTAGCTACTGGGATTGCTTTAATTTATATGAATGTGCACATCCACCTCTTCATGAATGGGTATCAACAGGCCTGGGAGCATCCCAGGTGCCTGCTTGCCAGGGCTCCTAAAAATTTGATACTCCCACCTGAGGTTTAAATCTTCCAATTAAAATGTTCCTTCCTCTTACTGGTTTTATTTGTAACATAAACTTGGGTCATGGTGGTCATGGAGACTGCCGTACCCATGATGTTGTGCAACCCAGGATGCCCTGTGCGGGCTCTATGTCTACTGTAGGCTGCAGGGCAAGAAAGTAGGCTGAATTTGTTTATTTAATGATCAACAAGTCTCCCAAACAAAGTGGCTTCCCAATGCGATGTACAGGATTAAAGTCATAGTCACTTGAAGGAGTGACAGGATGCAAATCTTACAAATTAGCTGCCAACACCTCACCTTCTGAATTGTGTTCATCTCTTGGGAGGCAGTGTAGTTTAAGAACTTAAGAGTTCTGCTGGATCAAACCAAAAGCCCATTTAATCCACCAGTGGTCAACCATGTGCCTGTTGAAGGCTTGCAAGCAAGACATGAGTGCATCATCTCTTTCTCTCTCCACTTGCAATTCCCAGCAACTGGGACTCAGAAGCATACTGCCTCCAAGGAAGAGGAAGAGGAGGAAGAATGTTCCCACCCTGGATAGTAGCCATTGAAAGGCATATGCTATATGAATTTGTCAGTTGGTGGCTATCACTACAACTTGTATGAGTGAAGTCATAATTTAACTGGGCACTGTGTGTAGAAGCACTTCATTTTGTCTGCCATGAAACTTCCACTGTTCAGCTTCATTGCACGACCTTGGTTCTAGTGAGGACAACTTCTATTTTATTTATTTTGTCCACAACATACATAATTTTATACCCTTCTACCCTTTTTAGTCCACAGAAAAGTCCCAGCTGCTTCAGATTTTCCTCCTAGGGGAGTTGCTTCATCCCCTTGGTCATTTTGCTTGCCTTTTATTGAACCCTTCCAGCTCTGATCAGAAACTGTACACTGAGTATGGCTATTTCACAATACCTCAAGGACTGCCTCTTTCCACATGAATCTACCAGAACCCTCTTCTGAGGTTCTCCTTCATGTGCCCCCTCCTTGAGAGGCCTGGAGAGTGACAACACGTGAACAGGCCTTCTCTGTAGTGGCTCCCTGTCTGTGAAATGCTCTTCCCAGGGAAGTTCGCCTGGCACCTTCATTACAGTGGCACCTTGGTTCTCAAATGCCTTGGTACTTGAACAACTTGGAACCAGAACACTACAAACCCAGAAGTAAGGGTTCCAGTTTGCGGACTTTTTTTGGAAGCTGAACATGCTCCATTTTGAGTGTTATGCTTCTGATTTGAGTGCCACACTTCCGTTTTGAGTGTTACGCTGAGGTCTGTCTGTTTTTGCTATTTATTTTGCGTTTTTGTTTTTGTGGCTCTTTTCATTTTGTTTTTGTGACTGGGTGGAACCCAGTTCAGCTACTGATTGATTGATTGTGGTACTGCAGTACAGTACATTGTTTATTGCTTTCATTTTATGGATCAATGGTCTTGTTAGGATAGTAAAAATCATTTTAAATTGCTGTTTTAGGGGTTGTTTTTAAAAGTCTGGAACAGATTAATCCATTTTGCGTTATTTTCTATGGGAAAGCATGCCTTGGTTTTGGAACACTTTCGTTTTGGAACACTTTGGATTTGGAATGGACTTCCAGAATGGATTAAGTTTGAGAACCAAGGTACCACTGTATACACCTTTAGGTGCCAGGCAAAAATGTTCATTTTAAACCAGGCCTTTGGTTGATCTTATTGACATCCAACACCCTTTTAGAATGTGGCAGGGAGTGGTGGTTATGGGGTTGTTATTTTTATTAGGTATTTTCTACTTTTATATCTTGATTTTATTCTGTGAACTGCCCTAAGACCCCCGGGAATATTTATTTATTCAAATAATAATAATAATAATAATAATAATAATAATAATAATAATATATGTACCCCACAAAACCCTTTGAAAGACATGGGGGAGGGGCCTCTCATTTTTGCATGCATTGTATACTGCATTTATCTATCAGAAGCTGGAAAGAGGGAAGTGGAGAAACAGGAATGACAGCAGCACAATTGACCGATAAGACCTTTACTCAAAGCCTACCACATTCTTTCAGATGAAACGGAAAAAGTTGGAGCCTTTATGCTTTATATACATTGTGAATCTGGCTTAATAAACTTTTCCCCAATAATAGGAATATTACATAGGCAATAACTTTATACTAAGTCAGACTACTGGAACATCTAGCTCAGTATTGTCCACACTAAATGCCAGTGGCCCTCCAAGATTTCAGATGGGATATTTCCAGCCTTACCTGGAGATGCCAGGGATTGAACTTGGGACCTTCTGCACATAAGGAAGATGCTCTACCACAAAGCTATGGACATTTGCAGAGAATAATGGGGGGCAGGAATAATCTGAACCTCTAATGCACGGGTGTGAAACACAAGGCCTGCGGGCCGAATCCGGCCCTCCAGACCTCATCATGTGGCCCGTGTAGCCGCCGGCGGCCACCAGCCTTCACCTTTTATTCTCGCGGGGGTTTTTTTGACACAAGAAAGCTGCCTCTTCAGTGCATGCGCGGCAGCCCATAAGCCAGAGAACATCTGCCCTCTAGCGGTGCCGGCCGTTCTACACAAGAAACCTCTACTTTACATGCATTCAGGAAACCTCCACTTGTTTTTATATTGAGCGCATGCCATCCTGTGATGTGACAGATCCAACGGCTGCCTGAACCCTTATCTCCTGTACTGTAAGTCCTACAGATACAACCGGCCCTTTGAGGGTGACCAAACTGCTGATGCGGCCCCCGATGAATTTGAGTTTGACACCCCTGCTCTAATGTATTTAGTGTATTTAAATCAATTCCCCATGGCTGGCTCATCAATGTCTTTGGGCACTAGCCAGTTGAGATGAAGTTCCAGAGATTCGGTTTAGTCATCTGTCTAATTAGATTAGTGTGATTAAATGATATGAAAATGTTTGAGAATGATCTCTCTTAATTGCAAACTTGATTACAATTGTTGACAATGGAAGCAAGCAAAGCAGATGGACAGGTGCACGGGAGGTATTGTATTTCACTCTTGAGCTCTGGATGAAACCAAAGGCCCAGGTCCAGGATAAAGCACAACCCCAAATCTTAGTTATGTTTAGGGATGGGGGAGGGATTTAGTTCAGATTGCATTTAAAGCTGAACCTGCATAATTCACACTTTCTGCAATAATGTGCAAACTAAAATGCACCCATCTTTCAAAATTTGCACTTCTCTGAAAAACAGTTATCTAGCTGTATAATGCCTACAAAATTGCACAAACTAGGGTAAAGTGTGCATAAAGGTAAAGGAACCCCTGACCATTAGGTCCAGTCGTGGCCGACTCTGGGGTTGCAGTGCTCATCTCGCTTTACTGGCCGAGGGAGCCAGCATACAGCTTCCAGGTCATGTGACCAGCATGACTAAATCGCTTCTGGAGAACCAGAGCAGCGCACGGAAACACCGTTTACCTTCCCGCCATTGCGGTACCTATTTATCTACTTGCACTTTGACATGCTTTCAAACTGCTAGGTTGGCAGGAGCAGGGACCGAGCAATGGGAGCTCACCCCGTCGCAGGGATTCGAACCGCCGACCTTCTGATCGGCAAGTCCTAGGCTCCGTGGTTTAACCTACAGCACCACCTGTGACCCATAAAGTGTGCATAGATATACCTATATTAACAAAAATAACATACAAAAATATTATTTTAAGGGAAAACATTTGCAAAAACGTATGTATTAGAAGGGATTTGCTGTAAAATGCTGGTGAATTTTCATGAAGACTTAAAAATATTCCATGTGTAATTAAACAAGTGGCTGTCAACTGGGGATGGAGAATAAATATTGGTCCAAGCTAATTCACTTGCATGCTTCCTATAGGCATCAGGTTGGCCATAATGGGTTGCTAGACTAGACAGGCCTTTGGCTTGATCCAGCAGGGCTCTTACATTCTGTAGAAGTTAAATCTCTGCATGGGTGGATAGCTTAGGTATGTATGTTTGCATTTAGTGGGCTTCTATATCTCATCTTTTCTAATATAATATCAAACTCAAGGTGGCTTGCAGATTTATAAAGATATATTACAGCATTTGTGTTTGAAGTAGCACATTAAAACAAGCAGCAGTAAAACAGCATCTAAGACTCAACTAAAAATATTGCCCACCGGAGTAGAGTAGAACTTAAGAGCCCATTGAAGATGCATTTTGTCTCTAGTGTATATGTAGGTAAATGCCTGTACATAAACATCTGGGCACCATGCAGTATTCAGCTTATCAAAGTCCTGGTTTTTAAATTAGTGGAAAAGACAGGACTATTGCAGAGTAAGTGGAACGGAAAACAAATTATTTGCATCCAATGCTTGTGCTCCAGTGGATGCCTCTACCAATAGACCAGGAAGAGAGGTGACTTTCTCTGAATCCTGTCCCTGCCTTGGTGCCCACTTCCATGCTATCCTGAAGGGTCTCCCAGACATCTGGAGCAGATTGTTTACACGGTGGTGGTGGTGAGAATTAGTGTTAGTTAGTGAAGAAATCAACTTGATCAAATGCCAGTTTGCAAGCGGTATGTCCCCACCGGATTCATTATGGTAAGTTTACATAGGGCAACACTGAGAAGAGACATGATGACTGCCTCAAAGGACTGCCATATAGAAGACTGTGAAGTCTGGTTCTCTACTGTCTCAGAGGGTCGGACCAGAGATCTGATGTGCTTAAATTACAGAAGAGTAGAAATTGATTGAGCATTAAGAGAAAATTATTTGGTCAAAGAGTAGGTCAGCAATAGAGCCAACTAACTAGAGGAGAAGTAAGTGCTCTCCCTTGTTGGAGGTCTTCAAGCAGAAGCTAGGCAGCCATCTTTTTGGGATACCTATTTTCCTGAATTGTTGAATGGGTCTGAGGGGGTGGCCTTCAGCGAGGATGGAGAAACTGTGGCTCTCCAGATCTTGCTGGACTACAACTCCAATCATCCTGGTAATGGGCTATGTTGGCTGGGGCTGATGAGAGGTGGAATCCAGCAACATATGGAGGACCACAAATTCTCCCACCCGCCTGGCCTGCAAGTCCTTCTTCCCAACTCTGGAATTCCCTGAATATGGCACCAAGTAGTTGATGAAGACCATTCAGCAATGTGGCATAGTGAAGAAAGTGGGAGCTCTTAAAGTGATCCTTTTATAAGCATGCTCTTTTTTTCATCTTTGAAAAGCTTCTTTGATTTTCTGACCTGCCTTTTAGGTCACAGTGCCTTCACAATATGGTTCACGAGAAGAAACTTAAAACATACAAAACATTTATTTAATGAACAATAAATAAATTTATTACATGTTTGCTCCCCCTCCCCTCCCCATTATGAGGCAGGATGTACCTCCTGGGGAGGGAGAAGATATGGGGCCACCATCGAAAAGGCCCTGTCCCAGATGTCCATCAGTCTGTCTGTCTGTCACAGAGATAGTGAACTTGTGGTCCTCCAGATATAGTTGGACTCCAGCTCCCACCAGCCCTATCCAGCATGGTTCAGTGGTCAGCAATGATGGGAATTGTAGTCCACTAACATTTGGAGGGTATATCATCTCTGGTATATCAGCTTTTATTGATGGACCCAAGAACAGGGCCTCAGGGGCTGATCTCAAAGGCAGGCTGTACAGATTACTGATGCAGTGGAGTTGGGTGAAAGAAATCTTGCATTTGTCCTAGACTGCACCACTTTAAGCTGGTGTGTGTGTGTGTGTGTGTGTGAGAGAGAGAGAGAGAGAGAGAGAGAGAGAGAGAGAATTCTTCTGCATTATGAAAATTGTGTTCCCTGCATATGGCATTACTGTGAGCCGGGCCAGCCCTTGCATTTCTTCTAAATTGGTCAAGTTGCTGTAATTTTCTCATCTCTCTTGTTCTATTTTTAGCTTATTAAAAAGTTAGTAGGACAAAGACATAATGAATATATCTGTTGCATAACAAGCAATCAATATAGACATGGCCTCCTGCCTGTCCGCTTGCACCCACCCACACTCTGCCTCCCAGGTCTGTAGTGATAAATTAGCCAAGCGCAGTTGTTGCCTCTTTCTGTTGCATATCAGCTAATAGGCAGCGGTATCTTGGTTACATGAAAATTGTTGGCTCAAGGCCGCTTTCTCTTCCTTGCCATGGGTTGGTCAGTTGAGTTCCAAAGCCAAGGGACATAGTTGCTCTGGGTGGCTTTCAAGCTGTGCCAGGTGTTCTACATCTTCTGGGTAAAGGATGAATGAACAGGGGAGTGGAAGGGGAGATGGGGAAGAGAGGAACAAATAGCCAAACTGAGCAAGTTGTTCAAATTGCCAGAGCTGTTTTCTTGCTTGTTTGAAATGGTTACTTGTCCTTCACTGCGAGATGCCAGGCTGAGCTTCATCAATAAATAAAGCAGAGGAATATAGGAAGCCGCTTTCTACTGAGTCAGGCTATTGGCAGGTAGCAGCTCTTCAGAGTTTCCCTCCCACACTTACCTGGAGATGTGGAGGATTGGACCTGGGACCTTCTGAACACAAAGCAGATGCTGATGCACTGAGCAGCAGTCCTTTCCCCAACATATTCAAATAAATATTTTGAACCATAATAGAATTACAAAGATTACTGCAGTAATTGGATAGGATAGGAGAAATCAGATAGGAAGGAAGGAAGGAAGGAAGGAGAAGAAACAAAACAAATTGGCTCTTTCCAGTACTGGCTACTTACTGTCCCAAAGAAAGATTCCAAAACTTATTTACGCAAAGCAAAGATCACCTGTGACATTACAGGATGACTGAAGAGTTATCAGTTTCATAAAGAGTAATCCCCATTTCTATCCCTTAGGATAAATTTGGGTGAGGGGGTGTGAGATGATCCTCTAATCTGATCATTGCATAGAAGGTGGGTTTTTCTTGGAGCATGAAAGGTTTAACATGTACAGGAGTGCAGGGGGTCTTTGGGCACAGGTCAAATGAGGCCCTGCTTCACCAACCTCAGCCCCTACTTGCATGCCTTCTTACTTACATCCAGTCCAGGGGGGGCACGGCTGGCTGTCAGTTTGTTCCTCCTTAGACTAAGTGCTGTCCTTGTAGAATTCACAAGGTCCACTGTGGGTTGTGGTCAGAGGAGAGGATGTATGGCTTGGAGAGAGTTTTGAGGGCCAAACAGAGAGCTCTGGAGGGCAATAATATCCCCTGGGCATGAGATGCTCTCCCACCATTTATTATCACCTTCCATTTTTGGAAATGTAAACTATATACTTTGTGAAGTGGTTTGTTAAGATGCAACCATACCACCAGAAAAGAAGTGCCTTTGAAAATATGTGTTTGTGTGTGTAAGGCTCAGTCCTTATTGTGAGAATGTCACATTCACACAAACAGAATGTCTGTTTTCCTCTTCAGCAAGAGAGGAGATGCTGGATATAGTGGCCCTGCACTATAAATTGTTAACAGCTTTTTTTAAACCATTATTACTATGAATATTTTATTGTATATATATTTAAATTATTGAACAAGCAAATGAACAAGCACCATTACAACTGGGAAAGAATTGGGGGAGGGGGAACATCAGGATAAAAGGAGGGTACAGGATCTAAAAAGAGATAGAACAGAGAAGCATTTGCTTCCATGCTGGGGATCTGAAATTATTTGAGGTGCTATTTCCACCATCCATTATCAGAAAGATAAGCATCACTGCATAAGCCATGCCCTTGGACAACAAGTTTATGTGTTGTATGCTAGGTTTAATCTGGTCCTGTAATAGCAGCATCTTAGGACCAGGAAACATTTCTTCCTTCTTGTGAGAGTCCTCACCCCACGTTTCTGAGATAATGTTTTTTAAATGCCAAATTAAGCATTATTTTGTGCTGTAGATCTTTTCCAGCGCTTCCTTTTGTGGAAGAACAGAGAGAGGTCAAAAAGCCAAGTCATCGTTTGCTGTCCTGTTATCTTTTGGTGATGCCTTATATTGAAACAGCCCATTGACTCATCCAGCACAGCCTTTCCCAACTTGGTGCCCTCCAGCTGTTGTTGGGCTATGACTCCCATCACCCTAAACTGGTCCCTAGCTAACAGGACCAGTGGGCAGGGATGATGGGGATTGTAGTCCCCAAACAGCTGGAGGGCCAAGTTTGGCCACGCCTGTCCTAAATTATTGGCTATGCTGGGTGGGGCTGATGGGAGTTGGATCCCAACAACATCTGGAAAGTTGAGGAAGATTGACTTTGCCTGATATTCTCTACTGTGCCTGGTGTCTTCTCAGGATCTGTACTCCACTCTTTGATGTTCTTTATCTGCAGATTGCTGAGGATCATACATGAGGCCTTTTGTATGGGATATGCACAATCTACCACTAAGCTATGATCCTGCTGGCTAAGACTGTGGGCTGATCAGCAGAAAGATGCTATCATTACTTGCTGTGCTCCACAATCTCCTTGCAATACTCCCTAATGAGACCTTACACAGAACCTTCCTTCTCCAAGGGAAGCTAAATGCATCATTGAGCTCTAAAACAGCAATGGGCATTTACCTTCAGTGGATTGGGTACCTCCTGTGGTCCTAAACAATGGCCTGGATGGATTCAGAGCCAGTGTGACACAGCAAGTGGAGTGTTGAGAAAGGGCCAAGGAAACCTAAATGGAAACGTCTGCTTCATCATGATGGCTACCAAGTGACCATGGTCCATGATTATCTCTGAATCTAGTCTACCTCATAGGATTGTTGCAGGAGATGTATCACATCTGAAGATATATGCTGGCATCTGTTAGTAGCATCCATCATGTTCACGGCATCTACCCAATCTTGGCCACTTAGAGGATCTTAGGGATCACTTTCTGTGGATTAAAATGGTGCCAGCTAAGGGACATCACTAAGTTGTAGAGAATATGTTCTGCATGCTGAAGGCCCCAGGTTCAGTTTTTGGTATTGGTCTAAAACCCTGGAAAACCACTGCCAGTCAGTGTAAACCATACAAAGCATACGAATGAATGGTCAATTAAACTCAATATCTGTTGGGGAAAGTCTGCAGCTCTTTGTTAGGGTACTTGCATTGCATGTAAAAGATTCCAGGTTCAGTTCATGGTATCTCCAGGTAGAACTGGGAAAGACCCCATCTGAAACCCTGGAGAGCTACTGCCAGTTTGTGTGGATAATAGTGAACATCATGGGCTGATGGCCTGACTTGGTGGAAGGCAGTGGTGATTGGTGCACACTGGGACAGGTAGAGTGAGAAGCTGGGAGACCATCAGTAGGTGGAGCTAGAGCCAATGGCTGGTTGTAAGAAGAAGGAGGACAGGTGAGGTCTGGCTGGGAACAGGCTGGGATTGGAAGGGCAATGCCCCCATTTGCAATGGGCCATCTTCCACTATGGTAAGGCACTCTACTAATATGGTCTTTGGGGAAGGGCTACAGCTCAGCGGCAGAACACATGCATTGAATATAGAACCCTTAGCATGTTCAGTCAACTACAGATGAGGGAATAATTCATTCCATCCACTTTTTGTTATCTGGCTCCTATGCTGCGTTTTAAGAGCAATGCAACCCAACGGCCAGGTTTCAGGAACCCACCAGCGAGAGCTGGCTTGTTCTTTTCCAACATGCAGTTATCAGCCACAACTTGTGTTATCGTATGATCGGCATAGCTGTCTGGCTGGATTAATTCTCCTGCCTGTATAGTTGATTTATGCGAGCTCGAAATGCTCCTAGCTTTCTCTGCGGCTGACTTTAAATAACTGATTAATGAGGGTAAAGCTGGGGATGTCTCTAATGCAGTGCCACTGAGAGGTCTATAGGTTTGCATGAGCAATGGCACTTAATGCTGGTTTGCTGCCATCTTTGGTCTGTAATTTTAAACCACCCCTCTGAGGTTCTTTATAATTAAGATGATGCTTGGAGAATCACATCCGATTCATCTCTGCTGGTGTCACCTGCAGCTTAACTGCCCTCTCTGTGTTAACTTCTCTGATTGTGGAGCACACTAGGCCTCGTGTGGGCATCCATTTTCAGCCAGAGGGCCACATTACTTTCTGAACAACCTTCTGAGGGCCACATGCCAATGGTGGTTGAAACCAAAGGCAAAAGTGGGTGCAGCAACAGATGTTAATTTTAGCTTTATACAACAGGCTGGTTTCTATACTGTACATGCTCACACATTCCTCTCTATCCTTCACACAAAGCAAACAAAAACATTATAATTCAAGGATGTATTCCACCCAGGCAAAAACAAGGAGCATGCAGAGCAAAGTGCGTGAGTGGTGTGATTTGGGAAAGTGGGCGTGGCCTGGGGTGAGTTCTGAGTGCCCAGATAGAGAAGCATAGAGGGCCATAGTTGGGGTCCAGTCGCAGATGACTCTGGGGTTGCGGCACTCATCTCACTTTACAGGCCGAGGGAGCCGGCGTACAGCTTCCGGGTCATGTGGCCAGCATGACTAAACCGCTTCTGGTGAACCAGAGCAGCGCACAGAAACGCCGTTTACCTTCCCACCAGAGGGGTACCTATTTATCTACTTGCACTTTGACATGCTTTCGAACTGCTAGGTTGGCAGGATAGGATAGGATAGGATGAGGCAATCACAAGTCTCTGTGTTGGTTGCAAATCTCCAAAATACAGACAGCTCAGGGCCATACACTTCTGGAAAAACCTGCGTGTTATGCACATTGAAGCCTTCTTCAGGCATTAAAGAGGTGCTGTAAACTTGTGAGAGGACAGTGGTAAGGCATGCACTAACTACATCCCCCTCAGCTGCCATTTTCATTGCCTCCCAACTTGTGGAAGGTAGGTGTCTGAGGTAGGAAGCCCTGTTTATACACACCAGCTGCATGCTAATTCTAAAACTCAGGGCCCAGTCACACAACATAGACATCACTCGAAATGTAGGCCATTTCCTGCCATTGTTGGTCCTAAACTGCTGCAATTCAAACTGCTCTCATACCCAGTTGAAATTTTCTGTAGACAACAATGGGAAGGAATGATTGATCTTTTGTACCAGTGTTGCAAGATGTTCCTGGATGAGGCCATACAATGCATTGCTTATGGCTAAGTGTTTCTTTGCCCTGAATTCTCCCGCCACACCTGCCATTCTCTGCTGCCAAACCAGTGTGGCGCACCACACCCTTTGAGAACCACTGGTTTAAAACCAAAGGTAGGCATACCAATAATAATAATAATAATAATAATAATAATAATAATAATAATAATTTATCGTTTCTACCCTGCCCATCTGGCTGGGATTCCCTAGCCACTCTGGGCGGCTCCCAACAGAATATTAAAAACACAAAAAACATCAAACATTAAAAACTTCCCTAAACAGGGCTAAAAGTCAGACGGTTGCTTATTTCCTTGACATCTGATGGAGCCCTCTGCCTGGTTCCCTGTAACCTCACTTCTCGCAGGGAGGGAACTGGTAGGAGGCTCTCAGAGGAGGACCTCAGTGTCCGGGCTGAGTGATGGGGATGGAGATGCTTCTTCAGGTATTTGTTATAAACAAATAAATGTCCCTGAGTATCCACAGCTTGGAATGCAAATTTCATAGGGAGAAACGGCTGGAGGACTTACCCTACGGTGGTCTCCCAGTTCAAAATGCATTCTCAGCAGCTATGTTGCTTTTGAAAGGAAAAGCAATGCTCACAAAGAAAAAGAATTTCTTGTACAGTGATACCTCAGGTTAAGTACGTAATTCGTTCCGGAGGTCCGTTCTTAACCTGAAACTGTTCTTAACCTGAAGCACCACTTTAGCTAATGGGGCCTCCCGCTGCTGCCATGCCGCTTCCGCACAATTTCTGTTCTCATCCTGAAGCAAAGTTCTTAACACGAGGTAATATTTCTGGGTTAGCGGAGTCTGTAACCTGAAACGTCTGTAACCTGAAGCGTATGTAACCCGAGGTACCACTGTATTGTAGAGTTCCATCACAAATGCAACTCCTTTCATTCGAGGTAATGCAGATTGCATCCCTTGGGAGGTTCAACACCCTGTGAACAAACACGTTTTATGGTGCAGCTCTAGATTCTGAATATCAGCTCAACCACTTTAATAATAATAATAATAATAATAATAATAATAATAATAATAATAATAATTTCAAGCCTCAGCTGCTGCCTTGGAGCATTACATTTTGTTACTCTGAAAAGTCGCAGCTCGGAACAAACAGTGAGGGAAGAAAAATGAAAGGGGGAGCCTCCATGTAGCCATTTAGTAATGTGGAGTATGGCTGCAATAGCTAACAGTGCCTAAAAATCCATCAAGGCGTCTCATCTGTCAGCTATAAAAGCGTCATCGCTGGCAGTTTATTTATTAGAGCTTTGGGATTCAGGCCTACTTCTCAATGAGGTGGGAAACCTGGGTCTGGAATGTATGATCAGTATAGATAGGTGGGCAACTTGTATGGATGGGGAGAAATTGCATAGCTCTGGCAATTCAAGGAGAAACCACCTGATTCACACTTCTTGAACTAACCCACGAAGCAAAACACAGCTACCCTTAGAAATTCTCACTTTTCCAAAGTTTGCAGTGCAGTTCTCCAAGAGAAAAAAAAAGTAGAAAAATGAATATGTATTACGGGAAAGTGTGCACAAAAATGCATATATTAATGAAAATAAAATTCAAAAATACATTATATTGGGGGAAGTTGCTTTGCAACAATGCCTTGCACTTTGGTTTTGCTTGTAGGCTTCTCCTGGGCATCTGGTTGGCCACTGTGAGAACAGAATGTTGGACCAGATGGGTCTTTGGCCTGACCCAGACTGGCCCAATATGTTTTGACACTTGAGGTGAACCATAAAATGTGCCTCCCCACTATGCAACCTGACTAGGACTTTTTTCGTGTTTGTACAGCACCAAGCACTTACCAGCCAGCATGGCCAGTGGTCAGGGATTACATGACACTGAAGAGCCAGGGTGGTGCAGTGGTTAAAGTGACAGACTAGGGCCTGGGAGATCAGACCTCATATCCAACTTGGCCATGAAACTTACTGTGTGACCTTCGGCCAGCATGTGTGTTTGTGCGTGTGCCTAAACCTACCTCACAGGCTTGTTGTGGGGATTAAACAATGAGAGGGGAAATTCCTGTCCACAACCTTGTGCTTCTGGGAGGAAAAAGAGGAGCATCGATGCAATAAATAAATTGTAGTCTGGCAACATTTGAAATATGAAGTCCCTGTGTCCACTCTCTGTTTCCCTTGCTGCCTCCTACCTTTCCAGCAAGGGAGTCCCTCACTCTCCACCTCCACTCACATTGCCCTTGCTCCTGCCATAGATTCTCCAAGCTTACAACAACTTTGCAGCCATAGGAACATATCAGAAACTGCCTTTCCAGTCAGACCACTGGCCCGTCCAGCTCAGTATTGTCTGATCTGCAGCATTTTAGGCATAGAATCTCCCATCCCTACTTGGCAATGCTGAGACTGAACCTGGGTATGCTGTGCTAGGGGGTAACCATGGGGCCTACTTCTGAGTAAGCAAGCCTCTGTCACGGTGTGCAAATGCAATTTTGCAAAGAGAACTTGTGACCTTCAGGTCAGCATTTCCAGAGGGTGAGGGAGACAGGTCCTTCCAATCCTGGTTCTGGATTGCTGCTGATCTTACGGGAGATGTGCTGTGCTGGGAGCAAGCCCCACTGAAAACAACAGGACTTACTTCTCAGTAAGCAAGCCTATGTTTGAGCAGGCTATTAGCAATGGGGAGATGCAGAAGGGAGAGAAGGGGGTGGAGACTTCTATGCTGATACGAAACTCAGGTTGTGTTTTTGAGTTGGTCCTGTGACTACAGACCTCTGAAGCAGCCTTGGGATCATCTTTGGAAGTGGCCATGGAAGCCGCCTTTGCAACATGGCGGCACTGGCAACTGGCAGACGCAATGGTGGGATCAGCCACCCTTGGATCCCACCAGGATCCTACCTCCTCAGGCAACTGCCTCAGGCTGCCTAATGTTAAGGGTGGCCCTGCTGGCTGGAATGTAACTCTGCACCATGATAGTATCACTTGCTTTGTTTACTTAGAGAATGGAAGTGTTCTGGGTTTTGACTGGTTGGATTTCGACCTGGCTGTAAACAGGTAAGAGTCACAGCCATCTCCTACTCCACTCATGTCTAACTCTGTGCAGTCTGTGGAAGGTTTTTATTTTTATTTTTATGTGGCAATGTGGCTCTCAAGTTGAAAAAGATTTCCCATCCCAGACGGATCAATGGTCCCGTATAGTATAAAGCACCTTCCTATGTTTCCTGCATTTTTTTCCTTTTTGGGTATGAGTGGTTTGGCAGGTGTGGTTAAAAAATAATATCCACTAGGGTTGTTTTGCACTGTACTCAACATTTAAGCTGCTCTGGGAGCCTTTTACGCTGAAGAGCAGGGTCCAAATGCTAGTAATAATAATAATAATAATTTAGGGTTGAAACAGTGAATGCAAAAAAGAAGGGAGAGGAAGGGAGGGAGAAGAGAAAGGCCACCCAAATGAAATGTCAAAGTAATATCCTTTATTTTATTTTATTATTATTATTATTTAAAAAGACCTGTATTTGACAGCTCTGGATTTCAGAGGCATTTCAGAGATGCTTCTGAGTTGAATCTTACAGTGTTGCCTTCAGGGTTCTTCTCTGTGAATGAGAAGCAGATTTCATTTCAGACATCATTTACAACTTATGGCGTCGATCACGGTGCATATTAACTCTGAGATCAGGAAGAAAAGAGTCATGCTCTTGGAAAGTTCTGAAAGATCATCACCAAGGTACCTCGGCTGCATGATTCCATTTTGTGTCACAGCCCGTGAGCTATCTAAATTGCTGGAAATCAAAGTTAATGAAGGAGAGACAGAGGCCCCATGTATTAAGCAACTATAGATCTCTGGAAGGGGGCGGGGGAATCAAATACAGCAATGAATGACACAGTACTGTATAACAAGCGGGATACATCTTGGTTTCATATTTCTCCCCCTCTAGCCCCCTTTTTATTCATATCATCAACATTCTTTCGATGACTTTTCTGAGATAACGCTTGCTGCATATAGAATAACTTTCCAACATCATTGTGCAAGTATTGAAAAAGTTACATCGAAGATGGGTAGCCTCATAATTTTTTCAGGTTGATCCCATGAAATGTATTTTCTATGTCACTCTTCTACACACTTGTATAGAACACTGGATGAAGTTGCACACTGATCACATCAACATCAGACGTTATTCATGCACCAATGTTCTAAATCACAATCTACTAGAGATCGGTTGGGGGGGGGGATTTGGTTCAAATGTGGTTTGTATTTAAAGTCTAACCTACTAAATCCACACTTCCGAAAACAATGTAAGAACTGAAATGCAGCCATCCCTTGAAATTTGCACTGCTCTGCATTTTGCAAAGTAGTCAACCAGCAAAATAAAGTGCACACAGTTGCATTGGCTAAAGTGCACATGAAAATGTGTATCATCATCATCATCATCATACTGCCCTTCAACATAAGGTCTCAGGTTGGACTACAACAATTAAAACAACATTAAAAACAGTTTAAAACAATTTATAATCTCAGGAATAAATAGGGTCCTAAAAATATACTGGAGAAAACCCAGAGGAAATAGATGTGTCATCATGCATTACATTGTATTATATTGGTGAAAAGTGCCTGTAAAAATGTGTATATTAAACAAAACTGCAAACAAAAATACATATATTAGGATAGATATATTGCCGATCTTTCATGAGAACTTTTTAAAAGCAATACTGATGTGGAATTGTGAAGAACTGAACTTAATATTGGAAAATATGAGAAACCAAAAGGAACTGAAAAGGGACAGATTCCTCACCGCTCCTTACAGTCCATAAAATGAAGGGAAGCAGGTTCAAGGCAGTGGTGCAGAAGTCTCACTTTCCTGTTTTGACCCTTCCTTTGGTCCATAGCCTATGCACTGGATCCATGTAAGCTGTTTGTACAAGCAGACCTAGCAGGTCACCTCTATGTGTGTATACTGCGTGTGCAAGGAATGGTGAACACATTATAGGGGAGAGTGGTACGAGTCTTGCTCTCTCTGTGTGCAAAATCATTACATTTTTCTATTTGTTTTTGCTCCGAAAGTTCCACTCATCTGAATTGCATTTGTTTTGCTTGTCACTCATTATTAGTTCATTCATTTTTTTATTGATTTCAATGGGAGGCCCTGCCTGTGTTCTGCCGCCTGTGACTTTGGCATTGTCCATCCAAATGGCATGACATTTGCAGGCATTCATCTCTCCCCCAGGACATTATTAGGCTTGCTGAATTTCAGACAGATGAAACAAAGGGTCCTAATTGTATATGCAGTTTTAAAAGGCATACATCCTATTGTCTCCTCCACTGAAATTTCGGATGCGCTTCCCTCATCTACCATGGCTATATTTTATACCCCATTGGCAGATTCCCCCCCCCCCCCCGGAATTCTACTGTTTTGTGCATTATTTACTTACAGCACTTATATCCCAGAGTGGCTTTAAGAGCAGCTTGCAAAATATGAGTTCTAGGACAGTCCCCACCCCCAGACTCTTGGTCTAAAAATGATATGACACATGAGGAAAAAAGAATAAGAGGAAGGAGGAGAAACCAAACTCAAGTGCAAGTTCTTAAAAGTACAGTTCTTACGATGTGGTTCTTATGATTCTGTCTATGTAGATTCTGGCTGCCTTGAAGAGCAGCGGCTCCTCACTTATGTCAGCGGTTGTTGTGATGATGGTGCTAATTAAATTTATTATCACCCTTTCACCAGCAGGTGTGTTGCAACAATTTAAAGTTCAATATTAAAAACAGTTAGAATTACAACTCATATCTCAGGTGTGAAAGGCCAGGGGAAAGAGGGGAAAAAGAATGCATCTTCAGCATTCACTGAAAACTGTATACTGAAGGTGACAAGATGTTTCTCCACATTTTAGGGACTACCACAGAGAATGCAGTTTCACGGGCCACTCCCTGAAGTTCTGAGAGCAGTGGAATACCAAGAGGGCCCCCTCTGCTGATATTAACACCTGAGAGGGATCTGTAGGAAGGAACCAGCCTCAGATATTTGGGGCCCAGTCATTTAGGGCTATAAACACTAGTGTGAGTACCTTTAACTGGGCCTGGGAACAGACTGGAGACCAATGTGGTTGTTTTTGAACTGGGGTTATATGAGTTCTAAAGGCAAGCCCAGTCAGTCACCTGGCCACTGCATCTTGGACCACTTGATGAAGAGAGTCGGTTCTGGTTTTGTTTCAAAAACCATGCAGTTCATTTTCTGAGTTTATCTGAGATAGGTATTGAGATGGAGGCAGCAAGCACACCCAACTCTAGTTCCTAACTGTGGCCAACTCATGTGAGAAGTGAATGGTGGATTTTACACTGCACTGTCCCCACAAAACATGCAGACACGGTTGCTGAGGAGCAGTCACACCTTGCCTATGGCATTTTTGGACAAGCCCATGACTTCATTCACATGCACATTTTGCAGTGTACATGGGCTGCTTCCATGTGGCGCAATTTTATTTGTTTATTTGTTTATTTCATGTCCATCCTTCGTCATAAACTCCGAGGGTGCATGCATCAGTAGAACGTACAATCATAAAAGCAAATGAAGCCATCAAAATGATAAAACAAACACATGCAATGTCATTGCTTGGAATCCTGAGCCCAGGCCTTTTGGCACCAGCATTTTGAAGGAGTGAGGTGAGCAGTGGTTATTCGTCTTCCTATGCCAGCCCCAAGGGTCCTTCAACAGGTCTTCTACCAGAGAGCCCCCTCAACCCTTAATCCAGGAGACTTTTCCTGCTTCTCAGTGTCCTCAACCTGTGGAGTTTCTAGCTGGTCTTCCAAGAATTCCATATCTGGTACCAAGTGAGGAGCTAGGCATGAAACCATCACATGGAAGCTGCTCTCTTGCTGCATGTGTGAATGGAGGCCAAAGCTGGACAATTATATACAACATCAAGGAAGAATGAAAAATGGCTGTGGTTGTAAATGAAATAAATATCTGGTGAAGGAAATAATCAAGTCTTAGTAATACTGCTGGAAGAGTTTAGATGGCTATCTCCAATCAATAGGCACTCTTTTAAATCTGCTACCCAACCCATTAATTGGTTAAAGATGGCAATTAATCCACCTATCAAGACATAAATTAGTTAATTGCACCAATTAATCCATCCATCAGGCTGTAAATCAGTTAAAAGCTTTATTCTTTTCATCATCCCTTCAACTTTAATTTCAGAAAACTGCAAAGCAGAGAATGCAACTTTGATCTCTTTTTTTAAGAAATAAAATAAAAATAACCAGAAATTGCAGAATGGTCAATAAAATTTAAAATTAAGGACTGTGGGTTTTTTGTTTGTTTAAAGAGAGCAAACACCCAAAGAAAATTATAAAAGAGTCCTGTGACATCTTAAAGACTAACATATTTCTTACAACATAAGCTTTTGTGGACTCAAGCCTACTTCATCAGATGCATGAACTGAAATCTTTTTTGGCAGGAAATTATAAATGAGAAAATTATAAGATGGGAGTTGAATGGCAATGACAGTCAGTGATAATTAGAGCTTAAAAATATATTCAGAAGGCACATCTTTAACCTTTTACAGTAGCAGATTGGTGATAATTGCAGAGTTGATTGTATCAATATCTGTAGCGGGGCAGGAAACGTTTGCAAAAAATAGATATCCCAGGCTATGAGTGGTATTCAGTCAAGTTTTGCTTAGTGGACCCACTGAAATTAAAGAACTTGACTAAATCAGGTCCATGAATTTCAATAGGTCCATGGATTTCGATACTCTGAGTAAAACTTAATTGTAGGTGGCTTAACAGAGGGCTCAGCCACACTTCCTCTTGTCTTGTAACTTCTCCCCAAGAAAACTTGATCCTTACCACTGAATTAGTGCACACATCAAATTAGGTTTTCTCCAGATTGATGTTTGTTCCAAGTTAGAGCTATAGAGTGGGACTTCTGGGGGAAAGGGGAAGAGCAAAGGCAAAACTACTCAGACCCATGCTTTCTAGGCATGAGACAAGAGTTGATGAGCCCCACGTGTAGTTATCGCATTGTGTGTTGCTTCCTCAATTGTTTGGGCTACTCTAGGTCTGACATAGCTTCACACATCTAATGCAGGGTTTCTGATGTTATACACACTACATGGGATGTAGGTGCATGTCTTGGAATAATTCCATCTAAGCCATCTAAACCATCACCACATCTTGTGTGTAAATGTATTTAATTCAGCCTTCCCCAATTTGTTCCCTCCATGCTGACTAGGGTTCAAGATAGTTCTAGTCCAATTACCTCTGGAGGGTGCCAGGTTGAATTAGGTGCTTGATGACCCAATTACCCTTGTGGCCCACCCACTCTGCTTAAAATACTATTGCTGCCACTAACACTACCAGTGTGGTGTAGTGGTTAAGAGCAGTAGTCTCGTAATCTGGGGAACCAGGTTCGCGTCTCCACTCCTCCACATGCAGCTGCTGGGTGACCTTGGGCCAGTCACACTTATTTGAAGTCTCTCAGCCCCACTCACTTCACAGAGTGTTTGTTGTGGAGGAGGAAGGGAAGGAGAATGTTAGCTGCTTTGAGACTCCTTCGGGTAGTGATAAAGCGGGGGTATCAAATCCAAACTCTTCTTCTCTTCTTCTCACCAGTGCCTCAGAAAAATAGGATTCCCTCCAATATCCTTTTATCAGCTACATTTTCTTTTCCTTACAATAATATGCAGCTACTAGAATGACAGCACCAGCTGCTAATTTTCAGAGCTGGCTCCCTGTGAAGTTAAAGCATGAAAGGATAAGAGCCTGCTGGATAGGACCAATGGTCCATCTAATTCAGCATCCTATTCTCAGAGTAGCCAATGAGATGCCCCCGGGAAGTTTGCAAGCAGAGCCCAAGTGTGCTAAGTACTCTCCCCACCTGTCATTTTCAGCAACTGGTATTCAGAGGATTACAGTCTTTGGCATTGGAGGTAGAATCCATCCATTGGCAGCAGCCTTGTTCTCCATGAATTCATTTCTCTTCTAAAGCCATCTATGTGGCTGCCATCACTACTACATGTAGGGATGAATGCTAGAGTGTAACCTTTTCAAGCTTCTAGTGGCACTTTATAGTGTGATAAAATGGAATGGAGTAGTATGTATGTATGTATGTATGTATGTATGTATGTATATCGAATCAACGCAGCCCTGGTGTCATTGTATAAAGTAGTGTTCTGTTGACTCTTCTTTCCCCAATCTACCTTCCACCTCTTGTATCTTGTGAATCTTCTTCGGACTCTTCGGAATACTGCTTTCAGAATGTAAGAAGAGCCCAGCTGGATCAGGCCAATGTCCCATTTAGTCCAGCATCCTGTTCTCACAGTGGCCAGCCAGATGCAAGCAGGAGTTGAGCAGAACAGCCCTCCTGTGGTTTCTAGTAGCTGGTATTCAGAAGCATATTTCTGAATGTGGAGGTAGAACACAGCCATTTCTAAGGTCTTATCCACACTTACCTCTCCTCCACTCTTTCCAGGCACAGTCTGTGATTTGAAGCTTCATTTCTGAGTGCCCCCCTTTTGCTTTCCCCATGAAAAACCACTCTTTAAAGCTCAATCAGAGCAATTAGCAATCCATGAAAAACCCAAATAGATGTTTGCTCCAACTGAAAGCTAAAGAGCAGGTTTTTGCAGGGAAATGGGATCTTCCTTAACGAGGGTCCTGGTTGCGCGCAGGCCCCTAAGCCACCCCCATGGGGAGAGTTGTTGCCAGGCATGGCCCAAGCCTTAACCATTGGGCCTCGGGATTGTGCTGGGCTGTTTGGGTCAATCAGGGCAGTTAGCACGATTCTTGGGGCCTATAAAAGCAGCAGTGCGACGTAACTGGGGGAACTTGCATCGCGCTGCCGAACACCCGCCCTCCCTCCCTAATTTTAGGTGCTGCTCCTTTGGCCTTGCTTTGGATTGGGTCACCTGCTTTGGATCAAGGGCTGGCTAGGAATTTTTCCATTTGGCAGATTGGATGTAGCCACTTGGTTTTTGCCTACCCCCTTAGCAATGGTCACAACTTTGTAAGGTTTGGTGGTTAGCATTGGCTTATTGAAGTTTGTGGGAGGGGAGGTGCGGCCATCACCTGCCCCTCCATGAAGAAGGGTATTCCGGTAAAGGAATCTGGGGATCCTGGATCTCGTCTGAAGTCCACTTGAGGGGCTAGGGCCCTGCCAGGACCACAGGACCCCGGGGTGAGCTTCGTTAGTCTTCATCAATGTTGCTCCCTCGTTTGGTGTTTACCCTTCCAGACTTCCAGACAGAGAGGCAGGAGTCAGTTATAGTCTGTTGCCAATGCCTAAGCCAACACCACTCACTTTGCTATAATCAATAAAGTTGTGGCCTAAATTTTGCCCAATAACTTAAACTAAAATTACATGTCAGTGTGAAGTTATTTCAGGGGAAGGGCTTGGGGGCCTCAGGTCGCAAACCTCTGGGGCAAAACAAACACTTGCCTATGGAGCTTTTAAGCTTGGACCTGTGCCTGGAAGGAGCAGGGCAAAAGGTAAGTGTGGTTAAGGCCTTAGTCTCTATGAATTTGCCTTAGTAATGGGCACTATTGACCCAAGTGCATTGCCAAGGAAGGAAGGACGAGATTGCTTGAAGACAATCAGACCTTGCAAGCGATGTTTTTGAAGGTGTTATCTAAGCCAATAGCATTCCCTTTTATAAGAATATTTGCTGCCCTGGGTTTCTTAGAGAGGAAGGGCAGGATATAATTTGTATAAGCAAACAAACAAATAAATAAATGTAAGAAGAGGCCTGCTGGATCAAGCAAAAGGACCATTTAGTTCAGTACCCTGGTGTGTAACCAGATGCTTAGACCAAACCTAACTGGCAAAGGCCTCTGCGTGGCTCACGAAGACAGCACCCAATTGCTGCTCCCTCCTCCCTGCCACTCTCTGAGCTGATTCCAACTGTCTTTCAAAGTCTTTAGTGTTTCATGCCGAACAAGGAAAGTTTTTGCAATGTCAGCTAGGAAGAAGGCTATTTTCAATTAATCTTCCTTGTGTTTTCATCTTTCATCTCCAGCTTCCAAGAAGATCTTGAGCATTGCCCAGTAGGAAATATCTCGACGGGAGGGCCTCATCTTTCTCTCTCTGTCTCTCTTGCAACCTATGCTAGATCATAAACAATGAAACAATGTTTACTTCTTTGTACATCACACATTTTTTTCTTTAAGCTCTCCCGATTCTGAAGTGCATCTCCTCCCCCCCTCCTTTTTTTGTGCCTTTGCCCCTTTTGTGCCTTTTCTTCCTTTCTTTTTTTGCAGCTGCAGGTCTTGAAGATATTCTCTTTCTGTTCCTTTCTCCTGTCCGACATCCACCTCCTTCTTTCGCATTGACTGCTTTGCTCTGCTTGCCCCCATAGTGATCTGTGCTTTGACACTTGCCATTCGAGAGGCTTCACTGTGGAGCCCTGCCAATGCGAGCAATTGATCCAGGACCATAAAGTAGCTTAATCATTCAAGGTCACTGCCTCTGCCTTCTCTTGTCTGGGGGACAACTGCTCCAGGGACTTAAAACTTCAAAAAGTTTCCAGACTTTTAATCTTGAATTTTCATTACGTCCTTGTCTTTTATCTGTTTTCTTTCAGCGTGCTAGTGTTCATTTAATGTATGATATTCTGTATTATTATTTTTTTACGGACTTTCAGAATACCATTCTCTAGAACTAGGAAGTTGCTGTGATAGGGGTGGGAACCTCTTTCAGACTGAGAGCTGCCATTCCCTTTTGGGAGACTTTCCAGGGACCACTGGTCAGTGGTGGGTGAAGCCAGGATCCAAATAGTACACTGCATTCCAGCCATACAAAAGTCAGAGTCCCAGCAGGGCAAAAAGCCCAGAATAAACTTTAAGATACTTACTGATTCAAAAGAAAGAGGGGGATTTGCCCTGCCAGATTTAAGACTGTACTATGAATCGGCAGCTTTCTGCTGGTTGAAAGACTGGCTACTACTTGAAAACACAGACATTCTGGATTTGGAAGGTTTTAATAACATGTTTGGTTGGCATGCATATATCTGGTATGGCAAGGTTAAAGTGCACAAGGGCTTCAAAAACCATATTGTCAGGAAAGCATTATATAATGTTTGGACTCGGTATAAGGATTTGTTGGAAAATAAAACTCCCAGGTGGTTATCACCAATGGAGGCTAAAGAGGTGAAGAAACTAAACACGAGAATTAATTGGCCAAAATATTATGAGATTTTAGAAATAGAAAGTGGCGAATTTAAATTA
This sequence comes from Podarcis gaigeae, assembly GCF_964106915.1. Taxonomy (NCBI): domain Eukaryota; kingdom Metazoa; phylum Chordata; class Lepidosauria; order Squamata; family Lacertidae; genus Podarcis; species Podarcis gaigeae. Next base: position 34,150,603 of record NC_139691.1, read on the forward strand.
CAGAGCTTTGAGAAGATAAAGTCCAAGGTACGAGATTGGCTCCATTATTATCAAATAATGGAGGCCTTTAAACAAGACAGGAAAATTGGGTTCCAGGTGGAAAAATCGAGGTTAGAAACTGAATTGTTAGAATCCAATACTAAGAACCTATCAAAGATGTATAACTTGCTGTTGAAGTGGAATACAATTGATGAAACTGTTAAATCAGCAATGGTTAGATGGGCACAGGACTTAGGACATGATATCATGTTTGCTGACTGGGAACAGTTGTGGACCACAGGTATAAAATTTATGGCTTGTAATGCCTTAAGAGAAAACATTATGAAAATGATTTATAGGTGGTACATGACCCCAGTCAAGCTTGCAAAGATTTATCATTTGCCCAATAATAAATGCTGGAAATGTAATGAGACTGAAGGTACCTTCTTTCACCTTTGGTGGACCTGCCCGAAGATTAAAGCTTTCTGGGAAATGATTTATAATGAAATTAAGAAAGTACTTAAATGTACTTTTCATAAGAAACCAGAGGCATTTCTTTTGGGTATGGTGGGCCAACTGGTGCCAAGGAGGGACAAGATCTTTTTTATGTATGCCACAACGGCAGCAAGGATTCTACTAGCAAAGTATTGGAAGACACAAGAGCTACCCACGCTGGAAGAATGGCAGGCGAAAGTGATCGACTTTATGGGACTGGCAGAAATGACCGGCAGAATCCGTGACCAGGAGAAAGAAACTGTGGAGGAAGATTGGAAGAAGTTCAAAGTATATCTTAAAAATCGCTATAAAATTGAGGAGTGTTAAAGTGTGAAGGGAAAGGAAGATGTATAATTACAGCTATATTTATTCTTTTTGATTTAATGTGATATTGAACAGGAGAATAAGTTTAAATTTTAATTGGCTAAAAGAGTTGCTGAAAAATTTATGAAACTAGGATGCAAAAAGGGGAAGGTATGGGGAAGTCCGAGAAAAGAGGCTTACGAAAAGGAGGTTAAGAAAATAGGATTTATGTTTTTTGTGTGTGTCTGTTGTTGTATGTATTATTTAGTGTTGTTGTGTCGATAAAATTGGAAAATCAATAAAAAATTATTAAACAAAAAACAAAAAACAAAAGTCAGAGTCCCCCACCCTGCACCTATCACTCCATCCTCAATACAAGCAAGCGAGGAGCATTAGCACAGATCAAGGGCATATCCCAATCAAGCAAAAGAACTCAGTGATGATGTGGAACAGGGACCATTGAGGGGTGTAGCATGGCCTGGAAGGTTACATTTGGACTCCAAACTTGAGATTCCCAAGCAGTAAGGTATGATGTAGTTATTCAGTAGATAGAGATTTGGATCAGAGAGACTTAGATTCAAATTCTCCACTTAGCCCTTCATGGAGTGTTCTTCAGCCATTCACATTATTGTTATTGTGCCATCTACATTCATGACACAGGTCCAGAATGCAATACACGGGAGACAACAAAGCCAATGGAAACAAAGCTGAAGAAGTGAAATATTTCAGATACATTAATTAGTTTTAGCTGTGGTAGGGTATGGGGACAAAAGCTCTACCTCTTGATTACATTTTGTGATGTATCTTTTGCTATTGTTTTGAGAAGGCTAGAGTGGGCATTAGCTGGCCCCAGCGCTATTTTTCTAGAAAAAGAGGTTCCAGAACTAACCATAAACACCCCTTTGTTCTCTTATAATGGCAATGACAGCCACCTGAGAGGTGCCAGAACTGAGTTCTGGTGAGTTCTAGCTGAAAAGGTTGACCCAACCTTTTAGGATCAATGAAATGGCTTGTGGCCTTTCCCTCTCCCTTCAAAACTGGAGCATATACCTGAATTTAAGCAATAGTGTTTAGAAAGGTGGAGGAAGCAGGAGCTGAAGCTTGATAATAATGTTCTCAGTTGTACATGAGGAGCTGATCTGTGATGATAGTCAATGGATTTTAGTGTGTGGTACTTTCCCACTGTGAAACCCTGCCTTTTCCCTGGGCCTAACCTCCTAGCCCAGCTAGTAGCAGCTCTTGGAATGAAGTCGTTTGGTTGAACAAAGTTCACTAAATTATTTCAGAAATCTTTGACCTGCACCTGAAGTTTGTTCCCATAATTGCTGAGTGAACTGAATGTGAATTGATTTTATTTTGGCGTAGAACTTTGAATAATACTTGTTTATCTGCCCTTGTGGCAACCATTTTGTGTTAGGTCACCCACCCCCCCCAGCCCCATGGCAGCCATTTTGTATTCAGCCACAACCTAGGAATTGCTCAGGCTGGAGAAGATGAATAATAACAGGACTTCATCTTGAATTCTGGAAATCACTGCAGTTGCCGCTCTTCTTTTTTGGAATGTTGCCATTAATAAGTACTGCTACACAAGTCAATTATTAATCGTGGTTCTCTCTCCTTCAGAGAAAATTGTTCATTTTTTAACAAAGCAAGTGCAACAAGCAGAACATTGCCCTTGATGCTGAAGAATAAAAAAAAGAGAAGCATGAGTTCTCTCCTGAACTCTCTCACTCTCTCAGTGCTCTCTGACTTTGTTACCAGTTTCAAGCAAAGTCTTGTTTGAAGTTCTGTCTGTGTGGATTTGTTCAGCCATCCCCCTTTTGTGATGAAGATGTCTTCCTTTCCATCATTTTGAAGCTTTGCAGGGTTCGGTTTTCCATGGTTGCACATACATTTTGCCATTGGTATCTCCCAGCCAGGCCTGTTCTCTGCAGACTAGTGCCTAATGCTACAAATGGAGGACAGCTCATTAGAGTAAGTGGGGCACAGCCCCACCTGCCCTCAGCTAGCCCCCACATGCCTACCATACAACCAATCTTGCTACAATTACACCTCTAGAATGCCTTGAAGCAGTGGAACACGTGGGGCATTCTTTGAAAATAACATGGTGGCTGTCAGGAAGCAGCAATTAAGAGCCACAAAACAAGGAAAGGAAAGGAAACATGAAAAAATGACAGTAATAAAAAGAGAGGTGATTTTAATGAATGGGTAATAAACCAAATGCAATTTTTAATAATGAAAATGATGGGATTAACACTACAATATATTTCCCTCCTTTATATTCATATGTTATAATTGTATTGTATTGTATTGTATTGTATTGTATTGTATTGTATTGTATATTATTTCTAATGCATTCCAGGTTGACTTGCAGTATGAAACTCAAAGATGCAAATAAAATGGGTAAAAAACATACTACAATTAAAAACTGTGAAACATTGGAAAAAAGTGATCCTTGGCAAGAGGTTTGGGCTGCAATCCTAAACGTACTGAGTATGGAGCAAGTTCCAGCGCTCCTGAACAAGTACAGTCCTGAGCATGCTTACTTGGAGGTAAGCAAGTAAACATGCGCAGCACTGTACTGTTTGCACTATATTGGAGCTTAAATACTATGACCGTATTTATGAACTGCTTGACAGCATATGGTTATCAGAATGGTGCACAAGGTAAAAATAAGAAAAAAAAACAAAAACAAAAAAAACAATATAATCAGTTAATAATTCATAAATGATTGTGGGTTGTTGTCGTTTTGTGTAAAACATGATTTGCCAGTATTCATATCTTGATAAAAGTATTGTGGGTGCCAACATAAAATGGTTGCTGTGGGCAGCAGAACCCCCCCAAACAAAAACACGCCCCCCCAAACCAAACCAAACCAAACCAAATCAAACAAATAAACCCAAACCCAAACCTGAGATAATAATACTTTGTACTGGTGAGTACCATCAAACACAAAAAACCATAGTCATATCTCAGGGAAAGAGTTCTTAAATGTCTTCAGTAAACACCTAAACATCATGATGCTGGGAACCTGTCTAATTTTCATAAAAACATAGAAACAAGTGGAGTTCCTGGGCTACCTTATTGACGCCTCCGGTCTTCACCCGACTGCATCTAAGATCCGGGTAATTCAGCAGGCCCCGTTTCAAAAAAGCAACCACCATGTGGGCAGGCTGCTTGGAGGAGTAAACCAACCACCTGTCTCCTTGATCCTTGCCCATCCTGGCTTATAAAAGCTAGCCGGGAAGCTAGTCAGCTCAGTTCAGCAGTGCGAAGCAAGTGCCCCACCTCCGTTGCGCTGCCACATTTATAGGTCCCTGGGATCACGCCACTCGCCCCAATTGGCCCAAACACTAAGCGTGATCCCGGGGCCCAACAGACAAGGCTTGGGCCACGCCTAGCAACAACACACACTGTGGGAGTGGCTTAAGGGTCCCGAGCGCAACCAGGACCCACCATCTAGGAGGATCCCAAATGTAAACGGGGAAAATCTTTAAGAAAACATAGAGTTGGAAAGGAACCTGAGGATCATCTAGTCCAACCCACTGCAGTGCAAGTATATGCAACTAATTCCACTAAAAACCCAGTTTTTACTATAGGCTACTACAGATCCCTTGCCCAGCAGAAAGATAATGGATGAAGTACAGTAGTTCCATAGGTAGTCTGGCCCCAAGTTATTTTTGTGTGCATCGGATTACCTTCTGAGTTCTTCTTTTTTTTAAATGACTAGTTTGGAGATACCAAATACAATCAAGTTTTCATAGCTTTGGGTCAGTGTTTACTCATGTAAAGAAACCTATGGAGATCCCCATCTGTGTAAGGTTACGTTTGCTGAAGTTTGAGTCAAACCATTTACAGCCAAGCCCACAGGCAATGCTTTTAGCTCAACAACTATTCCCATCCCATCATGGTTTTCGTTAGCTTGCATTGCTGTAAACCTTTTAAGTCTTATGGTTCCATTATAGCAATGTTTTGAAGTTTTCTTTTAAAATACATTTGAGTTCTGCTCAAAAAAATAAAAAAAGAATAAAAGAAGAATGGGGAGGAAAATCCAGTGGTATAGAAGATTCGACCTAGTCTAACACAATTCTTCCATATACATATACATAAACACACACACAATTAAATTTGTATACCACCCATCATCCAAACATCACAGAGAAGTTCACAATATAAAAATGCAAAACGAGAGCAAAAAATACATAATAAAACAAAACCCAGCAACCAGTCTGTAATGGTTCTAGGGGTTGCTCATGCGTAAACCAGTGCAACACCTGGCTGGGTTGCCTGAGTGAACCTTTTCTGTCCAGACAGCCACGCACCTGTGGCTGTCTCAATGGCTGGCAGAATCCGTCAGTGGGTGTTTCTTGAACTTCTTCCAGCAAAGAAGCTCTATGACCCCTAGTCTCCTCCTACTCTCCCTGCGCGGAAGTCTTCTGTGCAAGGAGGGTGTAGGCAGCGGAGGACCCTTACTCTCCCCGCTGGTCCCTGGCAAGGAGTCATGGGACCGCCTTGCCGATTCCCCCATTTGCCCCCCTTCTCCACTGGTGCTATGCTGATTCTCTTCCCTAGAAGATGGGCTGCCTCTCCCCATCCCGGGACACTCTCTGGGACCCCTCCGGAGCCCGCTCTCTCCCTCCAGCCCTGATGGCAGTTCCCTGACATCCACCTCCTCCCCCGGACCCCCCACCCCCGGCACGATTTTCCGATACCACGTCCTCGCTCTCCTCGGCTGACGATGCGGGGAACCCCCTGAAGGAGCTGTCATCATCTCCTGAGGATTCAAAACCAGCCTCCCATCCGCTCGGATCTGTTTCCGCTGTTTGAACCTCCCAATCTGATTCCTCTCCCTCGGACACCTCCCCTCTCTCCTCTTCAGAGGCAGGAAAACCCACAAAGTCCCCTTCATCGTCTGTGGGTCCAAATTCTTCCTCCCAGAATCTAGCTATTGGTTTTGGCTTATTTGGGAACAAACTGTGGAATTCTTCCACCATATACCCGTCACTGATTGATTCAGCGGGGACCCACGTGTTCTCCCTCCCAGGCTACCAAGTACTCTACCTGGCAACCTCGCCACCTTGAATCAAGTATTTCCATGGCCTGGTTACAGTGTTCCCTCTCCTCTACCCACGGGTGGGTGGTAACCCCTCCCTCCTGTCCCAGGAATTCCCGCCCCTCCCTGTAAGGTGAAAGTAGGGACCTATGGAACACCGGATGTATCTTCATGCTGTCAGGCAACTTGAGTTTAAATGCCACTGGGTTTACCTGCTGTATTACCTCAAAAGGTCCCAGCCACCTCGGCTGCAACTTCTTGCATCCTCCCTTTAGGGGTAACCCTTGGGATGACAACCACACCCGGTCTCCCACCTGTATGGCCTCCCCCTCCCGACGGTGCCTGTCCGCCTGCCTCTTGTAAACTTCCTTGGTCCACTCCAAGTTCAACCTGAGTTGCTGGTGCAAGGCCTCCATTTCCTCCACAAATTGCTCCTGCTCAGTACACTCCATCCTTCCTCCCCCCGCCCCCGGAAGGCCCTGGGGTGACACCCGTAATTGGCCATGAAAGGGCTCATTCCCGTGGACACGTGTTCAGCATTATTGTACGCAAATTCAGCCAAAGCTAATTTCTCTACCCAGTCGTTCTGTTTCTTGCTGACATAGCAGCATAGGTATTGCTGGAGTATACCGTTCGCTCTTTCTGCTTGTCTGTTGGTCTCTGGGTGCCTCACCATTGAGAAGCTCACCTCGACCTGCAGCAAGCTCATGAGCTTCCTCCAGAACTGGGAGGTAAATTGTTTCCCGCGATCCAAGATAACCCTCAAGGGAGCCCCATGTAGTCTAAAAATGTGATCCACAAACAGCCTGGCTGTCTCCTCTGCCGTTGCTGCATGTGAGCAAGCTACGAAATGGCACATTTTCGTCAGTAGATCGACTACTACCATGACCGCTGTCTTTCCCCTAGACTTGGGCAGATCTGTCATAAAATCAATGGACACCACCTCCCAGGGCTTTCCCGGTGTAGGTAGGGGTTCCAGTAACCCTGCAGGGGCCGCCCTTTCCCCCTTAGCCCTCTGGCATCGGTCGCACCCTCGTACATATTCTCGTACGTCTTCCCTCACCTTTGGCCACCAGAACTGCCTGGTGACAAGTAGCATGATCTTGTGCTGTCCAAAGTTCCCAGCTGTTGGGTTGTCATGGAGTTGACTAAGTCTCCCCTGGAAGACTTCCCCCTCAAAGTCTCCCCTGGAAGACTTTGAAGAAGTCTTTGAAGAAGTGACTCACCCGTGGCTGTCTCAATCGCTGGCAGAATCCGTCAGTGGGCGTTTCTTGAACTTTTTCCAGCAAAAAAGCTCTTTGACGCCTAGTCTCCTCCTACTCTCCCTGCGCGGAAACCTTCTGCGCAAGGAGGGTGTAGGCAGCGGAGGACCCTTACTCTCCCCGCTGGTCCCTGGCAAGAAGTCATGGGACCGCCTCGCCGATTCCCCCATCTGCCCCCCTTCTCCACTGGTGCTTTGCTGATTCTCTTCCCCAGAAGATGGGCTGCCTCTCCCCATCCCGGGACGCTCTCTGGGACCCCTCCGGAGCCCGCTCTCTCCCTCCGGCCCTGATGGCAGTTCCCTGACAGTCATTGTCCATTGAATATATAACCTTTATGTATATTCAGAAGTTAGATCCACAGCTGTGAAACATTGCTACATTCAGAACTGTTCTATTACCCCTTGCCCAAATGATATCGTGCCGTGTCTGTACCCTTTATTAATGATCATGCTATATCTGGGAGTTGGATCAGTATGCAGAGGAGGCAGCCAATATACTATAGGGGTCAGGAACCATTTCACTGAAGGCCGCAGTCCTTTATGGACAATCTTCCTAGACCTGCATGTCAGTACTGGGTGTCTATGTTTATGGTGGTTCTTATTTTTATTTGTATGCTCTCTTGAGTCCTGTCAGGTGGGAAATCAGGTTATCAATAAAAAATAATAATAAAAATGGCTCCACTCACTTTCGCCCCCGGGCCCCTTACATCACTGGCATGTCCCCACCCCATTCCAGTGGTTGTCCAGTAGGTAATATGATCCTTGGGTTGAAAAATTTACCCCATCCCTGAGCTAAGAAGTCCCCTCTGTAAGACCATTCTATCTGCACCAATAGATCATATTTGATGTATGTGGACTTCTATGTGGTTTTAGACTAGTACACCCATTGTGTTTTTTTGCAATAAATTATGCAGGGTTGCCAACTAGTCTAGAAAATGGTCTAGAAAGAAAGGCCATTCTGCTATGATCTTATGTCTGTAGCAGCAAGTCAATCTGCAGAAACCAGCAGGTGAAGCTTTTTCACAGTATTTGAACAAACTTTACATTGCTTGTTAATTTCCGAAGAAGTGACTTTTGTTAAAGGCCCAGGAATGAAGTTTGTGGAAAAGTTGGTAACTCTTTTTTGAGGAACAAACTGCAAAGCAATTCCAGTGTATTTCAGAAAATACTTACACCTTTGGTCACATCAGTTTCTTTACTCAGATGCATCTTCTTCATATGAACCCTGATTCAGCCTTGACTCTGTAACAGCTGGATCTTGGGCAGCTCCTTGGTGAAATATTCCCCAGGGGATACTTCTTTTCATAAATACTACCAGATTGTTGGGGAGGAAGCAAGCATACTGATGCACAAAAACACATCTTCGGGAAAAAACACATTTGAAATGTTTTTGTCTTGCATCTGCATCGTAAACACGGATTACATGGAAGTTGCTGCATTTAAAAAAAATCACATACTTTATATTCAAGCGAGGAGTTGTTTGGGGTGTGGAGGGAAGAAACAGCATCTTCCATGCAAGGTTATTAAGCTGGCTCTCAAAATGGGTACCCGCCCTTCCTGCTACCTGCCAGAGGGCAGCAGACTTGCAAAGATGCACGCAACATATTTGAGAGCACTGCATAATGGATACATGAAGGCTCACTTAATTATAGTAACACTAATGGAATCTTCTTTCCTCAACCCAACAGCAACAGAGATCAAAACCTGTTTTTGTTTAAAATATTTACTGGAGAGATGGCAAGCCTTTAATCAACACAAAGTGACGTTTCCTTGCAACAGCCGAATAATAAATACACAATTACTGATGAGCTGAAATCCAGTCCATTATCTGTTTCCTCCAGAATCATTTTCAAGTTGCTACAGAATCATTTTCAAGTTGCTTAATTTCCCCCACATCTGTAGAGCTTTGATGCAGAGGGAATGAGGCATTCCCTTTGCTCTTGCAAACTTGTAAACAATCTCAGTGAGGCTCCTTTCCAGTGGAGAGCTTGCTTAGTTTTGGATACCACAATTCGAGAAAGATGCTGTTGAGATGAGGGAGCAGGAAGGTACAAAGGAGAGCATCCAGGATGCTGATAAAAAGATGTGAATGCAAAATAAGGAATGTATGAGAGAGCTGAGAGATGTTGTATATAGGAAGACAACGAAGAAATTTAATACTGTAATCCTTTTTACCTGGAATGAAGTCCCACTGAACTCAGTGGGACCTACATCTGAGTAGACATATATAGGATTGCACCGCATTGGGACTTGGCGGCGATTTCAGAAGGCGTGGACAAACACTTGCTTTGCTCATCCTGTTGCATGGGGGCTGCATTATTCCCACAGTATATCTCTCTTATTTTTGCTACATTTGATGTTTTGTGACTGAAACTTGTCTGAGAGCAGCTTCCAAACAAGTTAGCTTCAAGGAACCTTTTCCATTTCAAAGTATTTAATGAGGAACTCCTGCATACCTGACACAGAGCATGTGTGCATGGCAAAGAACTCAGGGAATGGAGGAGTGATGTTAGATGGTCTGTATTACTGCACTGCAAGGGGGTTGGACCCTTGGGCTCCCTTCCAACTCTACAATTCTATGATTCTGTGATATATAAGGCACTTGCTTTGCATGCAGAAAGTCCCACATTCAATCCCTGGCATCTCCAAGTGGGGCTGAAAATGTCCCTGTCTGAAACTACTACCAGTCATGGTACACAGAGATAAAAGGATCCATGATCTGACTCGCTGAGCTAGATGGATCTGTGATCTGACTCAATATAAGGCAGCATCCTATGGGAACACTCATCTATTGATGGCTGGGCATCAACAAACCAACATTTCATTGCAACTGCGCAATGCAACAGAAGGTCATTAGTAAATGGACATCTTGTATTTCAGGGACATCCTTCCACTATTAAGGTCCTTCTCACTGCTAAAAGAATGCCATGGTTCCTCCAAACCAGGGCTTGCTTTAGTTTTGACACAATGGGTCTTGGTGATTTAGCAGTAGCAAGCACAAAGCAGCAATCCAAGCCTGCAGGTTCAGGCCAGTGGCTCATTCCTGTTCTTTCAGTGGTGAACCAGATGCCTATGGGAAGGTCACAAGCAGAAGCAGGAGCACCATAGCACCCTTCCCTCCAGTTGTTTCCAGCAGGTGGCATTCAGAAGCATACTGCCCCCAACAGTGGATGTAGAAAATAGTGTTACACGCCACCCCAATCTCTGAGTGGTGTGCGATTCCAGGGGGGTGACCAGGATCTGCGTTTCCTTTTGGAAATGAGGCACACTAGAGATTGTGGTGTCTTTATGATATATGGTTCCACGGGATTTGGGGTGTCTGGCATACAGCTCAGAATACACTTAAGTGGCCTTCTCATATACTGATTTCAATAAAAATTAACAGTTTCCCCAGTAGTGATGTATGGAAGTGAGAGCTGGACCATAAAGAAGGTTGATCACTGATGAAGTGATGCTTTTGAATTATGGTGCTGGAGGAGACTCTTGAGAATCCCATGGACTGCAAGAAGATCAAACCTATCCATTCTTAAGGAAATCAGCCCTGAGTGCTCACTGGAAGGACAGATCCTGAAGCTGAGGCTCCAATACTTTGGCCACCTCATGAGAAGAGAAGACTCCCTGGAAAAGACCCTGGTGTTGGGAAAGATGGAGGGCACAAGGAGAAGGGGACGACAGAGGATGAGATGGGTGGACAGTGTTCTCGAAGCTACCAGCATGAGTTTGACCAAACTGTGGGAGGCAGTGGAAGACAGGAGTGCCTGGTGTGCTCTGGTCCATGGGGTCACGAAGAGTCGGACACGACTAAACGACTAAACAACAACAACAAAAGCACACATCATAAGGCAAACAAGTCTGACATCCTGTTTTTACATACAGGCTTTAATTAAATTTTAGTGTTTGCTGAGCCCAGGCAATTAGCATCCACAAACCTATGACAACTGTTCTGAGAGTTAGTATCCCTCGGTAACCTTATCCTCAATGAATTTGCCTAATCCTTTTTTAAATCCATCCAAGTTGGTGGCCATCGCTTCCTGCTGTGGGAGTACCATGGTTTAACTATGTGCTGTGTGAAGTACTTTATTTTGCATGTCCTTAACATTCCAGTGTGCTTCAGACAGTGCCAGACCAGATATATTTTTGTTAAAATATGAGGTCCCAGGGCATTTCTCAGCAGTGGGTCCTGCTGTGCTAGTGGGAGACTGGCAACTACCTGAGGATGCTGGGTGTTGAGACTAAGGATTGGCTAATCTGTTTATCTCTGTTTTTCTCTGCTTCTGATTTTACCCATCTTTAACTTCAATTTCCATAGTCCCATATTAGTTTGTGATTAGTATTATTATTATTTTTAAAAAGTGTTTTTGAAAATTTGTCTGCATTTTAGTGTGAATTTTTGCAAAGCAATTCCTCCTTTTTTCACAAATGCATGCAGTTTTAGGAACAATGTACCCTAATATATGCATCTTTGTACACATTGTTTAGCTGGAGAACTGCGTTGAAAAATTAGGAGAGGCAGCAGTTTTCAAGGATGGTTTCAGTTCACGTATTGCTTTAGAAAGTATAAATTAGGTAGATTTGCCTTTAAATGTGAGCTGGATCAAATTTCTCCCTGATTCCTAGAAGAGGTTGACCCTACTGTGAAAAGTTTGAAAAGCACTGGTTTAAAGGTCTGTGTTCATTGTCTGGAGAAATAAACAGTGACTATTGTTGTTGTTGTTGTTTAGTCGTTTAGTCGTGTCCGACTCTTCGTGACCCCATGGACCAGAGAACGCCAGGCACCTCTGTCCTCCACTGCCTCCCGCAGTTTGGTCAAACTCATGCTGGTAACCTCGAAAACACTATCCAACCATCTCGTCCTCTGCCGTCCCCTTCTCCTTGTGCCCTCCATCTTTCCCAACATCAGGGTCTTCTCCAGGGAGTCTTCTCTTCTCATGAGGTGGCCAAAGTACTGGAGCCTCAGCTTCACAATCTGTCCTTCCAGTGAGCACTCAGGGTTGATTTCCTTCAGTATGGAGAGGTTTGATCTTCTTGCAGTCCATGGGACTTTCAAGAGTCTCCTCCAGCACCATAATTCAAAAGCATAAATTCTTCGACGATCAGCCTTCTTTATGGTCCAGCTCTCACTTCCATACATCACTACTGGGAAAACCATAGCTTTAACTATACGAACCTTTGTTGTCAAGGTGATGTCTCTACTTCTCAAGATGCTGTCTAGGCCTGTCATTGCCCTTCTCCCAAGAAGCAGGCGTCTTTTAATTTCGTGGCTGCTGTCACCATTTGCAGTGATCATTGAGCCCAAGAAAGTAAAATCTCTCACTACCTCCATTTCTTCCCCTTCTATTTGCCAGGAGGTGATGGGACCAGTGGCCATGATCTTCGTTTTTTTGATGTTGAGCTTCAGACCATATTTTGCGCTCTCCTCTTTCACCCTCATTAAAAGGTTCTTTAATTCCTCCTCACTTTCTGCCATCAAGGTTGTGTCATCTGCATATCTGAGGTTGTTGATATTTCTTCCGGCAATCTTAATTCCGGCTAGGGATTCATCCAGCCCAGCCTTTCGCATGATGAATTCTGCATATAAGTTAAATAAGCAGGGAGACAAAATACAGCCTTGTCGTACTCCTTTCCCAATTTTGAACCAATCAGTTGTTCCATATCCAGTTCTAACTGTAGCTTCTTGTCCCACATAGAGATTTCTCAGGAGACAGATGAGGTGATCTGGCACTCCCATTTCTTTAAGAACTTGCCATAGTTTGCCGTGGTCGACACAGTCAAAGGCTTTTGCATAGTCAATGAAGCAGAAGTAGATGTCTTTCTGGAACTCTCTAGCTTTCTCCATAATCCAGCGCATGTTTGCAATTTGGTCTCTGGTTCCTCTGCCTCTTCTAAATCCAGCTTGCACTTCTGGGAGTTCTCGGCCCACATACTGCTTGAGCCTTCCTTGTAGAATTTTAAGCATAACCTTGCTAGTGTGTGAAATGAGTGCAATTGTGCAGTAGTTGGAGCATTCTTTGGCACTGCCCTTCTTTGGGATTGGGATGTAGACTGATCTTCTCCAATCTTCTGGCCACTGCTGAGTTTTCCAAACTTGCTGGCATATTGAGTGTAGCACCTTAACAGCATCATCTTTTAAAATTTTAAATAGTTCAGCTGGAATACCATCACTTCCACTGGCCTTGTTATTTGCAGTGTTTTCTAAGGCCCATTTGACTTCACTTTCCAGGATGTCTGGCTCAAGGTCAGCAACCACACTACCTGGGGTATACGAGACATCCATTTCTTTCTGGTATAATTCCTCTGTGTATTCTTGCCACCTCTTCTTGATGTCTTCTGCTTCTGTTAGGTCCTTTCCACTTTTGTCCTTTATTATGGAAATCTTTGTACGAAATGTTCCTTTCATATCTCCAATTTTCGTGAACAGATCTCTGGTTCTTCTCATTCTATTGCTTTCCTCTATTTCTTTGCATTGCTCGTTTAAGAAGGTCTTCTTGTCTCTCCTTGCTATTCTTTGGAAATCTGCATTCAATTTCCTGTATCTTTCACCATCTCCCTCGCATTTTGCTTGCCTTCTCTCCCCCGCTATTTGTAAGGCCTCATTGGACAGCCACTTTGCTTTCTTGCATTTCCTTTTCATTGGGATGGTTTTCGTTGCTGCCTCCTGTATAATGTTACGAGCCTCCATCCATAGTTCTTCAGGCATTCTGTCCACCAAATCTAAATCCTTAAACCTGTTCCTCACTTCCACTGTGTATTCATAAGGGATTTGACTTAGATTGTATCTTACCGGCCCAGTGGTTTTTCCTACTTTCTTCAGTTTAAGCTTGAATTTTGCTATAAGAAGCTGATGATCTGAGCCACAGTCAGCTCCAGGTCTTGTTTTTGCTGACTGTATAGAGCTTCTCCATCTTTGGCTGCAGAGAATATAATCTATCTGATTTCGATGCTGCCCATCTGGTGATGTCCATGTGTAGAGTCGTCTCTTGTGTTGTTGGAAAAGCGTGTTTGTGATGACCAGCTTGTTCTCTTGACAGAACTCTATTAGCCTTTGCCCTGCTTCGTTTTGATCTCCAAGGCCAAACTTGCCAGTTGTTCCTTTTATCTCTTGACTCCCTACTTTAGCATTCCGATCCCCTATAATGAGAAGAACATCCTTCTTTGGTGTCACTTCTATAAGGTCTTGTAAGTCTTCATAGAATTGGTCAATTTCAGTTTCTTCAGCACAAGTAGTTGGTGCATAACCTTGGATTACTGTGATGTTAAAAGGTCTACCTTGGATTCGTATCGAGATCATTCTATCATTTTTGAGATTGCATCCCAGTACAGCTTTCGCCACTCTTTTGTTGACTATGAGGGCCACTCCATTTCTTTTACGGGTTTCTTGCCCACAGTAGTAGATATGATGGTCATCCGAACTGAATTCACCCATTCCCGTCCATTTTAGTTCACTGATGCCCAGGATGTCAATATTTATTCTTGCCATCTCATTTTTGACCACCTCCAACTTACCCAGGTTCATGGTTCTTACATTCCAGGTTCCTATGCAATATTTTTCTTTACAGCATTGGATTTTCCTTTCGCTTCCAGGCATATCCGCAACTGAGCGTCCTTTTGGCTTTGGCCCAGCCGCTTCATCAGCTCTGGATCTACTTGTACTTGCCCTCCGCTCTTCCCCAGTAGCATGTTGGACGCCTTCCGACCTGAGGGGCTCATCTTCCAGCGTCATATCTTTTATATGCCTGTTGTCTTTGTCCATGGAGTTTTCTTGGCAGGGATACTGGAGTGGCTTGCCGGTTCCTCCTCCAGGTGGATCACGTTTGGTCAAAACTCTCCACTATGACCTGTTCATCTTGGGTGCCCTGCTCGACATAGTTCATAGCTTCTCTGAGTTCTTCAAGCCCCTTCGCCACGGCAAGGCAGTGATCCATGAAGGGAAACAGTGACTATAGGATGATTGTAAAAAGTTCTTGTATCTTGCAGAGCTAAGATTCCTCTTTTGCTATCTCTGGATCCCCAAAATGTGAAGATATATATATTTATTACCCAAAGCTTTTCCTTGCTTCTACGCTGTGCTGTAAAGCATTCCCGACAAGGTGACATCTTTCATCTGCATATGGTGCCTGCAACAGTGTGAAGCTCGCTTTTTTATTGCTCTGATTTAGGGGCAAAGGCTTGCACATAAGTCTTGGTCTTTCAACGCACAACCTTGCACTTTAGGTGATGGATGGCCCTGGAAAATAAACAGGACATTAGCTTGTTGTACAAATATGCCCATCAGCGCTACACAAAATATAGCCCCATTTTTTATTATTTTTTAAAAAACCCAACACGATAACTGTGTGTTTTCAAAAGCTAATCCTATGCAAGTCACTCTCAATGCAAAATTGGTCTAACAAATCTTTAAAAAGTATGTTTTTAAAGAAGAGGAAATTCAGTGGCTGATTGCAATTGTGTCCTGTCCCTACACTCTCTCTTTCCCCACCATGCTCTCTTCTTTGCCTGGATGGAGAAGAGAGATGTGTGTACAGAAGAGAGAGAAAGGTGTGTGGGTTTGTAGAAACTAGCCTACTGTACAAAGGTAAACTTTACATACATTGTTCTTTTCCACTTTTGCCTCTGGCCTTACCCACCACTGGGATGTGCCCCCCAGAAGATTTGTTCTGAAAGAAACATGGCTCTCTGGCAGAACCATGGGTGGGTTTGTTTGTTTTCCCTCTATCAAGCACTATAGAAATTTTGTGAAACAAACAACCCAGTCTCCATGCTCACTGTTACCTTGCATTACACAACAGTGCTGCCTATTGAGTCTTTCCTTAGAGCTCCAAGAAGTCAGGAAAAGGGACCAGCAGACTTCTCTATTTATGGTCCGAGTCCATTCCTGGCAGCTGCCTATCAATGAGGGGTGCTGTTGCTGGCCTTGGATACTGGGAAGCTGTGATCAGTGGTAAACATTTGATCAGCACCACATCTAGTTTTGATTGGGGCAATCTTGGCACGCAGATGGCTTAGTGCAGCTATTCATTTATTGATCCGCTTGTCATTCTTTTTCATTCTATAGACTCCTAATGCGCCCATCACCACCAGGAAGCAGGAGCTAGTTCTTGTAAAACCTTGCTGTTGAAATTCGCCTCTTTTATGGTGCCTTTTTGGCAATTCATTATTGCCTTCCTGTTTTATAACACTTTCTTTTTTTTTTAACCACCCTTGCAACTCGTGAGCGTTTCCTTTTGAAAACCAGGCCATTCCGTTTCAGTTTTGGGAACGGTTTCCTACGTATTTGCGCTTTTGTTTCTTGTACACCATTGCACTTTTTTTTTCTTGTGGCTCGGTTATTTTAATTATGCGCTCTTCATTTTAATTACGCACTCTTTTATTACGGTGCCTGCTAATTGTTCAATTATCACTCTGTTCCCGCTTTGTTTTGTCAACGTGCTGCAGCCTCAAAGTACTAGAGAAATGACCCCCTGTTTCTCCCTACCGAAAAGGTCTGTGGACCCAGAGATGTTTCTTTATGCCTCATAATGTTTTGCGCAGTTTGGCAAGGGATGAGCTTGCTCCACATTATCGGGGGAGATTTCCCTACTTGCCAAAAGATCACCATCAGCCATATGGTGAAACTCAGCTTTGCAGCTATAAGCTAAATTAATGGATGTTGCAGATTTATACATCAGCAATGAGCTGGATGGTGCTCTTGTTTGTATAAGGTGGAGTGTGGAGAGGAAAGCAGGAGATCTAAACCACATACGCATTGCTCTCCCAAGTAACATAAGCAGAAAATATGAGTCAGTTCCTTGCCCCAAGAAGCTTGCACCTTATAGTTCTGGTGGTAAGAGTAGGTTTGCACCATTCATATCTTAGCAGCATGCTTACATGATGGAAAAGCAACATTTCTTCTACTAAAATGAATGATTGAACTTTCGGTAGGAGGTGGAGCTCCATATGTGTTGAAAAGGTATCACACCTATAAAATAAATAAAGCCAAGTCAACCTGGCACTTGTTTTCCATTCACAACACCCTATTACCAAAAATGTATAATAATAGTCAATGATAGAGCAGGGATAATGAAACTAAGGCCCCGGGGGGAGGGCAGATGTGTGGAACCCAAGACAGAAATCTGAACACTTCATTTTGAACCGGTAGAAGTTTCCAAATGGTCTTCAAGGGCAGCCCCACAGAGAACAAATTGTAGTGGTCCAATCTGGAGATGATCAGGATAAGGAGTAAAGTAGCCAAATCAACACTGTCCAAGAATGGGCCAAAGTGAGCAAATCAGCTGGTAATGGGCACTCCTAACTACCGAGGTAATTTACTTGCTAACTGGCTTAGCATTACATCTGAACCTGAGCTCATTACTTGTTTTCCCCAAACCAAACCACGAGTGGTGAGTCAAGAACAAATAATGGTTACCACTAGAGATGGGAGAAAAATTTAACCCAGGTCATATTTAAAGGAGAACTTACCTAATTCACACTTTCTGAAACATTATGTATACCAAAACACAGTCATCCTCCAAAATTCACACTTCACAGCACAGCACAAAAGCAGGGAAGGACTTTGGGTGAAAAAGAATCTTCACATTTTGGGGATCCAGAGATAGCAAAAGATCTATCTCTGTCACTGTACAGGAACTTTTTACAGTCATCCTTTAGTCACTATTGATTTCTCCAGACAATAAACACAGACCTTTAAACCTGTGTTTTTCAAACTTTTCATAGCAGTGTCAGTCTCAGCTGGGAATGCATGGTGGGTGGGTGGGTGGGTGGTGGCAGCGGCACACGAATTTGATCCAGTTCACATTTAAAGGCAAACCCACCTAATTTGTACTTTCTGAAACAATATATGAACTGAAGCACTGGCATCGTTCAGGCTTCACACTTCTCCAAATTTTGCAATGCAGTTCTCTGATAGGGTTAAGTATGCATACAAATGCCCCATATTAATGAAAATATCATAGGAAAGTCCAGTATTGTATATTGGAGAATATTGCTTTGCACAAATGTGTTTATATCAGGCAAAACTGCATGTATATCTGTACATTAGGGAGAAATTCAGAATGAAAAGCTGACGAGGACTTAAAACAGAGAGAAAGCAGAATTGACAGATTTGCTGATCCCTAGTTACAGCTGGTGGTTTGTTTGGAAACAAACAAAGCATGAGCCTGGGTTAAAACATTAATGCTGAGCCAGTCCAAGACTTGTTTCTTGGCAGTGTGGTGACAGCAGGAGCAGGGGAGGAGTGAAGCACTTGGAATTTCAGAAACATGCACCGGGATGTTGCACATTCACTTTTACACCACAGCGGTTTAAAGTTATGTGCAAATGAGGCCAGAGAGGAAAAAACGAAAACTGTGCTTCTGGATAGCCTTGTTCAATGGCTGTTTGATGTTTGTTCTTGATCAAAAAAACACTATTTGCCCACAAAGCCTGCTTGGATTCATGCTAATTAATGAAAGAACTGAAATGATGGATTCTTGCTTTACGCTTATAAATAGAGTGGGAGACTAGAGTAAGAGTAAAAGACTGCATTTTGGTGACAGTTTGTGCCTAGCAAATCGATGCGCAGACACAAATGTGTGTGGGCACGTGCCCACACAACTTACAGATGTGTCTTTTGCTGTTGTTGTTAAGATATGCCACCTGGAGGGGTGGAAGAAGATGCAAAGCTCTGCATTTTGCTGCCCACATGGGGCACACCAGGTATTCTGGAGTGTGCCTAATTGTTTAAAGGTTTCATTTGCCAGGCCATTATGGATATTAATTTGGAGGAGCTGTGCAAGCAGGCAGCTGTATAATCTCAGTAAAAGAAAGGCTGGTACTTATAAATAAAATGAACTCAAACAAAATGAAGCCAGGATGCCTAGGAAATGGATCTTGGAGACTTGTTACATTGCTCCAGATAAACATGAGATTCAATACATCATAACCTAACTTCTGTTGTCTATGCTTTGGTAACCTCTAGGTTAGATTCCTGTAATGTGGTATACACAGGGCTGCTTCTGAAGACGGTTCATAAATTTCAGCTGGTGCAGAATTCACCAGCCAGGCTGCTGACTTGTGCAAGACGGTTTGAGCATATTACACTGATCCAGGTCTAACTGACCTGGCTACCAAGCACCATATTTTTCGCTCCATAAGATGCACCTGAACCTAAGACGCACCTAGTTTTTAGAGAATGAAAGGGGGAAAGCCCCGGTTTTTTGAGGATCAGCTCACAGTTGTGCAGCTTCTTTAGGAAAGGAAAGGGAGCTGTTTCTACAGTTTGCAAACAGATAATCAAATCAGCCAGTCACATGTTGCTGGGGAAACAAACAGCCTCCATCTGCAGAACATTGAACAATGGAAGCCTGGGCAAGGGGGTGGAGCCAGAAAGGGAGCCAGCAATCGACCACACATTTGCTCCATAAGATGCACAGACATTTCCCCTTACTTTTTAGGAGGAAAAAAGTGTGTCATAGAGCGAAAAATATGGTGGTTTCTGGGCTCAATTCAAAGTGCTGGATTTGACCTATAAAGCCTTAAATGGCTCAGGACTGCAATAGCTCAAGGGCTGCCTTTCCCCATATCAACCTACCCAGACCCTGCAATCATAATCCGAGGCCCTTGGAATCATAGAATTGTAGAGTTGGAAGGGACCAGAAGGGTCATCTAGTCCAACCCCCTGCAATGCAGGAATCTTTTGCTTAATGTGCGGCTCCAGCCCATGAACTTGAGATTCAGAGTCCCATGCTGTGGCACCACTAGAGCTTCCTCCACGAGAGGTTTGCAGGGTGGCAACACGAGAACGAATCATTTCTGCATGGTTCCCCACTTGTGGAATCCCTGGCGCCTTCATTACACATCGTTAGGTGTCAAGAGAAAATGCTTCTCTAAAATTAGAACTTGATTAACATTCTATGGTCTTTAAATGTGTTTTGGGGTTTATTGATTTGTTTTAGTTTTATTAAGTATTTTGTGTTCTCGTTTTGTATTTTTATGTTGTGACACCCTGTGATCTTCAAATAAGGGGTGGTGTGCCAATTAATTAATTAAATAATTAATAGTATTAAACAACAGAAAAAAAAATGTGATTCGGCTTAGGCATGCGGCTGGTAAAGATATGTGTGTGCTTACCAAATTCCTTTCATATACTTTATAGGGAGATCTGCAGGAGTTGTTCACCATGTAAAATACAAACCCATTTTTGTGTGTATTTGAAATATCATTAGCAGCCACAATTTGAAATCCTCTGCCTCCATCCTCTAATGATTTTGTCATCGTCGTTGCCTACATGACACTCTTTGTATTTCAGTCTCACACGTAATTAGAATAATTCTTATATGTATTCATTCTTATGCTGATATTGCTCTGGTTTTACATATTTCTCTTGCTTTATGTTGCAAAATCTTGTGTGTTGTATGTGTGCCTCTGCTTTGTATTTTTAACTCTGAGAATAAAAGAAAGTGGTCTGATCCAGAAAGAAGGACCTTGGAATGCTGAAATCTCACCACCTGGTTTGATAGTTGTTTATTTTTTAAAAAAACAACACCCCTCTCTCCCCAAAAAAGTAATTTGATGCTGTCTGCACTGAACACCGTCGTCAACCTTTCTCCTCATGCCTTCTTGAAGAGTAGAACAGTAGGGACAATAAACCTTATGCTTCAGTTCAGAAATAGCACACATCAGTGAGAGTAGCAACCGTGACTTCATGGGAACGTTCAGGCAGAGGCTGCTTTTCTGTTTACTGGGGACCGCTATGTGGAGATGGAATAGTCCTATCTCTCTCGGAAATTCCTCCTCCTCCTCCTCCTCTTCTACTTCTACTTCTACCAGTGATACCTCTGGTTGCAAATGGGATCCGTTCTGGAGGCCCGTTCGCAATATGAAAAGAGTGCGTCTGCACATGCACTGCTTCTGCACATGCACGTGACGCCATTTTGTGCTTCTGCGCATGTGCGAGTGGCAAAACTCGGAAGTAACCCTTTCCGGTACTTCCGGGTCGTCGCGGGACGTAACCTGAAAGAACGTAACAAGAAGCGGACGTAACATGAGATATGACTGTACTTCTACTTCTATTATAAATAATAACAATTGAATTTATATGCCACCCTCTACTTGGAGGTCTCAGGGTGCATCACAGAACAAAATCAAAATATAAAACCACAAAATATATAATCAAAATAAAACAACCCAATACCCCCCCCCATTTTAAAAGCGCATAGGATGTCAATCAAATGAACCAAAGGCCTTGTTAAAAAATAATGCTTCTGCCTGGCCCCCAAAGGTGTATTATGAAGGTGCCAGGTGAACTTCCCTGGGGAGAGCATTCCACAGAAGGGGAACCACTGTAGAGAAGTGAGTTTCAGTTTGTTGGCTCTCATCCAGTCCATTACTGAGACAAGACATTGGAGCAGCCCTTCCACTGCCTCATCCCAGGACATATTTTGGATGTCCTCCAATATCACTGTACAATTCAGCTCTGAAAAACTAAATAAATTGGTAGTACTACTACCAAACAGCTGGGATATGGGAAAAAAGGCAGTGGTAGTTATTTCAAAGATGGGGGGAGAGGTACACGTGCACATGAGCACACACACACACACACACACACACACACTCATGTGACACAAATTAGTGAAACATTTGCATTTGCTAATATAAATGTGGAGGTGCACATTTAGGTCTCTGGGTTAATAAAGATGGTGTGTGGAGTCATGACCCTTCACTCAGTCCTGCCACACTCACAGGCACGTCAACTGGGGATGCCGGAGAAGACCTTCTTGGTGGCTTCTCCCAGACTTTGGTTTTCACATTGTTTTAAGCTTTAAAACAACAGCCTTTTATATGATTTTAGCTATGTATATTTTGTGAGCTGCCTTGACTTTTGGTTCTGGGGAAAAGGTGGAATAAAAATTAAAATAATAACAACAACATACCAATAACAAGCTAACTTTGCCTGAACTAGCCTAGGCTGGAACAGAAGAAAGTTTGGATCATACGGCTGTGGAACTTTAGAAGATCCAGTCCTGGTTTGTTTTTTTTAGTAAATCTGTACCCATGTCACACCATAAGATCTGTGAATAGCAAATTATTCTATTCATTTCTCATTCCTGATGAACAGTAAATTAGTCTAATAACATTTACTGTTCTATTCATTGATTGTCAGGGGAAGATTAGAGAGAAAATAGCTTTTAAGTCTTCCCAGCTGTAAACGTTAAAGTTGTCTAAAGTTATGATTTTTGACTCTAATTGCCTGTGAAGATCCTCTACTTCCTGGCACAAGCAATCCATCCTACCCTCTCCAAAGAAGTATTTGACTTCTTACTGATATCATCCTTTGTGCTTCTTTGGCAACACCCCCCACCCCGTTTTGCAAGAGCACTTAAACACAATCTGATCCGGGGCTTGATTAAAAATTGGTTTTGAAGAGTTAAGGCTGGATAAACAGTTGTTCTCATAAATACATGATGTGCTCATATTACACCGTGCCAACGAGTAAAATATGAGATGGCCTGTCCAGGGAGAAGGATGGAGGTTCTCTGGGACTTATCCCTGGCTTTATATAATCAATCACAATATTTTTTCTTGTTGGGATTTGGGACATGGTGCTCCAGTGGTGGCACCCCTACCTAGAAGGCCAGTTCCAGATGGTGATGCTAGGAAATGACTGTTCTTTTGTTATTTCAAATCCCTTCCTAACTAGAGAGAAATGTCCCATAGTGACTTTCTCATTTCTGGCTGTATTTTTTTTTTTTTACTCAACGAGCCAAAGTCATCACATTATTAGTTTGGGGGATGGCTCCTAGCTCAGTGGTAGAACATGTGCTTTGCATGCAGAAAGTCCCAGGTTCAATCCCTGGCATCTCCAGGGAGGGCTGGGAGGTACTGCTATCTGAAATCCTGGAGAACCACTGCCAGTCAGTGTAGACAGTACTGAGCTTGATCGGCCAATAATCTGACCTTGTTAAAAGAAACCTTCATTATGTCCCTATGCTTCCCTGTTCATGAATCCTAGTGATGCTATTTGTGTGAGACTTACTGATGTGATGCCTCCATCTCCAGTGCTGACTTGTTCCAAATTAAATCTTTACAGGGCAGCTTGTAACAACTCACAATATGCCTTGCAGGCAGAAGCATCCGTGGGTTAAAAACAGTAAGGATTCTATGGGAAGTGGAGGAGTTGCATCAGGCGCTCCTAGGAAGCTTCCTTATACCAAGTCAGACTTTGGTCCAGCTAGCTAAGTATTGTCTTGAATTCTTTGCAATGGCTCTCCAGAGTTTCAGACAGGCGACAATCCCAGCCCTTCTTGGATATGTTGGGATTGAAGAAGGGATCTTCTGCAGTCAAAGCAGCTGCTCTACCAATACGGCTCTTCTTCTTTAACTCACAGAGCTGTCATACATGAGTTACCTCTCAAGAGCTGAATGGTGCCTCTCTTCAGGTGCTTCCTTTCCTCACCACCTTTGTTTTATGTTTGACTTTTATGTGCGACTGCCCAGCAGGCTCGCTGAGATAAATTTTATTTGTTTATTATTACATTTATGTCCTACCTTTTTATATCCTCCAAGGAACTCAAGGTAGTGTGCACCAGCCCATCCCCCCCGTCCTCCAGTTTATCCTCACAAGAACCATGTGACGTAGGTTAGTTTTAAGACAGTGACTATGCTAAGATCACACAATGAACTTCATGGCTGAGTGGGTATTTGAACCTTTGTCTCCCGAGAACTAGTCCAGCACTGTAATCACTATGCCACACTGGTACCATGATAAATTTCAAAATGGCTCACAGAAATGTAGGTTGGCCACACAGGCCAGTATCTGGAAGTACAAGAACCATAATATTACACATCTTTGGTTTTTTTAAACAATAGTATCAAGCCTCTCTCTCAAGCATTGTGGAATCCCCTTTGTTCCTTCTGCAAGTGCTCAAGGGGTTACGAACAGCTGTTGGGATATATGAGCTTGTGTGCCAAGGTCACTAATGCACACTTTGAAACATCCCTACGTCATGATGAATTGCAATAAAAGTGAAGCTTCCGTGCTTAATGAGAAGCAATATTGGCTGGAGACATAAATTTCTTGATAGCAACCAAGTCTTCAATAGTCCCATGCAACTGGAATTGTTCTCCATATTCCCTGTCGTTGCCTTTTCCTGTTCAGATTTTTCTTGATGATCATTCTTCTCCTTGAAAATCTGACACTCCTTGAAAACCACTCCTCAAACTTAAAACATGCCCCAGAATGAATAACCTCCCATATCCTCCTAAACTGGAAAACATCATGTAGACAAAACCCACTGCTAATGATGTTAGGAGTGTGTAGACATTTCCATTGGTACTGTAGCTTTCTTTTTAACTGCAGAAAGTCTAGGTACATTGAAGTTCATGGAGTAGAAGTGGCTAAGGTGGTCATATTGCACCACAGAGTAGTCTTGTTAAAAAATACAGGCTGTTTTTACATGCAGATGGTATCTAACAGCAATTATCCAAAGGGGACAGGTAGTTTTGAATTGTAGAATGTGTATGTTGTTGCTCTAGTACAGGGGAGGAGAACCTTGATTTTAACCATGATTTTAATTGAGAACTGCTTTGGGAAAGACTTTGGCCCTTAAAGTCAGCATATGAACCTGATTCAGCACCCTGATTACTGTACCACACTGGCTCTTGAAAGGATCCCTTGAAAGGATATAGGTTCACTTCTGCATATAATAATGATGCCAAATACAAAAAATACAAATGTACCTTTCACGGAACAAGTCCAAGTAGTGGCATGAGAAGCAGCCATAGCTGGTTTGTGGATTGGGCTGTCTGCAGCCAAGTAAATATAATCACTCCTCTCCTGAAAATTAATTGGAGGAAGATTTAATATCTATTTTCCTATTTGGTACTTAAATGTTTCAACCACCGTAGAGGAAAATGCAGTGAAGATGAGTATCTTGGCATCAATTAACCACAGTGCTTTATTAACTGGGTCTCATAGGCTAGCAGAATCAAATGATAGCTTTCACTTTTAAAGATGCTTTATAGATGCAAACACAATCAGCCTGGAGATTAGGTCTGATTCATAATAACTTTACACTGTGGTTACTGCTTTCGATCCTAGGATTATGGCCCGAAGGCCTATGTGGTAACCACTATGCTGAAACAAAATGCTTACCTCTCCTCTGCACATCCCAAATACAATCTGTGCTTTAAAGCTCCGTGTCTGAGTGTCTTTTATATACATATTAAACTTTTGCTCCAGAGCTTTTTCCACAAAAACCCGCTCTTTAAAGCTGAAACAGTGCAAATGGCAATCTGCAGAAAACCCAAATTACCATTTGTTTTGCTTCAGCTTCAGTGGTGCCAACTTGAATAAAATATTGGAGGGACCAGGTAAGCTGCAACCCACATAATCAATCACAAGATGTGGCGTGCGTGCACACACCCACACACCATTTGAATGGCAATGCCTGGCAAATAGTTTATTGGTGGGGGAGTGAAGGGACCTCGGTCCCTAGGAGTTGGCTCCTATGTTCAGCTTTAAAGAGTGGGTTTTCACAGGGAGAGCGCCAAAGGGGTGCAGGGAAGAGCCTTCTGACACAGAGCTTTAAAGCACAGATCGTGCCTGGAAAGAGCGGAGCAAAAAGGTAAGTGTGGATCAGCCCTAAGCTAGATTTGGATCTACATAGTTCTGGGATGGGAGACCACCAGTCCCATCGCCTTGATAAAAGATTGGGATTCCCTGCAACAGGAAATATCAAGCACCACATTGGTTAGAGAGTTCACACACTGCATTCTAACCACAGTACTGCATCTTATTGGGTGATGGCATAGAACTTATCCTGAGATTCTTTCCACACTGCTGCCTGTGGATGCAAGTTGCCAATGGTACAGCTTCAGAAGAAATCCTTGCCCCCAGGGTAGTGTTTGTGGGAAGGTTACATGCCATTGCGTCAAGCAGTTGTTGTCCCATACTTCCCAGATGATTGGTCCCACCACTTTCCTATTTGGGGGAAGCAGGTTTGCTGCACAAGAACATCAAACCAAGTTTAATTGCTCAGCCTAAATTGGCTGGTATGTGACTGAATCCCACCCCAAAATAGTGACCATATGGAAATGCCATCAGTTTAAAGCCTACTCCATCCAGTGGGGCTGAAGATGGCTAACATGCTACAGTGGTACCTCGGGTTAAGTACTTAATTTGTTCCGGAGGTCCGTTCTTAACCTGAAACTGTTCTTAACCTGAAGCACCACTTTAGCTAATGGGGTCTCCTGCTGCCGCTGCGCCGCCAGAGCACGATTTTTGTTCCCAACCTGAAGCAAAGTTCTTAACCTGAATCAATATTTCTGGGTTAGCGGAGTCTGTAAATTGAAGCGTATGTAACCTGAAGCATATGTAACCTGAGGTACCACTGTAATTAGAAGGAGTCTCCTACAAGTTGTGTTGAGGTGTGATCACTTAAATACTATCAAATTTTGTAGGTCATTGCCAGGGACTGCTCTGGTATAATAATAATAATAATAATAATAATAATAATAATTATTATTATTATTATTATTATTATTATTATTATTATTATTATTTTAGTTATTTTCCAGAAAGAAGACTTTAAAATGACTGATGCCCAGAAAAGCACCCCAAATGTGCTTCCAGTGACCAACAGAGTTTTCTGTTGCCAGTCATTTTGATGGGCAACCCCATGTCAAATGCAGCCTTGGTTTTTTTAAACAATAAAAAATAACAGCAATTTTACTAAGTGAATGAAGACATCTGAAAAATAATAAATGGTGAAAGGTAACAGGAATTCAGATTATTTGACACTCCCCTCCCCACACGCTGCTTTTAATTATAGTTCTTTGCCCTGAACAGTGTAAAGCTGCCTGATGCTTTTGGAGGTAGTAATCAGCTGACTGCCATCTTGTCAGATTTGCTTGGCTTCTCTCTCTCAAATGGATCCATCCACCGCCTGTGCATAACATTTTCATTTTCCTCTTTTGTTCAGCTCCCTTATTTGCTGGAATTATAATTACCACCCCCCTCCTCCCCACCGCATAGTTTTATCCAAAAGGGGATAGGAGAAATTTCACGGAATCTACATAATTGGCAATTGAGCTTACCCCTTTCAATATCATTTTACGTAAGAGGGGGAAATGACATTAAAAAAACCCCACTGTACAAGTCCATCATTTAATTCAGGGCCAGGCTGGCTAACCATCAGAAAAGCCAGGGTAATCAGGTCAGGGAAGAATAGCAGGCACTTTATATTTAGTTGATTTTATTAATTTTTTCCTTAGCTAATGAAAGTCTGCCTGCCTAGGAAAAATCCTGGGCCTCATTTGGCAGTGCATAGGAACACAGTGAACTGGCGGTGTGTTCGCCTGCCCTCCTAACTTTCACATCCTACTATGTAAAGGGAATCTTTTGTTCTGTAAACACTCATTAAGTCCCATTAGTATCCATATTCAAGGCTCCAGGCACAATGTTCATACAGTTGTTAAGGGAGATGAAAGGCAATAAGAAGGAACAATAAACAATCAGTGCACAATATTATTAGGCATATTCATGCAGTGAGCTTGTGATGAAATCCAGATGATCTTAACACTGGCTGAAAGAAAAGAGAGAGAGAGAAGAGAAAAGCATTTTAGATAATTCTCCCAGCTATTTTCAGTGACAATGACCTTGAATAGCTTATTATAGCCCTGGTTTTGCCAGGCATACCCTGGTATAATAATCATTCTCCTATACTGATGGAGAGGGGACCACTTCCAGGACTATGTTTGCTTTGCAACATCATTTTCTGAATTCTGCAATGATTTTATTTCAATCCCCGCATGCACCAAATAGGTACTGCATAAATTCTGCAAAGTAAACACAGATGCACAGTTTCTCTGATTTTGCAAGCCATACTTTATTTCCGAACTTTACCAGCCGGCATGCAGGCAACAGAGGATGGCCATTTGTGGCTCAGCAGTGGCAGGAGAGGGTCAACATGATGATCCCTTTGCAGAAAAATAGTTGGGAGGCTGAAAAACAAGCCCTCTAAACCTTACACAACATTCCTCTTCCCATAAGAATCACTTGCTACCTTTCTAACAACTTAAACCAAGTCCCTGTGATCACTTTGGGGATAGACAAGTTGGTCATGCCTACCCTAGAGGTGAACACCAGAAGATACAGTGGGGTTAAGGGTAATGGTAGATTAGCTCCCCAAGATCAAATCAGATTGGGACTGGTAAATACAGGCAAAAAAGAGAAAAAGACCAATGTAAATAGAGAAGGGGTTCTCCCCCCCTCCCCTCCCAAGTTCTACAATGACTCACAACTACTGGTTTCATTCGGTAGCCTCTGTCTGCTTCCAGTGTCCTGAAACCACAAACTGCTGCCAGCCTATCTCTCCTTCTCAACTTCCTCCATGTCTGCATGGCCTGCCCTCCCAAAAAAAGTTCATAGGGGAGGTGAGCATGAAAAGTAGCATGAGTAGCACAAATTTTGACAGCAATGTCAGTTTCCATCAGTGGTGTAACATGCATTGCCAGAGCCCAGGGCAAGGAAGGATTGCATCCGCTAACCTCACTGTGGGTGCCACATGGAAGGCAACAGGTGGAAGGCAACAGGCCCCTGCAGTGGCCGCTCCTCATGGAGGCCACCTGCCAGTCACAATGTTCTCCCTCTCAGCTTGGCAAGCTCCCGGCGGGAGCAATGACTAGCACTCCCTGGCGGGCTTGGCAGTGTCCTAGCAGCACTGGAGCTGCAGCAACCCCTCAGAATTCTGCTCCCTGGGCCATGGCCCCACTCCCTCTCTCATGCTATACCACTGGTTTACATTGATTGAAAACCCCTTAGTGTTGTTGATCCACAACACTGTCAGCAAGTCCTGTTTATAAATGAACAATTAGGAGATTTCTTTAAGGTCCTTTGTAGTCACACCCTTACCCGTCCCACAACTGATGTCACACATGATGTTAGATATGGGGCAAGTGGGCATAGTTTTTTGGGGAAACAGTTTAACAGGCCAAACTGGGTTAGGCCTGCAGGTTGAAGATTACCCACCTATGATCTAGCATTCCACTTCTCACAGCACCAAACTAGATGCTTACTGGAATCTCACAATCAATAGGCTCTGATATTTATAGGAGTAATGACTGGGAACATGGAGGTTCCATTATGCTGTCAG
This sequence comes from Podarcis gaigeae, assembly GCF_964106915.1. Lineage (NCBI taxonomy): Eukaryota > Metazoa > Chordata > Lepidosauria > Squamata > Lacertidae > Podarcis > Podarcis gaigeae. The sequence goes on from NC_139691.1 coordinate 34,179,821, forward strand.
GGTTATGTGGCAACAGAAAGAAATGGATCAGCTTCAGGAGAAATTGGCAGGGGATGCTCCTGTGGTCCCCTTGCTCTACAGCAACAGTTCCCTGACCTCTCGTCCTGCTAGTTAGGGATGATGGGGAGTTGTAGTCCAAAAACAGCTAGAGGCCCAAGTTTGACAAACACTGCTCTACAGGAATAGGGAAACTCATCCCTCTGGCCCACAGGACCCTCCTCAAGCCACGCACAACACAAGTCTTGCTTTGAAACCTCCTTGAGTGTTTTTGCTTGGGTGGCATGTGTCCTTGGAGTCTTGGTTACCTGCATGGATGATAGAGTGGGATGTGTAGGAACTAGCTTATTGTGCCTAGGTGAAGTACACATTTTATGCTCTTTTGCTCTTGACTGGCAAGTGGTCCCCACCAGCAAATGTGGCCTTTGAGCTGAAAAAGTTTCCCACTCCTGGCTAATAATAAGGCCAGTCCTGCTGGGCAAGAAAGAAAGAAAATTATTTGTGCACCCTTGTTAAACATCGGAGCTATTATTATGCATCCAACAGACGAGATGAACATACATTAACTTTTGAGAAAGAGTTTCCACTATGAACAAGAGCTGTTATAATTTAATTGTGAAAGCAAGTTAATCCCCCAAAGCTTTTGCTTCTTTGCTTGTGTAATGCTAAAGACTAAATCAGCTGAGTTTGGTATTGAACTTTCCTGACCCAGTTGGACTAAATAGTCCCAGTTGTGCTGCTGGTTCCCTCCAGGAAATGTAATGTTTTCCTGATGCAGCCAAATGCTTCAGTGGCAAGTGAAGTGGAAGAAGAAGAAGAAGAAGAAGAAGAAGAAGAAGAAGAAGAAGAAGAAGAAGAAGAAGAAGAAACAGAAGGCAAAAGATATGGCAAAAACTTATTAACAAGGTAATTAAAGAAAGGGGGAAGTTATTCCTTCTGACTTTTTGGTGTGCAATGTCTGCTTTACATTCCCACAGCTTCTGTCCCATTCCTGGCAGTTGTCTCCTTTGTTGTGTTCTTGCAATGGATAAAAAAAAAATCAAAACATTAATTTAAGCTGTCACAATGTGAACGGCTGACAGTCACATAAAGAATTATCATTATGGCTGAGAACGGAGACAAGTTAAGAGATGGAGAAATAAAATGACTTGCTAAACAGGATCCAACTTTCTGAGAAATCTAGGGTATTGCCATGACAATTTCCAGTAAATAGATTTAGAAAAAGAAAAAAGAAAAAGGAGGGGGAAATATCCTCACTTTTTTGTTTCATGTTGTTCAGGATATTTTGACTTGGTCTATTGTCGGAATGAAAGAGAATGAGAGAGCAGGATGGCAAAAATCTTATTTTAAATGACTTGTTTAGATTTTTAAAGATGCCAGATTGCAGAAGCTTCAAGTTGAGGCATTGTTATGTGACCCCATCTCTGTATGTACCTATTCCATCCCCCCTTCCAATAAGCACTTTCCTCCCAGAAGCTGCCCCTCCTACAATCCTGACCGCTCTGGGGCTCTTTTAACTCCTTCAGATTCAAAAGTCAGTTAAAGGACTTCACATGAAAGTTTTAAAACAGGAAATGATCTTAGTGGGTCCATGCACGATTTATTTATTTTTACTGCATATTTAGTTTATTTAAATTATGAGTCATTTATACAATGAAAGGTTCCAAAGCTACATGTCAAAGTAAAACAGAAGATCTAAAAGAACTAAAAACTAAACAAAAAGCTTAAAACAAAGACAATACTGACTCCATAAAATGTTCATTTAGCAATATATTAATAAGAACTAAGTCCCACCTCACCAAAAGATCCATAATAGAATTATGAATATTTGTACTTTAATGTTTAATGAGATTGGGTTCTTGTACATTTTCATAATTGGATATTTAATGACTGTATAGGTGTATTATTAATTTCTATACTGCTTAATATCAAACTTAGCTACTAAACAATGTAAACTGCTTAGTAGCTTAGTTTGGCATTAAGTGGTATATACAATCATAATAAAACTCGGCCCTCTGTTGACTCTTGTCTTGTCCTAACCACTGCCACCATATAGCTCCTGACAGATCACCTGAAGGAAAAGTGGTCTTCAACAGAAAAAAAGATCCTTACCCTGCTGTATGCTGTGGGAGTCTGAGAAAGGAGCTCCGCGAGACATTAGCTGGCCATAATCAGGTTTAACATAAAGAAATTGATGCCTGCTCCTCCTCCTGAGATAGAGCCCTCCCCAAATGGAAAGCTAGGGAGCTTCCTGCCTGTTGCTGTTTTCGAGGGGGTTCAATCACCGTTCCACAATGCAGAATGTTAACTCTTATTATGTATTTCTTTTTTTGCAAATGTCTTGATTGGAATGGAATACTGACGTATTACCTAGATCACGCCATATATATATATATCTATATATGTTATATATAACCCATTTTGGGTGCAGTCACTGGAGGAAAGGCATATGTATGTCACAGCCAGGTGTGATCTGGTAGCAGACTTGGATTGGACTGGACACCCTACAGGTCAAAGTCCTTGAGTAGCAGGAAATCCCCCAATCCAATGCTGAGCATTTCTTTGAGGGGCCCTGTCTGTTGATACCTGATGAAGAATCTCTGGAACTGTCAGAGGAGGAAGTGGAGCCCCCCTCCCAGTTCTTGAGAGTCCTGGTACCAAAAGCTTTGGGTCCAGGCGAAAGAGTGGCATCACAGTATGGACCGAGAGTTGTCAATCTGCTCACGAGCAATCACTCTACTTGTGAATAAGCAATCCCTGATACTCCTTTACTGCCAGCTGCTGTTGCTAGACTGTGGTTTAGAAGGCCAGGGTATATAAAGCCTCCCTCTTAAGTCTTCCAGTTGCTGGAAACAACACAGGGCTTAGATCTTCTGTATCTGGGACCCTAACCACTGAGAGATTCCTGGCAATCTCTTGGCAAAATACCACAGCTAGAGACCATCCAGCAGTGGCAGAGTGCAAAGCTTCAAGGGTATTTGCCCTTTTACATTGCTGCTAGCTATCGGGCAAAGGGTGCAGTTTCAGCAGTCAGTGGTATGACTCATTATTTAACTGCTTGGCTGAACTCAGATCCTGTGAAAACACCTTTCTCCCACATAGGAAGCTGCCTCATACAAAATCAGACCACTGGTCCATCTAGCTCAGTGTTGGCTACACTGAAGGACAGCAGCTCTCCAGGGTTTCAGATGATGGTCCCTTCCTGGAGATACCATGGATTGAACTATGCTTCTGCTATGCCATCCAGCTATGGCTCTTCTCCAGGTGGTTTCTGTGGGAGCTGTCCCTGGCTGTCCTGTACAGCACTCGTGGCTATCTACTGCTCAATGGTGGTTGATGCATGTGTCGAGTAAGTCTTCTCATCCAGCCCTGTGCCATAACCTGAGCAGAATGGAGCAGGGAGTTGCCTAGAACCCTTTTCTGTGGTTAAAGAATGCCCTCCTAAATGAGCCAATTTCTTAAATTTCAACCACACCTTGACTATTGGCTTGCAGAATATTTGATACCACTGTTTTTAAAATAAATAAATGAGGATTTTTTAAAATCATAACTTAAACCATCATTTTAATTTAGCTGATTTATGCTGTATTTTAAAGGTTTCTGCTCTGCATTTGGAACCATTGAGCAGAAAGGCAATCATGAAAGGTAGCTGTGCTGGTCCATTAAAAAAAAACCCCCAAAAAACCAAAACCTTCAGAAATCCAGAGTTGGGCAATGTCAATGCTAGGACCAACCAAAACAGCACAAAAGAATGGGAAGCTTATTTCTGTTAAGAGTTCAAAAGCTTGCCGTTATTCTTCATCATTTTGTTTGGTTCTAATATAGATAATGCCGAACTCTGGATAGACACAATAGCAGCTGTGTCTTGTGAACATTTCTTTCCAATAATGTCCCCCCCAACACACACACCTTTTCTGGTTCTAATAATCAGATCACACCAACATATTGGAGTGAAAAGGAAGTGCAAATGAGTGTTTTTCTTCTAAGGAAATTAGGGAAGTCATCCTAGTATGTGAGAAGGAGAAAAAGCTAACATAGAGAAGGACTGCAGAAGAAATATTAATTGATGCAAATATTTCCAGGTACATCACTAAACACTTAATTGTGACAATTATGCATGTGATTTTTATCATCTCTAAGTGGTTAATGTTGTTGTTTTTTACTGAGAAAATATGTTCACACATTCTGTGGTCCTATGGATGGGGGAGATGCAAACATGCCTTGCTTCCAAATAGGTCTTCATTTTTAAAATATATATCCTAGTAGCAAATTGGTAGGGCATTGTTAATAATTTGACTGTTACACTTTCCTTTCTCTTTAGGAGAGATCCGGTAACTGTAGCCTATATTCTTTCAGAGCTCCAAGTCTTCCTTGGAGTTTTAGAGGTGACCTGGAGAGGCAGTTGAAGTTCCAACCTATTCTCATCAGGAACATAAGTTTGAAATACTATTATTTGGCCACCTCATTTGATTAATCCACACACAGTCCCAAAGTCCACTTTCTCTCTTATCCCTTTTCCACCACAGAGCTGCCAACCTAGCAGTTTGAAAGAATGTCAAACTGCAAGTAGATAAATAGGTAGCGCTCCAGCGGGAAGGTAAAAGGCGTTTCTGTGAGCTGCTGTGGTTCACCAGAAGCGGCTTAGTCATGCTGGCCACATGACCGGAAGCTGTATGCCGGCTCCCTTGGCCAATAAAGCGAGATGAGCGCCGCAACCCCAGAGTCGGCCACGACTGGACCTAATGGTCAGGGGTCCCTTTACCCTTTACCTTTATTCATCTCACAGAGCTGCAGTTCCCAGAGTCATTTAACAATCAATTCCACTTCCCAGGGAGCTCTGGGAATTATAGTTTTGAGGAATACATACATAGCAGTCATGCTGAATAGCCACTGATAGTCTTATCCTCTATTAATTGAACAAGGCTTGGCTATAACCCTGTGCCATGACCTTCCACCATATATAACCTTCCACCATTCTCCTGCATTGCATTATCCTGGGTTCTAGTATTATTAAGAGGGAGAAAAATTTCCTTTACTCACTTCCCCTCAAAGTAAAAGAAAAGAAAAGCCTCAAAAGTTGTAAGCTTTCTACAAAATTGAGTTGTGCTTGATTATTTTATTTAATGGTACATAATAATTGAAGCCAGCCTTATGAACATTTTGACTTTCAAAACTTCCCTGGTTAAGCCTGTTTGTCACTTTTGTAAACACTGAGCAAATATATCCATTGTGGATTAATGTAGTGTCCTATGAAAATTGCTGCTAAGATTTTAAGTTCCTGATTAATGATTGAGAGATCGCAAAGATCCTGATTAATGGGGGGTGGGTGTGTAGAGGGATTCTCTTCCCCAGTCCCTTTATAAATTAATTTCATGCAATGCCTTCTGCTTTAGAATTCTAAAAGAAAACTTTCAAATACCCCATTGTACCCCATTGACCATGGTTCATGCAAGGGATTGCCTTTCAATATTGTCTTACATAGAATATGTGATTTCTCAATTATATGTTGCATTGTTGCAGAGAGTAGAAATGAAATTACCTTCCATTCATGGTCTATCAGGCCAACAGCTTCTTAGGTAAAGGTAAAGAGACTTTTGACCATTAGGTCCAATAGCGGATGATTCTGGGGTTGCGGCACTCGTCTCTGGTGAACCAGAGCAGCGCACAGAAACGCCGTTTACCTTCCTGCTGGAGTGGTACCTATTTATCTACTTTCACTTTGACGTGCTTTCGAACTGCTAGGTTGGCAGGAGCAGGGACCGAGCAATGGGAGCTCATCCCGTCGTGGGGATTTGAACTGCCAACCTTTTTATCGGCAAGCCCTAGGCTCTGTGGTTTAACCCACAGAGGCACCTGTGTCCCTTTTAACAGCTTCTTATCCCATGGTTAATGGTGATGTTTCTATTAGCTGAGAAGTGTATTGGGAGCCACACACACAAAAAAGTAATCAACCCCCCTTTTTTTAAATGGGAAATGTCATTCCAAATAAATTCCTTCTCCTGGGAATGGGAGATATATCCAAGGCATCTGTAGATGATATTGAAAGGGATGAGGGTTCTTGTGTAGTTTTGTTGTAGCAATGTGCTGTAGTAAGTAGGTTTATCTGCTTGTGAAGAAAGGAGATACATGTTGCACTTTGTGGGATTGACTGGTGTCTTGAGGCACACTTCCATTCAGTGATGGATGCTGCTCATTGGGAGTGGTGGGAGAAGAAGACATAGGAAGTTGCCAAGTACACATTCAATCCATTGGTCCATATATCTCACTATTGCCTACATTGACTGGCAATGGCTCTCTCATGTACCAGACATGGAACATTCCCTACTCTACCAGGAGATGCCAGGGCTAGAACCTGGGACCTTTTGCATGCAGAGCAGATACTCTACCACTCAAGCTTAAGTTATTCCCCTAGGAAATGTGATTAAAAAGAAAGGGGTGGGTAGTGGGGAGGAGGGGGTGAAAAAGCTTCGAGAACCAGAGTGCTTTGGAATAATAAAGTGATTGATTTCAGACTTTAGAAGAAATAGATTCGCCTGCTTCTGAGCCAATTCGTTCTAGACTGACAACTCACTCATCACTATCCATTAATGAAAAGAGTGATAATAAGGCTTTGTAATTGTAAGGGTAGGGGAAGACACACATGTCTCCCTATCCTAACTATTAGAGGCTGATCCACTAGGGCAAATGATGCACTACCCCACCAATCAGCCAGCCTTCACCTCCCTGCCTCTTTACTTGCACCTAGTACTGGTTGTTGGCTTGCTCCTCCTTAGTCTTGGTATTGCCATTATAGAACTCAGTAGGGAGGATGGGGAAAACTAGAATTATTTGGCTCTACCTGTCATTGAGTCTGACTTCACAGACCTCCCTGACTTCTGCCCTGCCAGCCCCTGTGGATATCAAGTACCATTGACCTCAGCCCTTCTTTTTTTAATGTTCTGGAGTCAACATGGTGTCCTCCAGATGTTGTTGGGCTTCAACAGCTAACACCACTAGCTAGTGTTGCCAAAGGTCTAGGATGATGGGACTTGTAGTCCATCTGGAAAGCACCACATTATTTAGTCATGACCAGTATGGCAGGAAGGCAGAATAAAGCTGATAAATAAATAGCTTCACCTGAATAAAGATGCCTAATGCATTGATTACATTTCAGAAATAAGACCCACGTCACTTGGAGCCCACAATTTTCCAAAGGATCTCTAGCTAAAGGTAAAATTTAACACAAGCTGCTAATCCTTGGAGTTTGGACCCAGTTGGAAGAATATACTTATGGCATGACAAGAGCTCTTGTAAATACTCAATGAGGTTCTCCACCCTTCTCCACTCTGCTCATCATTATTTAACATACCTGCCTATCCCTGACCTACTCTGTAGTCAAGCAGGCAAACTTTCAGAAGGTCTTGCCACAAGTGAATGTACAAAGAGAGAAGCTGGGGTTTTGAGTGGGGAGGCCAAGCATATGTCAAAACAATGGCTTAAAATCTGAAGCGTTCCCTGACACCTTCCCCTTTTTCTTCTTCTGATGTTCTTGTGTTGGCCGAGAGGTTATGGCAGTTTATCAACCCCACACATTTGGCTTCAGACAAGAGCAGCAAATCTGATTAAAGGCTTGCTGCCCATTTAATTTTCAAGAAGCAAGAGGTACGTGAGATGGGAATAGCAGGCAGGCAGGCGGCAAAATGTTGCTGTCTTCCTTGTTCCTTTCTAAGAATTCATCGCCATATAAAAAGCAATCGTATTCCTTGTTCTTCACCTCCACCCCTCAAATGCATTATCAGTCTGCACAGCTCCCCACTGTAGGATATTATTTGGTCAAAATTGTTATGTTAGAAAGTATCACAAGGAATTACAATAATAAGTTGTTACCAGCTGCTCAGATAAAAGTGGTAATGACAGCCAGTTCTTGCGTTTTAAGGGGGGGGGGGCTTTTTACGGTAGCAGTTCTTATCTTGATGTTCCTCACATTCTAGAACTAAGTGATGTATTATGCAGACAGGTAGGTGTGTGTGCATGCAAGAGAAGAGAGACACCAAATCATTTTTATTGTCTGGGACAGGAAGGACTATTTGCTCCTGCATGTATATTGTTGGATAACTGGCAGCTGAATGTCTGGTTTGACTCCCCTGCATTTGAAGTGATGTAGGGAGACAGATCTCTGGCAGGTGTGGGGAAACTTATTTAGCCTTAGGGCCACATTTCCTCATGGGCAAATTTCCAGGGCCCACATGGGTGGGTCCAGAGGCAAATGTAGCTGAAACACCTGGTGTGAGCCTTACCCAGGGCCAGCCCAAGACATTTTGGGACCGGAGGCAAACCACAAGATGGTGCTGCCATCCCTGCCAGGGAGAAGAGGTGAGTGAATATCTACATTAGGAACAAGGGTGCGGGATATTTACACAGGGATCTGCTGCCCCTGTGAATCCTGCTGTCCAAGGTGGTCAACTCACCTTGCCTCATGGGTGGGCTGGCCCTACTCTTAGCTTTGCATGGTAGGAACACATTCCAGTCATGAAAAGGTCAGAGTATCTCTCTCCCCGCCCCAATCTTTCCATCTTCCATGCAGGCAAGCAAGGGGTATTATCACATTTCAGAGGCATATTTCAACCAGGCAAAGCCATCCAAGAGAGCATGAGGCAGAGTTGATGGAGAGAACTCTGAGGGCCACACAGAGAGGCTTACAGGGCCACATTTGGCCCACTGGCCTGAGGTTCTCCACTCCTGATCTATGATGCATGATATCCATAGCCACTCATTCAGATGTACAAGGCATTGCTAGATATTGTGGTTATCAAAGGATGACCACACTGGTATGTAGTGTACATGTAGTATTCATGAGTGCTGGCCTAGGATCAGGCATAGCCAAGTTCAAATCCCCACTCAACCATTAATCTGAGTGACCCTGGGCCGATCACACTCTGCCAGTATAACCAACTTTGCAGAGTTGTTGCATGGATAAAATGGAGGTACTGCCATGAGCTCCTTGGAGAAAAGCTATGATACAATGCAGTAATATCTAAATAAGCATGCCTTTAAGACACAGGTGGTTTATGCAAAAAGCAGGGGAACCCTGTTATGTCACCTCAAGGGGCAGAGATAGGTGGGCAAAGGGAATATGACAGTGGCTAGCCAAGTCATATGAAGGATCAGTTCCAAAATTCAGGTAAGACAGAACTGGGTCCATAAAAAGAAAGAAGGGCAAACAAACTGGAGGAAGGGAAATTAATAAGAAAGAGCACAAGGAGTTGGCATGAAGAACACAATGGTTCATTGAAAGGCAGAAGACAAACAGAAACAAAAATTCAAGACCAGGTAAGGTGAAGGAAGCAGAGCTTTGCTGCTACATCTGCTTTTGCATATCATAGTTATCACAAGGGTTCTGATGAAAACAGAAGCAGGAGTAGAAATTGCTGATGTTAACTTATTCACCCCATGTCTGGAATGGGGGGGGGGGAATTCAGCAAACTACCAGTATTCAGTGTTGTTCTTTTCAGTTGGCAAACCATACATAATTCTTTACATTTGCCACCACCCATTTGCATTATGCTTCCTTTGCATTGAAGTGAATGGGGTGGAATAATGTAATGACAACAATGTAACTTATGTTAAGTTACAGAATTAATTGTGTAAGTTAAGTTATTTGACAATGCAACTTACGACATTGATTGTGAAAGTCATGTGATTTCACCACAGCAGACAATAAAACAAGTAACATAGTTTTGGGAGGAAGACAAGCTGCAGCAGAATGGAAGCAGTGCTGCAGGTGATGAACACAGGGAGGAATGGAAAATGTTACCTTCTCACCTCCTTCAGTACTGCTTGTGAGCAGTACTGTTCCTGGCTCAGGAACTAGATGCACCTTCCATCTGATCCAGCAGGACTCTTCTTACAATCTTATGACAGAAGCAAGTCAACCAACATCCTTTGCTTTCCCTTAATTTTTCATGTTTATGCCCCATTTTCACCTGTTTTGATTCTGAGGTAAAAAAAAATCACAAAAGCGGTGTGGGAGGAATGGTTCAAAATTCCCTTCTAAGTTGTGGAAATATAAGCCTTTCTTCATTAATTTTGGCTTCCGCTCTCTAATGCTACTTCAGCACTTACCTTTTCCAGGTCTTCTTCATAGCCATAGTCACTTGGGTGAACTCAGCTAATCAGGGATCATGTAGCACAAAAAATGTTGTAACACTATGTGACTGCTCAGATATGATTACATGATACTGTCACTGAAGGCAAACAAAACCAATTTGGGGTGAGGGCTGCACTTAGGTTAACTTTAACCACCTCACTCCCTGTTGGAATGCACCCCCTTCCTCAGTAATGCAAATGAGATGAGCTGCTGAAAAGATGTACTTTTATTTCATCTTATGTTCATAAACTGTTTCCACTCAAGCATGGACATTGTCCAACTGGTATTTTTAAAGCAATACTGTAAGTTGAAAGACTTTGCAATGAGACGGTGGCTACAAATTTAGCACCTTACTAAGAATTGCATGTAAATTGGGAACAAACTGTCTTTTTCAATGCTCCTTTTAGGTTATGAATTTCCTTGCAACTGTTGGACCATCTGCTTGGGGAGAAGTCTATGCGTTTATGAGGTAGACTCTTAAAAATATATTCCCCCCCCTTCCATAAACAACTGTAGTTATAAAACACCAGCACTGTTTCATAATGAATCAACTGATGTAGCATGTAGCTTGCTTAACCACAGTAATGGAAAATAAATGATGGCATCCATTTAAATTCTAGAGCTCCATTAAAAACTTCAAAATCTGAAAGAGAGACCATGCTATTACCTGGATAATGGTCAGCTGCTTTGTCTTCTTATTCATGCTGAGCTGTGGATATCATAAGGAGAGGCCATAATTCATCTTCCTTATGCATCAACTTCAGAGGCCCTGCTGCGTGTCCTGTCTGGCAGAGCCTTTTTGATGGTAGCACCAAAATTATGGAATGCCTTGTCTGGGTAGGCCTACCAGGCTCCCTCCCTCACTGCATTCAAATGTTCTCTTAAGAAGTACTTATTCAAGCAAGTCATGAGCTGTCAGTGATGGCCTCATTATTTAAGTGACAGGTGGGAAACCTGAGCAGAAGCATCACAAAAACAGGGACACATACCCTGCTTTCCTAGCAATACCTGAGAAACTCTTAACAAAGGTCATCAATACTCATAGGGTGGAGAAAAATTGGAGTGTTTTAATAAAGTTTTAGAGCATGGGTAGGGACTAATGAAGTCCTCCAGATGTTGTTGGACTCCAACTCCCATCAGCCACAACCAGCATGCCAAAAGGTCAGGGATAATGGAAGTTGTAGTCCAGCAACATTGTGAGGAGACACAGGCTCCCCACCTCTCACGTTATCAGTTTGCTTCTGTTTTGTAATCTTCATTGTAGTTTACTTTTATCACTCTGTTTTCATGCTGCATTTCTGTTCCTGGTTTTGTTATATGAAACTGCTTTCTTTTTAAGTAATCAGGATAAATGCTCTATAATTTTATTTCTTTTCTGAACATTTTTGGTAAGCTGCTCTGAATTTATTTTATAAAGAACAGTGGGGTGCACTTCTTAAAAAACAAACAAGTGTGAGTTGAATGATGCTAATATTTTATGAATGTGTGGGCTGTTTTAAAGAAAAAAATATATTTTGTTAGAATATGTACATTATGTGATGCAGAAGATCTCAGGTTCAGACTCTGGCACTTCCATGCTATTAAACTTTGCCCAGGAAACTGATGTTGGTTAGAAACAGTGGGAGGAAGAAGGCAGAACAACGAATCTGTAAATATGTGTGGTATAGCAGCTAGAGTGTCGTGCTATGTCTTGGGAGACCAGGGTTCAAATCCCTACTCTGTTATGGAGCTCATTGCATGGCCTTGGGCCAGTCAATCACTCTCAACCTACTTTACCTCACAGCATTGTTGTAGAGATTAAATGAAAAGTAAGCAGCACTATGTGTGTCACCTTGAGCTCCTTGCAGGAAAGGTGGGATATAAATGTGAGAATAAATCAATAAAATATGGTTGTAGCTCAGTGTTAGAGCACCTACTTCCCTTGCAGAAGTTCCCAGGTTTAAGTCTCAGCATCTCAAGAGGTCAGGAGGATGGGGTATATGTTCCATCTGTGTAAAGCAGGCATATAAGCAACATGTGGCCCTCCAGATGTTGTTGGACACCGGATCCCATCAGTCCCAGCTAGTAGGGACAATGGCCAGGGATAATGGGAGCTGGAGTGTAACAGTGAATGCATAGTGCAGTAGAAGTCATAACGTGAGGCACTGGCTCATGCAAACCAGTTCAATAGTCACTTTGATCACCAACCACTTGATAATGAACATGGTAACAGAATGTTGCTATGCATGTCCATGGAATAGCATTCCTGTTGTGTTATGGCCAGCACATACTATCTGTACTTTTTCGAAACAATGGAAGATATTTTTGTTTCCACAAGCTCTTCCAGCTGGATGAAAATGTTTCTGTCAGGTGCTCATTTTGTATTGTTTTTATACCTAGATTTAGTTTGTTCCTAAATATTGTATTTTAATATTTTGTGGGAAGCTGCCCAGAGTGGCTGGGGAAACCCAGCCAGATGGGTGGTGTATAAATAATAAATTATTATTATTATTATTATTATTATTATTATTATTATTATTCCTCATACTGTATTAAAACTGTTTTTATTATAGGTTTATCAATTATTTTGAGATGTATATAAGGGTGATTCATAAATATAAGAATAAGAATAAGAATATCATCATAATCTCCGAAAGGCCAAGCAATTTCTTTTTTTTTAATCTGAGAAAGTGATTACCACTCTGAAAATCAGAGCTCACAGGGAGTTCATTAGTCAGACTCAGAGCATCCAACTACCATTTAATTTGAGTAGTTGTAGAACCATCTAACCTGGCTACAGGTGAGCATGCTGAGATTAGCTCACCAGTTTCTCACTGAGACCACCCACAGTTAATGCAGAGAAAGTTCGGGACAGTCCTAGCTTCTTAACTCTCAGGAAGTTCTCTCAGTAATCTTTGTAACAACCTCCAATGTGTTTTTCGAGTCCTACTGAAGAGTGTCCACATTCAGAAGTGGCTAATGTCTTACTAAAGCATATAAGAAGAGATCAGCTTAATATAAAACGGTATTATAGAAGAGCATTATTGATTTTGGTGGAACGAAAGGCCTGAGCCTATGCTGTTTATGCACTGCTCTGTATGTGCTTAGGAAGGAACGTACAGAAGGAGATGCTATCTCTGCAATGGAAACCCATTGGATGTGATCCTTAGTGTTCCAATGTGATCCTTTAAGCAGGAAATTGGGCAGAGCTCCAATGTTTTATTCTTTCCCCTCATTATGACTTTGGACCAGGGTATTTTGCAAACATATTTTGCGACCTTCCATTTGATTTCTCATTGCTTGATTACTCAGTGCCTCACCCCTGAATGTGTGAAGGGAGCCTAGTGATTTTTTTGGCTTGAATAGATGTGTTACTTAGAGGCAGCGCTTTTCCCCTCTAGAAAAATAGGTGTGGGTACTCATCATGAAGTTGTTACAGTAAGTGTCACACTTTTTAATCCAAAAAAGAGGTGCTGGTACTGCGTACCATTGAGTACCCCCTGGGGAAAGCACTGCTTATAGGACGGCTGTGTGTCCTACTTTATAGAGGAGAACCTTTCATTTTAAGGTATCTTCTATTTCAGTGGTGGGTAACCTCCAGCCTATGAGCTCAATTAGGTTTGTCAGGCCTCCTATTTGACATGTGAAGCTGTTATGACCAAGTCACCTGACATCATCTGCAGGGCAGGTAAAGGTGGGGCTTGCATGAAAGAATGCTTACAGGCATTCTTGATCAGATGATTGGAGGCATAGGCGCCGACTCCATGGGGCCTGAGGGGGCCCGAGCCCCCTCAAAAATTCGTTTGGGGGGGCTCTGCCCCCCCAATAATTTAAGAAAATTATTAGTTATGTTATGCTTTGTAAAATCACAAAATTATGTTGGTATTTTTTATTTTCCTTGTTTGACGATAGTTACCTTTTAAAATACATTCAGTAATGAGTTAAAACAAAGCCACTCCCGATCTAGAGAGGGGGTGGGGTTGCGGGCTCTCGACCCATCAACAATCTCGCGGGGCTGGCGTCAGCCCCGAGAGAAGAGGGGATTCCCCCTAGCTCATTAATATTCACCGCCCACGGCGGCAGCCAATCGGCTGCCGCAAAGGGCGGGCCCTCACAGGTTCACTTAAGGTCGGGGCAGCCCGGGGCTCGTCCCTTTCGTTCCCCCAGCAGCAGCGGTTTGGAGGTCTTGGCCCAATATTTTTTATAAGTCGGTATGGGCCCTCGCCCCCCAATATTTTTTATAAGTCGGCGCCCGTGATTGGAGGTGACCATAAAACACTTCCCAAACTCCAGTTATCAGCTGAGCTTGATGGACCAATGGTCTGACTCCGTATAAGGCAGCTTCCCATGTTCCATTTGGAATAGAGTTGTAGTTCATTAAAACATTTCTATGGCAATTCTAATTTACCTTTTATTTTTATTATACAAATCATAGTGCTTGGACACACACCATGTTAATTTTCTTTCATAACATAAAAATGCTGTAAAACATCCCAGACTTTCCTGGTAAACAAATCTCAGCAGGGATGGTGATGCAGTGCTGCCCTACAAGTAAAGAAGAAATACTGTTTAATTATCCTCCATATAAAATCCAATAAAACATTCCATCTTTTCTTACTTTTCTGTACCAGGGATTAACAACAGCCTCTTTGTGAGGCAGAATCAGTATTCATGGCTTCTCTGTTTTGACTTTAATGGGAATTATAGTTCCTGGCAGATGAGAGAACTACTTCAAACATCATTGCTGATGTGACAGGTAGCTAATGCATTATTTGGTAAACACACAGCCCATTTAACCATTGCCTTAAGTAACCTTTAAAAAAGTGTGTGTGTGTGAATATATATATATATATATGAATGAGAGAATTAAGCATTTGTTTGGGCCTCTGCTCCTGTCACCATGAATCAAAATCCCTCTGTTTCCAAGTATGGTCCCTCAAGCTGCATTAAGTAATCCAAGAGTCGTTCTCTTTCTCACTCTAATCTCCCTGCTTTGGGAGAGTTTAATAACTTGGTGGGTTGGAACTGGACAGAGGTAAAATTGGTCATGCTTCTTATCATTGCGGATGCTAATTAGTGTCATAGGCATTGCATTATTTAGCTGCCAAATCTCTTTTCTGGGTTAAGCTGTGCTTGGAAATTAGAAAATTGCAAAACAAAACTGAAAGGCATCCTCCTTGTTTCATTTCACTATCTCTCTTTCTACACTTCAAACAAAGTGTAATGTTCATGGAGGGCAAGTTAAGCATCAAATAAGATAAAACCTTTGAGCAGTGGTAGGTGGCTGGGGTTAGGAGCCAGTCTGAGGGCTGCATTGCCTTCTGGGCAAGCCTCTGGGGTACATTTGACCTTTGTGCAGAAGGCTACATTCTATACATTCTCATTTAACCCTCTCTGTCCTCCTCCTCAATGGCCAAGCGGCATCCTCAGAGCTCAAGGTTTATGCAAAACACTCAGGTGCAAAGCAGGATAAGCAAGCCCTCCAAGTGCCCCTTATTTTCCAGGGACAGTCCCAGATTTACAGAAGCTGTCCCAGTTTCTGATTTGATCCTGGAATGTCCCACTTCTCCTTGGGACATCCCTATTTCCACTGGAGAAATTTTGGAGGGTATGGAGTTATGTGACCCCTAAGCCAAGGAGATAAGTAACTATACAACCTTGAGAAGAAATCTGAAGGCAGCCCAGTATAGGGAAGGTTTTTTTTTTTTAAAAAAAAAAGTTCAATGATTTAGTATGTTTTTATCTATGTTGGAAGCCACCCAGAGTGGCTGCAGCAGCCCAGTGAGATGGGCAGAGTATAAATTCTAAAATTATTGTTACTATTATTATGGAAGTAAAGGTAAAGGGACCCCTGACCATTAGGTCCAGTCGTGACCGACTCTGGGGTTGCAGCGCTCATCTCGCTTTATTGGCCAAGGGAGCCGGCTTTTGAACTGCTAGGTTGGCAGGAGCAGGGACCGAGCAACGGGAGCTCACCCCGTCACAGGGATTCGAACCGCCGACCTTCTGATCAGCAAGTCCAGATTATGGAATAGGACATCTCTATTTTCATTGGAGAAATATTGAAGGATATGGGGATCAGTGAGGAGTGTGGCCTGGGAGAGGGGTGATGGTGGCCTGAGAATAGTTATGAAAGCCAGATAAAGAGGCACGGGAGACTACATTCAGCCTGTAGGCCTGAGGTTCCCAACCCAATAAATATATGGAACGCATACCAAGCAATCCAGCTACTTGGCCAAAGACAAGACAAGGACTCATACAGACTTCCTTTTGTGCTTCATTTCTTGGCACAAGTCCATGCTTTAAAACGCTGTGTCTGAGCACTTCACACACTTACCCTGGTGCTTTCTCTGTGAAAACCCACTCTTTACTGTTAATTTGGAGCATATGTCAATCCAATGAAAGTCCAAATTGCTGTTTGTTCCAATTCAGCAGTATAGAGTGGGTTTTCATGGGGAAAGCACTGGGGCTAAAATAATGATGATGATGATGATGATGATGATATGCTTGGTCATGGCGCTCTAAAGTGTGAGCCTGTGCCTAGAAACAGTGGCAGAGGAAGGGGGCATTGGGGCGGTTCACCCCAGGTGCCATCTCTGAGGGGGGTGACAAGAAGGCACCATTGCGCCTTGAGATCCCTCTGCCACTGCTACAGCTGTGAGCAGAAGATTCTGCTGCCGCCGCTACTGCCATAAGCAGAACATCACTCTGCCGTCTGTACAGCACAAGCGCACCGCCGCATGTAGTGGTGCCACTCATGCACCATATGTAGCAGTGTTGTGCATGTGCCGCTGAGCAGTTTGCCCCACCCCACTGCAGCCATGAGCAGAGGACCATGCCACCGCCGCTGCAGCCACAAGCGGAGGATCCTGCCACCATCCGTACGACGCACGCGCAGCGCTGCCATACATAGCGGCGCATGTGCCGTACGTAGCAGCACACGTGCATGCACCATACACTGCGGTACTGTGCATGTGCCATTGGATGGTTTGCCCCGCCCCTGTGGGTGGTTCACCCCGCCCCTCGACACCCCACACCAGGTGCTGGAGAGCCTTCCTTCTCCCTTGCCAAGAAAGCACAGGGCAACATGTAAGTTTGGATGAGCCCTCTATTGCAACCCACAAATCACCCCCTCCAATTTAAACCACAGTATGTGATACCAGGTCTGGGACGCAGGTGGCGCTGTGGGTTAAAGCCTCAGCGCCTAGGACTTGCCGATCGAAAGGTCGGCGGTTCGAATCCCTGCGGCGGGGTGCGCTCCCGCTGCTCGGTCCCAGCGCCTGCCAACCTAGCAGTTCGAAAGCACCTCCGGGTGCAAGTAGATAAATAGGGACCGCTTACCAGCGGGAAGGTAAACGGCGTTTCCGTGTGCGGCTCTGGCTCGCCAGAGCAGCGATGTCACGCTGGCCACGTGACCCGGAAGTGTCTCCGGACAGCGCTGGCCCCTGGCCTCTTGAGTGAGATGGGCGCACAACCCCAGAGTCTGTCAAGACTGGCCCGTACGGGCAGGGGTACCTTTACCTTTTACCTTTTTATGTGATACCAGAAAGCAGGTTCTCTGCAAAGTATTAATGGTCCAGATGGTTGCTGGCCCAATCACATGCTACAAAGGAAAAGCAAATGAAATGAGAGTTGCTAACTTATCTGTGGAATAGAATCAGCCAGAACTTGAGTCTAGGGAAAATCCATCCACCAAGTCATGCCAAGAAAAGGGACTCTCAGTTATAGCCTGAAGGTATGTAATGAAGTTCTGCTACAGACACTAAGCAGACCTGGCCTTCTAAAGCTGCAATCCTATGCCTGCTTATCTGGAGGTCAGCCCCTCTGAACTCAAAGCCATACCTTTGGAGGAAGCCTCTCTACTGGAAGAAGTTAAATATAAATTTTTAAAAATGTAGGAGCCTTTTATAATGTGCTTCTGTAGAACAGAAAGTGAAATTGCTCCATAAATATGGCATAAGAATCTCATCAAAGTTTGAGTGAATTTTTTGCTTTATATGACTGCTGCAAAGTGTTTTTTCCTCTATGAAGAAACATGGGAAATGCAAAGCTACCACTATGCTGAATGATTCTGGAGTGGAAAGCCCTGCTTTCTCCATGCTGCTTTGTTTGTTGTAATATATCTTTCATATTGGACGGACTCACTGACTTTCACAGCTGCCATACATGTATAATAAAATTGTTCAAATTCATCTGAAGATGTTCAGAGCTTACAGAACTCACCACCATCCAAGTCCACACTCATCTTAAGACATAACATTTCACCTTGCTCAACAAGAGTTGGCTTTGAAGTGAATTTGAAGTGATTTGTGGGTGTTGGACCACTTGAGATGAACTAATTCCATTCTACTGCTGCGACGAAATGACAGCAAAACACAACATATTTTGGGTTGTTTCTCTTTTAGCTTATGAACATTCAGTTCATTTGAAATAACCAGATGTGTGCCAAACATTATGTTATTTTCCATTATTTCACATTGACTTTTCCCAATATATATTTGATTTTTGCAGCTGGCTCTGTGTTGGCAGTCAAGTAAAACTAATTCATCTCAAGAGCTACAATGCACAAGGTTCAGCTGCCAATGCTGATTGACCAAACACCAATATTCAAGGTTGTCCAACAAAGTATTGGCTGTGGATACCAATGTATTGCTCCACTCCAGACAAATCAAGTCCACTCCATTTGTGATGCATGATTCCAACAAATTTCAACATACATTGAATAAGAATTTGTGATTTGCAGTAGCTTATTATCAGCTGGCCTCCTTAATACTGAAACTGAAAGTTACACATCAAGTCAGAATTTTTGATTATAGAAAAAGTTGCCTAATTACATCAAGTATTGTTTTCTTTGAGCATATTGTCCCATTTCACCATACCCCTGTGTTATGGACTTCATCATTTGTACAGTGACAGCTGATATTTAATTGACTTTAGCTGTGATTAGCAAATCCCAATTGGAGCAGCTCCAACGGCTATTACTGAAGAACTGTGGGTGGGGATATGTTTTGAAGTGATGGTAAACATTGTGACACATGAAGGGCACATCACATATTTTCAGAGGCACATTTGACTTTTTTTCTTGCCTTGGATTTCACAAGGATTGCTAAGGCAGGCATTTCTGCCTGTCAGTTGTAAAAGCAGGGGGTGAGGCGGAGATGATAACTTTTGAAAGCCACATGGAGAATCCTATTTAAAATCCTTTGCTCCCAAGTTGGCCTGGAGATCTCATGGAGGATTAGGGAGTGAGGATGGAATAAGCCAGGTATGGGGGAACTTTTTGGCCTTGTAGCCCAGATTTTTGTCTCTTCTACAGGACAACTTTGACAGGTGGGTGGTTCTGCTCACATGCCAATCATCTGACACCTTAATCATGTCAGGTGATTGATAGGGGGGTTCCACCACTCACTTGTCAAAGTTGGGCTGTGGAGATGGGGAAAGAAACTGTCCAATCATACCCAAGCAGAACTGAACTCCCTGTACATCAGTCGATAGGCAAGGAGTTCAATCCTGCTTTCTGCAGCCACATCTCTATCTGTCCCATACCTTGACACCACATATGGAGTGAGCATGGCTTGGGGAAAACATCTGGTAGGTCAGATGGTGGGCCTCATTTGGCTCGTGGGCTGGAATATTACCGTATCTCAGCTGAGATTTCTCTGTTCCCACTCTGGCCAATTTTAAGTACAGTTGGCTCCATTTCTGCAATAACAACTTTTAAAGAAAACTATCAAGATGCAAATTCATATTCATTCTGCACTGAATTTTGCAAGCAATTTGCCTTTGTATTTTGTATCACAAATACATGTGTTTATGTGCTCAGTTTTCCCTATTTTTTTTGGTAAGCTTATATTTGTTGGAGAACTGCATCGCAAAATTAGAAGTATGAATTTTGAAGGGTAGCTGTGTTTCAGTTCATACTTAGGTTTGGGGAGTGTAAATTAGCTCTGTTTGCATTAAAATATGAACCAAACACATTTCTCTAATTTTCCCAGTTGTGACTTGTGCTCAAGCACAAATCTGGGTTCTAATAAAGTTCTCAACCCCTGGTTTGTTTTGTTTTAGAGCAGTGTAAATAATATAATTTCATGGAATGTGATGCCTCAAACCCTCTTCTGGTCCAGAAGTACTGGGAAACTGAGGGCTCTTAGCAGCTCTCCTATATTCTGAAGTATCTTTTTAAGAACTCCAAATACTTTGGGATAGGTGAATGCCCACAGCATCCCTATAGGTCATGATGCTTCTCCTAGTAAGCAAGGGTTTAAACATCAGGTTGGAGATCTGTAAGAAGAAGCTGGACAACTACTGATGAAAATTATGAGAAGGCAAAATAGCTCTTAATAGCAAGTTGAAAATGAGAGCTTAAGGCCCAGGGAATCTTCAAGAGCTACAACCTATTGGTGAGTGAAATCCATCCTTTCCCAAAGAGCTGGAGAACAATTTGTACCAGCCCTTAATATCTTCCCAGGCTCTTTGTACTTGGTGGGATAAATTCTGTCCTTAGCAGGCAACCATTTGCCTGCATCCAGTGGTACAAAGTCCAGAGTGGAATCTGTAGCTGACAAAAGGGAACAAATCGGCAAGTTGCTGCAATGCAAAGCTGTGATTAGCTGCCATTAGAGAGAATAGAAAAAGGCATGAAAAGGACTCAGAGAAAGGGAAAGAAAAATTAAGCCAGAAACTGCAAAGATCAATGAACACAATCAGTGTTTTTTGCCAAGAAATTTATAAAAAAAGACAGAAACTCAAGCTGCAGATAAGTGGCTGAAAATCCCTCACTCCCCCTCCCTGCTTTTACCCGCTCTTAATCTGCAGCAAAGGCTAGGGACTGAATATCTGGGAGAATGTAGGACAAAATAGAAAAACAGTGCTGGCCGAAGACATTTTGCTGCCTGAGGGAAAGGTCAAGATAGCACCCTAGAAGAGACAAATGGACTAGCAGTAAAACCTTTTCTCAACAAGGTTGAAGAACAGTGTCCTCCATTGCCCCTGAGTTCAATAGGCTACTTTAGGGGGTATACAAGAGATTATGTAGCAACTCTGCCCTCCTACAGAGGAGGATGACCTGGAGGGCTCAACAGGAAAAAAAAATGATTGTAAGGCACTCCTCTTCCTCCTCATTTGCTGCTTGAGAGGATCCTTCACTCTGCCCAGTAGTAGGTCCAGTCCTGAGTCCTGTAGAACGTGCAAGACAGCGAGGGCCCAGTTTAGATTCCTGCCCTGGTTCAGTATCTTCCTCTGGTCATCTTTAATGACCAAGGTCATTTTAAATAATAAATAAATAAATAAATAAATAAATAGGTTGACTTGAGGTAAACCAGAAATACTCAGAAATACTGTTCAGAAATAAGAAGAGAAATGTGGCTTCAAGATGGCCTTGCAGACATGCAAAATTGTCATTAAGAAATTTAGATGTCAAATTAAAAGGCGAGTTTATGTAGTCATGTGTGACATCTCTCATTGGGCTGTAGTTGAGGAGGGGCAAATGGGTTTGCCATCTCACCTCCAAATGTTGTTGGACTTCAATTCCCATGAGCCTCAGTCAACATGGCCAATGCTCTAGGAATGATGGGACTTGGAGCCATAGGTTGAAGGGCTATGGGTTTGCTGTCCCTGCCTTAGAGATTTATTTATCTAACCCTTTTTCATTTGGTGACATGGGTTCCCCAGGCCATTGACTAGCTAATGCTCCCTCCCCATAAATGACTCAGGTACAGCATAAATCTATGGCATTCTGCTTGAAAAATGGGAGCCACCATCACAAGAATGTCCTGGAATGATGCTGACTCTGGGAGGTTAGGGGTGGGGTGGGATGGACGGCTTATAATAGCATACAGTGTCAAAAACAAATAAAAAAGTGAGAAAAAACCCCACCATTTCTGTTAGCAACGTATAGCTCATCTACCATGCACCCTTTGAAACGTTTGCTTGTGACAACTGCAAAAATTACTTCCTCATCTTTGCTGTTACCATATGTAAGGATGTGCCCATAATTTCACCAAAGCCATAATTCTGGCACCTTAAATAGACATAGAAAGAGATCAGGAGCAAAGGGCAGTTTTAAGATGTGCAAAATGTACTGTCTAAGCCCTGTTCCATTTAGTTAATCCAGCTGCCATGTTTTCTGTTGACGATAATCGCTGATGAAGCATGCAATGATATCACATCATGAGTCTTACAATGCTAAATGTTACAGGGAAAGAGGAGGAGGAGGACGAGACAAGCGGATAGTTTTCTTTGATGACAGCTATGTGTCAGCCATAGCATCTACTACTGGCCTATCACGTTGCTCCTTGTCATCTCGCAGTTTTTGCCACTTGCTCCTCATTTTTGTTTTTCTCTGATATGCTGCTTTCTTTGCAGAAAACCTGTTCAGAAATACAGATTTGTTTTTGTATTCTGGTGAAAAATCTGGGGGAAATTGGGGCAGGGGGAGGGAGAGATTATAAGCACAAAGGAAACAAAGTGGAAGCATTTTGTGAGAGTCTGTTAAAGACTTACACATGCAGTCATGCTTCCCGTGTAGGTCTATGTGGGTGTCAACTCCACACTGGCCTCCTGCCAACAACCCATTAAAGATGAGCTCAGAGAAAATTCCCAGCTGCCTTGACTCCCCACGTAGCATACAAAGGAAGGAGCCCCACCAACTGAAATGTGTGTCGTGGGAAGTTCTGACGTGTTAATGAAGTGTTTGGTTCAAAAGCCCTGTGTGGCTGGTGGCGGGACCTAAAATAACATCAGACCCTGATATTTTAATTAATTCTATTATGACGAGGCTGTCTCTGCTGTTCATGTCTAATTTCCTGCCTTTTGTGTTCCTGATTTGCTTCTAATGCATGTGCAGCTCCCCCGTGTCCCTTTCCTCTAATCGGATGATAAAATCACATTTTTGATCCAACTGCATCTTTTAATTTGTTCTCCCCCCTCTTTTTGCATGATATTTCTTGTGCATTTTTTAAAAATGTCATAACAGTTTGACTTCTGCTTATCTGAGGTGAGTTTTAGGATGTTACATGTAATCCCACCCTTGTGAAATCATACCTAAGTCTGAAGTAGCACCTTGCATGGGGACTAGGATGCCCATTATTGGTTATTAATACCAATACTACAGTCACTGTCTCGACAACTTTAGATAGGTTGGTAGTGCTTGGGGGAACTGGTTGTATAAATTTGCATACATTTGTAGAAATATAAGGAGGCTTCCTCTCTTCCTGTCAGGAGACCCATTATGGAACCTCTGCTGCAGCAGCCTCAAGCTGGTGCAGAAGAAACTGCAAAACAAATTTTGCAGAGCCAGGTTCAAGGTTCTTGTGCTAGTTCACAAAACCCTAAGCAACTTGGGCCCCAAATACCTCAAGGACTGCCTGACACTACTTCTGGCGGTTTAGTTGGCTTCTGCTAAGGACTGAGCAGGTCCTGCCCTGTGGAACTCCCTGCCAGTAGAAGTTTGGCAGGAACCATCCTGGCCTTCTTTCAGGTGTCTTCTGAAAAATTGCACTGTTTAGCAGTCTAAACAATGTTATTTTTCAAAATAGGATTTTTTTTTTCCAAACCAACTGGTATATATTGATGTTTTGTTGATGTTATAAATTATGTTTAAGATAGACGGTAGATATAAATAGATTTTATTGCATTTTACATGTTGTAAGCCACCTTGTATTTTATGGAAATGTGCATTATAAACTTCTTCATGCACCTTATTCTTCCCCAGCTTCTGGTAGGTCAGTAGTGCTGGGGTCTACCTGGCAGATGACAGAAGCTGGGAATCATGCAGTTCTCCCTCCACTATGCTAGACTATTATTACCTGTGGGAATGTTGGTTTCCCAAGAGAGGTCTTGAACCAGCTAGTCACTAGTGTCTTGCCATCTGCACCACTAGCTCTCTAGAACCACAGGAGGCCAGGCAGATTATGCCTTAAGGCAGAGGAGAGGAACCATTCTTTGGACTGAGAACCACATTCCCATTTAGGCAACCTTCTGATGCCACTTACCAGTGGTAGGCAGAAAAGTAAGGGGAAAGTAGACAGGACATTAAGTTAATTTATTCCTTTAGATAGGAGGCTTGTTTCTTCACAATCACCAATTCCTCTCTATCTTCCACCCAGGTGAGCAGGAGGCATTATCAGAGTTCTAATTCACATTCTGGCCTGGCAGAAATACTAAAGGAGGATGCAAAGAAGGACTGATGAGGGTGTGGGTCCTACGGAGAGTCCTAAGGGCCTAAGGTAACCCATCCCTGTCTTAGTTCCATCTGATTCTCCAAGCAAGCTGGGTTAAACCAGGCCCTCTCCAGCCCCTGCAGGCAAGACAGCTTATCTGTCTGGGCAATTTACCTTGTCTGTGTAGGCTCTGCCTACTCCCCTGCTTGCATACAAATGTGCATGTGCTAATTAGAAAAGCCAACTTAGAAATCATTACTGCAATTTAAACTGAAATACATCTCACCATAGTGGGGAAGACTTTGCCTGGGGACCTGTGTGTCTGCTCATTTGGCTGCCCAGGTGCTGAGTGTTGATAGCAGTAGTGGCTCATGCAGGTAGGGTGGCAATACTCAGTTGACTTCTGGTTACTGAAGGGAAGATGGGGAGGAGCAAGGCAGCTGGGAGTTTGGCACAGTGTGGGTGCAGTGGTAGGAGCCTTAATTGGCTCTGCCCCTGTGACCACACCACACCAAGCTCCCTCCTGCCTTGCCCTTCTACCACTTTTTCTCAGTAACTGAAGCAATGCATTGTTGGGAAGTCAGGTGAGCAATGATGGCCCTGCTCACAGGAACATAGGAATATGTCTCTGGTCCATCTAAGGACTTTCTTCACTGGCTGGCAGTGGCTCTGCAGGACTTCAGAATGGATTCCCTCCAGTCCAACCTGAAGACACCTGTGAGGAAACCTGCGACCTTCTGCATGAAAACCAATTCTCAACCACTGAGTATAGCCCTTCCAGAAAGTGGACCCAGTAGATCATTGGCTTGCCCACTTCTGCACCACCAACTCCCCCCGCTCCCCCCAGCAGTAGCTTCACACTATCTCGAGCCTATAGCCAGGTGCAGTAGGGGGTTTCCACAGAGGTAGAGGAACACACCTCAGCCAATTCCTATGGGTTAATAAAAGGTGGTGGTGGTTATAATTACTCCCTGAACGTTGGTTAAAAGAAAACAAGCTCTGGAACTGAAGTTTGGTAATAAAATAAAATAAAATAAAGCCCTGGCATCTTGTGGGCCATCCTCTGCTCAGCTGCAGCCAGCTGCCAACATCAACACTATGTTGATAGGCTGGAGAGCTTGAAGGCCCATTCAGGTGTGGTCTCTATGGTAATTGCTGGGTGATATCATAGGGCACTGACTTAGCAAAGACACGATCCTCCCTGGGACTTAGAATTGCATGTTTAGCTGGCTCATTTCAGCAGTTTGCCATATAATGTCATATCTCTTTTTATAACTGCTCTTTCAGAAGAAAACATGCCAAACTGGATTACTACATCTTTCATTTAAGCCTTTATTTAAGTATTTATATACTGTTTTTCAGTAGCTTACAATGCAACTAAACTACAATACATTTTTTAAAAAGACTTTTTAACCATAAGCCCAACTGAAATCTGAAAATACATAATATACATATAAGACCAGCACAGAGGACATGCAGAGCAAAAAATATTTTAAAACCCCAGACCAGGACTAGCACCAGCAATTTAAAGCCAAATTAAAAGCTTGTTTAAAGCAAGAGTTGGGAATATTTGGCCCTCACAGGATCAGCTGTGTATTCTGTAGAAGAAGGTCCTGTCAATTTTGCCCACCAATCTAATTGACCTTTATGGTGGGCCTGTGAGCACCCTTCAGTATATTTTATTCGTTCTGTTAATACCCCACCTTTCTTCCAAGGCACTCAAGGTGGCGTGGCATATATGGGTCCCCCTATTTTATCCTGTGAAGTAGGATAGGCTGAGACCAATTGTCTGCCCTAAGATCACCCAAGACTCAGCTACATTGGTAAAGAAAAAACGCTTTATATGCATTATAACTCTGTAACACCAGATAGCACTGTGGAGTCCCGTTTTTCATCAATGGGATTTCCATTTATGAAGTTTATAACACATTTAACCAAATCACATTTTTGATGTGTCTAGATCCAGCCTCAGTTGGGATTTGCCCTTGGCTCTCCTCAGTCTTAACACTCTAACTTGTTCAACAGTGGCATGGCAGATAGAAGATCAATGAGATGAACTTTATCAATCACAGCATTTCCACACTGTGTTCTACCTGTTGGATTTCAGCTTGTAATGCTCTACTAAGAGAGAGGGAAATGATAACTGCAAGTTATTTTTCCTATTCCCTGAAACTGAGCAATATGTGAAGCTGGACAACAATGGAGTCCTAGATGACTACATAGGTGGAAATTTTATGAGACTCAATCCTGTAGTATATTAAAAATGAGAGTTGAGAGCTTCATATACAAAAGGATATAGAAATGCAAAATATTATTAGTATTAAAACCTCTGGGTTTTTCTCCCTCAAGGCACATTTGCAGTTATAGGTTTTTCAATGAACATGAAGCTTTACCATCTGAAATAACAAAACTTAAAAAATCACACACTCACACTTCCCCATCCATTTTCTAAAGAATGATAACCTTACCGGCTTCATTTTTTTTTATTAGTATTATTCCTCTTAGCGACTTTTTTTTATTTCAATAAAAGTAACAGTGTTGTTACACCATTTTGCGAGATAAGTGTAGAAGAGATCGTTTCTGAATTTTCAAAGCACCTCCTAAATACCTTTGCTAGCTGTACTTATGAGATAAGCATACTGGAGCCAATGTTCTCAAAGGCTAAGTCTAAAAATGCAAGGCAGTAATGGTGTGCCCCAGTCATTATGGGGGTGTACCTCAATGAAGGGGGTACAAGGAACAGTGTTCAAATGTCATGTCATCATGAATTCACAGACTGGGGTAGAATTTAGGATGATCATTGTCTTGAGCAAATGACTATCAACCTAAGCTTTGTTTTTGTTTTTTTCTTACCAACTTCCAACACAGTCTATAATTGGGGGTTATGTTTCTGCAAAATAATGTACGGAAACTGGGGAGAAGGCATACTGGTTTTTGCATGGCTTGTGAACATTATTCAGACTATAAATGAATGCCTTTCTTCACCCACATTTAGCTCACAGTTGCAATATGTTATAGGCTTTGTAGTGGCTGAATATCATTACTGTACTGTACTTCATGCACATGTGACTGCCCACTGTGTTTCCATTGCATTTTGACTTTGTGTGCTTCTTTAATAATACATAAAGAGAAACCTGGGAGACTGGAGATTGGAGATGAGACCTGTCACCTGCAGGTCTTTGGCTGCTATGCAACAGTGAAAAACAAAGAACCTCTCACCATAATGACGGCAATTTTGTGATCAGGGTTGAACCTGGCAGATAAGTTTGGAAGAAAAAAACAACATTTTCTTGAAGGATAGGTTACCCTCAAATAAATGGAGCACCTACCATGTCAAAGGATGTCCTTGTCTTGAAGCAAACAACACTTCTGCCTTCAAACCACTTAAAATGGAGTCTCATGGTGAAATCTAGCCGGTCTGTTTGTTCTCCGAAGCCTTACATCTTATGCAGTGGAGCTGTGGGATGAAAGAACAGCTGGCAATGGCAGACTCCTGAGCAGTTATCATATTTGCAGGGCCAGGCAAGGTGTGGGAGAAAGAGCTAGTGTTTGCTTGACAGGATCAACCTTTGATGCTCTGGCTTTATGGTGTTCCTTTTCATCTCGGGGGACTTTGGAGAGGTCATAAAAGAGACTGTGAGTGCTGGAGGTGCCAGTGAGGAAATTAAAAGGAGCTGAGCAGCGAGGAAAGGCATAAGGCATGACTGGGTCTGCTCAGGGTCAGATACACTTCCTGTGTCTCTGTCACTGGTGGTTGTATTCATGCCACGAGTGCATGGCGTGTGTTTGATTAGGAGGCTTGGCCTCAGCTGGTGTCACCTCTGACCTTGGCTAATACCTTGTTTTGCAGCAAAAGCAACAAGCACTCTGCTTTTCTTAGAGGTCCTGAGGGAGGACAAGAAAAAAGGATCATTTAGGTCTTAAGCAAGCTGAAATAGAGGTATGCTTTGACAAACTTGGCAGTTAGATGCAGAGAGTGGCTGTGGAGGCAATTATGTTCTTCCACTGTGTGAATGATTGTTGGGGAATTGAATAAGTCTTTCTTTCTTTCTTTCTTTCTTTCTTTCTTTCTTTCTTTGAATCTGATTCATATATTTATTGTTCTGTGTTTGGTGGAGTAAGCTGTATGCCCGAGTCCCTTCCAATTCCAGGATCCAACAGGGATTCAAATTGCTGAATTAGCCAGGCAAGGGCCATAATGCCCCCTACCCCCATTAAGGTATGGGTTGTTAAGGTAACAAAGGAAGTGGCTCTTGTGCAGAGGGAAAATATCTGCTAGTTAGAAAGACAAAGCCCAGAGGTTTGGGAGCTTGAAGCTAGAAGCAGGCTGGGCAGAGCCAGAAGCTAGAAGCTGCAGGCTGCAGTGCAGAGGCAGAGCTGTGCTTGTTTCTTGTTGGGATCCAAGGCTGTGGCTATGAGAGAAGCAAGACCTTCTCGGGGTGCTAATGTGGAATTGGAGTTGGCCTTGGGTGGGAAACATTTTTCAGTCCAAGGGCTACATGCCAGTGATGAGTGTGACCAAAAACAATGGAATACGCAGAAATGGACAGATTGACGGGGAGAATTAGGAACCAACGTGACCAGAGATTCTCCGAGGACTGGAAGAAATTTACAGAGTATATCAAAAATTTCTGTGATGAGCAAATAACGTTCGTGGGCTTTCAAGAAGCTCTGTGAAATTACTGTTAGAAATATTGTTTGAAAAATATGATGTGATTAAGAGTATTTGAGTGCAATATAATATTGGGAAATGTGAGACGAGGATAAAAAATAAATGGAAAATTATCAGACAAGCTGAGGGAAGTTCTGGAAAAAAGGGTTTAAGTTAAAAATGGATGTATAATTTTGTAAAAATGTTTTTTTAGTGGAAAATCTAATAAAAAATATTTATTAAAAAAAGAGAGTGTGACCAAAAACAGGTGGGTTAACAAATGCAGTGGATAGCTCAGTTGGTTAGAGCATAGTGCTGATAACATCAAAGTTGCAGGTTCAATTACCGTATGAGACAACTGCTTTCACATGGTGGTGGGGCTCAGTTAGGGTCTTGAAAATAGCCATGATTGGCAAATATATATTTATCTTTGTTCACAGTTTAAGAAATGAGGTCATTCCAGTTTAAGAAACAAAGGATTTGAACACCAGTTCCCATCAGCCCCAACCAGCATGGCCAGTTGTTTGGGAGTGATGAGATTTACAGTTCAGCCATCTCTGAAGGTTGCTGGTTCCCCATCCCTGCTGTAAGAGCAGTGTTAGAAACTGAAATATGAAAGCTAGGAACTAAATGGCACATTAAACCCAGGTTATGTGTGGAACAACGGGATATCTAGGCACACTTTTTATAACAAGAATACAAAGCTGAAAATATTATGTTCACAGCTAAAATATTATGTTCATTTTTCACGTGGTCTAGTAGTCCTTCCCCTGCCCACCCCCTAATATTCTTAAGAGGGTCTCTTCTCCAGTCTTCAGAGAGTGGCTGAAAGAGGGTAGGCAGAAAAAGGTCCTCCTTTCCTTCCACTCTGCAGCTTTCATGTGAAATCTTACGTGCAGTACTGCACCCAGAGCTCAGAAACTGCTCGTCCTAATGAAATTTCCTGCTGTAAAATGCGCCTAGAACAATGGGGGTTTCAAACACTGTGAAAGAGGGCCACGATGGGTCAAGTTCAGTGCAACTATCATAAAAGGAGGAAGCTCAAGTATCAACAAGCTAATATTAGCTTTTAAGAGAATGGAAGATATGGATGTAGCTATGAGGAAGTCCTGAGAATTATTTAATTTTGACAGTTTTATAGAATCAGACTCTAAACTTTGATTAATCGGTTCTCGGTTCCTGCTTATGCAAACTGTTCAGGGCAATAGCTTCATTTGTTTACTATTTGTTTAGTATTACATTTATATCCTGCCTTTTCTGCAAGAAGCTCAAGGTGGTATACAGGGTTCTCCCCCTTCTAAATTCCCCCCTCCCCTTACAACAACTTTGTTTGCAAGATTACCCTGAGGGGCAGATTCATGCCCTACACCAGGGGTCAGCAAACCTTTTCAGCAGGGGGGCCGGACTATATTTTGAAAACAACAACAATGAATTAATTTCTATGCCCCAGAAATAACCCAGAGATGCATTTTAAATAAACACACACATTCTACTCATATAAAAACACCAGGTAGGCCCCACAAATAACCCAGAGATGCATTTTAAATAAAAGGACACATTCTACTCATGTCAAAACACGCTGATTCCTGGACCGTCCGTGGGCCAGATTGAGAAGGCGATTGGGCTGGATCCAGCCCCCGGGCCTTAGGTTGCCTACCCATGCCCTACACATTTAAAGCACTATGATGCTACTTAAACAGTCACAGATTCTGCCGAAGAATCGTGGGGATTATAGTTTGCTTAGGGTGCTGAGAGTTTTTGTTTTAGGAGACACCACAGAGCTACAGTTCTCAGAAGAGGGGTTGACTGTTAGATCATCCTGGCATTTGTAGCTCTCTGAGGGGAGAATAGAGGTTTCTTAGCAACACACAGCATCCTTAACAAATTAAAGTCCCCTAATTGCTTTCTTTTTTTAGGGTGGCAGAAAGCCATGACTGTTTAAAGTTGTATAAGGGCTCATTTTCGCTTCTGTTTGGTCCATGACTTCTAGGCACAGATCCGAGGGTTTTTTCTTTTGTGCCGGCACTTCTCCTGGGGAAACCTGTTGCTTGCAGCTGAACTGGAATGAGCATCAATAGCATTTTTGAGGATTGATGTTTGCTCTGATTCAGTGGTAAACAGCAGGTTTTCTTGGGGAAAGTGGCAGAACAAAAGAAAAACCTCTCGGACTTGTGCCTAGAAGTCAAACAGAAGAAACTGTAGGGCAAAGGGAAGTGTGGATGAGTTCTAATCCTGCTTTAAATATAAAATTCTGAAGGAGCTGTAGTTTTTCACTTGTTCTTGAACCTGGAAAAGAGTTACTATTTTGGAATAAGATCCCAACAGCTGTCATCTTGGTAACTATGAATAATTTTGCCAATTACTATTATTTTGTTTTGTTTTGTTATGGAGGGGCGGCGGCGGCGTGTGGATTGATGCATTTGGAATTCTCTTTTTAATGGAACGGTTTATTTCAATTGCTAATTGTTAATGCTTGATAAGAATGTTTTAACCATAGATTTAAATTAGGTTTAGACTACTAAAAAGTGTTGAATTTTTCATTTAATTCCCACATTCCTTTTCTCCCTTGTTTTGTGCTAGAATAATAGCAACACAGAGGTGGTTTTTTTTGTCATGAAAATCTTGAGCCTTGAACTATTGTTTTTGTAACTAGTTCCTTCCTTTTATTAGAACATGCAGAAATAATGCCAGTGATGAACCTCAGTCCACCCACACCCCCTATCATTACCCCCCTCAAAAATAGCTATACTTGGTTGTCAACATTCAGCTTCTACAACATTATTTTTCCCTATTCTACATTATTTTTCTAATAAATTAATGCCTCTTTCCGGCAACTTCAGCACCCAAGCTGGTGCCAAATTCATTGCTTAGTTTTCCTTTAGACCACATCATGATGGTCACCTCCAGGCTTGACTACTGTAACTCACTCTACGTGGGGCTGCCCTTGAAACTGTCCCAGAAACTCCAGCGGGTACAGAATGCTGCAGCGAGGCTCCTCACGGGGTCCTTGCCATGGGAACATATTCACCCAGTGCTCTACCAGCTGCACTGGCTCCCAGTGGAGTGTAGGGTCAGGTTTAAGGTGCTGGTTTTGACCTTTAAAGCCCTTCACGGCCTAGGACCCTTGTACTTATGGGACCGCATCTCCTGGTATGTCCCACAGAGGCCCCTAAGGTCCATGAATAATAATAGCTTAAAGGTCCTGGGCCCTAGGGAAGCCAGACTATCCTCCACCAGGGCCAGGGCTTTTTCAGTTACTGTTCCGACCTGGTGGAATGCTCTGTCCCACGAGACCTGGGCCCTTCAGGACTTGATCTCCATCTGCATGGCCTGTAAGGCAGAGCTATTCCGCCTGGCCTTCAATTTGAATTAGCCTGATCCTCTATTCCCTTTTCCCTTTCCTCTTCTATCAAGAAACCCTTTCTGGGACCCCACATTTAAATTCTTCCCTGGTCTCCTTGCTGGCCCTAGTAGGTCCAACTTGGCCAGTTAGCCCTGGTGATCATTTGATGTCTACTGACTGGTTCCTCCCCCCCCAAAAAAAAACCCCTGAATTTTTGAATTTTATTGATATTGATGCTGCACTTTATGTTGTGTTTTATGCTGTTTTATGCTGTTTTTAATTCGCATTTTAATCAATGTTTTATATTTGCTGTTAGCCACCCTGAGCCTGGTTTTTAAACTGGGAAGGGTGGGGTATAAATAATAATAATAATCATCATCATCATCATCACCAAGGCTGAGAGCAGGCCACAGGACCTCCATACACGCTGCCCAGGCTTGCTTCCCAGGGAAGTCACTTAGGTGCTGCCAACACAACGAGGACAGCACAGGAGGCAGCAGTTGCTAGTTGCCAGTCTCTGCAGCCAAAGAGGTACTGTGATTTCCCAGTGGTTTGACTTCACCCCTGGAGGTACACTCCGTTGTCTCTTGAGACAGATGGATGCCAACAACAAATGCTTCAAACCAGTGGTAGGGATCTGTGGGCCTCCAAGTTGCTGTTGACCTCCAACTCCCATCAGCACCAACCATCAAGATCAATTTTCAGATATGATGGAAACTGTAGACAAACAATATTTGGTGGAGCTCACAGGTTCCTCATCCCTGCCTCAAATACTTGAACCACTCCATCCCACAGCACCCACTTCTGCCATGATGATACAAAGCATATTGGTCTCCTGTTGTTCTTCCCTTTGCTTTGTATCATCATGGCATGGGGTGCCAGTGTACTGATGTCATTCCACAGTTTGGTGTGCTATGCAGTTTTGTGATTTGCAGTGCCATAAAAGCTAAAAACTCAATCATGGCCTTCTATATATAACTGAAAACCAAATAACTGATGGCAGCATCAGCTTGAGAAGCAGAATCAAAACTCCAGGTCAGCCCCCAAATAACATTGTTTTTAAATTGCAAAAAGCACCCTTCAAATTATATCACAGTAAGTGAGTTCAGCAAAACAACAACAACCACTAGCCATTTCTACCTCAAAATCAATGTGTGTGCTTATGTACTTCTTGGAAGCGTCTCACAGAACACTGTGTGCTGATTCCTGGATGGCTGTCTATCATCCCTGGCATTTGGCCATGTTGGGTAGGGCTGATAGGAATTTGAGTCCTACTTCAACTAGAAGACTACAAGTTCTACATCTTGGATACTAAGGATGGGGGCTTTTCAGTGATGACCCTACACCTTTGCAATTCTACCTCCAAGGAGGTATATCTAGCCCCAGTTCTGAATTTTTTATTTATTTTTTAAGAAAACATTTGATTGTGGTCCATTTTAATTAATGTGTTGTGCTTGAAAGTTGTGAGTGCTGCCAGTTTTAATGAGTGATTTTGAACTGCCATGTTTGTGTTTCTAATGTTCTGGTGTGGCGATCCAGTTTGGTGTAGTGGTTGGAGTATTGGACTTGCCCACGTGATACCCTGTATTTATTTTTATTTATTTATTGAATCCATATACCACCCTTCATCCGGGGATCACAAAACTGTTTACAGTATAAAAACACCAAAATATAAAACATAATCCCCCCCATATGCTATTAGATCACAATTCCCACCATCTCTGGCCATTGGGCACCAGATTGCAAGGCACCATGTTGACTACCCCTGGTATATAGCATCTTAGTTTGTACTTAAGGTTTCACATCTGTGGTGCAAGTGTGATGGAGTGAAAACCGCATCATAGACAAAGCCCTGAGATAAGCTGAGGACATAATGAATGCCCTGACATGCTTCCAAAGAGTTTTGGGGGTAGGGCTTATTCTACTTCACTTCTAACTGAAGCTATTGTCTCCTCTTTACTCATTTGGTGGCGTTTTAAATGCCCCCTCCTTACAGGTACAGATAATATATTTCCATAAAGGCCAGTAGCACAGTAATGCCTACAGAGAGGTAGCAAGATTTCATGGGCTACTTAAAGAATGATTCTTCTCCATCACAATAAACCTTTTTACCTTTGCTACGGCTGGTGTTGAAGGAAAAGGTGTGTTGTTTGTGTGTCAGAGAGAGAGAGAGGAGAGAGAGAGAGAGAGAGAGAGAGAGAGAGAAAGTATTTGTTTTTCATGCAGCTATTTCTTTATCTTCATTAATTCTTTCCCCTCCACATTCGAAAACATCCCAGAGTGTCCCTTAAGATGTGGCAATCACTTTGCTTGTCCTGACTCTCCTCTGCCCCTGTGAAGAATTAGAATGAAATTAATAACAACAGGAAGATTAGAATAAACTTTCTCCTTTTTATTATTTCATGGTCAGGCTCCACTCCTAGAAAAATCCACACTTGGAGCAACTTCATAAATTGAAAATAAATACTGCCATCCTCTCTTCCTGAGACTGCCGACTTTGCAAATGGATTGCTCAAAATCGCAGTAAAGGGAAGAGATATTTTCTTCTGAGTCGCTCGACTGGAAATACAATTTTGAGCAAAGCAGAGCTGTATTTTCTTTTCTCTCTCTCTCTCCCCCCCCCCCCATTTCTATTTCACTGAAGCTGATCAACACCTCTAGGGATGTAGCATTTTGTATTCCACTCCTTCCTTGGGCTTGATCCACTTTCTTCCCCCCCCCCTGTTTCTTTTCTTTTTTGCTAAAGCCCTGACAGGATCACACAGACAGGATCACACAGTCCATGGTTTTTCTTCCATCGTGGTGCAACTGGTAGGGTCAGATTAGACATTTTCATTTCTCACCATTTTTCATTTTCCCAGTCTTAAGTTCAGTGTCCCATTTGTTCATCAGTTTGCATTTTTTTTAAGCTGCAACTAAAATTGCTATGCATTTTTTGTTCATTTCTTTCTGTTACTGTTGTGTTGTTGTTTTTTTTAAAAAAATTACCCACCCTTCCCCCTAATGTTCCAGGTCAGGCTACAACATTAAAACACAAAACTGCAATACAATAAGAGTTTCAAAAAGCTTACAATTGCAGTAATAAGGTGGGTCCTAAAAATATACACCTCAAATGTAAAAAGGATTTATCTCCATAACTTTGCCTAGAATTTTTATAAGCAATTTTTCATAATGCAATACATTTTAATATGTTTTTTCCCATTAATACACACATTTATTAGTTCATTAACCTCCCCATATGCACTTTTTTTGGTATGCATTTTCAGGGCTGGAAAACTACATTGGAAAATTGAGAGAAGTGCAAATTTTGACTGACAGCTGTTCTTTGCTTTTCAGAGTGTGAATTAGGTAGGTTCTCCTTCACATGCAAGAATGAACTTCTCTGTCATTTGTAGTAGCCTGTTCATAATCTGTGGTAAGATGTTTCTCTCAGTATTGATTCATGGATGGGATGAAGGGCCTTGGGATGTGGAAATAAACACTTCTGAGCCATTTCTTATGGAAAAACTCATTGGCTATTCCTTGATATTCCCCTGAATATCCCCTTGGCATGAGGAGAAATCCTTTTATTTGCTTTGAATTTTGCTTGACACGAAATCTCAGGGTTTGTTCGTTTATAACTTCATTACATTTCATTCCCAGTGGTCCAGGACAGTTTACAAGGTTCTCTCCTCCCATTTTATCTTTACATCTAGGGATGGATAAATCTGCCAAAGTTGATTTATCACTATCATTTTTACAAATTAAGTTCAGTTTTCCCCCTTACATATCTGTATCTTCTAACACACACACACACACACACACACACACTTTTATGCACATGTTCCTTCATTGCTCATCAATAATTTGAACATGAGTGTCTCTAGACCTCCTTGTCCAACTCCTTAATACCACAGTAGCTCTAGATACATCTAACACCTCACCTCCAAAACAAAACAAACCCCATTCAGCTTTTTGAAAACTGACTTCCCTTCCGTTTAAGTTCCATTAATGGGGAATTCTCCACTTTATGTGACCTAACACCCTAAGAGTTCCTACTAACTGTGCTCCCTTAAAGCGGCCTCCGTCAACCTGGTGCTCTCCAGATTGCTAGGGACAGTACTGTGGCACTCATGCCATAGTTGTGGACCTCCCATAGGCATTTGGTTGGCTTCTGTGAGAACAGGACACTGGACTAGATGGGCCTTTGGTCTCATCCAGCAGGAATCTTCTTGTGGTCTTATGTGAATAACAGAGCTTCCTCAATTGCCCATCTACTCTAACAGGCACCCTACTGTAAAGGAACTGGAAGAGATATTACAGAATGACAGCCCCGGAACTGCACACTGATGCTTCATTATCAAAAGTTGGGAAAGGTACACCTATGAGATGCAGCACCTTTCAAGCTGATGCTAGCGACAAAAAGTACTACAGCCTGACCAAACAAGGGAGCCCTTTTTAAAATCCCCATTACTCTTCCCAGTGGCAAATTTACTGCTTCCAAAATGACTTCAACAGCAATAACTTGGAAATTTTTCAGGAGGGAGCCTTCCCTTTGAATAATGGATTGCTAAGGGAACAATTCACAGAGACTCTGTTTTCACACAACGACCTCAGCAGTGTCCAAATAGTGCCAAGGCACAAGTTGAAGTACTTCAGAGGACACGAATAAAATTGTTTTCATTCTCAGATGGGGCAGGCTTCCATGTGTAGAGCTTCCACCCAAGAACAATAGTCACTATGGCTAGCAGCCATTACTAGCCTTATTCTCTATGAATTTGTGGTTATCCCTGCATTCTGGTGGTAACAAATTCCATACTTTAAATCTATTCCAGGGCTTCGCGGAGCAGGGCTTCCAGAAGTGATCATCACAAATTAAGAAGATGGCATAATAATATAAGAAGATCCCTGTCTGATTAGGTTAAATGTCCACCTAGCCCAGCTTCCTGTTGTCCAACATTGTCCAACAAAATGCCAATGAGAAACCCTCAAGCAGATCTTGCACAAAACAGGACTTTCCACTCCTGTGATTCCCAGCAACATGTAGTGAGAGACAGTAAGACAGAATATGACCATTGTGGCTAATTTGCCATTGATAGACAAATTCCTAAGCTGAGTGTAAGATATAAATGTACACTGGGGTGTCTTCTCCAGTCCTGCCAGCCAAAGTGCAGAACCATTTTGTTGTTGTTGTTTAGTCGTTTAGTCGTGTCCGACTCTTCGTGACCCCATGAACCAGAGCACGCCAGGCACTCCTGTCTTCCACTGCCTCCCACAGTTTGGTCAAACTCATGCTGGTAGCTTTGAGAACACTATCCAACCATCTTGTTCCTCTGTCGTCCCCTTCTCCTTGTGCCCTCCATCTTTCCCAGCATCAGGGTCTTTTCCAGGGAGTCTTCTCTTCTCATGAGGTGGTCAGAGTATTGGAGTCTCAGCTTCAGGATCTGTCCTTCCAGTGAGCACTCAGGGCTGATTTCCTTCAGAATGGAGAGGTTTGATCTTCTTGCAGACCATGGGACTCTCAAGAGTCTCCTCCAGCACCATAATTCAAAAGCATCAATTCTTCAGCGATCAGCCTTCTTTATGGTCCAGCTCTCACTTCCATACATCACTAGTGGGAAAACCATAGCTTTACCTATACGGACCTTTGTTGGCAAGGTGATGTCTCTGCTTTTTAAGATGCTGTCTAGGTTTGTCATTGCTTTTCTCCCAAGAAGCAGGCGTCTATTAATTTTGTGGCTGCTGTCACCATCTGCAGTGATCATGGAGCCCAAGAAAGTAAAATCTCTCACTGCCTCCATTTCTTCCCCTTCTATTTGCCAGGAGGTGATGGGACCAGTGGCCATGATCTTCGTTTTTTTGACGTTGAGCTTCAGACCATATTCATTAGGGAACTATAAAAATCCTAACTCCTGATCACTATTTTATCATTATTATAAATCAAGTGTTTGTATTTATAGTATTTGGCTTTTCTTAACCTGCTGCTGTGCTTTAATACTGCTTTTGATGATTTATGTTCATTTTAAATTGTTTATTTTGTGATATTGTGTTATTATTTATAAGCTGTCTTGGTGATCACTTGGGAAAGTGAGAAAAAAAGAGGAATGAATAGTTCAGTTTGTTTTTGATATATGCCGCTTTCCCATGAGTCCATTCTATCCTGGCTCTCCATTAATTCACCATTTTATGCCATTTTATGCTATTTTAATGCAGATTATATATATAATCTGCATTAAAATTGCTTTAAATATGTATTGTTGGTGTATTTTCTCACAAACTCTGGCAAAATTATGGTAGTAAACTTTGTACGCCAGGGTAAAAGACCCATATTATAATTAGCTGTGATCTATCAGCAGGCTCAGAGTGGGTTGGTCTTGTTCTACTTAATTTACAATGATACAATGCTAGCCATATTCAAAATGTAATTGGAATAAGACAAAACACAAATGATAAAACATGGCAGCAAATGGAGTTTGATATATATAGAGAGAGAACATTGAGTCTACTGTTTTGAATACATAATAAAAATATTTTTGTTACTGTGATAAATATATTTGCAAAGGCAGATCTGAAAGTACAGAACATGTGGGCACCTAAATTAGTTCCTTCAAGCTCACCATTGATACCTTTTGTACTGCATCCACTTTTTTATATGACAGGGAAAGAACATGTTATTCAGAAATGACCTTTATAGACTAACTGATTTATTTGAAAATGGTTCACCTATATCAGCTGAACATTGGAATGCAAGGTGTAAATTGGCTTTATGTTCATCAAATAGTGTATTTCATATCAAACTCTGAAGTTAAAGTGCATGCCACGAGACCTTCAACATCTTTTGAAAAGTTGATTTTACATACAAATGAATTAGTTAATTAATTAATTACGGTAGTTAACAATTGGAGGATGCAACTCCATGAAACAGCAATGGAAATCTGATCTAGGGAAAGAGATTGTGGAGGTGGGTTGGAATAATACGTTAGCTAAAAATCCACTAAAATCAGTATCAGCTTGGATATGAGAAAATGCACCAATGTCATTTGACACCATTACATTGTAATATTACTAAAAATATTCCATCACTGTGCTGGAGAGGCTACAATAGTATAGGTAAAACATTTCACATGTGGTGGACATGTGAACATATAAAGCCTTTCTGGCAGAGGGTGTTTACAGAAATAAACTATATTACAGGTCAACATGTGGAATGTACCTCAAGTTTGGGATGGTTATTTATTTTTAAAGAAGGGCAATCTGACCTTTGTTACAAAGAACAATGGCCACTTACCCTCTATCCAATGGTGAGTGATGGTTGTAGCTTGCCATGGCGCCTAAGCCACCCTTGCAGTCTTGCCATCTTACTGCAGCTGTTGCCACTCCCCCAGGCCACCACAGAGCATTGTGGGCTTTGCCAGGCCCTCAGTTCAAATTCAGCCAGTCCATGGTGGCCTGGGGGTGGAGTTTGGGGAGATGTGGGGGGGGGTGGAGTTTGGGGAGACTGAGTGTTGCAGTCTTCGCTCAGGTCTGCTCCCCAGGCATATATACTGGCCGGTGCTGCTCTCAGCAGCCCAGTTGGACGGGATTACTTTTCTAGTGGCACAGAATTGGAAAGGATTGGAACATCTGTGTATTTCTCAATGGAAACAGAATCATAGAAATTGTAGAATTGTAGAGTTGGAAGGAATCCTGAGGATCATCTAGGCCAACTTCCTGAAATGCAGGAATATACAGCTGTCCTATATGGGGATCGAACTTGCAACCGTGGCATTGTCAGCACTATGCTCTAGCCAACTGAGCAATCCAGAATGTATAGTCTATTGCTGTATCTGAAAAATTAACAAAGAGATTACATTTATTGAATGATGTAGACGATTTTGTTGAAATATAGCATCCTTTTATATATTCTGCTGCTAATCCTGAAGAATGGCAACTGCTGAAATCACAGATTGAACTTTGACAAACTTAACTAGATCGATCTGTTCTGGAGGGGGAAGTGGGATTTTGTTTTTGTATTCTTTCCTTTCTTTCTTTCGTAATTCTTATATATTGGAATTCAATAAAACTATATTAAAAAAAAACTTCTGCAATTCTATTTCCTCCCAATAAATGCATTTCAATTCATATTGGTCAAGAACTGGATTGCAAAATTCAAAGAACTTGTGAAACTCAAAGGATGGCTATCAGTTGAATCTAATTAAGATCTAATTAAGATGAACTGAAATTGATGCTCTTAAGTTAGTTAGGTGCATTAAGTTTGGTTCTACTTTGGGTAGGAATAGTATTGGAAACAAACTACAATTCTGATCAAACATATCAGATCAGATAAGGAAATGCAGACCAATACAGCTATCATCTGGTTTTTGTACTTTTCTGTACCTGTGGTCTTCCAGATGTTGCTGGACTACAATTCCCATCATCACTGGCCATTGCCCAGGCTGACTGATGCTGATGAGAACTGGATTCCAATCACATCTGGAGGGGCACAGGATTCCCATTCCTGTTTTGTAAGCAGAAGCAGACCACTACCCCCAGAGCCAATTTGGTCAGTTTAAAGGATCTCTGGTTAGAGAGTTATCTATTTTTGAAAGCAGGAGAAAGCAAAACTGGTCTTTTGGGTAACAAGGTAGTCAGGAGGAGAAAATAGGTTAATATGAGTCATGCAGTTGACAAATAGCAGAATAAAATAGCATCAAAAAGAATTATAGCATACTTCTAACTTGGCCGGGGACAGACGGACAACAATTTGGGGACAGTTCCTAATTTTACTCTACCCTTCAACTTAGGTGCTAAATCACCTCGATCAAATAATATCAGTATAAAGAAGGCTGTGTTTTTGTTATTGTTTAGCTATAGAGGTTGTTTTTGTGATTTTTCTCCCAAACCCAGCTAGAATATTCAAATTGAATAAAGCATTTCTTCAATTAAATATTATTAAAATTAGCTGCAGGTTTTTGTTTTTTTTGAGGTGTTTTTTTTTGGATCTGTGTGCAGTGCTCACTGTTAGACTATAATAGGATATACTGCTCACTGATGCTTTGAAGCCAAAATAATGTCTCAGGAACTCATTAAACACTAAATCCTATCAAAACTAGGGCCCTGTATGAAATTAATATAATTTGCAAATCATTACTCTCTCCCTCCACCCCAACAGAACTTGTATTTCTGATGCAGCTTGGGGGGGGGAAATGAACCATCAAAAGCAAAAGAATGAAGCCTTATTAATCACTGAACCAAGATGCTTCAGCATTCTAGAAATGAAGCACAGTTTCATTTTGTTCCATTTTCAACTTCTGTACATAATCA
Source organism: Podarcis gaigeae (assembly GCF_964106915.1). NCBI lineage: Eukaryota > Metazoa > Chordata > Lepidosauria > Squamata > Lacertidae > Podarcis > Podarcis gaigeae. The sequence goes on from NC_139691.1 coordinate 34,221,358, forward strand.
AGGAGTTAAGGAAGAAAGTGATCATCTTTGCAAACTTTTGAGGATAAAAAGAAACGCAACTTTCATAGAGCCAGTACGGGTAGGTTGGAAGCACCCTCAGAATGCACTCTGAAACTACTTCTCCCTTGGAATAAGCTCTATGGGAAAAAAGGAATAAAAATCTCCAGTTACTCAAACTTTTCCTGTTTGAATAAATGTGGGAGAAGCTTGCTGTGAAAGCTAATGATTGGCTGGTACCTTTGTCATCACCAACATATCCCCCCCCCCAAAAAAAAATATCTGCACCTGTTCTGCAACTGTTTCTAAAATGTCAAGATTTCTTTTTTATATATAAGATGAGAAATGACTCTAATGAAGAAACCATGTTAGAAGCCACTGGGATCTGTGGTCAGTTAGGTATTGAACTGCAGGTTGTAGCTTCTGAGTGAAGGCTCTGAACATAAGATGGACCTGTTGGATCAGACCAATGGCCCACCTAGTCCAGCATCCTGTTCTTACAGTGACCAACCAGATGCCTATGAGAACCCTATAAGCTGGACATGAGTGAAACAGCAACTGGTATTCAGAGGTACAGTGCCTCTGACAATTGAAATGAAACATAACCATTATGACTAGTAGTTGTTAATAGCTTTGTCCTCCATGATTTGTCCAGTCCACTTTTAAAGGCATCCAAGTTGGCCATCACTGTTGTGTGAGAGGGAGGAAACCTTTTCTGTATCCACCTTCTATGCTATGCATAGTTTGACAAACTTCCATCATTTTACCTCTCACTTGTCTTTCCTTGAAATGAAAACATCCCTGAAGGGACTCCAGGCACCCATTCTTGACATTGCATCCTTCTGGGCAGAAAGGGGGATAAGAAGGCTCTCTGTTCTCCTTGGGCCTTGCTTAAGCAAGAACACTTTCCTGAGCTCTGCCATTTTCCTGTATCTATGACTTTTCTACGCTCCTGACTTTGGGTTGATTCAGTCAGGCTTCCTGGTCTTTTGATCCCAGCAGAGAAAGTTGCTCATCCTTCAATGGAGCTCTGTGTGGTGCTTCCATAACCAACCTGCTTTGCTATACTCATCTTTGGAACCAGAACACCCCATATTTTCAACTCATGGAAAAGGTTGGGCACCACATACTTTGCCCCCAGCCCCAACATATTTGCGTGTGCAAGATCCACACCCAACCTTCCTGCATTGAGCAGGAAAATCTGAAAGGTGTTTCTGAACAAGTTTAGTTGAACCCACTTAGGTGTCTCCTTGCAACCAAGAACTCTGCATTACTAGGGTTCCTGAATGTTTGCAGGCTTCTTCACACATTCAGCCAAATGTGCCTAGAAACCAATTTCAACATGGAAAGGCTGGGTATCAACTAACACAATTGAGTCATTGTGAGTTGGGCTAGGACCCAAACAGCTCTCTAGTTTTCTATAAGGAGTTGGGTTTCCCCAGCTTGTGTGCCTGAGCATTCAGACACATAAACCCCTGTCTTCTGCCTGAAGTGGCACAGTCCAGATTTCATGGCACCTGCTGTTTAGGCTTCAGTGACAATAGTAACTAGAGCAGTGCTTCACGTGGTAGTGCACTGGGGTAGGGTCAGTTTAAAATAGCTGAATAAAATGGATGCAAATGTTGAGGAAAGGATTGAAGCAGAACATCAAAACATTGCTCTCCTTTTTTCTTTTTGGGAAAAAAGGCAGCAGTGAAAATGAAGTGATAAGAACACTTTCATCTATTCTCAGATAGTTGATATGAATGTGTGTGTATATATACTCACACCACACATATAAGTTGTTAGTTAAACTGTGAATCTAAAGAAGATTTTAAAAACCCCACAGAATTAAAAGGAACACATCAGGAAGAAAGTCTAGGTTGCTGACACTGTATTATCAATGATCCTCCTCCAGATCCAGCTTTTGGAACAAAGGGAAAAGTTTTCTAAGGTTTCATCCCACATGTTAACACAGCTAAATTAATTGGTTATTTTACAGGACATGTTCACTCGCAGGTTTTCATAAAATATATATCACTGGACAAGTTTGACTTTAATGAAATACTGATTCTTTGTTACCTCTCCTTTGAGCTGGAGAAGAAGGAAGGAAAAGGCAATCAATACAGTCTGAAACAGACATTGCTCATTAAAATGCTAGACTGACAATACAGGCCAAGTCTATCACTTAGGAGACTGGCAAAGTGTGCTGGGAAATGGCACTTGCCTATTGTATTTCTTAAACACTTTCCTTGTATGCTGTAAACTTAGCAGGTGTCATTTCCTTTCCAGACATCATGGGTTTGACGGCAGGTAATGTGTTGAAGGGAGTGTGTGTGTGTGTGTGTGTGTGTGTGAATATGTGTATTATGATTTGCCTTAATTTTCTTCTTTTCCTAACGTTAGAAACAAAACAACGCACCAGCCAGTCCTCATCCAGTGCAGGGAGTTGTCTCTGCAGAGCTCAGCTGTTATTTTTAATGTGGAATGTGGAATATTAAACTGTTTATCTTGTTATTGAAGCCATAAGGAGGCTCTTTCATGTCATCATTTCTATTTTATTTGGTTTTCGATGCCTTCATTAACTTTTCATAGGAAAGATCTGTAATTTACAGCTTCAAAGAACTTTCAAAACGTAAGTTTTAGGAACGACAAGTCAAATCACACGCACACAGAGCTATCTTGTTTTCTCCCCCCTCCCCACATTTTCATCTTTTTATTTCCCTCCCTCCATCTTATAAGAGGAAAGTCACAAGGGAGTTATCTGGAATAATACAAAAAGATCCTTTATTTTGACCAAGCACCCATCAGATCAATCTGAAGGTCAAAACAGGTTTGTCTGTGGGTGGTGGTGATGGCATGGGGCTGTTCATGCATTTTTATTCTGTACATCCAAAGTATCAAATTCTGAATTAATTCCAGGCATTATGTTGTCCAGGGACTGTCAACATTCTGAATATATTTATTGATACTGGAGCCATACCAACTATTTTGACATCCCAACTTTGTAAACAGGAGGGCTGGGGAGAGAGAACTGAAGCTATCCTCACGGCAGGGTTTCTTTTTCTTTTATGTCTTGAGAAGTGGCCTTGTTTCAGAAGATTGACAGACCCAACACAGAGCTAGTGAAATCAGTTGGACTTTGATGTGCATCCTAGTTTCCCCCTCATTCTTCATTCTATTTCTGTTTCTTCTAAGGTAGAGACTGGACGGTCTGCAGTTATCTGGTAGAGCTCAGTATCAATAAGGGTCAGGTTTTAAATGAGTCAAGTATCATAAATTGTCTTCAGGTTTCTGAAACCATGCTTCTCATTCAACAGATGGTGGCTGGCTCGTTGATTACAAATGACAAAGAGATCCAGAGAAGAAAAGATCACATGGATTTAATGGGCAAAATTAAGATTGGTGTGGGAGGATGCAAATATAATTCATGTGCTGATCATACTCAGTAGCATTCAAGATCTTCATGTATCCTGAAACCATGTGCCCGGGGTATAAATTGGGACATCCAAGCTGTTAGAAAAGTCACTTAAATAATGCAGTTGGAGTTCAGAGAGAAAAGTAATCCTGATAAAATTTTACTGAGGAAACTGAACAATAACAGTATTTGAGGAGAAAGGTTTTGTCTTTCTCATTCCATACCTTGTACATAGCAGGGATACATTCAAGCAAACATACAAGAGGAAAACTCTCACTCAGCTTTATACAACCAATCAGAGCATGTGCTACCTCAGCAAAGATCATGCCTCTCTGCCTGGTTGCAACAACTCCATCCATCACCTTCTTGTCTAGTTGACTTTAACACTGACAGAGTTAACTCAAGTCACAAAATGAATGAGTCCTGCTGTTGCACCTCCAGCACCAGCTTCTTCTTTACCCTGCATGTGACCATGGAATTGTTGTGGATGGAGGAGATGGCTTAATTCATGCCTTAAGGGTCTCAGGCAAAAGGATGCTACAGCATGTCTGTGGGTGCATTTAGATTACTTAAGCATCATGGGAAGTCTGTTTCCTCTGGTCACCTGAATTCCCAGTGCAGTAGGCTCCATAGATTTTGGCTGAATGGATCTTTCATCATAAAGGATGCTAACTTTTGCCATTGATTTTTGACAGAGTTGGGAGAGGCACCCAGTGTACCATCTGGTGCAATTTTGTGGAATCATTTTTCAGTTCTTCACTTTTTTTTCAGTAGACATTGTGTACTTGCAGCTGTTTCACTGACCACTTGCCATCTTTACTCTAGTCCATTATGAACTATATAAGCTAAGGGTTGACTTGAACAGGTCCAGGATGCAGTGAATTATGAGAAAGGGGGGTACATTCGGGTTTGAAAGAGGCAGTGGTGCTAGTACTTCTTAAGAAATCCACTCTGGACTCTTGAATATTTAACAACTACCACCTAGTCGCAAATACCACCATTTTGGGCAAGGTGGTCTAGCAGGTTGTGGTGTCACAACTTGTGTAGAATAGGGGTGGAGAACCTTTGGCCCTCCAGATGTTGTGGGACTATGGCTCCCATCACCCCTGGTCTTTCTGTCTGGGGCTGATGGGAGTTGGAGGGCCATGGGTTCTTCATGTCTGATCTAAACCTATTTCAGTTTGGGTTTGGGAACAGAATTGACCAAAAAGTCATGAATGACATTTTGGAAGAGAGACAAGGGGTCACCTTGCTACTTTTTCTGGAACTGTCATTGGCTTTTGATACCATTGGCATGGTATCTTCCTGGATTTCCAAGACGGGATGGTGGTGGTTCCACTCCTGCCTGAGGATTAGTTCCACAATGCAGTATTGATTGATTATTCCTGACCCCCTTGGTTCTCATTCTATGAGCTGCAAAATAGCCCAGTACCAGTTGCTATGAATCCATGGGTGTCCCCCAAAGCTTGGAAGTACATCTGGGATTCTTTCAGTGGTTGCTTTTTCAGTGTAGCATTTACAGGGGTTAGGTTAAGTCCTGGCACTTTGGCCAGGCAGTATATTGTGCACAAGATGAAGGGGTTAATGGTGGGGTGATGAGTGTCACAAAGAGTGGAAAGTGCAAATCAAGAAGGGAGAGAGACAAGTCAGAATCCTACAAGGTTCCCCCCACCTCCTTCTTTAATTGCTTCAAATTACAGAGGAAATGACAGATTTAAGGAGCAGCAATGTAATGAATGAGAAACTGGAGTTTTAAAAACTGCTGACCTAGATGCAGAGTTTCTGAATCCAAAGAATGTCATTAAGAAACTTTGTAACACTTAGATAACAGAGAACAGAATGAAAAGATCCAAACTTAGTTGTTTAATATGAAAGTAAAAGTTTGGACAGAGACAGGTAACAAAAGAATGCTGAAGACATTTCTTAGGGAACTTTAGGTATAGAATATATTGATTGGTATCAGAGAAAAATAGGAAGCTGATTTATGCTAAGTTGGACTATTCATTGATCTGAGCTACTTCAACATCCATACCAAGGGCTTCGACTTCAGGTCTTCCAAGGCAACCATGGGGCTGCCACCAATCCTATGCATGTGGCAGGGCACACCCTGGGCAGGAAGAGGGTGACCTATGAGTGGTGGATCCCATGGAGGGATCACCACTTGTTGAGATTTAGGCTTTCAACAGCTTTCCCCCTCTGCAGAGGCAAGGACGTATTAGGATGATCTGCCCCAGAGACTGATGGATCCAGTCGGCTTCCAGGTGGCTGTAGGGGCTTTTCTGGCTGATATGACTGGTGTATTTGTGGAATACACAGAAGACCCAGGCTGTTGACATAATCACTTCTGAGTGCTCTCTCCTGCCTGATAGAGCCCAAGTGGCTCCTTGGTAAACACTGGAGCCTAGAGCAACAAAGCAAGCTGGGAGATGGCCTGCGAGAAAAACTTCAGAAGAATGCAATTGGACAGTGGTGAGTGCTCATTATTGAGCCTACTCAGTGGCTGTGAAGATGGCAAAGAAGACTAAGTTTATTGCTTCCATTATATCCTCATTCTGCCATCCAGCCGAGCATTTCTGGGTAGTACAGGGACTTTTACAGTCTGTCCCAAAGGAGATGGTGGAACCAACAGTAGCCTGCTGTGACTTGTTTGCAAAGCATTTTGAGGATGAAATTGTTTGCATCCGCTGGGACCTTGACTCCACTCTCATAGCAGGTGAGTCCAGAGCACTGTGTAGTCCTATTGTGTCGGATGAATTTCAACTAACAAGGCTTGAAGAAGTGGACAAGGTGCTTCATTTGGCCTGGGGAACCACCAGTACTCTTGCCCCTTGCCCTTCTTAGCTGATAAAGGCTAGGAAGCTGGCTGGGTCACAGAACTTATTAATGCTTCCTTGTGAGAAGGCTGCTCCTTGCCTGCTTAAAGGAGGTATTGGCAAGATTTCAAAATCTTCAGTGGATCTAGAAAATCTAAATAATTACTGACCAGTCACCAATGGTCCCTTCTTAGGCAAGATTCTCTAGTGGGTAGTTGTGGGCCAGATCCAGGCTCTCTTGGATGAAACCAAGTTTTCTAGATAGATACATACTGACATCCCTGTGCAGTGTTTCTGATCCCATTTGCACAATCACTTTCAGAGAGTTGTGTTTAGAGAGTATTGCTTGACTCCATGAAACGTTCAGTGTGGGGGTTTTGCAGGGTGTGTTAGACTGATGCCTCCCTCAGTAATGGTCTGGATGAGAGCCAATAAACTAAAACTCAGCCCAAACAAGCCCTACTATCAGCAGGTGATTCCCTGGACCAGAAGGCTGGGATGTGTCCTGTGCTGGATGAGGTTGGACTCCCTCTAAAGAAGTAGTTGCATAGCTTGTTGATATCTCTGGATTCTGATGCTCAAGTGGCTGCAGCGGCACAACTTTGGCTGGAAGCGCAGCTGACCACATCTGGACAGGGATATTCCAGCTTTTGTTGTCCATGCTATGGTAACATCTAGGTTAGATTACTTTGATACATTATATGCAGCACTGCCTTTCAAGATATTCCAGGAACTGTAACTGGAACACTGCATGGCAGCCAGATGGTTGACCAATGTCAATTGTGGTATGACTTTCAGTTGTTGTTGTTGTTGCTGTTGTTTCAATTTATGTACTGCCCTGTATCCTATGGTGGCGTACAACATTTAAAACACATTACAGAACATCAATGATAAAAACAGTATAAAATGCACGTGGAAGGAGACTTTGATAGCATGTGATGCAGGATAAACATGATAATTATGGGAACCAGTATGATTGCCTCTTCTCCTCCTTCCATGACACCAGTAGAGGTGGTGTGGCTTCAGGTTGTGTCTCTCTGTGTGTATTAAGAAGACCAAAGAGGTTTCACAAAGCTGCTAATAAAGTGATTGCTGTCAGTTATCTGGAGCCTTGCATGCCATTTGGACTAAGGAGAGGCATGGTGTAAACTGCTAATTAAAATGTAACAGGGCGAGAGCCTCAGAAAGAAAGCAAAACCCTATAATTGTTGATGGTTTGTGGTCAGTCAAAACAGTTGGTAGGAAGAGGCATAGCACACTGGATATATTGGCTCAGATGTCTATGGGCCACTTCTTAATTACATTTTTAGGTGTATAATACACTGAAGGGGTGCTAAGTGCGTACCAAATAAATGTGCAATGCAGATGTGGCAAGTGAGTTTTTGTAAATTTGTGCGTTATGCAGGTCTGCTTGTTGGAGATCATAGCTGGATGAGGCTGAATGTTAAATGCATAGTTGGTGGTAGGGATGGGTGGAGAAATGTGTTTCAGGTACAATGGCAAACGTTCCTAATTTGCACTTTTTGAAACAATACAGGAACACATCCACCCTTTCTCCAGTCAAGAAATGTGTACAAGCATGTACTAGGGTCAGTTGTGCATACAATTGGAGAACAGCCTTTACCAAAGGTGTCATGGGCTTTGAAGACACTCGAACTCAGGGCGCAAGGGAGAAACGTGCTGAGAGGAAGGCACGCTTGGCAAATCCACACCATGATCAACTCCTGCATGGAGACCAATGTCCCCACTGTGGAAGGACGTGTGGATCCACAATTGGCCTCCACAGTCACTTACGGACTCATTGTTAAAACCGTGTTCATGGAAGACAATCTTACTCGGCTACGAGTGATCGCCAAAGAAGAAGAAGAAGAAAAGGCACATATTAATGAAAATAACAGACAAAAACACATTAAGGAAAATTGCTTTTCAAAATGTGTATATTAAAAAATGCATATAATATTGTATAGTAGGAGGAAAGCACACTAAAATGCTGGTAAATTGTCATGAGGACTTTTTTTTAAAAAAAAAAATCACTTGCTATTGAGGAGAATTGAACTTAAGATTGGAAAAATGAGAAAAGGAAAGCAACTGAAATGGACCGATTTCCCTTGCTGGTGACATGCATGAGTGTGCATTGTCATATTTCAGGGGTGAGGACAGGGTTCAGCTGGGGTGCTGAATCCTGAGGTCTCCCTTGCATAGGCCTTTCAATCAACTGACATCACAGTGAAATCATATGATCCAAAGTAAAAAGGAATAAATCCTTTGGGGTTCACATCTGCAGAGGAGGATCCTTTGAATAGCTGGCTTGAATTGAAAGGAGGAACAAGAGCACACCTAAAGCACACTCCCAATTATTCTCCATTTGGGCTGCAGATTTGAAGTTTCCCATGTCTGATGCCCTATATGAGGCTTCCTCAACTTCGGCCCTCCAGATGTTTTGAGACTACAATTCCCATCATCCCTGACCACTGGTCCTGCTAGCTAGGGATCATGGGAGTTGTAGGCCAAAAACATCTGGAGGGCTGAGTTTGAGGAAGCCTGCCCTATATAATGTGAGGCACAGGAACGTTTGGGTATGGCTTGGCAAAACAGCCTGGCAGGCCAACCTCCAAGGCCTGGCAAAACTCTCCAAAGTAGTTATGTGATTCCAGGAGGATAATGGTCAAGTGTGCATAATTTAGGACACTTGCAGTGGTGTTATCTTCTTGGAACTGAGCAATTTATTTTGCGAGATAAACATTCCTGAAGTCCTCCCAGTTGTGAAAACTGCAAATAGGGCACTGGCATGTTTTTGAGGTCGTATCATCTGAGGAAAATATTAAAAACAGGACCTTATCCCGAAACCTGTCTGCTGCCAGTTGCAATACAATAAAAATAATTGTTGTTGTTCTATATGGTTCTTTGTAAATCTCGCTGAAATGTACACTTTGCAATTATAGTTATATTTTATTCACTTTATTGCTAATGTCTTCTTGTTATCTTCTTGTTGTTAAAGTCCTGTGTCTTTTCCTGAAAACTTTAGGGCAAACTGCTGCCTCACTTTTTGTGATGTGAGCAGAAAGTCTTTTTCTCCCACAACAGTAGCAGATATTTTCCCCCCTCTTTCTTCTAGCAGTGACCTAGATTACATGTCTTAGAGTTTTATAATGAAGAGACAAGAGGAGCTGCCTTTTTGTTTTAATGACGATAATAACCGTTAAAGTAGTGTAATTATATCTTCCATTTGTAAAACATGTTTCATCTGAAGATCTCTGGGAGCTTTGTCAAACTCTAATTAAGCCTTTTTAGATAGGTACATAGACTCTCACCAGAGAAACTGAGGCACAGACAAATGAAACAAATTGGGAAAGGAAGCAGAAAGCTCACCCTTGGACCGAATCCAAGCACTTCAACATCTCATCTAATGATACAAAGTCCTCTCATCTGCCAATTACAATTACCTGGTTTTCCCATCAGATTGATTAGAGTTTTGATTCTGACAGCAAGTTTCATGAGAATGAAGGAAGGAACAACTCCCCACACTTGGCCAAATGGCAGACTGGGATAATAGCAGGTTGGTGGAGATGGCTCCCTTCCCAATCACTAGGCTGCCTTCAGTTTAGGATTCAGCATGGCTAGGTCAGAGTCAGCTAACCTGTGGCCCCATTGAGGTTGCTGGACTACAACTCCCATTGTCCCTGGTCATTGGCCATGCTACTTGGGGCTGATAGGAGTTGGAACCCGTCAACATATGGAGGGCCCTACCCTTAGCCCAGGTAACCAGGGTGAACAGGAAATGTGTTCCCAAGCTTCCATGTGCCCAAATTCCCATGTTACACACTAACATTCATGTCTATTCACATAACCTTGCCACTAAGGGATTCAGCAGGCTGAAATGAATGCCTAGAGACACACTAGAAGAAAGTTTGGGTGCCCATGGTAGAAAAGATAGTGGAATATGGGAACTGGAGGCAGTAGTGAGAAATAGGAGGTAAAGGTAAAGGGACCCCTAACTGTTAGGTCCAGTCACGGACGACTCTGGGTTGTGGCGCTCATCTCGCTTTACTAGCTGAGGAAGCCAGCGTACAGCTTCTGGGTCATGTGGCCAGCATGACTAAACTGCCTCTGGCGAACCAGCGCAGTGCATGGAAATGCTGTTTACCTTCCCACCGGAGCAGTACCTATTTATCTATTTGCACTTTGACATGCTTTTGAACTGCTAGGTGGGCAGGAGCAGGGACCGAGCAATGGGAGCTCACCCCGTCGCGGGGATTCAAACTACCGACCTTCTGATCGGCAAGCTCTATGCTCTGTGGTTTAGACCACAGCGCCACCTGGGTCAAAATAGGAGGAGGGAAATGCTAATTGTTACCTGTTCCAAGAAATGAGTGCATTTCCTGGGTTTCATGAACCCTCTCCAGGTATTGTGAATATGACTTAAGCCAATATGAAGGAGGGAGGGTAAACATGCTCTCATCCTTATCACTCTCATTCTCTGCATGTTCCCCAGGAGGGAAGTCTCCTGGACTTATGGACACTCCCATGCATTTTGGAAGCCTCCAGGGTTTAAAAATATGCTGGAGCTCCCATGAGCACAGGATGCTTCCTTGCTACAGACAGATATCACTGGGAGACATGCAGCAGATGGCAGCAGTGAGGATGAGGGGGGGGGAGCTATCACACTTGTGCACCTCCTCCCTCCCTTGGGGAAGGCACTTTCTTCTTTCTGGACAAATTTAGGTGTGAGCGCATTTTGGCAGGTGGGAAATAGGTTCAGTGCAGAGGTGAATATTAGGAAACACCCACAATTCCTGTCCTAACCAGACAGTGACATTTAACCATTCTCTCTGTGTCTCTTAATAATGAGAACTAGTTGTACACCTGAGGTTGCTTGTCAAAGCCTCCCACTTTGCACAGCCACCCATAGAATGCGTTAAGGGGCATGCTTGAGGTGCCAGCCATACTGGGCACCTGGGCAACAGATGCTAATTGGCAATTGGCCTCAGCAATAAATTCTTGATTACAAGCAGTTTATAATCGCATTCAGTTGCCAGGATAGGAGCTGAAATTGGTTTGCCTAGTGTGACCAAACTGAGATTTCTGAAGAGCATCAGGTCTTTGTTTGTTTGTGAATTCTAGAACTTGAAGTTCCTTTGGGACTAGCACACCTACCACTTCTGTGTTTTCTTGCTGCCTGCTCAGCCTATAAATGTGCAAACAAACAGATCGCTACAAAGGTAGTGCAAGCCTCCAGCCTTTTCCAATCCAAAGGAAACACACACCGGGGTGGGGAGTGGTGTGTGGTCAGTGGAGTAGTGGGACTAGTCTCATCCCCTGAATATTCCCCTGGCACCTCCTTCCCAAAGCCTGGGAAGTTTCTACCTGGCTTAGGGAGGGAGTCACGATAGTCACATGCACATCAGGATGTCATGACATCACACACACAATATGCCCCCCCCCCATCGCCCTTGCACTGTTCCCCTACAAAAAATTCCACTGCGCGCCACCATGGGAAGGGGACATGAACCTCCCTCTCTCTGTAATTTCTTACATTTGGGTGGATTCACATAGGTCTAAGAGTTGCAAAGCAGGAATGAGGAGCTAACTACTGTTTGCAAGACATGGTAGTATATTTGAATACTTAAAGCACACCTAAGTGAACAGGTGAGGCATGAGTGAAAGAGAGGGGAAGGGAATGGTTAATAAATTGAATAAACAGGGACCAGTAAGGAGTGCCTATTGGGTTGTCACAAATAACCTCAACCTGCAACCCTCCCCTCCGTTTATAACCCGGAGCTTCTGTTCCATTGACATTACTTTGCAGGAAGCTGGGTAGAGACTTGAAAAGGGTGAAAGGTCTGTATTTATCTTGGGATTTGGGACTGGAGAAAGGAGGATTTAAAGCTGCTATAGAAACATGCTTTGGAGAGTTGGAAAAGAAAGCAGATTGATAGGAAACCATCAAAGCGGTGAATAGCAGAAGAGTGGACAGGGATCCCTGAGGGAGAGTTTTTACATTCTTTCAGATAGAGCAAGCCTCGTTTTTTTGGTTGCTATCCATACCCCAAAGTCTCAAAAACAGAGCAAGGGAAACAGACCCCTCTTTCTTGACCTCCCATCACAACCAGGACACAATATACCATTGAAGGGTAATAGTTCAACAGAACAACTTGATGTGAAGCAGCGCTAAACTAGGCTGTAAAATTCAGAATAGTGGACTCTTGCTTAAGCAAACAAGAGACTTCTTAACTTGCAGCACATTTGATGAGACAAGAAAGCAGACTAAAAGAAGCTGGATGTGTAAAAGCAAAGAGGAGCATATATAGGGAACATAAGCAATATGTCATCCATTTTCATGCCCCAGGTGTCTCCATATCAGTTTGTCTAACATGGTGGATGTGCATGGTGGTTTGCTTCTTGGGGGTTTCTCCCTTTTGATTCAAGTGTGTGGTTTTTTATTGGGGCTAGTATAACCCGCCTGTGTTCCTGCTTCAGTGGTTGCAGAATGCCTACTCAACCTATATATAACAGTGGGTAACATGGGTGAGGCTGCATTGCTCCCCTGCCTCCCCAACAAAGCACATCCTTGCTGGTTACCAAGAGTGAGGAGGAGTGGGGCAAGGCATCAGGGGAGCTCAGCATAGGGTGGCCAGGAGTACTGGATTGGCTCTGCAGTTGCATCTGCACCATACTCCCTGCTGCATTGTCTCTCTCCCACTTGGTACTGGTAGTGACATGCGGTGTTGGGAAGGCAGGAGAGCAATGCAGCCCCATATGTTTTTCAGTATGGATACAAGTATGGATTTAAGTATGGATACAAGGATAGCAAAAACCTCCTGTGGTGCCAGTCTCAGGCATTGATATCTGCTGAACTCAGGACCACCTTCAGGTTCAAGGCAGTGTTTGGAGCATCTATCTTCATGGGAAATAATTACTCATGGAGGATCCAGTGTAGCTTAGTGGTTAGAGTGTTAGACCAGGGCCTGGAATGCCAGGAGTCAAATCCTGACATGAAGGTAGCTGAGTGGCCAGTCACCACCTATCAGCCTAACTTACTTCACAGGTTGTTGTGAGGAAAAATGGGGGAGGGAGATAACCATGTCCACCTTGAGGTCTTTGGAGGAAAGGTGGGATATAAATGTAATCACAGATATAGGAAAAAAACAGAAGAGCTTGCATAGGTAGAGCTTTGTTTCATAGTCCTTGTCTGAACTTAACTGTCTATGCTTGGTACTGAGCCACCCAGGAGAGCTTAGATAAAAATCAGAGGCTGTCCTTTGCTCATCTGCCTCTAAATCAATGCTCACCCTCATCCTCAATTATTGTGAGCAGACTCTCCAATTTTTTTGATGGATGGCTTAATAGACCTGCTACCCAATTCCCCGTCTATAGGTATTTCATAACAGCAAATTGATTTACATTCCCGCTAAAGTAACTGCTGATGAATTAGTAAGGCTTGGTTGCCGGTGTACAAGGGAAATTCAAGTGACATAAATGAGGAAGAGACAGAATGTAATGAACCAGCTTGATCTCCCCACCACCACCACAACCCTTACTGTACTCTCAGTGATACAATTAAGGCTATGGCAACTGATCACCCATTTGCTGTTTTGAGGACAAAGAGATGGGGGAGAATTGCTTTTCAGTTTTTGCACTTTGCATGTAAAACTACCTAAGTCATACTTTCCAGCATAACATGGAGACTGAAGCTCAGCTCTCCTTCAAAATTTGTGATAGGTATGTTTTATTAGGGGGGTAGGTATTATATGTGCACAATGTGGAGAATTGAACTCAAGACTGAAAAAAATCAGAAACTGAAACTGAAATGGACAGATTCACCCATCTCTAGCTTGAAGGTTTCATTCTTTGTGAATTCCAGTATGAGTCAACCTAACCCAGATTTTGGGATTAGAATGCAATTATCCTTCAGATTGGTTTTTCCAGTTTTCTGAATTTTGCAGTGCAGGTCTCAGCTAAAATGTACCAAAATGTGTATTTTAGTGTGACATACATCTAGAGACAATACCGCAGGAATGTACATTTTGTGAGAGAATATGGTCAAAAAGTGGATTTAGATACCATTTTCCATGCAAATTTGTTTTTAAACCCAGATTAAGGCAGAAGTGGGATGGAATGGATTTATGAACATATCCAAAACTTACATAGATGAAAAATAGGCTGATCTGCACCCATTCCTAGTAGCAGAACCTCTGACACATAGTTCAACAATAAAAACAACAACAACCCTTTGTTGCTAAGAAAGATAAATGCATTCAGGTCTATTAGTCCAGGAACTGTGAATCAGGCCAATTCACCTCAAAATGTGGTCCAAATGAAATTCTTGAGCACCCTAGGCACCATTCAGTACTCTACTACCTTTCCCTTCTCTTTAAAGAGTGGCCTATCTCTTCCTCAATTTATGAATATGTCTCTGAGAAGGAGATACATCCCTTGAATTGTGATGGGATTTCTAACTCTAGAAGAAGTTTGCATTAACTGTTGGGCATCAGATCCTAATTTTTACCAGGAGAAATGAAAGTGAGTGCAGTAACATTAACATCAATGACAACTGAGCGGTGGCATCTCAATCAAGAGTTTGATCAAGGCAGTCTGTGATGCCTGATGAACCAGGTCTGATCAAGGAGCTCTCTGATGTGGGAGCTGAAGAGATATCCTCTCCTTTAACCATACGGGGGGGGGGGAGGGGGGAGGGGAGAGAAAGAGCTCTAATCATAATAACTTGCTAGGAAGCCCCTTGATGACTCCTTTATCTTTTTTTTTTTTACTCTGCCTTTTTTGCTTTGAATCAGGAGCTTCATCATTGGCATGGACATACTCAGCTTTGTGCTCTGAGTAGAGCCTAAAATAAGAACCTTATTAATTTAAACACAAACCTAGAACAGGCTTCCTCAACCTCGGCCCTCCAGATGTTTTTGGCCTGCAACACCCATGATCCCCAGCTAGCAGGACCAGTGGTCAGGGATGATGTGAATTGTAGTCTCAAAACATCTGGAGGGCCGAGGTTGAGGAAGCCTGATCTAGAAGTCCCATGGCAATATTGAAAATGTAATCCCTTTTGT
Source organism: Podarcis gaigeae (assembly GCF_964106915.1). Lineage (NCBI taxonomy): Eukaryota > Metazoa > Chordata > Lepidosauria > Squamata > Lacertidae > Podarcis > Podarcis gaigeae. Next base: position 34,236,627 of record NC_139691.1, read on the forward strand.
TATTTTATTACAGTGGTGCCCCGCAAGACGAATGCCTCGCAAAATGAAAAACACACAAGACGAAAGGGTTTTTCGGTTTTTGCGTTGCTTCGCTAGACGAATTTCCCTATGGGCTTGCTTCGCAAGACGAAACGTCTTGTGAGTTCTTGTGAGTTTTTTTCCTTTTTCTTAAAGCCGCTAAGCCGCTAATAGCCGCTAAGCCGTTAAGCCGTTAATAGCTGCTAAGCTGCTAATAGCCGCTAAGCCGCTAATAGCCGTGCTTCGCAAGACAAAAAAACCGCGGAACGGATTAATTTCGTCTTGCGAGGCACCACTGTATTATAAAATTTCTAGTCCTCATTATTCAGAAGAAGAACCTGCTAAATGACAGATAACTTCCATTTAATTATTCAGTAACCAAGGGGATTTCTGCTGGTTGTGGGGGAACCTATTTTATCCTCACAAGAACCCTGAGGGGTGAGGAAGGTGGGAGAGAGGGAGAGAGAGCGCTGGAGAGAGAGAGCTGAGGGATTATTTGAATCTGGATCTTTTGATTCTAATTTTGTGCTTTTAACTACTATACCTCCCTGGCACCATACACAAGGCAATGCAGTACCAGGTTAATGTGATAGGAAAACTAAAAAAAAAAAAAAGGCTTCCTTGCAACTCTATCCCATCTCTCCTCACCTACTATAGGGGCTGAGTTGTGGACTTTGCTCAGAGATCTTCAGAGAGCTAGTTCTGCCTGCTTATATCACAGGCATGGCAAAAACGGGGGTTGTGGCCCTCCAGATGTTGTGTGAGTCAGATCCAATCAGTCCTAGCCAGCATGACCCATTGCCAGTGATGGTAGGAGCCATCATCCATCCCTGGTCATCCACACAGGACATTTAAAACATTCCTATACCACTTTAAAAGCCATGGCTTCCCCTAAAGAGTCCTGAGAGCCGTATACTAGGAATGAAAACTGGAAACTGTTGCTTTGTGAGGGGAATCAGACCTTTAACAAACTACAGTTCCCAGGATTATTTGGTGGAAGCCATGGGTCTCAAAGTGGTATAAGAGTGCTTTAAATCTATGGTTTGGAAGTGAACAACCATCATCCAAATGGGGAAGCCCTACTTCTCGAGAAGCAGACCCAGCAGACAAAAATGTACTGATTTAGAAGCTGATTTGTTGGGGTTCTTCCCCTGCCAGCATCCTCTGGGACTGTACTGCAGCAAACTGCATGGCACTGATTTTTTAAATATATGTATAAAAATATAGCAAGCCACCAACTCTCCAAAGAAATGCTGTCACTGGTGAGTTTGTGTTTTGCCTGTGTGCTAGGGATGGAACAGTTGTCACTTCGTGCTCTACAACAAACCTTGTGATGGGAAAATGAAGGAACACATTTACCGTTTAAAATCTCAAGGGGAATTTAAGAAAGCAGAGAGGAGTTGCTACAGGCAAGCCAGTGATGTTAAAAGGAAAAACTCCTTTCCTTTTCTTGGTGAACCCATGCATTGTCCATTTAGATTTCCCATTGCTCAGATGATTTATCATCATCAAAAATGTGTTAGTCTGGCTGTGAATATTTTGTCCATCTACATTTAAAACAGGTACTATATAAGAACTCGTTGAATTAGGAGTCCTAATAGCCAGGACTTAGGTAATGGATAGAGATGGGGGAGCCTGGTTCACATTTTAATGCAAACCTACCTTATCTACCCCTCCCAGGCAAACACAAAAACACAGCTATCGTTCAAAATACACACTTCTCCAAATTGCGGTTTTCCAACCAAAAAACACATACTTACATGCATATCTTGGGGGAAAGTGCCCACAAAAAATGCACATATTAGCAAAATATACTATACAAAAAGACATTGTATTCAGGGAAAATTGCTTTCAAAGTTGCGCACAAAAAATGTACATTTTAAGGGAAATGGAGATGACAGTGAGTATGAATTTTTGTACAGGCTTTAAAATTTGAAACTGATGCAGAATTGATTGGAATAATGAGGAACTGAAATTGACAGCTTTGTCCACTCCTAGTAATGGGCTACTTAACTCATTGAGAATAATCCAGCTGCACATAAGCAATCTTAAGTGCCTCTGATTTCACCTGGAGAGTTAAATGCTGAATGAATGGGTTATTAAAGTGGTGGATTGTACTGGTGGAAAAAATGAAAGTTGAAAGATTCATGGTTTTCTGTCATCTGTGTATGAGCTACCCACCTCTCAGGCATTCGGTGAACTGCTGAAATGAAATGGAATGTTCACAAACATTTTCATGCTTTGATAAGGGCAGCCATGGAACATTAAAAATCAGTGGAATTTCTGTGAAGGTCAATTGGTTGGGATAAAAATCTAAGTCTGGTCTTCAATTAGGATCAATTGTGTTCTTCAGAAAGGTATACCTGTTGTCAGTGAGTCTGAGAGACCTGGGATTAGAATGCAAACCACAGGTACAGTCAGCACACATTTTTAAATGGAGGAATTGAAATATGCAAACATCTATTTTTTTTATTTTTTTTTATAAAGATATTTATTAGGGTTTTTTTATAAAAAATACAAAAATAATAAACAACATTCCTTTTGTCTTAACAAATTTTCAAACCTTTTTGGACTTCCTCACGTTTCCCGTTCACACTTACATTGTCAATACATTTTTCCAAGCAAATTATCATGTAATTTATAGTCGCTCTTTTAAATGATAAATAACAATTCTTCAGCAATTTTTGTTTTCTAAAATCTCACTTATCTTCCAGTTCAAATCCAGATTAGTGATGGCCAATTTTTTGTAATCAAGCACCCTTCTTAACATTCCACCAAATTACAATATTTTTGTAAATAAATCTTAAATTTCCTCCAGTCTTCTTCAATCTTTTCTTCTCCCAAGTCTCGGATTCTGCCTGTCATTTCCGCCAGTTGCATATAGTCCATCAGCTGCATCTGCCATTCTTCCAGTGTGGGTAAATTTTGAGTTTTCCAGTTCTTAGCGATAAGTATCCTTGCTGCCGTTGTAGCATACATAAAGAATGTTCGGTCCTTCTTTAACACCTTCTGGCCGACTATACCCAGGAGGAAGGCCTCTGGTTTCTTAGTGAAAGTATACTTAAATACTTTTTTCAGCTCGTTATATATCATTTCCCAGAAGGCCTTCACTTTCGGGCAAGTCCACCAGAGGTGAAAGAATGTTCCTTCATTTCCCTTACATTTCCAACATTTATTTTCGGACAAGTGGTATATTTTAGCAAGTTTAACAGGGGTCATGTACCATCTATATATCATTTTCATTACATTTTCCTTCAGAGCATTACATGCAGTGAAGTTCAGCCCAGTGGTCCACAACCTTTCCCAGTCTTCAAACATAATATTATACCCAATGTCCTGTGCCCATCTTATCATAGCAGATTTAACCATTTCATCTTGTGTGTTCCATTTCAACAGCAAGTTATACATTCTTGATAATATCTTACTCTTTGGTTCTAACAGTTCTGTCTCTAACTTCGATTTTTCCACCTGGAATCCTAACTTTTTGTCATTTTTAAAAACTTCTTTAATCTGAGCATAATGTAACCAGTCTAACACTTTACCCTTCATTTTCTCCAAACTCTGCAATTTCCAATTGTCACCATCTTTTTCTAATATTTCCCAATACTTTGGCCAATTGGCCTCCATATTGAGTCTCTTCCGGGCCTTAGCCTCCAGAGGTGAAAGCCACCTTGGGGTTTTGTTTTCCAACAAGTCTTTGTATTTTGTCCAGACATTAAATACAGCTTTCCTGACAATATGGTTCTTAAAGGCCTTATTGGTCTTGACTTTATCATACCATAGATATGCATGCCAACCAAATGCATTGTTAAAACCTTCCAGATCCAACACATCCGTGTCTTCAAGAAGTAGCCAGTCCTTGAGCCAGCAGAAAGCTGCTGCTTCATAGTACAGCTTTAAGTCCGGCAGGGCAAAGCCACCTCTTTCTTTCGCATCAGTTAGTATCTTAAACTTAATTCTAGGCTTTTTGCCCTGCCAGACAAATTTAGAAATATCTCTCTGCCACTTCCTGAAGCACTCCGTCTTATCTGAAATATGCAAACATCTAATACCACCATAGAAATGGGAACAGAACAGAATGAGAAGAACCCTCATACTGTTGCAATCTGTAAGCTAGGTTATGGATCAGTTTGCCCATATGGTTAAGAGTCAGCTATCTCATTTAATTCATAATGCATCATTTCTCACTGAACAATGAAGTAATACTGTTCCTTAAATCATACATCTAAATTTTCTGAAGATTCATTTTACTGAGGATGGGTGGGGGGCAGAGATGGTTTAATGCATATATTGCCCTGTCCTGACCCTTCATTCCTTAGAAGACTGAAATGACAAAGGTGGGCAGCATCACCTGGGCCACGGAGGAGTATCTTTTTCCAATAGCTATAAAAGATGGACATAGCAAAGAAATGGCCATGCTCCATAGCTGCCGCTTCTGTATTAATTGTAACCAGTGTAGCAATAAACCTGGCTTGATTGATCCTTTCCTGCCTTAAGAGAATGGCAGTTATATGCAATTGGGGAAGAGGGAGACTCTCCAAGTGGCAGAGCTGCCTGCACAAGCTCATGAGGAAAGACGTGCCAAGTCCCAGCTCACCTCTGTGTTGGCTTGGCACACCTTGTTGCAGCCTCAGAGCATCCTTGGCTGCCTTCCATCAGTACAGCTTGATTTGCCGGCTCTCTGTCCAGATGCTGTTTTGTGAGCAAAACATAATTCATAGGTGAGAAGGAGCGGGAGAGAAAAAATGTTAAAAGTGAAGAGGAAAGAGATAGGGGGAAAGTGGTGCTGAAAGGAGAAGGAACAACAACAACACAGCATATACGGTATTCAATCTTTTTGGGGCATATCCACAGAAGAAATGAAAAGACATTTTTCTTCCTCTCCAAGCCCAGGCCTTTGTTTTGTATTCTTTGTAAAATGGAATCAAAAGCCTTCTTAATGTCAGGATAAGCCAGCATAATCATGTCCCACACAAGGCCAGTTCTACCATTTGGGAGGTTGAGGCTGCCACTTCAGTCTCCTTCAGAGCACCCGGCCATTCCCCTTTGTTGGAAGCCAGAGAGGTCCAGTGGCCTCAAAAGCAACTTGCTGCCTTTAGCTTGGGGGTGCTGAAGTCATTTGGGCTTGTTACATGGGCAAGGAGGAACCATAGAGCACCTGCTTTTCATGCAGAAGAAAAACTGTGAGAGAACCCTGCTTGAAATTCTACAGAGCCACAGCCAATTAGTGTAGACTCTACTGTGCTGAATGGATCAATGGTCTGACTTGGTATAAAACTTATGAAACATATAGCCACTAGGAAGCAAAATGTTTTGGGCTGGTCTTGGTTCCACAGCACCTATGCAGGCCCCCCAGCTATATATGGTAGCCTGTCCTTCGTTTACCATATATAGCTGGGGGGCCTGCATAGGTGCTGTGGAACCAAGGTAAATCTGAATTCTTTAAGAAGCTGCATGAGATACTGTTGGACTATTTGGAATTTAACGTAATCATGATGGGAGATATGAATGGAGTAGTCTCCACAAACATGGATAAAGCACAGAGACAAGTGATTTCCAAAGATGGAAGATTACCAAAAACCTTCTTTGAAATGACAGACAATATGGACTTGGTTGACATTTGGAGAACAAAAAATCCTCTTGAAAGAGAGGGAACCTTCTTTTCTGAAGCGAAAATGACCTGGACTAGAATTGACCAAATATGGGTTACTAGAGGACTGGCACCAAAGATAAAGAAAGTGGAAATCTGCCCAAAAACTTGCTCCAACCATAACGCCGTGAAGATGGAGATGAATCAAACAACAGCTGGCACCTTTAGATGGAGGATGAATGACACCTTATTCAGAGATAAAGAATTCTGCAAAAAGGCCCAAAAAACATTAAGAGACTATTTTGAGATTAATATGAGGACTAATGTGGAAAAAAGAGTAATCTGGGACACAAGCAAAGCGGTCATGAGAGGTTTCTTGATACAACAAAATGCAATAAAAAAGAGAAGCCAAAATGCGAAAAAAGATAAGATCTTGGAAAAAATAAAGGAGGGAGAAAAGAAATTAAGATCTAAACCAGTCTCAGGAGATCTTGAGAGAAATTAAACTATATCAAACCGAATATATGGAACTGATGAATCAAGAAATAGAATGGAAAATTAAACAAATGAGACAGAAAACTTTGAATCTGCAGATAAATGTGGTAAATTTTTGGCTTGGCAACTGAAGAAGAGACAAAAATTAAATACAGTGACAAGTTTAGAAGTGGATGGAAAGAACATTATAAATCCATCTGAGATTAGAAGTTGCTTCCAGAGATACTTTAAACAACTATATGCACAAGGGCCACAAAAGGATATGGACATAGAACAATTCTTGGAGAAAAATGGGATGAAGGAAATTTCGAGAGAAGGGAAAGCACTTTTGAATCAGAAAATAACCGAACAAGAAATAGAAGGTGCCATTCAAAATATGCACCTGGGCAAATCTCCGGGGCCTGATGGACTGACTTCCAAATACTATAAAATCTTAAAAGAATGGTTAATACAACCTTTGAAAGAAGTCTGCAATGAAATCCTTGAGGGGAAAGAAGCACCTGAAACGTGGAAAGAGGCCTATATCACGCTTATACCGAAGACAGAGACTGAAAAGACCCAACTTAAGAACTACCGCCCAATTTCGTTACTAAATGTGGATTACAAAATTTTTGCTGACATTTTGGCTAAGAGACTGAAAAAAGTTTTGATGGAGGAGATTCATAGGGATCAAGCGGGCTTTCTCCCGAGAAGACATTTGTCAGACAACGTAAGGAATATAATAGACATTTTGGAAATGTTAGAAGTGAATTTAAACACAAAAGCTGTTCTGATTTTTGTGGATGCGGAGAAAGCCTTTGACAACATATCTTGGACCTTTATGAAGAAGAATCTCCATGGGATGGGGGTAGGCCAAGGGTTTGAAAACGGTATAGGCGCAATATATTCTGAACAAAGAGCGAAGTTAATTGTAAATAACGTGGTTACAGAAGAATTTAAGATAGAAAAAGGGACACGTCAGGGGTGCCCAATTTCCCCATTACTATTTATTTCGGTCCTGGAGGTTTTGCTGAATATGATAAGGAAAGACCAGCTGGTTAAAGGGGTTCAGGTCGGAGCGAAACAATATAAGTTGAGAGCATTTGCAGATGATGTGGTACTTACATTACAAGAGCCAGGAGCTAGCACTAGAAGGGTTTTGGAACTAATTCAAGAGTTTGGTCAAGTGGCAGGATTTAAATTAAATAAATTAAAGACTAAGGTATTAGAGAAAAATCTAACAGTAACGGAGAAGGAGAAGTTCCAGAATGAAACTGGTTTAACTGTGGTTAAGAGTGTAAAATATTTGGGAATCAATATGACAGCTAAAAATATGAATCTATTTAAAGATAACTATGAGAAATGTTGGAACCAGGTGAAAAAAGATTTGGAAATTTGGTCAAACTTGAAGCTTTCCTTGTCAGGTAGAATTGCAGCTATCAAGATGAATGTATTGCCTAAAATGTTATTTTTATTCCAAACACTGCAAATTATTGATAAGATGGAGTGTTTCAAGGGATGGCAGCATGATATTTCTAAATTTATTTGGCAGGGCAAAAAACCCAGAATAAAATTTAAGATTTTAACTGATGCAAAGGAAAGAGGGGGATTTGCCCTGCCAGACTTGAAACTTTATTATGAATCAGCAGCTTTCTGCTGGTTGAAGGATTGGCTGCGTCTTGAGAACACAGATATTTTGGATTTGGAAGGTTTTAATAATGTTTTTGGGTGGCATCCATATCTATGGTACGACACGGTTAAGGCTCATAAAGGTTTTAAAAGTCATATTGTCAGAAAGGCACTGTACAATGTTTGGATTAGATATAAAGATCTACTGGAAAATAAAACCCCAAGGTGGCTTTCGCCTTTGGAGGCCAAAGCAGTAAAAAAGCTTAATATGGAATGTACATGGCCGAAATATTGGGAAATTTTGGAACAGGAGGGTGATAAACTGAAACTGCAGAGTTTTGAGAAATTAAAAGGTAAGGTCCGAGATTGGCTTCACTATTATCAATTGTTGGAAGTCTATAAGATGGATAGGAAAATTGGCTTCCAGGTGGAAAAATCAAAGTTAGAGACTGAACTGTTAGAACCCAATACTAAGAACTTGTCAAGAATGTATAATCTGCTGTTGAAATGGAACACACAAAATGAAACTGTTAAATCTGCAATGATTAAGTGGGCACAGGATATTGGTCATAACATTTTGTTTGCTGACTGGGAAAAGTTATGGACCACCGGGATGAAATTTACGGCATGCGATGCCTTAAGAGAAAATATTATGAAAATGATCTACAGGTGGTACATGACCCCAGCCAAACTGGCAAAAATCTATCATTTGCCCGATAATAAATGTTGGAAATGCAAAGAAACTGAAGGAACATTCTTTCACCTTTGGTGGACGTGTCCAAGGATTAAGGCTTTCTGGGAAATGATATATAATGAAATGAAAAAGGTATTTAAATATACCTTCTTGAAGAAACCAGAGGCCTTTCTCCTGGGCATGGTCAGCCATGTGGTGTTAAAGAAGGATAGAACTTTGTTTATGTATGCTACAACAGCAGCAAGGATTCTTATTGCAAAGTATTGGAAGACACCAGAGCTACCCACCTTGGAAGAATGGCAGATGAAAATGACAGACTATATGGGACTGGCAGAGATGACGGGCAGAATCCGAGACCAGGAGAAAGAGACAGTGGAAGAAGATTGGAAGAAATTTAAAGATTATCTTGATAAGTATTATAAAATTAATGAAGGTTAGAAAGACATGGGTTGGAAAATAATACGGTGTTCAGAGATGCTAATTAAGAAAAGGAATGGAATTGTCAAAAAACTTTGGTAAATAAGGGAATGGATTTACTGACTGGATAATGAAAATAGAATACAGAACGGGGAGGTATGAGGGAGTTGGGGAAAGTAGGTTGAGAAAATAAGGTTTAAAATTATACTTGTTTTTGTTTATGTTTGTTTTTATTGTTGTTGTTTTGTTCTTATATGTTCTTAATGGAAACTTCAATAAATATTATATATATATATATATATATATATATATATATATATATATATATATATATGGTAGCCTGCCCATTGCTTGACAACTTGACAGCTTTGTAGATCCTGTGAGGGGATAATATATGCTTCCTCTCACCTCTTCGATGGAGCTCAGGGTTCTTTTTGCATTTTTATCCCATCTTTTTTTACAAGGTACTCAAGGTGGAGTACATGGTTCTCCCCCTCCTCATTTAATTGCACAAGAACCTTGTGAGGTAGGTTGGGTTGAGAGGCAGTGGCTAGTTCAAGGTTACCCAAAGTGAGCTTCATGGTCAAATGAAGATTTGGACCCTGGTCTCCTAGGCCTGGACCAGCACTCCTTGTCCACCACACTGCAATGGCTTTGGCAGATACATGGTCTTCTTCTTGCAATGATGTTCTTCCTGAGAGGCAAGGGACAAATGACCCTTGGCTCCTTGGCTGATGGCAGAGTCTGAACACAACTGGCAGTTGGATCTGGAAAGCAGGAACAAGGGGTTGGGGAGCAAACAGGTTCCCTGGAGCTGATCCTCCTCTGGCCCCCTTCCCTTCAGAAGGGCTGCAACTTAGTGGTAGAGCATCTGAATTGCATGCAGAAGGTCCCAGGTTCAATCCTAGGTAGGGTTGGGAATAGCCTTTGCCTGAAACCCTAGAGAGCAGCTGGCAATCATTGTGGACAATGCCTGAATCTGATGGACCCCAAGAGTCATCTAGTCCAACCACCTGTAATGAAGGAAAAGATCAACATGAAAATCTAGCTGTGAATCAGTCTGTTCTGGTGAACTACTTATATTGTCATTTTGCTGGGAATTAACATCCGTAGCCAAGCACAGAACTCTTGAATGCCTTATGCCCTTCTGCAGTGATAATGAAGGCCAGTTTAGAATAATCACAATAGGACCAACCATTATACTGCTTCCCACCAAGTTAAATGAAGGATTCATGCAAAATATGCATCAAATTATTGCTGGATTTTTTTAATAAAAAAACTTGGGAGCAGACAGGAGTGTTTTATTATAATGATCTTGTATTGACATAATGACAACATTCTGCTAAGCGGTTAGGACTCATATATTTCCCTCATGGCCTGCTAAAGCACTGAAAATTGAAATGTACATTAAAAACAGTCAATCTTCGTTTGCCAGCACCAGTTAGAAGAAATTGACTGCATTTTATTTTATTTTTATTAAAAAGATGGTATCTTGTGATATCTCAAGGACAGAAGGCCAAGTTGAAAAGGAAGTCGTTATTTTAGAGGTTTACTGAAAGCTCCATTTGTGTGTGTGTGTTTGTATGTATGTATGTATGTGTGTGTGTAAGGAATCCAGGGATGCTTGGACAGTAGGAGGGATGGGGAAACTTACCACCCTCCAGATGTTGTTGCACTCCAGCTCCCATCAACCCCAACCAGCATGCTCGGTGGTTGTGGTTGATGGGATGTGTAGTCCAAAACATCTGGAGGGTTCCTAAACCGACTTCTGATTTGGACTCACAACAACTGGATAAGCCAGGGTTTCCCAAACTTGGGACTCCAGCTGCCTTTGGACTACAACTCCCATCACCCCTCGGTAGCAGGAACAGTGGTCAGGGTTGATGGGAATTGTAGTCCAAAAACAGCTGGAGACCTGAGTTTGGGAAACACTGGAGTAGCCAGAGGAGAGAGACAGAGTCAGAGAGACTTGCTGATGGCTACCCATTGAACTTGAACTTCAGATTGCACTATGTCTGGACTAAGCATTCTAGCTCAGGGATGGGGAACCTGTGGTCTGTGGGCCAAATTAGGACCAGCATGCCTCCTTACTTTGTAGCACCCACCCTACATCTGGCATCTTGTATGACACTGGATGCTGGGCAGATAAAGACTTGGCCAGAGCAAAGGGACTTGCATGGGACAATGCAAGCCTTAATAATCAGCTGGTTGCTGTAGCTTGTATAGCATCATGAATGGAGCTAGCCCTTTCCATTGACTTCATTTGGGCTCATCCACACTGGTCAACCAGATAGCCCCAAAACACAACCTGGGTGCAGCCACAGTCTCCCATACCCACTCATATTCAGGGGAACACTGCCTCTGACAGTGCAGGTAGAACATAAGCCATTGTAGCTAGTAGCTAATAGTTAAATGCCTGAATGTCTTCTCTCTATATGCACTGACATGAGCTGCAAAATGCAGCTGATAAAATTGGTTCCCTTGCTTTTGCCTCCATGTCTGTGGATGCAGCAGAAATGACTCAAGAAAAAGTCAGGCTGGCATACAATGGAACAAAGGGGTGCCAGAGGAGGAGGAAATTGCCTTCTTGTATAAATGAAAGGAAAGGAGAAGTAATTGAAGACTTTCACAAGAAGTCAAACTAAGTCTATTAGATAAACACCACAGACTGAACAAGACACGAGTTTTTTTGGGGTTTTTTTTTTTTTGTTTGGAAAAAGAAAGTTGTAGAGAAAGACAAGCACTCACGTACTTAACCAGTTCCTGGACTTTATTGAGGAACTTGATTCATTACCAAATAACATGATATACCCAATTTGCTCACTTAAGGAAAATAAGATTCTGTACAAGTAAACAGTGCAAACTGGCTGCTGGCCTTGGAGCTACAAGCCTCGAGGGCAGTGATTAAAGCCATCCACCTTCTAGCACACTAAACAGCCACAGGAACCAAAGACATAATGAATGCCTTCGCAACCTATTATCCAGTCCTACATTCAGCACGAGAGAGCCCTGGGGGCCAAAGCAAAGAGGTCGTGAGATTTTGCAAGTTTCAAGCAGGCCTAATCAAGTTGCCCCTCAAATGCAAGCTCAGGAAAATAATGATTTGTACAGGCAAGGTCTCAGGAAAAATCACAAATTTTTCTTCTACTAGTTGAAAAAGCAAAAGCAAAGCAGGAGAACATAATAAAGCCCCATTGGCCTAGTTTGTTTAGTTCTAAGGAGTACTGAGGGCAGGGGGAGAGGTGGAAATAAACTTTGGGGGAAATGCCATCGCTTCCGCACTGACTGTGTCATTGATTTTGCATGGGTGCACCAACCCCTTCTGGTACTGAGCTGCCCACACTCTATCCTGAACAGGTTTACATGGGAGTAAATCATGGGACGCAGGTGGCGCTGTGGGTTAAAGCCTCAGCGCCTAGGACTTGCCGATTGAAAGGTCGGCGGTTTGAATCCCTGCGGCGGGGTGCGCTCCCGCTGCTCGGTCCCAGCGCCTGCCAACCTAGCAGTTCGAAAGCACCTCCGGGTGCAAGTAGATAAATAGGGACCGCTTACCAGCGGGAAGGTAAACGGCGTTTCCGTGTGCGGCTCTGGCTCGCCAGATGCAGCTTTGTCACGCTGGCCACGTGACCCGGAAGTGTCTCCGGACAGCGCTGGCCCCTGGCCTCTTAAGTGAGATGGGCGCACAACCCCAGAATCTGTCAAGACTGGCCCGTACGGGCAGGGGTACCTTTACCTTTACCTTTACCTAAATGCCATAGAGTTAAAATGGCAGTCACTTCCAACGAAAGGGGATTTTGCAGAAACAAAGAGGCAGTTGATACAAACTAAGGCCACAACCAACCATACATTTAAAGCACTATTATACTGCTTTATGCATTGTAAAGGTAAAGCTACCCCTGACCGTTAGGTCCAGTCGCAGACGACTCTGGGACTGTGGTGCTCATCTTACTTTACTGGCCGAGGGAGCCGGCGTACAGCTTCCGGGTCATGTGGCCAGCATGACTAAGCCGCTTCTGGCGAACCAGAGCAGCACATGGAAACGCTGTTTACCTTCCCGCCAGAGCAGTACCTATTTATCTACTTGCACTTTGACATGCTTTCAAACTGCTTTTGAACTAGCATTGTAGCTTCTCCCAAATAATCCTGGGGACTGTGGTTTGCTAAAGGTGCTCAGAATTGTAGTTCTGTGATGGGCAACACCTTAACAAACAGCAGCTCCAAGGGGAGGAGTCATGAGAGTTAAAATTATGAGTGCATGGAAGGTAGGGTGTGGATATGACCCAAGAATGTGACCTGAAACACTGCTGCTGCTGCTGCTGCTGCTGCTGTGACAATGTATTGCAGTGGGAACAGATTGGGTCATAAGAACAGAATAAGGCACTGTGATAGTAGAATGATATTGGTTATTTCTTCCCTATGCAGTGCTGTTTTGCTATGGAGAAAAGGGTGTCAGCTGCATTGCTGTTTCATTTGTGCAGCAGGAATAGCCAAGTCAGGTGGATATGCTTCTTGGGACAGGATTGAGGTTTGTAAATACAAGATTCTTTTTGTATTCACATCAAGCTAAGTGGCAGCTGGAATTCAGAATAATGCAGCTCAAATTTACTCCAGTGAATTTCCTTTAACTTCAGGCATGTTGTTCCCAGTTTGCTCATTTATACTGGGGTTAGAGAGGGGCCGAATGACATCAGCACCTTATTGCATCTTCTGATGAGGACATTTGGAGGCTATAAATATTTTAGTATCTTCTAGAGAATTGGGAATTCTCCTGCCCCTCACTTTCACCTTTTTTTTGGTGCGGTGGGGACAAGTTTTTATGTCTTTGGCAATGTGAAATTATGGTTCAGTATAGCATGTTGTTGTGCAAATGAGGTTAGATCTAGGAAAAGTATCTAACACTCTGGTCCTAAAACTTAAACTTAAACTCATTGATTATGATGCGGAATTGGACCTTTGTGACTACTTTATTTCTGTGGAGGTCAGACAGAGATAGAATACCAGTGGCCCTCCAGATGTTTTTGGACTCCAATTCCCTAGCCAGGGTGAATATGTCAATTTTGGTTTCTCTCCTTTTCTCACTTTCCCCCCTATCTGCTATATTCTTAAGCTCAGTTCTGCACAAGTCCACATTGGTTTGCACTTTAAAAAAAATCTCCTCAAGAAAATTCACCAGCATCTTAGTGTAAATTTCTCCAAATATACACATATGTGTATGGAATAATGTGTAATATACACATTTTGGCAAAATTTTCTACTTCTTTTCACTAATATTTGCATATATATATATATATATATATATATATATATATGCACACTTCCATTTAGTATATGCATTTTTGTACACATTACTTGGCTAGAGAAGTAAACAGCAAAATTCAGAGAAATGCAAACTTCGGAGGATGTTGCATTTAAGTTTGCACATTGTTTCAGAAAGTGCAAATTAGATAAATTCACCTTTAAATGTAAACTGAATCAAATTTCCACTACTTCCCCAGTCTTGGACCTTGTTTTGTGGGTGAGAATATTTGGTGCAAGGGGCTTTTTTTGTGCTACCAGATATGATGATGACCTCCAGGTTGGATGGCTTTAAAGGGGAATTAGGCAGATTAATGGAGGGTCTATCTACTTGTCATGATTGCTATACACAACCATTGGGTTCTAAAGCACTATTCCTCTGAGTATCAGCTGCTGGGGACCTAACAAAAAACTATGCCTGTTTCCTTCCTTCCTGCTCATGGGCTTCCTAGAGACCTTTGGCTGGTCACGGGCAGATGGAACATTTGTCCAATCCAGTTGGACTTTTCGTATGTCTTACATTAATTAAGGATGGTTTTTCCCTTACATCCTGTCAACCTTTTTGTATGCCAGTTGGGATTGGATGCATTGACAAGTCCAGATCACACCATTCTGGAGGACATGTCCTTTTCATGTGGCAAGATGAGAGTAACTTATCCTAGAGGTTTAATGATAACCAAGTATTGCATTAATTTTGTTGATTAATTAATAAGAAAAATGAGTGGACTCCATCAAATGGAATGTGTTGTGTAATGCAAATGTTACTTGTGTAGCTCAATATGACACCCTCTTATTGGATCATGCTACAGCAGCGGTGGACAACTTCTGGCCCACAGGTAAATCTGGGCTCATCAAAGGCTCCAATTTGGCTCAGGTGGCCTTTTGCCCCAAACCAAGTCCACTCATAGCTGGCATCACTGGTTAAGTGAGCTGATGGGCAGAACCTTCAGCTTCTGAAAAGGACTGGGTTGGGGCTGGGTTTCCAAAAAACCAGGTCTGCTTGCTTTCATTCCATGTCCAGCAAAAGCAAGCAGACTATTTTTTTCTTCTTCCTCACCACATAGTGGTGAAGAAACAGGAACTTGTTTTGCAGCACTATCTGAAGCAGTGCCCCCCTCTTTAAAGAGTGTTCTTTAAAGGGAGAGGCTGCTTTATGGCAGTCCCTGTATCACCATGAACTTTAAAGGGCAGAGAGATGGCTGCGGCTCCAGCGATCTTTAAAGGGGGCGGGGGGAGAGACTGCTACAAAGAGCTCTGCAAACTGAGAGCATGGGGACTGGCTTAAAGGAAGTGCTCATTGAAGCAGTGTCCTCCCCTTTAAAGATCACTCCAAAAATCTTTAAAGCAAGGGAAAGACTGCTGCAAAGAGTGCTGCAAAATGTGCCATAATGACATCATGTGATTGACAGGGGAATTGCCTTGCCCACTTGCCAAATTTATCTCTTTGTTAAAGCTTTATAATTATAAAGTTGAATGGTACTTCCAATGTCATCTAAGGCACTGTTCTCCAACATTGGAGCCCTAGATGCTGTTAGATTACAACTCCCATAATTCCCAGGCAGCTTAGCCCATGACTGGGACTGATGGGAAATGTAGTTGAACAAAATCTGGGGACCCAGGTTTGGAGAACACCAATTTTGTGTAATCTGCTGCTGCTTCAGGAATACTTCTGTTACAGTATCCTCAATATGTGGGCATCCAATCTCTGCTTAAAAACCTATAATGAATGCAAGTCTACTGCCTTCTAAGGCACCAATTCCAGAGGGTGCCTGTCAGGGAACTGCCATCGGAGCTAGAGGCAGAGGCAAGGCTCCAAACCGATGCTGGAGAAGGGCCCAGCAGGGAGAGAGGCAGCTCATCGGCTGGGGAAGGAAATCAGCGTAACACCAGGGGTAAAGGGGGGCAGATGGGGGAATCGGTGAGGGGGCTCCAGGACTCCTAGCCGGAGACCAGCGGGGAGAGCACGGGTCCTCCGCTGCCCACACCCACCCTGCGCAGAAGACTTCCGCGCAGGGAGAGTAGGCGGAGACTTGGCGTCAAAGAACTTATTTGCTGGAAGAGCTTCAAGAAACGCCCACTGACGGATTCTGCCAGTGACTGAAACAGCCACGGAGTGAAGGGCTGTCCAGACAGAAAGGGTTTAACCAGGTAACCTAGCCAGGAGCGGCGGCAACTTACGCACGAGCAACCCCTATAACCATTACAGTGCCATTAGACAATTTCTGCTCAACTGCATAGCGTGGCTAGAAGTACATTTTTCCAACTAAGTTTGGCTTGCCAGCTGTGACCCCTTTCGGACAGACATGACTTGGTTGGTCAATGGTACTCCATGCTCTGGTACAATCTAGACTGGATTACTGCAATGTCCAAATGCAATGGCCAGATTACAGGCTGGGGTTCCATCTAGAATTCATATAACTCATGCTTTAAGTCAGGAAAGAAAAAGAAAACTTTTGGATGTGGCACTTTAAAATGCAGGCCAGTACCTAGAAAGCAAGGGGCAAAAGTTAAGCATAGATGAGCCCTTAGACTGTTAGGTTAGAATAGGGGGTTCAAATCTCCACTCAGCCATAAAACTCTGTTGCTGACTTTGAGTCAGTTCTTAAGCTACCTTTTAGCCTAACATACCTCACAGGGTTATTGTGAGCATACAATGAACCAGGGTATTGAACCATAAATGCTGCCTTAAGCTCCGTGGAGGTATATAAATGCAGTGCTATTTTTCTAGAAAAAGAGGTGCCAGAACTCACCATGAACTCCTCCCTTGTTCTCTTATAATGGCGATGGCACCCACCTGAGAGATGCTGGAACTGAGTTCTGGGGAGTTCCAGGTGAAAAAAGCCCTGTAGAAATGTATAAGATAGTAATAACAACAACAACCACAAGCACAGATCAGAATAACAGAAAGCACAACATTGAATCCCAGCAGTTGGCCGCCAACTCGAATAAAATATTGGGGGGGGGGACAGGTAAACCCAACCCTGCATAATTATTCACAAGACACACGCCATTTGAATGACAATGCCCATCAACGTTTGAGGGGGCAGCCCCCTCAAATATTTTATGTGTGTGTGGGGGGAACAAAGGGGCCTTAGCTCCCAGGAGTTGGCTCCTATGGCTGGCAGTACGAAGTGTCTGGACTGAGCAGACATGGTATAAATTGTAGGCCAAAGTAGATGAATCTGCTTATTGCAAGTACTTTAGATGAAAGCAAAAACACGTACTGCAAAAATGTCTTTTGATTTCCTCCCCCCGCAAACATATAGACACCCATTACACACACATGCACCCCACAAGGCTGATTAGTTGCAAGAGAGAAAGTATTTGCTAATGATACATCTTAAAAGCAAAAACAAAAATTACAGCTTCCTGCTTCAAAAAGGCCCTCCTATGGTTCACTTTATGAGTTTTCAAAGAATATCTGACAGTTCTGTATCCATAATGTATCCATCCCTTGGCAAGCTTACAGTATGTGTGCGCTGTGTGCTGATATATTTCACTTCTCCACCACCAGCACCGCAGCCCCACAACACACACAAAGCAACTTTCAAGCAAATGCCGGCACACACCTGCCCTGGGAAATGGATGCTAACGAGTCAAGTGGGACAAAAGGGCTTGAGGAAATCAAGATGGCCTGCTATTATCATTATGATTTAATTAAAATATTTATATGCCACCTTTAAGAGTCAAACCCTCTCAAGACACCTTCCAAGAAATGAAGAATATACAATGTATGGTGTAATACTGTAGAAAGGCAGTGTGGTGTAGGGGTTTGAGTTTTAGACATGGGAGACCAGGCTTCAAACCCCCATTTTAGCCATGAAACTCACTGGGTGAGTGAGCGTGCCACTCCTGCCTGGTGAGCAGGTGTGTGCACCTGTTTCAGGTGCTGGTGAATGATGCTACGCCCCGATGTACACCACCTTGAGAAATGCTGGGGTGCAAGTGCAATAATAAAGAATAAACAGGCAAATAGGGCAAGGGAAAATGAGCTAACTGCCTTAGGCAGCAGCTGTCAGCAGAGCAGTTGTGATAGCCCCTTAGCTATTCCTTCTAAGCTTCCCGCTTACAAGCATTCTCTTCTGTTGAAGGAAAGACCTGTGTATGCTACATGCCATGCAATATCCTGCCCTGTCTTTCCCTCTGCCCCTATCAGCATAACATCACCAGTGTTGGTTAAAATTCAGTGGCAAGTTCAGTTGGCTTCTGTATCTTATTTCTTTTAAATTTTTTAGAAAGTCCTTGCTATTTTAAAACTCTCCAAGTGATATCAATGTGCAACATAAAAACAGTAAACAATATCATGGCGGAAAAATACAACACAAAACCAGAAAAAACATTAGCATAAAAGCAAATTAAAAGCAGGAGTCAAGGTAATTCATGCAGACTAAAACAAGGGTCTAACCATATGGGCTGGGGAAAGCCTGTGGAAAAAAAAAATGTGCATTTGTATGACATATGGCAGGAGGAAGGGAAATCTATATTATAGGGGTAAATAGTGAAAATGTCCATATTTGTGTAGGGTTGCCAAACGTCTGAAACTTCCCGGACATAGCTGGGATTCGGCCGCTGGAAACAGTGTCTGGTCCCTTTAATGTTTTGGGAAACCTGGATGTATGGCAACCCATGTCAGAAGTGAGGAATTTGCTGAATTTCCTTAAGAAGAGCTCAAAAACTTTTTTTTTTTTTTTTTGCAAATGTTGGCATTCCACTGACTTTTGAGCATGCACCTATTTACACAGGAATTTTCTTGAACCCTTGGCCCAATTCTTCTGCTTTAATTGCTGGAATGGTGTAATGCTATATTTTATGGTAGATTTTAATTATAACATTTGTGCAACTTGTTTTTATACTTTGTTCAGAAGACCATTTTGGTAATAAGTGGTGTATAAATTATTTTTTTATAAAAATAATAATAATAATACTACCATGGAACATGTACACCTCTATGAAAGTGCATGGCTAACCGTTTCCCAGACTGCATCCTTACTTGCTGAAGTTTTAATCTACCCTAAAGTTCCTTCTCTCCTTGACTGTTCTGCTGACGTCATTGCAGTACTCCCTGAACCATTATCTGCCCTCTGGCCAACCTTCTTATTTATGCTGTCGGCTTAATTCCTTGATATTCTCACATTCCCACTGCTACTTATTTATTTACATTGGCTGCTCATTTCCAAGCCGTGTTTTTCTGCCCCCTTCTTAGGCCTTGCCACCATTTTACTTGAGGGTGAGAATCCCCATGCAATCCACAGTGTATTCTTTCTGCTCATGTCCTGACCTTTGACAACACTAGCTAATAATCTCAAGCATTGCTACATTACAGGGCTTGTTTAGGTTCAGTTGTCTCCTTTTCACAACACTGGTAGATTGAATTTCAGTGCACAGATAGCTATC
The DNA here is from genome assembly GCF_964106915.1 of Podarcis gaigeae. Classification (NCBI taxonomy): domain Eukaryota; kingdom Metazoa; phylum Chordata; class Lepidosauria; order Squamata; family Lacertidae; genus Podarcis; species Podarcis gaigeae. The sequence goes on from NC_139691.1 coordinate 34,256,138, forward strand.
ATTTTTGGGGATAGGGGACGCAGGAATCCACCAATATATGTAAGCACTGAATTAAAACAAATGGTAATAGTATAGTGGAGGCTGGTGGATTAGAGTGGATTAGAGTGAAGGAGGCAGTGCGCCACCAACCTTAGTCTGCCCTCAGTCAGCCCCTGCCTGCCTGCCTTCTTACTTACAGCATATCCAGTGGGTGGCATTGCCTATCAGCTTCCTCCTCTTCCTCAGCCTCAGGGTTGCCTCTTGTAGAACTTGGAAGGCAGGTGGATGGAGACAATACTGTTTTGCCTGTCATCAGCTCTGGCTCCACCTACTGTTGGCCTCCCTGCCTTCTGCCCTTGCCACCTCAAAGGGCACCAGTCACCACTGTAATAAGTGATGTCTCCTATTGTTGCTTGGATAATGAAAAGCCTGAAAAAAACCACCACTTGTGATTCCCACCCACCCCAATATGGGAACTTCTCTCCAACTACACACACTTAAAAGTTGCACACTCTTTGGAGTTGATTCCAGACTAATGATGCAAATCCTGATTTGGGTTTAGAAAAGGGCTTTCTTTCTGTACCACCAGCCAGTTCTCTCAACCTTCTATAAGCAAAACAAAAAACATTACCTTTTTGAAGTGGGGGGTGGGGTGGTGGTAGGACAGAGGCTGGCTCACAACTGAACTGGTAGACCGGTTGCTTGGCTTGTCTGCCTGCTCAGCCACCTCCCAGTAAATGATCAAGGGGCTGTCTCAACTTCCCTATTGGAAAGGTTACAACATTTGGGCCTTTTCATTTAGAGAAAAGGGCACATGATAGAGGGGGGTCCAGGATTATGCATGGTGTGGTAAGGAGAAGTTTTCTCCTCTTGGTAACAGGGGTGCCAACTTGAATTAAATATTGTGGGGGCCTAGGTAAGCCACACACCACATAATTGATCACATGACATGGTGCACACACACCATTTGAATGGGAATGGTCATCAACTTTGTGGGGGCCCGGGGGCCCTCAAATATTTTATTGTGGAGGCCGAAACCACCATAGCTCCTTTGCTTGCTAATTCCTCAGACTCATGGCCACCCAATGAAACCAAATGCTGTGAGACTCAGGATAGAGAAAAGGATGGACGTCTTCACACAGCACATACTTAAACTATGGCTTTTGTTCCCACAATAAGTAATGATAGCCACCGACTTGGAGGACTTTAAAAGAGAATAAGAAAAATATATTGAGTACATGGGTATTGAAGGCTATGTTCTAACTCCAGTATCAGAAGCAGTATTCCTCAGAATACCTAGTGTGGGAATTGCATGTGGAGAGACTACTGTTTTACTTAGCACCTGCTTACGGGCTTAAGCAGAATCATCTGGTTGGCCAATGGAAAACAGGATGCTGGACCAGATGCCTTTGGACTGATCTAACTGGGCTCTTCTTAATGTTAACATGTTGAATAGTTACATTAGAGCCCTCCCCTGCTGGTGTCAAGGGGTCTGTAAGTTTCCAACTACAGAGAAAACTAGAACTTCCTTGATCTACCATGAAATTATGCTTTTTAGCATGCTCAGAAGTATAACTTCAATGCTTTCTAGAGTTAGACAGGCAGGTCAGCCAGCTTGACCCCCACCCACAAATTTGCATTATGTTTCCTTTGCATTGAAATGAATGGTGTGTATTTTGTAATAGTAATGTGATTAATTGCGTGATTATTATGTGAAATTCTACCACAGTGGACAGTGAGAAATGTGATATAGGTTTTTTCTTCTTCTTGAAGCTGAATTGCAGCAGAATGGAAACAGTGCTATATGCAATGAACAGTGGTCAGAATGGAAATCAATGCCTTCTTACATCCCTATCCACATCCCAGTCTTGCAACCCATATTACCTCTTTGTGCTCTGCAGCACTGTGTGAGAACAGTTGCTGTGCAGGAGCTTGGCACATTCTTAATAACTCCGATTAAACAACTTGCTGGCACAATGCAGCCTCCTTTCTGTTCTTGCAGAGTTGTTTGACTTAAATTGTCATCTCTTCAAGACCTTGGTATGTTTGCTTTGCTGCAGGGTAAAGAGAAGAGGGGACCTTGTTTGCTTGCATCAAAAAGGAGCGAAGGGTTGGCAGAGGTTATTCTTTTAGCAAATGGCACAAAAGGAATGCTATGGGGGTTCAGAAGGAAGGAAGAAGACAGATCCCTGCCTGTAGCATTTTTTTAATCCTTCTGTCTTTGCAGCCTCCAATGAAGACTGAGCCAGGAATATAAAAAATGAACAGCTGCTAATGGACAGAGACATTCTAATGCCTGAGGCCTGGAGCAATGAGTGCTTGGTTCAGTGTGTTCATCTTTGCTATTTAAGGCTTCATGAAAACAGCCTCTTGATGGTGCCCTGAGATTGGCCTTTTGCCACGGCGTGGGGCTGTGTGGGATGCAGGAGAGGACATCTCTTTAAAGTCTAAGCTGAGCCAGGACCAAGGACTTAAAACACAGTGGTAGAGCTGATAGGACAGGGTTGGAACTCCAGAGGAAGTGCTTAACCTAGCTTACAAGGCCACTACCTTGCTGAAGCTAAGCCAGTCTGGGTCTGGTCTGTGCATGGATGCGTGATCACCAGGAACCACCAATACACTACCTTGGATTCTATGATAGAATAAAGGCAGGAATCAATGGTAATAAAATAAAATACGGAGTTTCCTTGGAAGTTGTCTTGACAGTAGTTGTCTCTTATTGGTATGTACTGTAGTTAATTCTTAAAATTCCCTGCTGCTGCTGCCCTAAGAATCCTTTAGTGGGTACAAAGACTAATTTTCTATGAGTGACTTTTTAAAATATAGAGTTCAAATTGTTTAATAGTTATTCATCTCCCCAGGAAACCATTAGAACTTTAGCTCTGTGAAGGAAGCTAGAAAGCAATTTGAGGGCAGGAGGCATGGCAGTTGAACAAAAATATAAATCACTTTTATGCCAGTTTATTTGTTATGGGAGATATCTCCAGTATGTGCCCAATGGATGAATATCAGCATATAGTGACTGATTCACTAAAATGGAACCCATATTTGAAGAAGCCACAATTAATCACAATGATCAGGAACAGAAACTTGCTTAGACTGTGTTTGCACACACCTGCAGGCAAGTAGGCCATAATAGATTTTGTGGTAGCAAGATTCTGAGCAAGGATTAAAGGCTTGCCTATGGACATGTTGCAATTTGTACTGCCAAAAACCAATATTCTTTTTGAAGCAGCTGTGTGTCTGTGTGGGGGACGCAATGATGGACACAATTACAATTTTATACTTGGTGACTGCATGTTCAGACCCAGAAACCTCCCCCCTAAATAAATTCACACTTGACTCAAATTTTGGTTTTGGTTTTTGGCAGAATTTAGGCCACAACTTTATTGATTACAGAAAGTGATTGGTTGCATAGGCTCTGGTTCGACTAGCTCCCTGCCATGCAGGTAGTGCTGACCCAGGGTTCCAGCATAGGTCAGCCAAGAATGAACACCCGGATGAGCGGAAAGCCGGGAATGGGCTAACTCCACCACCCAAATGTCCTCCTGGACTCAGGCACGGGCACAACCCCTCTCAGGGGTTGACCAAACCATCGAGTCCCTGGAGTCTTTTAACGGAATGCCCTTCACATAGGGATGGTGAGAGCATTCTCCCATCGCTATCACCTGAACCAGAGCCTATCCACAACCTTACAAGTTGTGACAATTTGCTACACGACAGGCGAAACCCAAATGGCAACAGCCAATTACCCAAGTGGGGAAAATTTCTGCCATGCCCCTGTCCCAACGGCAGACTACACACGACGGCATAGCAAGGTCAAACGCAAAGCCTTAAAAATAGGGAGAGGTGGGTGGGTGTTCTGAATGCAGGTGCCAAAAGAGGAAGCTCTGGGTCATGTGCATGGGTATAAATAGGCCCCTCTAACTGTTTGGACTGCGTCCCATTGGCCAGATTGCACCCAGCTACGAGGGACCTACCAATCGGGTGTTGTGGCTGACCAATTGTACCCACCCACAACACAGGGTGCCGGTTTCCAGGTCTCACCGCAACACGTGCCCTCTTTAAGGGAGGACCCAGTTTATCAACACAGATAAGACTGTCATCCCCACCACTTTTTAAAGCAAGGGGGTTTATGAATTTGGCATGATATCTTGTATGGAGACTGATTTAAATGGTGATAACATTCACCATTATATAGAACCCGTAAGCTGGTGCTCCTGACTCAGGGGTTGAGAAAGTGCCATGGATGTCAATTAAAAAATGGCTGCTCTGGGGATTAAACACAGCATAAAATGGCTCCCACATGTAAAAGAGACAGGCCCACAAAATGGTACAACCATGCCGCATCTTTAGAAAACAAGGCACCTACATCAGCCATGTAGCAGCCATGATGTGTTAGGTCATGTCCCACATGGCAGCCATTTTGCATTATGACATAGTCCAACCACTTCCATTTTGTGCCCACATTTTAAAAAGGTAAAACAAAACAAAAAAGTCCACTGCCCTAAAATGTTGCTGACCCCTGCTGTAGAATCCGGGCACATCAAGTAAGAGTTACAGCAAATAGTAAATTGCTACTATAAACAGGGGCTGGGCGGGGGGTTCTACTGTCTGAAAGGAATGTCAATGCATTTATGCATGTGTCAATCCATAATGCAGTTGTAAACCATGTATTTGTCTCTTTTATGTCTTTTTTTTGTATTTTTTAAAAAGTTAAGTATCCACTCTTCAGTTATAGTGTGGGCTATAAATCTAAATGAATAAATAAAATAGGTGTTCACATGCGATTTCATACAACTGGGTTTCAAAAGTGTGGGGAATCCCAGCCATTCATTTTTATTAAAGTTGCATACACCCACATTGCCAATATTTTCAGCTCACGTTGCTGCAAATAGCGATGCTTCACACACTGGAGAAAATGATCCAGTATTGTTGTTCCAGCAGCGATGAAAACAAAAGCTTCTGGTCATGGATGGATTGCGAACCGTCAGTGATTTAAATTACATACTAAAAGTTGCTTAGTTTTTTGTTTTTTTTTTGTAGTTGTCAGCTTAAGCACTCTCCATCATCTTCACTAAACTTTGGCTGAAGTGATGTTACATATTACTGAGTTAAAAAAACAACACTGAAAAGCAAAAACGGAGAGACATAGTGGGAGCAGATATAAACTATTAGTACCATACAAAGGTATGGTAAATTGCATTATTAGAAAAGTTAACACAGAAACTGAATGAGACCAAGGTAAAAGTGATGAATTTAGTTTAATTTGGTATGACTTTGTGGCTTATGTTAATAACCAAAATTATAGCCGTGCCTGCAGCTTTTTAAATGGTTGCACTTCATATGAATAATGTTTATACTTTCCTTCTCACTGGTGTGTCTTCTTTATAGTGGACCCCTGCACTCAGCAAAGGATGCTGATTAAAAACAACAACTGCAACACACTATCTTTTACCCAAGCCAGGAGTGAAGGTGGCTTACATATATTAAAACAATACAGATGCAATACAAAAAGCTAAAAACATATACAGGATCATTGTCAGAAGGTCATTAAACTCTAATAGAATTAAAACAAGATCTGAAAACCAGATCTATTAAAACTCTATGGCTTCTGCTTGCCATCAGCACTTGGCATGAAAAAGTGAGAAGGGTTTCCATGATGATCCTGGTATGTTAGGGGCAGTTGTAGCGTATGAAATAGTACAGGAGTGAAAAACTTGCTGCCAACACCATGGATTTTTCCTTGTCACTTACCCTACCCCCAGTGCTGAATTTCCCTTCCCCTCCCACAATATCCCAAAATTAGGGGAGGGACCTTTGTATAATCCTAGTTTCAAGAGTCTTGGTTGCTTATTGTGTAATAACAACAACAACAACAACAACAACAACAACAACAACAGTTTTCTACTCCACTCTTCAACTGATTGAAAGCATCAATCTCTCTACAACATAAGAAGTCATCATAAAACAGACAAGCAATTAAATCAATTCAAGTCTAACACAGTCTTTGAACACAGTTGGCGTAAGTAAAATCACTGTAAGATTATACAAGTCTACATGCAGAGCCTTTGCACATACATGGAGAGAGCTCACACAAACTAGTGAACGAACATAAACCACAGGGGGGCTTGTGACCATGCTCAAACTCTCCCCAAAAACAATGAGTGTGGAAGCACAGATGAGCTTCCAAGGAAGAATGTATGGGAATCATTGCCTTAACAGATTTGAGTGCCAATTAATTTATAAAAACAGGCTCTGGTACATAGGAAGTGCCCTTATATGGAGTCAGACCACTAGTTGCTGAGGACTGACTACACTAACTAACTAAGAGTTTCCAGCGGTTCTTCCTGCAGAGGTTCAGAACTAAGCCTGGGAATATTTTCATATAAAGCAGTTGCTCTGCTACTGAGCTGTGGCTCTTCCTCTAAAATAAAGTGAGATTCTAGTCCTCATGAATAAAAGGATGATTTAAATAAGAGCCTAGGAAGCTGTGTTATACAAAATCAAGCTTTTGGCTATATTGACTCGCTATAAGTCCCAACCCAAGCTGGAAATGCCAGGGATTAACCCTGAGACCTGCCCATGAGTTATTGCCCTTCCCCTGCTAATGCCTTTTCTTACTTTATTTCAACTCCTGTCTCACACCAACAACAATGACTGCATTTTTCCAACTCACATTTCCTTAATTTAAAAGTAATGGCGGTAAAGCAAAAATATCCCTCCTCCTCCTCCTCCTCCTCCTCCTCCTTCTTCTAAAAAGAGCCAAACTTTTTTTTGGGGTAGGGGATAAGATATCAGAAAGTGATTGGCTCTGTTTTATCCCAGCTGGTTTTAGTTCACCCACCTGCTGTTTGAGGGAATTCAAAAACTCTTGGGAAGGCGAGAAACCCCTTCCAACTTTCTATTTGTCTGATACGCCGAGGGGCATTCAGTCACTTCGCACAAGTTCCTGCTCATCAGCCAGCATTCAGTGAGGATAACACCTGAAGACTTTTGGAACAGATTTATTGCCTGGAAAGATAATGCTTATTCTACATTGCCCCAAATAGTTGCCAATTAGAAACCGCTTTTGAAATGATTAATAACAGTAATTAGTGGCTCAGGTCCAACACACCACAGGTATAAGAGCTACAGTTACCGAGTGTAACTTGGTAACTCTATTCACATACCAAGTCAGGGCAGCAACAGTTCATTGGAAACTACCTCAAGCCAAGTCAAACCATTTGTCCATTGCTTTGTTTACATCCAGGATGGGAGACCTGCATCCCTCCAGGTGTTGCTGGTCACCTGCACTCATCAACCCTAGTGAGGATGGTTGGTGTTTAGACACGATGGGAAGGCCACAAGTTCCCGGCCCACTCTGACTGCACAAGAAGAGGTTCTTCATATCATCTACTACCTGATCCTTTTAACACCTGTTCACAGAGCTACAGTTGTTGGAGTGGTTTGTCAGTCAATCTTTCATCTCAGGGAATTCTTTGACCTGTAGCCTTTTAAGGGGAAATAGGGGTCTCCTAACACCTCTCAGCACCCTTTACAAATGACAGTTCCCAGGATTGTTTGGGGAAAGTCACAACAGTTTATAAAGTGATAGGATACTGCTTCAAATATGCAATGCAGATCGGACCTTACATTATAATCTCCATAGGAATGGACCATCTATTTTGTTTTGTTTCCATTACTCATTAAAGCAGAGGTGTTGGGGGCGGGGACAGCAGAATTAGCCTGAGGGGCACCTTCTCTTCTGAGGACTACCTGCCAATAGCAGGTGAGGCCAAAAACAAAGCAGAGCCAGTGAGGGATGTGGTCTGAGGATAGTTCCAAAGAGCAAATAGAGATTCAGCATCTGGGCCTGAGGTCCCCCCCCCCCCCCGCTTCAAAGCACTGAGCACACAGATGGCACTAACTTATGCATGAATCTATAGCGTTTTATCCTAGTAGACTTATTGAAATCAATGGACCTATTCAGTCATGTTCAGTGATTTCAATGGGTCTGCTCTGAAAAGGACAAGCATCAGATGCAGCCTAATAAATAAATTTGCAGTTTTGCATGCAGTTTGAAATAAGGAACAACCCCCGCCCCGTTAAATTCCTCTTAATAACCTTGCTTCTAAAGGGACATGAACTAATGTTTTACTCCAAAATGGTTAGCAGCTAGCCTGAAAGGCTTACTTCCTCCATCCAGCTTATCTAGCCCATTCTAACACATCAGCAAATAATACCATCCCTCCCTCTCCCTGGTTTTGAATGCACTGTGACATGTGACTCTGAGTGATGTAATAGGAGGAGAAAAGCTGTGTGGTAACTTAAAGTGTTATTTTGAAAAACTGTGCCATTCCTGAGTTTGGCACAAAGGACAATGCTAACAACATATGAGCCTCCTGGATAAAATAATCAGAATGACAGAAAGTTAAATTAAAAATTAGACTGCCCTTCTTTAACCAGCTTGCCTGGACATCTAACATTATAGGATTATACTGAATATCCTTTCATGAATGACAGTTAATGCTGCAACAGAGACCGGCCCCCCTTGACTATAATCCTTGCATTGCTTTCAAATCTGCTTGTTTTGTTAAGATGCAATTAAAAAGTATTATTTCCTCCTTTAATGCCAATGTGCTGTCAAAGTAGCATGAATACAGGAAATAAGATTTCTTTACCAACCACGGACCTTTAAAGGTTAAACTAGAATCTTCTGTAAGTATATGTTTAATTCCAGATCAAGGGGTCAGTGCAGACAAATGCTCTCATGGAGAGTAGCTAGTAAAATGTATAGACACGGCACACAGCAACAACCAAATTGATTTTCTAATAAAAATGCAGGCAAGCATTACCATTTTGATACGGGGAAGGGATCACAAGTCTCAGAAGAGAGTCTATGCTGCTTTTTTTTTTTTTTTTTGCACAGTTCACTCAAGTAGAGATTATCAGCTGCTTGAGCCATTGATAAGATGTCAGAAAACTTATTTGGAAATTTGATTATTTGAATATGTTCGCACCTTCCTTTGACACAATCTCTTCATCTTCTTCATCTACTACTGAAACGAAGCATAAGTATGTGTGACTCGAATGAACACGTGTTATTTAGCAGCTTAATCCTACACCCCTTGTCTCTCTTCTCTCTTGCCTCCTGCAAATACAATTTTGGGTTGTAAGCTCTTTGGGGCAGTGACCTATTCTCTCAATTCTGTTGTATAAAGAACACATGCTAATGGCTCAATATCATAGCCACAGCTGATAGTGGTAAGATGTCAGAATCAATCACATAGTCAAAATATATTCCTGAGTTGTGATCACATATGATTTCTTTTGGATGGATTTCATGCCATGGGAGTTTATATGAGGGACAATAAAGAATTTTCATAGGGCTGCAAATGTGTGTAGAGCAAAAACATACTGATATTCTATTATAATTCTCATACATAGTGAGAGCAGTCCTGAATCAGATTGGAACTATGGAGTTAGGGGAGAGAAATTCAATCTTTCCTCCCATTGCTATTTCCCCAATGAAAATCATTCCTGGGGAAAACATGCACACAATCATATGGTTCCTGAATTATTCCCACCCCTGGGGCTTTTGTGGTGAAGATAATAAGGAAAATGATAAATGGGGAGAGGTTAGATCCCTTCCCCCACCACTACACTTCGGACCCAATTTGTTCCTCTTACCACCTGTAATAAAAAGGAGGAGATCCTGGTACTCTGTTACATCCAGTCTGGCCTACAAAATACTATATTTGTGACATTTCTATTACCACATGCATGTTGCCAGGTTGAATGAAAGCATTGTACAGTACAATCCTATGCATGTCAGTTCAAGTCTCCCTGGTTCCAATGGGGCTTACTCCCAGGAAAGTGAGTAGAGGATTGCATCTTGCGAGCCTATGACTTGTCTACACAGAAGTAAGACCAACTGAATTAAATGGGCCTTACTCCTTCATAAGGGTGTATTGGATTGTAGATGTATTGCACAATCATATTCATGTCTACTGAGGAGTTGTTAAGTTGCATTCAATGGGACTTATTCCTTGCCAGATGTGTATGAGACTGCAGCCTTAGTTGCCAAGCAGTTAAGCTGGGTTTTACCTCCACTGAATTAGAGAGGAATAACAGTTGTTGTTGTTGCTCCTATTCAGAACCCTTCTGTACCAAGGGTTGCCAGATGAGTACGAAGAAAGGTTTCCATTCTCAATATGTGCTCCTGTTTGTCAAAGCACCAGAAGCATTGCCCCTGCACACAACCGAGGAGCAATGTGATTCTGCTGAGCTGCCCCCCTTAGAGCCTTGGCCTCTTGATGTGACACACCACACCCATGGATGTGAATGGAATTTAGTCCAACATACCCATCCACAGAGCCTAGGGCTTGCTGATCAGAAGGTTGGCAGTTCGAATCCCCACGATGGGGTGAATTCCCATTGCTCGGTCCCTGCTCCTGCCAACCTAGCAGTTCGAAAGCATGTCAAAGTGCAAGTAGATCAATAGGTACCGCTCCGGCAGGAAGATAAACGGTGTTTCTGTGTGCTGCTCTGGTTCACCAGAAGCGGCTTAGTCATGCTGGCCACATGACCCGGAAGCTGTACGCTGGCTCCCTTGGCTGGTAAAGCGAGATGAGCGCTGCAACCCCAGAGTCGGTCACGACTGGACCTAATGGTCAGGGGTCCCTTTACCTTTACCTATCCAAAGGCCTTTCTAGTCCAGCATCCTCTTCTCACACTGGCTGACCAGAAACCTATGGGACACACCAAAGCAGGGCCCAAATACAACCACTCTCCCCTCTTTCACTACCTAGCAACTGGCTTTCATAGGCCAGCTACCTCCAGCAGTGGAGGAAGAACATAACTATTGTGGCTAGTAGTGACCCTTGAAGTTAAGTTCCATTTATTTCTTCTTTAAAATCCTGCTTCTCTAACATTTATGCACTGGAGGGCAATGCTCCATATTGTATCTGAGAGGCCGCATCCACATTCTGTCTCCCAGGCTGCTTCACAGTTGGATGATCTGTTGAGCTTTCTTCAGTTCTTCGCCATAGGTAGCTGGATCCATCCATTCTTTGTTTTTTCTTCTTCTCCTGACGGATAGCACTTTGCGGTCTCTGCTGTGCCCAGTGAGTGTAAAAATACACCTCCTCCATAGTAACTTTTTTTTTCTAATTTGGCAGATTTGAAAACACAGTGACTTCAGTTCTTGTAGGGTGTGAAAAGAAAAGTCTTCAGGAATGTATGCGGAAAAGATCATTCCATTGTGTTGAGCGCAGGCTGAGCTGAAACGGAAGACAATAAAAAAGCAGACATAATCAGGAGATGCCGTTGTTGCCTTCAACAGTCAAAGAAGAGTTCCTGCTCAAGACCCACTGAGAAATGGCAGTTTTTACTCTGTTTTATTCTGCGTAGCGTTGAAAAGATAGGATCGATAAGAACCACTGTGTAGTAACTGATGAAATTATTTACTTCATTTTAAAAAACCCACAAAAAACCAGTGACATGTTTTTATTTTATTTTTATTTATTCACACATTTCTAGGCTATCCTTCTTCCTTACAGATGCCAGGGAAATCTACACTTGGCAGGAATACAAATAAACATGCCAAGTGAATGCAATATAATAAATAAATAAGGCATAAATATCAATAAAACAATTAGAGGCCAATTAAAAGAAAAACAGACCAGAGTTAAATAACCACCTTTCGAAAGGCCAAATTTAAAATGGCTGGGCAGATATGTATATAAGTTTTGCCCTGGCACCAAACTGATTGCAAAATTGGCACCAGACTTTTTTCTATGGGGAGGACTTTACAAAAGTGTGTGAGAGTGCACCACCTCCCCCCAGCCCCTGGAGAAGACATTTCTCTGAATGACATGAGCAGGTTGATTTAGGGAGGGGTGTTCCCTCGTGTATTTGGAACCCAGGCATAATAATAAGAAGAATATGAAATGGTATGTACATTGAGGAGGTGCTGCAGAGTTTGGTCTGCAGAGTTTGAATTGAGAGACAGAAACCCAATGTTTCTAGAATGAATGTGTCTTTGGCGTTTTTCTGAAGTCAAAGGGCAAAGAAAGGATCAAGTATTGGAGTCAAAATGCTTACCCTTTGCCATGTATGGCACTTTGGCAGCAAAATAGCAATCCCTGCAGAAGCTGAACACCTCCCTTCTGTTGGCTGCATGTAAAAGAATGGAAGACACTGTCCATATTTTCCATAGCTAAAATGTTTTGCTGGTGATATGATGAGGTCCCACTTGGATCCTTATCACATTGGTTGTGGATTACTATTTGAGTGTCTATGGGCCCGCAGACCATCTGCCAGAGTAGTGCATGTGCTCTTCGTGGGGCTACCTTTGAAGGTGATTCGGAAACTACAACTAATCCAGAATAAACTGGGAGTGGGCGCTGGGGACCATATAACACTGGTCCTAAAGGATCTTCACTGGCTCCCAGTACGTTTCCAAGCACAATTCAAAGCATTAAATGGCCACGGCCCGGTATACCTGAAGGAGCATCTCTACCCCCATCACTCAGCCTGGACACTGAGGTCCTCCATCAAAGATCTTCTGCTGGTTCCCTCACAGCGAGAAGCAAAGTCACAGGGACACAGGCAGAAGGCCTGCCCGGTAGTGGCACCCTCCTTGTGGAAAACCCTCCCGTCAAGGAGATAAAAGAATTACACAACTTTTAGAAGACATCTGAAGCCAGCCCTGTATCAGGAGGTTTTAACACTTGATTTTTATATTATGTTTTTAGATATGCTGTAATAATAATAATAATAATAATAATAATAATAATAATAATAATAATAATTCTCATAGGTGTGAGACTGAAGCAGCCATGAGCCAGGAAGGGGGAGGGGGAAGGAATATGAGTTAACTTGGTATACAAATGAATGTTGGAATGCTAGGGAGATGCATGTGTAGTGAGAGCATGAATGCAGCTCATGGATGTATACAGTAATTGGCAGATAGCTGGTTTTTTTCTATTTTCTTTTGATTTATTGCAGTTTCATTTTATTATTTTATATTATTAATATCCTGTTTAGCATATTTTGGGGGAGGGGGGCTTTGGACCAAAAAGTGATATATAAATAGACCGTAGCGTAACAAAGAATGGGAACCCCCATGGGGTTTGCTGCTGGGTAGATAGTTAGAAGTAGATATATCAGAAAAGTTCTATTGAGACAGGCTGGGAGAAGTGTGCCTCAAATGAGAGGCAAGCTTTAGAAGCCCACAAATCCTTCTCTTTCTCAAATCTAAATCTGAGTCAGAGAAGAATGTCCTGCTTCCCAGCCAGCCCTCGCTACCCCAAAAAACACTCCCCCCACCAGGACATTCACCTGCTTCATTTTATTTATGTAATTAGTGGTGTCAAAGACAACAGTGGTGGCACTTAGAGAAGAGAGGGGGGAGAGCCGAGGTCCCATGGACTTACTGCAATATCTTTTTTCTTTTTCTTTTTTCTTTTACAGAACATTTGACTGCAATTACATATCTTCAGTGATCCACAGCCAGTTCTTACTCTCTGACAAGGGTGCCTGTCAGAAATGATATATAATGAAATGAAAAGGGTATTTAAATATACCTTCCCGAAGAAACCAGAGGCCTTTCTCCTGGGCATGGTCGGCCAATTGGTGACAAAGAAGGATAGAACTTTCTTTATGTATGCTACAACAGCAGCAAGAATGCTCATTGCAAAGTACTGGAAGACACAGGATCTACCCACTCTGGAAGAATGGCAGATGAAGGTGATGGACTATATGGGATTGGCAGAAATGACCGGCAGAATCCGAGACCAGGGAGAAGAGTCAGCGGAAGAAGACTGGAAGAAATTTAAAGACTATTTACAGAAATATTGTAAAATTAATGAATGCTAGAATGATGTCAGATAGACATTAAGCGGTTTCCAGCTGTAATGTTTCAAGAGATGGAAAAAAGGTTTTAGAAGCAGGTTAAAATTTATTGATAAGGATTTGCTGAACTAACAATCTGAATTGGAATACAAAAAGGAGGTATGAGGAGGTCTGGGAAATAAGTTAATGGAAAATAAGTTATGAAAATTTTGTGTGTTTTTAATAATTTTTATTTTTGTATTTTTGGTTATTTTTCTGGTTTTTTTCCTTTTTGATTTTTATTGTATTAATATTGAAAACCTTAATAAATATCTTATATATAAAAAAGCAATGTAATATTTAAAGAGACTGTTAATATCTCTTCTCTTAAGAGCAAGGCAGCTGTGACAAAACTTTGCAGAACTGCAAAGTTTGCTTTTGTATAAACCTAGCTGAAAACTCCTTGAAGTGAATGTTCACAAGTTATGTATTTCCCTTTAAATCTGACTTTAAAAGTTGAGTAGGTTTTTCTTTCTTTCTGAAAAAAAAAGGTTCTTTTCAGGAGGAGGGGCTGTAAGGTTGGATTCACAAGAGAGAAGTGGGTGTTTGGATGAATTCTCTTGCTCATTTGCATATAGAAACCCCCAAAGCAGCAAAAGTTTTCTGACAGCTTTTTTTCTTCAAAGAAAGAAAACAGCCAAGTTCTTATTTACCCAAGAGAACCCTTAACTACCAATTCTCAGTCACCCACAGGTGTCTGATTGAAATATTGATTAAGCTTTCTTTTTCAGCCTCCTGCCAATTTGGCAGGTGGAATCAACGTCATTTTTAAGAACAAAATGAAAGAAATTATTTGAGGAAAGGAGGGAGAAGCAGAGGGAGATCAGGGTTTAGATATGTTAAAATTGACCCTTGGTTTACATCAACCCTCAATTCAACGCTTCACCACTTTTGCAGCCATGAATAGCGGGGGTGGTGGAGATGGTTTTTTGCCTGGTTTTGGAGGGGAGGGCAGTAGCACCAACCCACCTCTAAATTTCAAAAATAAATTTCATTCACTTATCCTTATAATTGGGCAGCAGTTATCTTTTTATCAACCCCTGAATTGGGAGAAAATTATATTCAGCTTTCAGTCAGGGTGCAAGCCTATCTATGCACATTTATTGGGAGTAAGTCCTTTTGAACATGGTGGGACTTACTTTTAATTAAGCATGCAAAGAATTGTGGTGAACATCATTCTAGCGGGTAAAGACAGTATAGGCTTAAGCAAAGGGTAGCCAAAGCAGTATCCTCCAGATGTTTGGGACTAGTACTTCTATCATCCCTGACCATTGACCATGCTGCTGAAGTGATAAGGACACCATGTTGGCTACCCCTAGCTTAATCTAACTTTAATGGTGTCATTCATGTGGAGTGTGCACATATCTCCAAGTGAGAGATGTTACTCTTATCCATTCCGTTTTGTGCCTGGGATATAAATTGACTGTCAAAATATAGACCAAAGCTGAACAGTCTAGTGTTTTATGATGGACCCATGCTGTGATTGTAGCCAGGACTCAGAGGATCCAGATCAATTATAGACTAATGCATCCCACGCCTTAGGCTGAACAGGAAGAACAGAGGGAATGGGGTGAAGAACTGAGGAGTTGTTTGGATGTATTCACCAAAGGCTTTAAAAATATCTACTTTATATTGGGCTTTGAAAGTCTCAAGCTATGGTGACCAGCCTTAATGAGGGTTCTAAGCACATTGGGGGCACAATTCTAAGATATGAACCTTACAAATAAGACCATTCCATTTTATTATTTTAGTAACGTGGAAGGGTGTACTAAGATGATTTCAGATGCTCTTATACAGATATGGGGAAGATGCTGTTGGAATCCAACTTCCATCAACCCTGGGCAGTATGGTCAGGGATGATGGGAATGGCAGTCTGATAGCATAAAGAGGCTCACATATCCCCCATACCATCTCTTCTAGATGGATTAATTCTGCTTTGGAAAGAAGACCAGATATTTCAGAAATTTGGGTGTGGGGACTCTCAGAAGCATTCATAGTTATAGCTGGTGCGATTGATTGATTGATTGATTGATTATGATACATTGGAGAGCCTGACCTCCTCTGAGTCCTCTGAGCCTGACTCCCCAGCCAGATGGAAATGTGACTTATCTGAGAGTGATGAGGTGGAAAAGTAAAAAAGTTCAGAGTCTTCAGCATGCACCCTTGGGCATTTGAAGAGATGAGAGAAAGAAGGAAATGAAAAAGAGGCCAGAGCACAATGCTAACATGTTTGCTTTACTTGCAGAAGGTTCCAGGTTTAGACATCTAGCATTAAAAAGATATTGAGTAGCAGTGTTGGAATAGACCTCTGTGGTCAGCCAGGATGGACAAATGGCCCGACCCAGTAGAATGCAGTTTGCTATATGGCTGAAGTCCACCCTTCAGAAATGCAGCTATGAGTTCATATTAGTCATGTGCTCTGCACCATTGACTTCCTGTTAAGTAATTGTTTAAAAGATTCCTCCAAGAAGGACTACTTCTGATCATCTTGTTGTATCTGTAATGGACATTCAGCTAGCAAATCATGTTTGTTTCAGCAAGCATAGGCTAACCAGTGTATGATGAAGCTCAAGATGGAACTTTCCCTAGGGGCTGGTTATTGGAATGCTTCCCACTAACATTCAGCTCTTATAACTTTTGCCCAATATCTGCTTCTAGCTGCTGTCAGATACAGGATACCAGGCAGGGCTGTAGGGCTGATTTGGTATGGCAATTTGTTATGTCTTGGAGACATTTCCCAACAGGCCACTAAATGGCCGACAATTAAAGTGTTTGTATTATTGGGGAATGACTCTCTCTCTGTCTCTCTCTCTTTTCCTTGGATAGAGCAACTGATTGCCTAGCTGACCTGGTTGGAGCCCCATAATATCTAGAGAGACACAGATGTCTTATCCCTGTGCTAGTTGGTCCTTTTAAAGGGAAGTACCAGGGACTGAACTTGCCATCTTCTACATGCAAAATCTGTGCTATAGGACTGATCTATTGGTTCAATACATTCTGTTTTGTGATCAGCAGGGACTGTTCCATTAGGACAAATAGAGCACTGCCTCACCAACCACGGTCTTGATTCCCCAAGCCCACTTGCTCTGCCTTCTTACTTAAAATCAGTCCAGGGGATAGTGCTGCCTGACAGCTTCCTCCTCCTTAGTCTCAGTGTTGCCCTTTGTAGAACTCAACAAAGAGAAGGATGAGGACAAAACTATAATTCCTTGGTTCTGCTTATCATTGGCTCTGGGTCTATGCAGTGCTATTTTTCTAGAAAAAGAGGTGCCAGAACTCACCATGAACACCTCCTTGTTCTCTTAGAATGGCAATGGTGCCTGTCTGTGAGGTGCCAGAACTGAGTTCCAGTGAGTTCCAGCCGAATAAAGCCCTGGGGTCTGCCTATTGTTCAGTTCCCTGCCTTCCATCCAGGGATGGCTGATCCATCAATATTGGTTTCTTTCTGTTTTTCATTTTTCAAATCTTAAGTTCAGTTTCCCACATTTCCACATCAGTTTGTAATTTCATTATTTTCTCTTTACAAACATTTTAGTGCAAATTTCTCCTAATATACACACATGTATGTTATGTTGCCTAAACTACACATTTTTGCAAAGCAGTTTCTAAAGCAATGTATTTTTATGCACACTGTAATGTAAACATTTCTGTACACATTTCTTTCTTGCCGAAGGTTACTCATTGTTCTGGCTTGTGCAGGATTACGTAGGCGGACTCATAGCTCATTTTCTGCTATAAACTTTAATGATCAGGACCGTACATAAGCAAGACAAGGGTGACTGAGACACTAGGTGCATGGCATAGCTTAGCAAGCTAAGACACCGATCCAACACATCCTGGGTTCCCATTATTAAAAAGTGGGGTGTGCATATCCTTAGCATGGCAAATCTTTGATTTGAGAAGCAAATGGGACTCTCCCTGGTAGGGTGGGCACAAGCTAAGCATTTGCACCAAATGTGGTGTATCTCTCTCCTCAGCAACAGAGATGATAGCAGCAGCTTGGAGCTGGACTAGGTATCTGATTGTTTGATGGGGTGTATGGAGTAGTAAAGGGAGGGGTAGTTATTCTGGTGGGGGACACGTTGTGTTACTTCTGGAGTGATTTGTCCGCCTTTGGTCCCCACCCTGCACTAGCTCTCACCTGTGGCTCCTATAAGCCGCCAGCCTGCAACAGTGGCTACACCCCCAGAAAATAGCTTTCAGTGGCTAAACCAGGTGAGGGTAGCCAGTGGGTCTCAAATCCTCAGTGAGTTAGGAGTTTGCATGTGAAGACAGGGTCTAGCGGAGTGGGCAGATGAGGCCAATGGTGGGTCCAATGGTCAAGAAGGCAGTTCTCTCTTTCCAGCAACTCCTGCAACCAAGCTGGTGCCAAACATATTACTTTCCTTTCCTTTGGACCACATTAGTGAGGCTGAAAGGGGGGAGGTCTTGTCATCTGGGCAGCCCAGGACCTCCCTACACATTGCCCAGGCTTGTGCTCTAGGAAGGTCACTTTGATTTTGCAAATGTAGTGGTTTGACTCACTGGTGGAGGAAGGGGGTGGGGGGAGCATACTGCCCCCGGCAGCACAATCCCAGTGGGGTTCCATTGCGGCTGCTCCCACACTGGGCGCCCTACCCTACAGGCAATGCACCCCACCCCCAGAATGCATGCCCTGCCCCTTTGGACGCCGCACCCTGCCCCCAGGACATGTGCCAGCCCTGCCCCTGCCTGCTCTCCGCCCCTGGTGCCGGAGCATGAAGCTCCGCCACTGGTTTGACTTCATTCCTGGAGGCACACTCCACTGTCTCTCGAGACAGACATATGCCAAAAATGACAACTGATGGGGAGGGCTGGAGCTCAATGGTGGTTTTATTACACCAGCCACTGACTGATAAATGGTCATCTGAAATATAGATCATTGTCATTTCTGCAAAGTGAATTTGAAGTTCTTAGCCAGCAGTTAAGTTATCTATCTATCTATCTATCTATCTATCTATCATCTATATATCTATCATCTATCCATACCAAACAGTTGGCAGTTTTAGCAATTCTGCAATGTGTATTTAAAGTTTCCAGTTTTCCAGAACAAGATCCCTTTCCAGCCACCCAGCTGATCTCACTTTCAAAGTATCAGCAAAGATTCAGGTGCTCTCTAACATCGGCAGGGGGAGAGGCTCATTACTTTGCTTAGCTGAGACTCCACTTTAATTAGTAACATCAGCATCCATTCCAGAACAAAAGGTGAAGGGCCGTTTGTTTAGTGGAGTCCCATTAGACTAGCTTCCCACTTCCTTATGCATTGCTTCAAATACTAAGTGATGGCCTTTATCTCCTATGTAACTCATTGCTCTGCATGGAGCCAGGCAACAGAGTGTGTTCATTCCTGCTGTGTTGAAGTGTAGTTTGGGATGGGAGTATCTTATGTTCAGCCCCCCCAATGCTTGTAGCATTGTGGGGTTTTATGCGCTGTTCAAGACCCATTTTGCTGACTCGAGTGAACGATATGAAGTGGCAATTTGTGACGGAGCTGGCAATTTAGATCCCGCCAACCCCAAAATATACGTTTAGCAGCCTGTCTAATATTGTAGTGCTTCTTGGCTACCATTGTGCAAAAACAAACAGAACACGTTTGCAAAGAGTTGTCTGATATTATAGGCTGTCTAGGAAAACCACCCACAGCCCTGGCACAGCAAGAGAGGTGTGTTTTGTAACTTTACCAATTTAAAGTCACATTTCTTTTCAAAGTGGGTAGGAGTCAATAACTTCCTACAGGTAAAAGGAGCTAATTGATTTTGCCGCCGTCGGTGATCTAAAGTAAGCAGTAGGTAGCTGATTGCTTACTAGCCCTACTTTGTACAGTGCATGAAGTTGAGTGCCTGGAAACTATAGATGAACGATTTGTCCCGCATCTTTTTAACACCGCTGTTAGACTGTTACAGCAAATAGCTTTCCGCTCAGGGGGAAAAAAAACAGAACAAGAATCTCCCCCTCCCCAAGTCCTAACTATATCTACGGCAGGGTTCCATGAAAGCTGGGTGTATGGGCAGCGGGGTTCTGAACCCCGCTGCCCAGCTCAATTATTTTGTGTGAATATAATCCAACTTCTCATGAAAAGTTAGATCTCTGACCTGTTGGAATTATGTAAACCAAACAACATTGCCTATATTTATTTTGAATATTTTTTTGCTGTCGCTGTAGGCGAGCAAATTGATCTGCAGAGTCACAAAACCATACTTCTTGAACTGGTTTCTGCAATGTCTCAACTGCAGTGTGGAAGTGTGAGTGTTTTCCTTAGATTTTCAAGCCTGTTTTTGAAGTCTATAATGTCTACAACAGCGGTTCCCAAATTTTTTCAGGCCACTGCCCCTTCAGTTCCAAAAACTCATCCCCCAGTGCCCCTTACCCTACCATATAATAAATTTCAACACAGTAACAATTAATTACATATTTATTCAGAACCCAATTAAAATTATTAGGTTTAATTAATTCAACAAAACTGATGAATTTGATCCAGTGAGGTCAGCTTCTTAAAAGTCTGATAGGCATTTATACCTCTGCCCTTCCTGCAGCCCCCTCATCCCTTAGCACCTCACTAGGTAGTCCTACTATCCCCAGGAAGTGGTAAAGCCCCCTTTAAGAACCCACTGTCTAGAAGCTTTTTAAAGAAAGAAAGAAAGAAAGAAAGAAAGAAAGAAAGAAAGAAAGAAAGATACATTGAATTTTCAGGATCCTGAACGCAACTTATTGTACCAGATTCTGACCTAGTGATGCATACAGTGGTACCTCGGGTTACAGACGCTTCAGGTTACATATGCTTCAGGTTACAGACTCCGCTAACCCAGAAATAGTACCTTGGGTTAAGAACTTTGCTTCAGGATGAGAACAGAAATTGTGCTCCGGCGGTGTGGTGGCAGCAGGAGGCCCCATTAGCTAAAGTGGTGCTTCAGGTTAAGAACAGTTTCAGGTTAAGAACGGACCTCCGGAACAAATTAAGTACTTAACCCGAGGTACCACTGAATTCTAACTTGAGATGCTGAAGTTTGTAATAATAACCTGGTTCAGAACATGGATTTGCCCAGCTGTGAAATAATGCCTGGAAGTATTAGAAATCAAATATATTTACCCTAAAAAAGTTATTCATAATGTCAAACAAGATATTGCACATGTGCCAAATGTACTTCTACCTCTTAATTTAAGGCAAAGTGATGAGGCAGGATGATATTACAGGTTGCAAAGGAACATAGCAGGGTTGGGTGGGTGGGGTCTGAAGGTTTTTTTGAGTTCCCTGAGAAGGTTGTAAATTGGGATAGGGAAGAAATTAGATTTGATTCCCATTTACCTAATTTGCACTTGCCAAAACAATGCACAAACTAAAACATAACTAACCTTCAAAATGGCACTTCATTGAATTTTGCAAAAAAAAATAATACAAGAATAAATTATATCTGGGAAAATGCAATATATAGGCAAAATCACATACAAACAAATGTGTATTTTAGGAGAAATACATACACACACGCAAATGTTGATGAATAATCATGAGGAGCATTTTGTTTGTTTTTTGATTGATTGAAACATGGCAAACTGAACTTAAGATGAGAAGAAGATGCAGAGATACTGAAATCAACTGACTAGCCCACTAAGAAAATTATGAACTCGGGAGAGGGAAGTTCAGTCTGCATGAGGAAACAAATAATATGAATTATTTGAGTGGATAAATCCAAGGCCATGTAGTTTATGTTTTTGTTTTAAAAAACATGGATAGCTAGGTGTTCCTGGAATGTCCCTACATGAAATGGAGTCACTTGCTAGCCACCTCAGCTTGCTACAAGGTATGGTGTTGCTCAAAAAGCTAACCTGAGAATCTGAGATTGTGGAGTTTGAGCCTAGGAATTAGCAAGGCCAAATGCCACCTCTTTATTCAATGCATTCATTGACTGCAGGTGTTCAGACCTAGAAAAAAGAAGAAGCACCAAGCAGACTGTTGAGGCATCAAGCTCTGTGTTGTCTATACTGGGGTAGGAAAATATTTTGGAGGGCTGCATTCAACTTTGGTCAAGCTTCTAAGGACTGCATGCCAGCAGTGAGTGTGGCAACTCCACAGGCATGCGCTCTCGCTCTCTCTCTCTCTCTCTCTCTCTCTCTCTCTCTCTCTCCCTATCCCTCTCCCTCTCCCTCTCCCTCTCCCTCTCCCTCTCTCTCTGAGGCATGCAGCCCTCACCCCAGCTGATCTGTGCATATCATTTGAAGAGAGAGGTCACTGTCCTTTCTTGGTCTTGAGATGATTGATCTGATGGGCAGGGGAATTTCCCCCCCTCATCATGACAGTGGGCTAGGCAGAGAGGTATAAACTCTATAGCATGAAAGGGGAACCTTTGGTTCTCCAGATCATGCTGAACTCCCATTATAAGCAATGTCCAGTGTTGACATGTGTTGTAGTTCAGGACCCTCTGGAAGACCAAAGATTCCCTACAGTTTCTTACAGATACTGACTGGCAGCACACTTCTGGTTTCAAACAGAGGCCCATTTCATCACCTCCTACCTGATTATTTTAACTGGAGATGCCAAGGATTGAACTTGTGACTTCTGCATGCAGATCAGACACTCTACCACTAAGCCACAGAAATGATTTGCCATATTCCCCCCACCCCAAACTGTTGAATACAAAGCCCATTGGAAAAACAAAGTAAAACACTGCAAACAGATAGAATGAAATTGCTTGTATATTTGCATATGTACTTGTTCCCTCTCTAAATAAAGAGCATTGGTAATTGACTCAAGAACTGGTCATTAAAATGCAAAAAAGCGAAGAAGAAAAAGGAACAGTGCCTACTGATTGGTCTTTTGATTTCCCCCCAGTGCAGTTGAGCTGACAACACAAAACTTTCATTGAAGAGGAACAGCAGTGGCAGCGGAAGCAATAGTAACAAGCTCATCCTCTCCTGGACTTTAAAGGGGCTTCCACTTCACATCACAAGGGACCATGCAGAATTCACCGCCACTGTCTGTGAAAAATGGATGGAAATAAAAAAGGATGGGCGTCGGGTTCTTGCAGCTTTGAGAGAGGATGTGAAGATGCCTACTAAATTTTCACAGATAAAAATTGGACCATATTTATGTGCTTGTAATGTGTCTAAATTTGCTCCCTCCCATTTGCACATTGCCAAAGGTGGAGTCCGACAGTATCTGGAGTGCAGCATTTTAGCCTACCCCCATGCAATAGGTGGTATTCTGCCAACGGTCCCAGGCAGCTTGCTTTCTGTTAGATTCTGAATGTAGCTGAAGTACAAGGGAAACCTACAGATTATTAACTCACCTTCACCCCAATTAAGTCTTCCCTTCTTGAAAGAAGGTTTATTTTATTTCCCCAGGAAAACAAATGTTTGTTCTTGCCTCCTTATCTTTCACTCTCTCTTTCCCCATCTTCATTTTAAAGATTCGGGGAGAAAGAGAATGAAGGGGAAGCAATATATATCTTTGCAAAAAAATATATGAACACTCTTTCAGAGGTGTGGCTAGCAAGCTGAGCCTCATCACAGACCAAATTGGCTTTCCATATTGATCTTGCAGACAGAAACAAATGGAACAGCAGCCTCCTCTGTCACCGAGTGAAGGGAAGGCAGGTGACTTTGAACCAATTTGAGCTGTCTTGCTGCTCTAAATACGAGTCTGCCAGAACTGGGGATCAAATGCACACCACTCTAAAAGCTGCCGCTTGATGATTGGGTAGTTAAAATACCCACCCTCCCTGCTTTATTGGCAAGTGCCAATCTTGTTCTGGAAAAATGACAGCATTCCTGATGCTATGAAGCCCCACACTGTTGTCATGCTGTTGGAGGCTGTATTGTTTACAGGCTGTTCTGACAGCAATTATTTTAAAGTAGGGATAAAATGGCTACTCTCTGAGGCTTGCAATATGTTTACCACCTTGCTCACCTCCTTACTATCCTCTCCGCTCAGGAAGAGAGCTTTGCTAAGGTAAGGTAAAACGAAGGTGTGCTAAACACAGGATATTGCGTTACTTGCTGCCAGCCTAATAATCCGTGCAACCCTACTATTGCTTTTCTCCTTTGTGTTAACTCAAGGACAAGGGATATTTGTTCTCTGTGTACTTTACAGTATAATATATAGATTGATGAAAAATGCAGTATTCTAAAAACAAGTGCCATATTCCCTTGGAGCAGCTTTCTGGATGATGGTGATGGTCAGAGTAAAAAGTTGGCCAGAGGGGAAGGACTCTCACCTTTGTAAAGGAGGCTACATTCCAGTATCACGTGTCAGAGGGTCACACACCCACACCCATACCTTCCTCCCAGAATGATTGGTTTTACCAATCAGGCAAATACTCTGAAGGAAGGTGCGGAGCAGAGCTGGTGAGGCATATGGACCAAGGTATGGGTGGCCTAGGGAGAGTCCGGAGAGGTCTGGAGGGCTGCATTTGGCCCCTGTACCTGAGGTTCCATAGTAAAGGTAAATGGACCCCTGACCATTAGGTCTAGTTGTGGCCGACTCTGGGGTTGTGGAGCTCATTTCGCTTTATTGGCTGAGGGAGCCGGCGTACAGCTTCCGGGTCATGTGGCCAGCATGACTAAGCCACTTCTGGTGAACCAGAGCAGTGCACGGAAACACCGTTTACCTTCCTGCTGGAGCAGTACCTATTTATCTACATGCACTTTGACGTGCTTTCGAACTGCTAGGTGAGCAGGAGCTGGGACCAAACAATGGGAGCTCACCCCATTGCAGGGATTCGAACCGCCTACCTTCTGATCGGCAAGCCCAAGAGGCTCAGTGGTTTAGACCACAGTGCCACCCGCGTCCAGAGGTTCCATAGCCCTGCCCTAAAACAAGAAGTTGCATCAATCCATCAATTCCAGCACAACTATTACCGTATTTTTTGCTCTATAAGACTCACATTTTCCCTCCTAAAAAGTAAGGGGAAATGTGTGTGCATCTTATGGAGTGAATGCAGGCTGCGCAGCTATCCCAGAGGCTTTTGCTGCGCAGTGATCCCTCTTGATGTTCTGGCTTCTGAGATTCAGAATATTCTTTTTCTTGTTTTTCTCCTCCAAAAACTAGGTGCGTCTTGTGGTCTGGCGTGTTTTATAGAGCGAAAAATACGGTATATACAGTTGTTTGGTGAAGACGCACACACACACACACACACACACACACACACACAGACAGACAGACACTCAGACCCAAGTGCGCGCTCGCTCTCTCTCTCTCTCTCTCTCTCTCTCTCACACACACACACACACACACACATTATTAGACACTCTGAAATTCTTTATGTGCCCCCTCTGGATGTTAGAATTCCTGCTCCATGATTGCAGTCATGGGATTTTTGTCTATGAAGGGTAGCAATATGAGACCGGCCTTCCCAGCAATGACTCCCTGTTTGTGGAATGCTCTCCCCAGGGAGTTTCACCTGCTGCTTTTATTATCTACTTTTAGGTATCAGGCAAAAATGTCTCCTTTTACCCAGGCTTTTGGTCCTTAATTTGGAAGGTTTCATGTATACTGTATTTATCACCTCTTCATTGCCTATTTTTTAAGAGGAGTGGGTTGTGCTTTTTCTACACATCTGTATGTGTTTTTACAGTTTTGTTTGGTTCTGGTTTTATTATTTGATATTTCTGTTTGCACTATGTCATATTTTGCTTTCGGTTGCTGTTTGTTAAAAAAAAAGTGACTAAAATGCAACCAACTATTGCTGATGAAATACCCATTGGTATGTAGACTCCTCAGATGTAGAAAGGAAGGCAGAGGAAATTTATCACCCCAAAAAAGAGGTAATATATCACCCTAAAACAATGACCACTATTTACATATAAATCATTACATACTAATGTATATGTATAGGCACAAATTTTGAAATAATTGCTGTAATTTAAATAGAAATACAATACATCTCACTGTAGTTAGGTGAGCCATAATATATTTCTATTGATATTACAGCAATGAGTTCAAAATGTGTACCTATGGATATAAATTAGCAAACCCAACCTCAATCTCTCTTCATACCTGGTCTGCCAGCATAGCTATGAATGGGCAGAACAAGCCAAAGTCTAGTTTCAAGATAAATAACTATAAGACAGGGGAGCAGGGCTTGAAGTTAAGGATCTATGATAATTCTGAAGCCTTGAGCATCACCCCTTTAGGCAGCCATCTCATATTTGCCTAATGGTAGGGCCAGCTCTGAACCCACCCAACCCTTTATCTTTAGCAGTTTAGACAAGACCATCTGCTTGTTTTTGAATGGGGAAAGAGAGACTGAAAAGAAAGGGAGGGAACCCTAGCTCTTGATCCTCAGGGGCTCTGAAGTGTGCAGATTTTGCTGCATTTTAGAAGTGTGTTCCTAACAGGTTGCATAGGCCAGCACTGGGAGCAGCCACAGGGGAGGTTACCTAAGAAACCCAAATGGAAAAAGGACTCATTTGTGAAGGCATCTTCTCTTTGATAAGGGGATTTGTGGGAGTCCCAGGCAACAGCAGCCGCATCTTAAGCAATCAAGGGCAAAGTGGAGGTTTTGCAGGATAAAATTAAGTGGCTAGGTGAGCAAAATAAACCCCTCATACCCAAACCACCTGAATAACATTGTGCTTTCTTTTCCCCATGGGGTCATAGCTGCTTCCTTGTACCGTTATTCCATGTTTCCAGTCCATCTGTTCCCCCATAACTCTCCTTATTTTTCTTCTCAACACTTAACTTTTGCAATGGGGCCTGCACTCACATGAATGAAAGCCAAAAGCATGTGGCCCTTTCAAAGGGGTGGTTTTTTAGCAAATGCCTTTTGTAGCAAATAGACTACTCTCAACTTTGAATCAGAAATTGCAAACAGCACCTGTAAATGCCAGATTAATCCTCTTATGGAGGATTCTACATGCATTTGTGTTGTGTGCATGTGTGTGTTTGAAGACTTTTTTAAATGTTTCATTTGGACTGAATATATATATATATTTAAATCACCTCCTTTCATGTTTTCCCTTCCCCTGTTACCGATCAAATTGAAGTGATACAGCAACTGCCCATACTCTCCAACATTTCTCCAATGAAAATAGGAACATCCCATTCCATAATGATAGTTTTACTATTTATACCCACACATCTTACTAGGTTGCCCCAGCCATTCTGGGCAGCTTCCAACTTATATAAAAACATAATAAAACATTAAAGGTTAAGAAAAACTTCCCTATATAGGATTGCCTTCAGATGTCTCAGGGGTCAGAAAACTCCAAACCCCCTAACATTTCTCCGGTGAAAATAGAGACATCCTACAGGGCATTGTGGGATCAAATCCGAAACTGGGACAGCTTCTCTAAATCAAGCACATTCCTGGAAAACAGGATGGGAGAGAGATTCTGCCTGAAAACATGGAGAGCTGCTGCATGGAGAGTGTTGTATTCAGCAGGGGGTGGTTTGGTGGGTGGGAGGATCTAGTGGATTTAAGCATGATCCAGAGCACTACCACCGTGCAAATATATGGTAAAAGATTAAGAAATGGATCCCCAATTGCATGTTTGGGTTAAAAGTTGGTCCTGAGTCTGAACAGGTCAAAGGTACCTGGTGTAGACAATACTAAGGTAAATGGGCAAATGGGCCTGACTCAGTGTAAGGCAATTTTCTAAGTTCCTAGACAGTATTCTAAAAATACCTTTATATACCATATTTATAATGTGACATTGAGTCTAATGCACTCCTCGATTTTCAGAACCTTCAAACCAAAATGGTATTTGCTGGCGAATGTGAATGTGCCATTGAATCTAATGTGCATCTTAATTTTTGCAACGTAATGTGGCCGAAAGGAGGCATTAGATTTGAGTAAATATGGTATAAGGTCCAGTACTAATCTATCAAGAAGAGAGGAGATCTTCTTAGTGATAAAGAAAATTCTATGCGGTCAGTAAAAGAAGGAAGTTCCAGCCAAGTAAATTGAAGCAAAACGGTGGTCGGTAGACCACAATCTTTATTGTTGCGCAACAGGTTCCCACATGGAGCAAGAAACCCGAGCATGGATGACATTGACTTTTAAAACTCCCCCCCCCTTTCACTCAGAATACATATCGAATAGCATCATCGATACATCATTGACCCCTCAGTAGTATGTCACAAACGGGGAAGTGTATCAAAAGGTTACACAAGTTCAACAGTTGGTCACTCTACCAGATACATCTCCTGACACCTTCTAAGTACCCATCACCCAAACAACAATAAAACTATCTACATATAGCCTTGCCCTCAGGGCTTCTCCAGAGATGGGCTTTCAGAACACCTGGCTTGGTAAACTGCTTCTTCAGATGTCCATTGTTGCCCCTTGGTCACTCGCTGGGTGGGATGAAGTGTACATGCTCTCATGCTTGGGGGATTATGGCAGGAGGCCCTGTTCTCACTGCCTACATGACTATCCACTTCTAGGGTCATGGAGGAAGGTGAAGCCTAAATGCACCTTCCTTTAAGGGTTAAATTGGCATTGGAATGGGAAGAATTGGTTAAAGAATGGATTTTATATGAATTTACAAAGTTGGGTATCTTTCCCTGAGCTGTCAAACTGACAGAATACATTCAGAATACATGTTTGTAACATTGCAGCAACTTTAGGCAATCGAAACTAGAATGGATACATTTCGTATACTTAGTCCATTGTCTGAGCAGCAGGAGGGCACTGAGTCAACCATGCAAGGCTGAGCTGAGCTATGGGCTTGCAGGCAGTTACAGCTGTCTACGGATTCCGTCCGTCAGAGGACGCTGTTCAGTAACCCCCATTAGCTAGCTATCAAAACCGTAGGTTTCCTGATTGATGAGCTACGGTCATTCATAAATCCCATTCATAAAAATACAAAGTCCATTCATAAGATACAGAGTACACAGGGACAGAGTTTCCCCATATTTATAAAGATGTGTGTGTCATTCTTGGGCGACTGAAGGGAGAGGGTTTTGGGCTCATCGTCCCAGGAGATAATGCCAGATGGTACCCCCCCCCCCCCGTAATTTCCATAACATTAGGAAATAGCAAGTAACTCTGGGCCCTGCTAGACACTATATTAAATGCACTTAAACACCCCCTCCCAAATTATATCAATACAGAGGTTACAATCAGAGGGATCAGATTGGGTGTGGAGAGAGAATATATTTCCCCCCATTTTGCTGCATTGCAAAAGAAAATCTCTGTTGCATTTGCTTTGGGTAACCTTCAATGCATTGTTGGCCAACAATTCCCATAATCTCTGACCACTGACCATGACCACTGACCTCTGACTGTGATGATTTGGGCTGATGGGAGTTGGATTCTAACAACACCTGAAGGGCCCTAGAATCTCTACCCCTGACTTTGAGGGGAAATCTCTCAATGATGTCCATGTGTGTGAGAGATTTCCATCCAATGAAAATACTGTTTCCATGGATGGACCTTTTCGGAGGAGCAATTATGTGGGTGGCAATGGGAGAAAATGATGAAATATGCTCCGCTCCTAATTGGCTACCTTCTTTGCTGACTGTGGATCTAGCAAATATTCTCTGCCCCCTCTTCACTTGGAATGCTCCTTGCCTTCCAGAATAATGCCTGGATTTTTAGCTAAAAAGGTTGGGATGTTCCTCTCTGTTTGAGAGAGTGAATAAAACATGTCACTATGCTGGATAAGCAGCTTGTTGTTTGAACTCCTTTGCCTGGGTCTGATTTCCAGCATGACACATCTGATCTTTGTTGAGCAATCACACACAAATGGGTATTGGAGTCTTTGTTTATAGACGGAAACAGGTGTTAACAGAAGGGTTTACAGAGGCTGATTAAGGAAAGGCTTTAGATCTGCGGCTCTCCATGTTTGTTTAAGATAGCTCGTCTCCTTACAGACCAAAACTTTTGAGGTCTGCATTCAAGCATATGAGAAAGGGCTGCTGACTTTTGTGATTTATTTTTCTCAAAGAGTCCCCAAGGTTGCATAGCCTCATCTCTCTCTCTCTCTCTCTCTCTCTCTCTCTCTCTCTCTCTCTCTGCCCTCCCCCATGTTGCAGATTGCCCTCCTGCCCCAGCCTCAGAAGACTTTCTGTGCAACCTGATGGTTTTGCCTCTGGACCACAGAAAGGTCTCCAGTGGTGCCCTGTCTTTCTAATGGAAAAAGTTTCAGAGGTGTAAAAATGCTGTGAATAAGCCACATCCTGCTCAGATCCCCAAGGCCCTTCTCCTGATGCCTCATGGGCAGATGCTGGTTTGTGAGCAATTAATAAAGGACAACTTTTTTACAAGGTGCCAGGTACTGAGTAATACCTGTGTACAGAACACAATTCCCCCCATCATAAGCAAGGTTTGTGGATAGAGGAATCATCCTACTAGAAGATGCTTGGGCCCAAGACTGCTATGCCAGCTGTCCTTGCCTGCCCTTGGGTTGCCACCTTTCAGTATTGACTCTCCATTTATGTAGAACTCCCCACACAGGTTCTATCATTATAATCAGAGAGTGGTGCAGTCACATTTTCTGTATTTTAACAGCCTTTCAATGTTTTGTTGATGTTTTCTTCCACATCACCCCCCTCCTTTTAAAAATAAATAAATATCATGAATAAAGCATTAAAGGCAATGGCAACTCTGGTATCATTGAAAAGGTTGGAAAGTGGACTTTGCATATAAAACATTGACGGCATCTCATTTTCACTTATTGTTTTCTCTGCCAGCAGGGAGGTACCTAGGATTCCACAGACACAACTTCCCTTTGTGGATTTTGCTGACAACTCCAGAGAATGTTTTCTTTACAAAGACCCCCTTGGTTTCCCTTTTGAAGAAGTTCATTGTTATTCCAAGCTTGAGAGAACAACAACAACAATGAAAGCCAAGTCCTCTTCACAGAGTTTCTTTGTTTAAAAAAGCCTTTCCCAGCCAGGTGGCCTCCAGATGTTTTTGGCTATAATTCCCAGTATGGCCAGTAGTAAATGCTGATGGGAGAACTTTGGGGTGTTGTTGTTGTTGTTCAGTCGTTTAGTCGTGCCCGACTCTTCGTGACCCCATGGACCAAAGCACGCCAGGCATTCCTGTCTTCCACTGCCTCCCGCAGTTTGGTCAAACTCATGCTGGTAGCTTTGAGAACACTATCCGACCATCTCGTCCTCTGTCGTCCCCTTCTCCTTGTGCCCTCCATCTTTCCCAACATCAGGGTCTTTTCCAGGGAGTCTTCTCTTCTCATGAGGTGGTCAAAGTATTGGAGCCTCAGCTTCAGGATCTGTCCTTCCAGTGAGCACTCAGAGCTGATTTCCTTCAGAATGGATAGGTTTGATCTTCTTGCAGTCCATGGGACTCTCAAGAGTCTCCTCCAGCACCATAATTAAAAAGCCATAATTGGCGATCAGCCTTCTTTATGGTCCAGCTTTCACTTCCATACATCACTACTAGGAAAACCATAGCTTTTCTACTAAATGAGTACATTGGTCTATCTCTTGTTAACATTGACTTTCAATGACTCCAGAGGTTCCCACTCTGGTCCTTCCTTAGCTTTATCTGGATATGTCAGGAATTTAACCTGGAACCTTCTCCATGCAGAACCATTGCTCAGCCACTGAGCTACAGCCTTTCCCCATCTTGATGGGAGATAAAGTCCAATAATATCTGGTGGGCACCAGGTTATTCTCCCTCATTTGCCTTTTTTAAAAAAAATCACCTGCTTCATAGGATATGTATTAGGATATAATGTATTAGACATGTAAATTTGTGAAAGATTTCTGGGAGATGATATATAATGAAAGGGGGAAAAAGTTTAAGAAAACTTGTATAAAAAGACCAGAAACCTTATTAGGAATATTTGGAATGAAGGTCCCCACAGATCAAAATAATTTATTTATCTATGCAACTATGGCAGCCTCTGTTTGGGACCTGGGTGGCGCTGTGGGTTAAACCACAGAGCCTAGGACTTGCCGATCAGAAGGTCGGCAGTTCGAATCCCTGCAACGGGGTGAGTTCCTGTTGCTCAGTCTCTGCTCCTGGCAACCTAGCAGTTCGAAAGCACGTCAAAGTGCAAGTACATAAATAGGTACCGCTCCAGCGGGAAGGTAAATGGCATTTCCGTGTGCTGCTCTGGGTTCGCCAGAAGTGGCTTTGTCATGCTGGCCACATGACCCGGAAGCTGTACGCCGGCTCCCTCGGCCAATAAAGCAAGATGAGCACCACAACCCCAGAGTTGGCCACGACTGGACCTAATGGTTAGGGGTCCCTTTACCCTTTACCTTTATGGCAGCCTCAACTGTATATGCTCAGAAATGGAAAAAAGAGCAGTAGCAACAAAGGAGGAGACGCAGGTGAAATTAATGGAATATGTAGAATTAGCAAATTTAACTAATACGATAAGAGATCAGGAAGATGGAGTATTCAAATAAGAGTGGAAAATGTTTGCAGAATATCTGATGACTTGTTTTAAACAGGTTAAAATGTCAGCAGAGCTAATATAAATTCAGCAGTTTAAAGTATTGAAGATATAAGGGTAAGGGAGAAATATTAGTGTATGGCGAAATTAAAATATGCAGTTTTAATGGATAAATGGAACCATGGATGGGGGCAAAGGGTAGTCAAAGATTGAATGTACTGTTTTATTTAATGAAATGTGATGACAGTGTACTGGAAGAAAATTGTGTGTCTGTATGTGTGATATGTATATATGATATGAATTAAGCTATAGGCTCCTGATAAATGCTCTCCTAAAAGTAACCCAGAAATGAAGCCATTTCCAACGTTTAACAACAACTATTCAATATTGAATAGAAAACTGATAAACAGACTGCTAAACTAAGTGTCCCTTTGGCTGATCCAACAGGGATTTTCTTAATTTAAAAAACTGAAACAGGAGTGGAACATTGGTGCAGGGTGGGGGGCGGCGGCACTAGGAGGTCTGTAATTATAATTAAAGTACCCCAGAACTGTTGGGTGAGGCCAAGTGGCCAAAAAACAAAACAAACCTTCTCTGAAAATACAAAGACCTGGATATAACGTAGCAAATGACAGCAGCAAAGTAAGAACAACAATAAGTAATAAAATAGAGGTGGGAGTAATATGGCTTTAATTTCCTGGCACCCCCCCCCCCAAAATGGATTATACTCAGTGCAAGATCAAGACATGGGATCAAGATCATAATGTACCTTTAACTGAATTAGAGCATTGGGTTCTACTAGCTCAGATGCTTTCCAACTGAGCGATGTCCCTTCTCCTACTCTTAGGAACATAGGAAGAGGTCTTAGACAAAGTCAGATTATTTTTCCACATGTCCAAGTATTGCCTTCTCTAGCTAGCAGCTGACCTTCATGTTCTTTGCCTATCACATGCTATTTGATCCTTTTATCATGAGATGCCTGCAGAGGATGAACTCTGTCTCATTGCTAAGGGGATCTCTGTGGTTATGCATGTGGAATGGAGGACCACCTGTGGGGGCCTGGTCCCTGAAGGGGTACGGGTACTAAATTAAATAATTAAAGTCCAGAAGCTGCTACAGTTCTTGATAGTCTGGGATGAAATTTGGTTTGGGGTTCTTCATCTGCTTATGTTAGAAGGGAAGATTCTGCATATGACTGTGTACAACTGAGGATTTTGAAGGAGATCTGTGTTTTGGTTTGTGTATTTGTCTGAGAAGTGCAGATTCAATGCTTTAAAGTGCTCTGAAGCAGTTCCTAGCAGCTTTACACAAGAAACAAAACAAACCAAAAAACAGAAAACAGCCCTTGAACTGCCTCATAAGTAGAATTGTCAAACCAACACTCAGAAAGAATTGTGTATCTTAAGACAAAGCAGCAGATCTATGTACCTTTCTGAGTACTGGTTTGAGGGGTATGAACCAGGGGAGTTCACTCTAAATTGGAGTGTATGTGAATAAAATCCTCTCTCATGGGGGGGAAATACAACTCAGTTCCCATTTAAACATGATTCAAGTAATCAACACTTCCTGAAACAACACAGCACCATCCTTCAAAATTTGCCCTTCTCCAAATTTTGCTATGCAGTTCTATAGCCAAGCAATGTATGGAAAAATGCATGAAGTACAGCAAAGTATATATAAAAATAACATACAAAATTATTTCACAGAAATGTGTATATCAGGGAAAATTTGCATTAAAATGAAATTCAACGAGGACTTAACCACCCAATGCTGCAAAATTGGAAATGGGGAAAACAGAATTTAAGACTGGAAAAACGAGAAACTGAGAGAAAACAAAAATGATGGATTCACCTACCGCTGCCCATCCCTTCCATTGTTTTTCATTCTTTCTTGAACAAATGCTTGAAAACTGACTGCTTGTTCAGCCTTTGGGCTTATCCATGCTTACATTTTGCCCTGCTCTTTCCAGGCACAGATTCACACATAAAAGCTCCATGTCTGAGTGTTGGTGTTGAGCTTTCCCTGTGAAAACCTGCTCTTTAGCACTCAACCAGAGCAATCATCCATTTGGTTTTTCCACGGATTGTCATTTGAGGTTTTCCCAGCAAAGACTCTGGGGCAAAATAAAAAGGTGCTCAGACACAGAATTTTGAAGCACAGACCATAACTAGAAAGAGGGCTGGGAAGATAAATGTAGATAAATACTTTAATGGGATTCACATTTCAAGAGTTTGAACACCCTCTCCAAAGCAAGTCATTTGTGCTGGGACCATGACATTGGCAACAGTGGGGTGGGTGGGTGGGTGTGCCCACGCGTAAGGTCAGCATCATATTTGCTGCATCAATTTCTCTAATTCACAGTCATCTTACTATCTTATTTAGCATCGTAAGGTTTAAGGAATCCATTTGCTCCTCGCCTCACTGGGCCTTTCTGGTACTCGGTAGGATCTCCAGGGACTCTTTAGCCAGGCCAAGGAAAGCTCAGCAGGATTGCAAATCTCACTTGACTCAGTCACAGTGGAGCTTGCATCAGGGAATAGAATGAGCAGCCTGGGTGGACCTGCAGGGCTAATGGGCTTAGTGACTAGTACCTTTTGGGAGGGGAGGGAATCCAGGGGAGACTGGAAAGAATGCAGGCTGGGGTGGTGGAGGAATGAAGTTGCATAGTTCTGGTTCACCTGTTCCCTGAGGCACCGGGCTTTTGAGATTATAAAGGACAAGCTAGCTTAATTTTTCTTTTTCTTTTTTAAGGAAAACTAAAATTAAGTTACATCTATAAAGTTTTTTTGTAAATGCACAAAAAGAGAAACTGGCTTGCAACACTTCCAGTCTGTATCCCAATGATTGCCTTTCTTTCTTTCCATCTCCCCACCCTTTGTCCTCTTTTGTGTATTTCTTTAAATTGCAATGTTTCTTTTGTTTAATAAAGCAATTTGTCACTGAATTGAGATGAAGCTTTTCTGACCTTTTTTTCATGCACAACAGGCACGTACTAGAGTCCAAATACAACCCTCCCTCCTCCTCTTTCTCTTTTAAAAAACCCCCACAACCTATGTATGCATCTTCTTTTCTGAAGCAAACAAAATAAACAAAGAAACCCACAAGTGTTTAACAATAGTTTTCTTCAAAACATGACACAAACCTTCACTGTAATGGCAATGTCACCAACAGAACACACAAACCCCTAAAGTCATTTCTTTAATCTAATTTCCAGTGACATTAACAAGATCTGAACCTCCGACCTGCAGGTGGTTTAATGATGTTACTAAGCAACAGTGCTTTTTATATATCATGCTGACTCTTTGGGGTTAATTTTGCATTTGGTAGGCATGTTGCACAAGGTAGGGTGTTTTTTCTTTCTTTTTTAATTGTGTCTTTGAGTTCTTTGTCTTTTGTGGCTCTGGAAGGCAAAAAAGGTGCCTGCAATAGCTGCTTAATGCGTCATTATTTGTTGTTTTCATTGACAGGGCTTGTACACATTTCATGATCACTTTATAAAAGTGTAGGGTAGTCCTTTAAGAAATCAAAATCTGGAAGCACTGGTTAATGAAGGGTGGGAAATAACTCATAAAATAGGGATGAGAAATGTCTGTCTCCCCCCAATGTTGCTTGACAACAACACCCATCATCCCTTGTCATTAACCAATGCTGGTTGGGAACCACTGGCCATGCTGATGGGAGCTGGAGTACCGTCCCCACCCCAAAGAACTGAGATGGTAACACCCACCCCACCCCTATCTTAAACTCATGGCCCATTTATGCCTTCACTGATCTCCTGAAAGGGGGGCTATCATACAAAAACAATAGTATCAGGCAGTCTCCCTGCCTCCTGTAATTTAAGGACTGCTGCCCCTTCTCTCTTACAACCTTCCATTTATGGTTGTGAGTGGTCACAACCACTCAGCAGGCAGCATCACCTTGCTGCCTCACACTGCTAAGGCAAGATATCTTAGAAGTGCAGGATTGCCCTTGAGGGAAGTCTTACGGAAGCCTCCTTCATGTGAGTGACATATGAAGAGGCTTGAGAATGACATACAGAGAAGAAGACTGGAAAAAGTTTAAAGACTATTTACAGAAATACTGTAAAATTAATGAATGTTAGAAAAATGTTGGAATGAAGTTATATGGCTTTAGTAGAAATGTTACAAGGAATTAAGTATAAATAGATTATTAGTGTATTAAAGGAAAAAATAAGGTTAGAATATGTTAAGATAATTATAGGACAGAAAACAGAGGAAGATAGAAAGGAATTGCTGAAACAATTAACAGAGGTGGAATACAAAAAGGGAGGTGTGAGGAGGTCGTTGAAACAAGTGAATGAAAGATAAGATATTGAAATTATCGGATGTGTTTTAAACTGTTTTTGTTTTGTTTTGTTAGTTTAATGTGTTAGTGTTATGTAGTGTTTTTGTTTTTGTATTGTATTGTATTGTTTAATTTTTTTGTAGTGTTTAAACTGTTGGAAAAGTAATAAATATTATTTAAAATAAAAAAAAGAGAGAATGACATACATAGACCTAACTTGGTCCTTGAGCATGCAAACCTCTCTACTTCAGAGACCGATGGTGAGTGTAGATGGCAGGGCCCAGCAGGAGCTAGGCAGTCCCTTTCTACCAACTGTATGTGAAGGGAAGACTACCTGCTCACTGTTTCCAAAGGTGATCTCAATGAGGTGCAGAGTGTGCATCTTGGTGGCACTCATAGCTAGGGAAGGGGCAGAAATTCCATTCAGTTTGTATGGAAAGGCAAACTTGCCCATTTTGCATATTTCGAAACAAGATGTGAAATGAAACACAGCTTCCGTTTGCAATTCACACTTTTCCTCCAGCCAAATAATCTGCTCAAAAAACACATAATGGGTGAAATGTAACCTTTATTTGTGAAAATAATATTAAAAATGTACATTAGGCAAAATTGCATACAAAAATTTGTATTTTAGAAGAACACACTAAAAAGCTGGTGAATTTTCATGAAAACGTTTTTTTTAAAAAAAATCACAAAGTGATGTGGAAATGTAAACAGCTGAACTGAAGATTGGGAAAAATGAGAAACTAGAAGAGCGAGCAAGATAGAAAGTCCAGTATTATATTTCTGCATCTTATAGCAGTATTAATGTGCATTGTTATTAATGTTATGCAGTGCTTTTTTTCTAAAAAAAAAAAAAAGTTTAGGAGTACTCTCATTTTCCTACAGGGACGCAGGTGGCGCTGTGGGTTAAAGCCTCAGCGCCTAGGGCTTGCCGATCGAAAGGTCGGCGGTTCGAATCCCTGCGGCGGGGTGCGCTTCCGCTGCTCGGTCCCAGCGCCTGCCAACCTAGCAGTTCGAAAGCACCTCCTGGTGCAAGTAGATAAATAGGGACCGCTTACCAGCGGGAAGGTAAACGGCGTTTCCGTGTGCGGCTCTGGCTCGCCAGAGCAGCGATGTCACGCTGGCCACGTGACCCGGAAGTGTCTCCGGACAGCGCTGGCCCCTGGCCTCTTAAGTGAGATGGGCGCACAACCCCAGAGTCTGTCAAGACTGGCCCGTACGGGCAGGGGTACCTTTACCTTTACCCTTTACCATTTTCCTACTCATATTGAAATACTGTCCCTCAATGAGGCCAAACTTAGATTCCCAAAATGTTTAGGGGTATGCGTACCCCTGCGTACCCCCAGGAAAAAAGCACTGGTGCTATCGATTGTAATTGTCAGTTGTTGTAAAATGATGTCTGATGACTGCAAATCAAGAAAGTAAATGAGAAAAATGAAAACTGAGAGATTCACGTATTCCTACCCATAGCTCCTCTCCCCATTGTGAAGTCCAAAGGTGGAGTTTGGTTAATTACTGCAGCTTTTAAAAACAAAATCACAAAAGTAGACAAGTAAGTACATTATTGGAGCTCAACATGCCAAAAAGAAATATTGTAATCAATTTTTTTCCATCTCTGGAGAAGACGACCATATAAATTTACTTGGTCCAGAATGTGCCTTGTTTTGGCAATATATCAAATGATTGCAGCCCATCAGTCTGAATCAATTAGAAATTACTCACTGGGCAAATTGCATTGCAAAAGCTCTGATTTGTTAGCACTCCCTTCAATCTTCGAAGACTGAAAGCCAAAAAGTAATAATATGACAGGGATACCAAAATGTTTCTTTTATTGAGATGGATTGAAACCTATTTGCTACAATATTTGCTTTTAATAATTTAATTTTTCAACACTGCCAAGCAAGAGCTATAAATATTTGATTATGGAGCTTTTCCGAATGATGGTATGTCCGTTTGCATGCGTTGACTTTCCTCAAAACCTAGAGAATTTTCTTATATACTCCTATAGTGAATAATTCCATTAGACTATGGAACCATATTCACCCTCAGTTTGTTTTCTTTCATTCCCCCTCTCCAAATAATCATGTTACTTTACAATTCAGTTTCTGTTGATAGTCACTTTGGGTACCATTTTGTACCAGAAAATACTTATTGGCTCATTAGATTATTTATGGTCAATTTCAGTTATATATATATATATATATATATATATATATATATATATATATGCTTTCGTAGATTTTCACGGGTACAGGAATGCAGGTTTTGGTGTCCTCGGGTGTCTTCCCGTGTAAAAGTTGGGGTGTCTAGGCGACGTTTCGACGAGGTCTCACTCGTCATCTTCAGGCTGGTGCTTTCGGCTTCTTGTTACTGGAACAGAGCGGGATCTCAATGTTTGAGTTCCTATAAATACTGTAGAGGGGGTGTGGTGTCTAGCCTCCAATGTTATGGGCAGAGAGGAAGTTCCCAGGCTAGTGTGCCTTTTCTTCTTTTGTTCCTTAATTACTTGAGAGATACCTTGAGTGATTTCTTGAGTGATATCCTGAGTACCACTTAGGTGGGTCATTAGGTGTGGATTAGTTGCTAAAGTCTTTGTGTCTTGACCTCTTGAACTTTGTGAAGAGTTTTCCTGAGAAGATGGCTGTATTGCACTTAGTTGTGCTTTGGCTTGGCTTCGTGTATAGGGGCGAGCTGTGGTTTTGTGGCTTGTGTCAGCCAGATCTGTGTAGGGATTGCAGGGGGGTGCAGCATCCGGAGGTGCCACCATGGATTGGCTACTGGATGGTGTCAGTAATTCATCTGTGGAGAGGGTCTGGGTTTGGGTCTGGTGTGGTTGATTGGTGTTGGCGTTCTGTGTGCCTCTGGATCTGGTGTCAGTTTTTGTGGGGAGGGCTAATTTCCAGATGTCTGGCAAGCGGGATGTGTCGTCACGCTTGTTCATGTTGTGAGGGTGTTTCTCTATCTCGATGGCTTCCATGATTATTCTCTTGTGGTGATGTTCCGTGTTAAAGAGCAATTTGGAATCTGCAAAATTAATTTCGTGTCCTGTTTCAAAACAGCCTTTTGCACCAACCAAAAAATAGCCAATATCCTCAGAAACCCCAAGGATAAAATCCAGTTGGAAAACCAAGGGATCTATGAAATACCCTGCAAAGTCTGCCCAGCCACGTACATTGGACAAACAAACAGACGAATAAATGCACGTATCGCAGAACACAAGAATGCCGTCAAAAAAGAAGAAAAAACTTCCTCTCTTTTCCAACACATGAAAGAAACAGGACACGAAATTAATTTTGCAGATTCCAAATTGCTCTTTAACACGGAACATCACCACAAGAGAATAATCATGGAAGCCATCGAGATAGAGAAACACCCTCACAACATGAACAAGCGTGACGACACATCCCGCTTGCCAGACATCTGGAAATTAGCCCTCCCCACAAAAACTGACACCAGATCCAGAGGCACACAGAACGCCAACACCAATCAACCACACCAGACCCAAACCCAGACCCTCTCCACAGATGAATTACTGACACCATCCAGTAGCCAATCCATGGTGGCACCTCCGGATGCTGCACCCCCCTGCAATCCCTACACAGATCTGGCTGACACAAGCCACAAAACCACAGCTCGCCCCTATACACGAAGCCAAGCCAAAGCACAACTAAGTGCAATACAGCCATCTTCTCAGGAAAACTCTTCACAAAGTTCAAGAGGTCAAGACACAAAGACTTTAGCAACTAATCCACACCTAATGACCCACCTAAGTGGTACTCAGGATATCACTCAAGAAATCACTCAAGGTATCTCTCAAGTAATTAAGGAACAAAAGAAGAAAAGGCACACTAGCCTGGGAACTTCCTCTCTGCCCAGAACATTGGAGGCTAGACACCACACCCCCTCTACAGTATTTATAGGAACTCAAACATTGAGATCCCGCTCTGTTCCAATAACAAGAAGCCGAAAGCACCAGCCTGAAGATGACGAGTGAGACCTCGTCGAAACGTCGCCTAGACACCCCAACTTTTACACGGGAAGACACCCGAGGACACCAAAACCTGCATATATATATATGTTTGTTTGTCCAATGTACGTGGCTGGGCAGACTTTGCAGGGTATTTCATAGATCCCTTGGTTTTCCAACTGGATTTTATCCTTGGGGTTTCTGAGGATATTGGCTATTTTTTGGTTGGTGCAAAAGGCTGTTTTGATATTGTGTTTATGGAGGATTTTGCTAATTTTATCTGTAGTGCCCTTGATATAAGGAAGGAGGGCCATGCCATTGTTTTCTTCTGTGTCTTGGTTTTTGGGGGGTGTTTCCTTTTGGATTAGCTTCGTAATCCTGTTTTGCTGGTATCCATTGGCAATTAACACATTTGAGAGATTCTGTAACTCAGTTGTCAAGTGGTCTTTGTCAGCCAGGCGTTTGGTTCTGGAGATGAGAGTCTTGGCTACGGAGTTTATTTGTGCAGGGTGGTGGTGTGATTGTGCATGTAAGTAGCGGTTGGTGTGTGTTTTTTTCTGGTAGATAGTGTG
The DNA here is from genome assembly GCF_964106915.1 of Podarcis gaigeae. Classification (NCBI taxonomy): domain Eukaryota; kingdom Metazoa; phylum Chordata; class Lepidosauria; order Squamata; family Lacertidae; genus Podarcis; species Podarcis gaigeae. The sequence goes on from NC_139691.1 coordinate 34,297,166, forward strand.
TCCTAGGGAGCCATCAGGTTTTTTGTAGATTAGGACGTCAAGGAAGGGAAGTTGGTTGTTGGCTTCTATTTCCATAGTGAATTGTATTTTGGGGTGTAAGTTGTTGAGATGTGTGAGGAAGCTATCCAGTTTTTCCTTCCCGTGTGGCCAAATTACAAAGGTGTCGTCAACATATCTGAGCCAAAGTTTGGGTTTGTGTTCTGACTTGTCTAAAGCATTGGTTTCAAAGTGTTCCATGTACAGGTTTGCGATGACCGGTGAGAGGGGTGATCCCATAGGTGCTCCTTCTATCTGTTTGTATCTTTGTCCATTGTGGATGAAGTACGTGTTGGTTAGGCAGTGGTTGGTCAGGTCCAAGATGTATTCGGGGGGATTGTATTTGTTTTGAATAGCTGTCAAGGCTTCATTAATGGGCACTTGTGTGAAGAGAGATACAACATCGAAGCTCACAAGTAGGTCATTAGGATGTAGGTTTTGCTTCTTTATTGTTTCTATGAACTGGAAGGAGTTTGGTACGTGTGAAGAGATGGATTCTGCATAGGGCTGAAGTTGCTTGGCAAGAAATTTAGCGAGATTTTGTAGAGGTGAGCCTATGGAGCTGACTATTGGTCTGAGTGGTGTTCCTTCTTTGTGTATCTTGTGTATCTGAGTGGTGTTCCTTCTTTGTGTATCTCCAGAACCAAACGCCTGGCTGACAAAGACCACTTGACAACTGAGTTACAGAATCTCTCAAATGTGTTAATTGCCAATGGATACCAGCAAAACAGGATTACGAAGCTAATCCAAAAGGAAACACCCCCCAAAAACCAAGACACAGAAGAAAACAATGGCATGGCCCTCCTTCCTTATATCAAGGGCACTACAGATAAAATTAGCAAAATCCTCCATAAACACAATATCAAAACAGCCTTTTGCACCAACCAAAAAATAGCCAATATCCTCAGAAACCCCAAGGATAAAATCCAGTTGGAAAACCAAGGGATCTATGAAATACCCTGCAAAGTCTGCCCAGCCACGTACATTGGACAAACAAACAGACGAATAAATGCACGTATCGCAGAACACAAGAATGCCGTCAAAAAAGAAGAAAAAACTTCCTCTCTTTTCCAACACATGAAAGAAACAGGACACGAAATTAATTTTGCAGATTCCAAATTGCTCTTTAACACGGAACATCACCACAAGAGAATAATCATGGAAGCCATCGAGATAGAGAAACACCCTCACAACATGAACAAGCGTGACGACACATCCCGCTTGCCAGACATCTGGAAATTAGCCCTCCCCACAAAAACTGACACCAGATCCAGAGGCACACAGAACGCCAACACCAATCAACCACACCAGACCCAAACCCAGACCCTCTCCACAGATGAATTACTGACACCATCCAGTAGCCAATCCATGGTGGCACCTCCGGATGCTGCACCCCCCTGCAATCCCTACACAGATCTGGCTGACACAAGCCACAAAACCACAGCTCGCCCCTATACACGAAGCCAAGCCAAAGCACAACTAAGTGCAATACAGCCATCTTCTCAGGAAAACTCTTCACAAAGTTCAAGAGGTCAAGACACAAAGACTTTAGCAACTAATCCACACCTAATGACCCACCTAAGTGGTACTCAGGATATCACTCAAGAAATCACTCAAGGTATCTCTCAAGTAATTAAGGAACAAAAGAAGAAAAGGCACACTAGCCTGGGAACTTCCTCTCTGCCCAGAACATTGGAGGCTAGACACCACACCCCCTCTACAGTATTTATAGGAACTCAAACATTGAGATCCCGCTCTGTTCCAATAACAAGAAGCCGAAAGCACCAGCCTGAAGATGACGAGTGAGACCTCGTCGAAACGTCGCCTAGACACCCCAACTTTTACACGGGAAGACACCCGAGGACACCAAAACCTGCATATATATATATATATATATATATATATTTAAAAAACCCAGCTTCCTCCCCGTAAAGGACCCTGACAGTTAAGTCCAGTCACGAACAAACCTGGGGTTGCGGCGTTCATCTCGCTTTACTGGCCGAGGGAGCCAACATTTGTCCGCAGACAGTTAGTCTGGGTCATGTGGCCAGCATGACTAAGCTGCTAGTGGCGAAACCAGAGCAGTGCATGGAAATGCTGTTTACCTTCCCGCCAGAGCAGTACCTATTTATCTACTTGCACTTTGATATGCTTTTGAACTGCTAGGTTGGCAGGAGCAGGGACTGAGCAATGGGAGCTCACCCCATTGCAGGGATTCAAAACGCCGACCTTCTGATTGGCAAGTCCTAGGCTCTGTGGTTTACACCACAGCAGCACCCACGTCCCTTCCCTCCCATACATATATACATATTATAATTATCCCTAACTAATACATCTGCATCCGCTCCCCATCCCTCCATGATTTCCCCTTAACTCCTAGTTATGCTGTATATCACTATCAACCAGGTTGATTTCAGTTATAACAAGGACAGGAAACTGCTGGACTTTCAGACGTTGATGGATGACAGCTCGCATAATCTCTAAATATTGTGTGGGGTTGATGGGAGCTGAGGTTCCACAACATCTGGAGGGCCACAGGTGTGATGGAATGGCCTCCCTGAACTTTACCAGCCTTCACACAATGCTTCCCCAAATTCCCCTGCTGTCACTGCTGATGCTCCATGGCATGTCGCCACCACGCATCCTTGGTAAGGGATGCTTTTGTGGGAGCAGCACAGCAGCAATGGCAGGGCATGGCATGGTGGAACTTCCCGTTTTGCCTCAAGTGGCAAATCCAGATGTGCCACCTCTGTGGATGTGTCTACAAATGAGTCCCCAATTGCTCCTTTACAAGCAGTGATAATGATGTCTGGTGGGTGGATTAGCCCACATGTCACAAGTTGGCCCAAGGTTTGTGTAGGGTAATTTATGAGCCAGCTCATTAGCTGGATTCAGTTCCCTACTGTTGTTCTAAATAGGTAAAGGGAACCTTGACCATTAGGTCCAGTCGTGGCCTAATGGGTTACGGCGCTCATCCCACTTTATTGGCCAAGGAAGCCGGCGTACAGCTTCCGGGTCATGTGGCCAGCATGACTAAGCCACTTCTGGCGAACCAGAGCAGCGCACGGAAACGGTGTTTACCTTCCCACCGGAGCGGTACCTATTTATCTACTTGCACTTTGACATGCTTTTGAACTGCTACGTTGGCAGGAGCATGGACCGAACAACGGGAGCTCACCCCATCGCGGGGATTCGAACCGCCGACCTTCTGATTGGCAAGTCCTAGGCTCTGTGGCCACAGTGCCACCCACATCCCTTCTTGTTCTAAATACATAGTGTTAATTCTAGTAGATCCACTGAAATTAATGGACATGACTAACTTAGCTCCATTCATGCCAGTAGATCTATACTGAGTAGAATTAACATTGGATGCAACCCAAAAAGTATATGTGAGTGTAACTTGGAAAAATGGCCACCAATGGATTATGCAGGTTGGTCCAACTAAAAATGAATAATATGGGGAGTGGAACGTGGCTGCTTTAGTAAATGTCAGGGTTTAAGATGCCTCATGTGTGGAGAGTAAAAGATGATGTGTAGTAAATTGGATATATTAATATCTTTTAAATGCTAGTAAACAGATGGCAAATGTTCAAACAATTCAGGTAAAGAATGAAGCATTATTAATGACTGAGGGGCATTGGAAGCGAGCAGGAAATGGAACAAAAAAGATTTCATTAGAATTGGAGCTTTATGCACACCAAGAGCAAAAAAAGTATATGCAATCCCTGGTAAGTGCTTGGATTTGTTGCTAGCAAATCCCTCAGAGTGAAGCTCACTTCAAAAGACGCATCTTTAGCATTTCTCTGCACCGTCGGAAGCCAAACCGAAAGGTCATTCTCTTTCTTTCTCCCTATGTTCCTCTACAGACTGTTGATGCCTCCCTGCTCCCATCCCTTTTGTAGTTGACTTAGATTTTCTCAAACCTCAGAATTGCTAAGCTAAAAACGGGTAAATTGATCAGGATTGACGAATCAAGAAAGAAAGGAAGACAGCAATGAAATAAGTAAATATATAATATTTTGTTCATCTCCTGTGGATAGGACTGCTGATTACTTTCCTGTCTTACCATGTCCACTGTATACTGCAGCAAGCAAGCCTGCATAGTGTGTTGGAAGTGTAGGTTTTCATCTGCATCCCTCTAACAAGAGATGGGAAATCTGCAGCCCTCCAGAATTTGTTAGGATTCCAGCTCCCATCATCTCTAGCCATTGGCCATGCTGCCTGGGGCTGATGTGTTCCCAACATCTGGAGCACCATGTGCTCCCAACTCTTGCTCTAATCCCTCAACTGATGCTGTTCTCAGCTAAAGAATGCAGGTTCCCTTTCATCGTGTTAGCAACATTTTTCACATACCACTATCCTGCTCCTTCACCTGTTTCCTACATGCATGGATTTACATCCTTGCCAGTTATATGTACTGCCTCCTGCCTCCCTTTCCCTAGGAGTTGTGGTAGGTAACTTCTCTGTTGTTTCAATAACCATGGTCCTTCTCCTAGGACAATTTCCCAGAAGGTGGAAAAAGCAACAATTGGATCATCTATCCCAGAAGGTGGAAAAAGCAACAAGGGGATCACAACAGGGAGGAAGTGACTGACAAAGTGAAAGAACTGGGAACCTTGGGAGGAAGTGGCCATGTCCTCTTGGGTTTCATGATACAGAGGCAAAGGAAAGCTGAGTATAGTCGGACATGCACTCTTGACTGATTTCAAGAAGCTTAAGGAACTACTGAATGAAGTCCCATGGTCAGAAATACTCAGAAGGGAGTCCAAGATGGATGGGAGTTTCTTAAAGATGAAATATTGAAGGCATCTATTTTTCTCATTAGTGATCATGTTCATGCTTTCCCTCAACATATCTTCATAAACTGGATATTGCAAGACTGAGTATACACCACTGCTCTTTGCTAGTTTTTGAAGAAAAGGGGTAACTGATGTGATATTGATTTTATACTGTGTGAGGATTTCATTGCTGTCATTATGAATACCAATGGACTACACAGCAGCTCCTGCTACATTTATGTGAATCTTTGGAGAAGAACCTTCAGTCCAAGATTTGATGAGTTGCTTCATAGAGCCATTGAAATATGGATACCACCAAAATTCCACTTTAAGTGAAGAATATTTGTCTTCAAAAGGAATATTTTGTGCTTGACTCCATCCTCCTTAATTTGAGGGTTTATGAGTTTCTCAAATGAGCAGAAGAGCTCACGAATCCTAGAGTCACCTATAAATGCATGAGGCAGGTTTTTGTTTCATTCTACATATATCTATTCATCACACAGCTGTGAGTCTGCAATACTTTCTCCCCAAGAAATCTTCCATGGGACAGAAGGTTCTTGCAACTACCATCACCCCCTTTTTCTGGACACCCCTTTCTCACCTTGCTAGACGGCAAGACAGGTGGTGAGCAGCACAATAGCACCCAACGCTAAATTGCAGGCACGCCTCACACAGATGAACCCACTTCTGTCATAAAATTAAAAGATAGGTCTGGTGTCATAATTAATCACTAGGCCTGCTATCTTGAATCTGTTTTCTCCTCCCCTCCCAGTTTTATTTATGGCCCACTCTTCATTTAATATTTTTATTCCCAGAGTTGGAAGAGGGCAAAACAATAAAAATAAACAGAAATAAAGAATATATTGGGGGGGGGGGAGGAGGAGGAATATAAAATCATGTCAAACAAAAAATGTAGCAATTCTTTCATAGGGTAAACAAGCAAAATGACAATAACACAAATTAATATTTCCAATTTAACCAAATACCTAGGTAAAAACAAACACAAAAAATGTAAACAGGTATCCTAGAAACATTTCCCACCCTGTTTTTCCACATATGGCACACCACTCCATCCCTCTCTGCCTCTCACATGAAGAGAACCTCACTCTCTGCCATGAGACTCTCACACTGTGGCTTCTGAGTAACTGAATGCCTCCCTCACACTCTGCAACCCACCTAGGCTCTCACCCTGACTAGTATGAAGAGTGGCAGTCCTTGGGGCCTCAAATTTCAGTGGAGCCTTGTTTGGTGCCCCTGAGGCTCCGCACCCAGTGTGACCAAACCAGTTGCACTCCCCTAAATCCACCTCTGGTATGAATTGCTGCCCAGCAAATAACAGCAACCTAATTCACAGTAACAACAGAGTAAAAAACCCCACAAAAAATAAAAGCAGGTTGGCAATAAGCCACAGCTTATTGTTTCTTTCCCCTCCGAAGTCCTGAGGCAATTAATTCATGGGCCTCAAGTTCATTAGGGTTGCTAGGCAGAATCATGCAGCTGGATTTGCTTGTGTTCCCCCAACTCTCTACTCCTTACTAGCTGACACAAACTGTGTTCAGGGTCCTCCAGAGTCTTGTGTCTCCATTGCTAAGCAAGTCAATGGTTTAGGTTAAGGATCTGTCTGTCAAAGCATGGATAGGCTGGCCCTGATTTCCCTGAAGCAGAATTGCTAAGGAGTCCATAGCAGGTTTTACCAAACACCCAGCAGATACAGACATAGAAGTTGGGGAGTTTTAATTAGTACCCAGCAGTCATGAGGCCAGACATGTAACGTTCAATAAAACATCTCATTTTTATCTTGGTAATGATCCTTAGAATATTAATGGAAGGCCTTCAGAAGTCCTATCCCAGACGGAAAGGTAGATGTGCATTGACTCTTTACTGCCTCTAGGTACAGATTGGTTATAGAAATCTTAAGAACCTCTTGCACTGTGATTCAGTCTCTTCAGGAAGAAAACCCTCTGATGTGCAAACATGTGTATTTTTCATGCATTAATGCAATCAACAGCAGGTAGATTTCAGAGGATTATTTCCAATCAGTTGAGAAGAGATTTTCTTTTGTAGGCTTGATGAAAAATTGCTAATGTGTTGCTGCAGTATTTTTATTCAAGGTGAAAATTTGACTTTAATCAGTTTCAAGGCAATGCAAAGATTCTACTATCATTCGCTTTTAATAATGCCAAAGAAAATAGTTTGCACTAAATCTAACATAATGAACACAGCATGTTCTTAGAGAATGGAGTGTTCTAGGCTTAAGTCCTCCTTTTTAATCCATAATTCCTTTGGAACTATGTATTTCCATATGAATACCAGAAGAGGTTTAAGATTAATGTTATTTTAATGAATAATAAAACCATTGATGATGATCTACCCAAAGATATTTTTAAAGTGGCATTTGTGTGGGTAGAGAATCGGATAAAAATGTTCTGGAATCCTGTAGAACATCCACATTGCAAGCATTGGGATATATATTTTTTTTTAAAAAAAAAACCACCCATGGGGGGAATTGATCATGGGAACCACTGTTCAAAATACTTAAAGAAAGTTTTGAGGGCGATTTCTTAAGTCATATCTCCCAGAATCCAGGTAAGAACATAAGAAAATGATAAATTGGGCCAGTGGCCTAACTAGTCCAGCATTCTGTTCTCACAGTGGCCAACCAGACGTCTGTGGGAAACCTGCATGTGAAATCTGAGCACAGGAGCTCTGTCATCTCCAGTGGTTTCCAGCAACTGATATTCAGAATCATGACTGCCTCTGGCTGTGGAGGCAGAGCAAAGCCTTCATGGCTAGTAGCCATTTATTGTTTTATTCTCCATAAGGATAAGGTAAAATGCCTAGCTTAAGGGGAGCACTAATGCATTGCCAAAAAGATGAAATGCATTACTACAAAAGAGGATACAGATTTGCATAACATTTGCAATGTGTATGTAGAGGTGCCAGTTTTGAACTAATGACTAGATTTTAGATGAAAATACAGTGCATCTCACCATAGTGAGGAAGACTGATAAGGTGCTGTTGATGGGCAACTTCAATACTTTCCCTCTCCTTTTTTACAGTTCTTTCTCTTCAAACTGTACAGCTCTTCCAATAGAGGACTGTAAAGTAGGACACATGGCAATCCTAAACTAACCTCCTGTAGTTTCTCCTGCAAGGCAATATGGTTCTCCCCCAGTTATTGCAGACTACAACATCATCATCTCTGAATGCTGGCCTTGCTGATTAAACTGATGGGACTTGTGGTTTACAACATGTGGAGGGCACCATGTTGGCTATCACTGCCTTATAGAATGAGCTGTATTTCTCAACAGCAATACAGCCTCCTGCCTGCTTGTATTCTGCAAGATTCTGCCTCTGTCCCTTCTGGCCTCTACTCTTTTGGTACAAGCCTCTCTGAGAGATTGGAGGTTCATTATCCACCACCACCCCATTCACCCTGCTTTTCATCTGGCAAAATCAAAACAGGGAAAAGGCTCAGCTGCAGTTATGCCACAACATCATCCTAAAAGCAACTAATGCCTCACATTCATACAAGCTATTAAGGAGAACCCTTTGGGGATTCTTGGGAGGAAAAAGTCAGAAATTCTTTGTGAGAGAAGTCTCCAAAAATGCCATCACCCCCGTTGTCACTGTGAAAATAATGCACACAGCTTCCCTGACAACTGTAAACACAGCTGTGCAATTTATTATTTCAAAAGATTCCAGAGCAGAGTTAACCAGCCTTTTCTCTTTTTCCACCTCCACTGGAACCAACATTATAAAGTGCACCAATACAATGCCTCAGCTTGGCTGCACATTCCCTTGTGTGTAATCATTTCAGAGATAATTTGGCTGGGATCTTAAAGTCTAGGAAAAAATTGATCGGAGTTAATCAAGGAATAAATACTATGGGCCACAACAAGGTATTCTTCCCCCTTGTCCTTCCTTCCTCCCTTTACTTATATTTCATAAAAGTGATAAGCATTCAAAATGTCAGCCAATATCCAATGAAGAAGGGCCACTACTACAACTTGATCAAAAATATGCCTTTTTTGCACTTCTGTGCAAAAAAATTGGTGGTGGGGAGGAGGAGAAAGAATCATTCCCCTTCAAAGATACTTAACTTATTTCCATCTGTTTTGATTGTGGCAGTAAGTGGGGAAAGCAGGGGGACATACTCCAAGCAGAGTGATGCAATAAGTGTCTGTTCTGTTACTTCCCCAGCCTTGTGCCCTCTGAACATTGCTGGACTCCCATCAGCTCCAGCCAACATGGTGGTGATGGAAAATGAAAGCTGGAGTCTAACAACATTTAGAAGAAAAACTGCAGCTGGTCAGGCATCTACCTGGTCAGGCAGATGGTCCCAGGTTCAGTCCCCAATATCTCAAGGTGAGTCACTCCTGCCTAAAATATTGGAGAGCTGCTGCCAGTCAGTGTGGGCATTACTGAGCTAGGTGGACCAATGATCTGACTGAGCATAAGGCGGTTTCCCATGTTTCTACCATTTAGAGGGCACAAAATTGGGAACGTTCAATAGGACCCAAACCAACATGTTAAAATTACAATAAAGGGGGTTTGACTAAACATGAGTAAGAAGTTCATAGCTGTTAAATAGTGGAATAGACTGCATCAGATGGTGACAGATGTTCCTTCAGTAGATTTTTTCAGCAGAGGCTGGATGTCCACTAATTGGATGCTGCAGTAGCGGGTTACCTGCATTAGCAAGGGTGTGGACCAGATGGCTATGGACTATGGTTCTATGACCTCAGTTTCCAGTTGCCTGCACTTGTCCAGTGGGAAACCTAAATATTTCTGAAAAGGTTCACTGTCTCACAGCCTAATCTACCTCACAGGGCTGATGTGAGGATAAAACAGGGAGTGAGAGAATGAGGCATGCCGTCTTTAGTACCTTGGATGAAAGGTGGGAGATATAAAAGTAAACGGAAGATTTGTCTGTCTTGCTTAACATTTTCTAGCTTCATTAGCAGTGATTCTACAGGCTACCAGGGAGGAGTCTTTGCCATCATCTGCTACCCGGCCATTTTAGCTGGTGATGCCAAGGTCTGAACCTATGACCTTCTGTGTGCAAAGAAAGCGTGTTCCCATTTAACTAAGATTCCCCTGCTGCCTCAGCCACCTCGCCTTGGTGGTGGTATGCCTTTGCAGTATGCTAGGCTGATGCTAAGTTATCTCTCTTCCACTCCCCATTTAAGGAGTAGCTTAGGGACGCTGGTTTTATTTGGTCACAGCTAGGTGTGGGATGAGGAGAATGAGTTTCAGCTAGGCACCTTTCAGGGTGATGGGTGGGGCCCAGTTGCCAGGTAAGGACTGTCTCTGAGGCCAACTGGCCTCATCCACCTGGAGATTGGGAGCCCTGGGTGGTGGGGATGCTGGGAAGGCCTCCCTACACACCTTAAAGGTGGGATATGGGATAAGGGGTAGGAACTTCTACCTTCCATTTACTCAGGCAGGGCTGGATCTCCCTAGTAGCTGCAGGCTTGGCACATGTAGCTGCAGGTTCATTCCTGCAATGTAGGAGTTCCTCTGCAGGTGCAAATATTTAGTTTGTTTGGTTTAAAGTTAATAAAGTGGTGGTAGTTCAACCCAACTTAGTGTATCCAACTCTTTTTTTTTTTTTTGGCTGCCATGCTGCAGTCTTGTAAGGATGGATGGACATGACAGTTCATTTTCTCATTCCCCCCCCCCATCTTAAATTCAGTTCTTCACATTTACACATCTCTATATCTATATAGCCTTATGAAAATTAATGAGCATTTTATTGAAAAATTATCCTAATATACACATTTCTGTAAGGTAATGCTCACTGATACAATACTTTTTTATGTAAATATATCTAATAAATTCATTTTTATGCATAGTTTACCCCACTATACACATAGCGGGTTACCTGCATTAGCAAGGGTGTGGACCAGATGGCTATGGACTATGGTTCTATGACCTCAGTTTCCAGTTGCCTGCACTTGTCCAGTGGGAAACCTAAATATTTCTGAAAAGGTTCACTGTCTCACAGCCTACTCTACCTCACAGGGCTGATGTGAGGATAAAACAGGGAGTGAGAGAATGAGGCATGCCATCTTTAGTACCTTGGATGAAAGGTGGGAGATATAAAAGTAAACGGAATGCAATGCAACAGTGAACATTCTAGTAGAACTAGAACATGAAGCTTTTAGATTATCACTCCCTGCTCATCCCTCACTTGCTCATGTGCATGTCCACATGTGTACATGTACGCACGCACGTACGCACACGCACACACACACAGAGCGCAAACTGGTAGGGTTGCTCAGAGTTGGAGAGGAGAGACAGATGAGAACAGGATTTGTTGTCTGAATGTCACAGTGAAGCATTTTAAAACACTAAATGGAGCCTTTTCAACACCCATATGAAAACAAAAGGTTGGAGGACCACATTGGACATTTTCACAGAGAAGGAATTCCACAGGTGTGGTGCCACTACTTGAGAAGGCCCCATCTCTGGCACCAGGCAACTGAAAATTGGCTAACAGTGAACCACAGAGCAGGATATGTGATGCTGTTCTTAGGCCTTGGGCAGGTTCCTATGTGGAATTACTTCTACTTTCTATAATAGTAAAGCTTTCAGCTGGGATAGTCCACATGATGCTGTTCCAGATCTTGTTGGACTCCTATGAACTCACGCCAGCATGGCAAATCATCAGTGATGATAGTAGCTGTAGTTCAACAACATACAGTATGGAGGGCACCACTAGAATGGCTTCCCCTACCTTAAAGCCTCCAAGGACATGTAAAACAACACAGAGAGAAATATGAGAGAAGGATACAATTTTCAGTAAAGACCAAGAACCCCAAACACCACATTTTGTACAAAGCAGAAGGTGTCTCATTCTCAGTTGTAGTTTTCATTTTCATTTTTATATAGAGAGCACATATAAACGCAGAAGCAAGTTATAATGGCTATAGAAATTGCAACAATATCCCCCTTTCTCCATGCCTCCGATGCTGACAAATGTAAGAGAAACTCTGTCCCACTTGAAACAGTCATTCTACACCCAAGCAGCCTCTCCAAAGCCTGCTAGATTCTTTGCCATTCCCTGACCGAGCACTTCAGAACGACAGCATTCCATGTTGCTACATCCACCCTCTGCTGTTTTTGCTCTGACGTTTCACCTCCATTCTTTCCCTCATCAGCTCTTTCATGAACATGTTGTGTTTTGCTGTGTCAGCATTGTAAACTTTGGCATCAGCATTTAACCATCAGCTGTTATACCATCTGGCACGTGGAACATCAGTGCAACAACACAGCTTTTTAACCTGCAGCACCCCTGCCATCTTGCCTCCTTTTCTCCACCCCTCCCTTCTTCCTAGTTCCCTCAGGGGAATCACTTTCCCCTCCCTTCTCTCCATGGGAGCAAAGCCTAAAATAAAGAAATGCAAGTATATATATTCTCTCTCTCTCTCTCTCTCTCTCTCTCTCGTGTGTGTGTGTGTGTGTGTGAAGAGATCTTCAATGGGGAAAATCATGCAAACATGTCCACTTCTGCTTGATTTTACTGATTCTAATATTCTATTCTTCGGGGTGAGCTCCCGTTGTTTGGTCCCTGCTCCTGCCAACCTAGCAGTTTGAAAGCACGTCAAAGTGCAAGTAGATAAATAGGTACCGCTCCAGCGGGAAGGTAAACGGCGTTTCCGTGTGCTGCTCTGCTTCGCCAGAAGTGGCTTAGTCATGCTGGCCACATGACCCAGAAGCTGTACGCTGGCTCCCTCAGCCAATAAAGCAAGATGAACGCCGCAACCCCAGAGTCGGCCACGACTGGACCTAATGGTCAGGAGTCTCTTTACCTTTACCTTTATGCATGCATGCATATAAACACACACACAACACCTGATCTGGTTGCTGTAAGGAAGCAAGCAGGCAAGTGGGTACTAGCTAATAGAGGGCTTAGGTTGGTGGGGCAGTGATCCATTCACCCTAATGGGTCATCCTCATATATATCAGCCCAACATTCCCTGCACTGGAAGAGAAATGTGTCTTCATCTGAGAAATCACCTTCCTGATCCCCTCCAATACCTGGCAATGGAAGGTTGCTGAAGCGTCCTTGAACACCTAGGAATGGAAGACTGTTGATGTTTACATATGTATATCTATATAAGCTTTTCCCCAACCTGGTGCTGTCCAGGTTTTTTTTGGACTGCAAGTCCCACCAGCCCTAGCTACCATGGCCAGGGATGACTGGAGTTATAGCCCAGAATATATGGGTGATACCAGGTTGGGTGGAACCAGTCTATATATTATGGGTTTGTGGGTGCTAATCTCTGGATTGAACAAGTGTCTTAATTTAACCAATGCTTGGAGTGTTAAAACTGGGAAATAGCCAGATCCATGTGTATCACACTCATCTATAATAGGCCAATGGGACACGGGTGGCGCTGTGATCTAAACCACAGAGCCTAGGACTTGCCGATCAGAAGGTCGGCGGTTTGAATCCCCACAACGGGGTGAGCTCCTGTTATACTGTCCCAGCTCCTGCCAACCTAACAGTTTGAAAGCACGTCAAAGTGCAAGTAGATAAATAGGTAAACGCTCTGGCGGGAAGGTTCACCAGAAGCGGCTTTAGTCATGCTGGCCACATGACCCGGAAGCTGTCTGCGGTCGGCTCCCTCGGCCAGTAAAGCGAGATGAGCGCCTCAACCCCAGAGTCATCTGTGATTGGATTTAATGGTCAGGGGTTCCTTTACCTTTTATATTAGACCAGACCGGTGCATATTAAGCTGTGTGCTAGACAGTGCAAATCCCCTGGAATCTACAAGTGGAATCATGAAGTGTTGAAAGCTAATTAAGCAAGGCTAACTTGTTCATGGGGTGATAGCCGGTGGGATGAGCCATTAAAGGAACACAGTGAATCACACTGTGAGTGAGATGGCAAATAGGTGGGCCCCCTTTCATTCTACTGAAAAAGCCAAGGCTTGGGGGAGAGAGGTGAGAAGCAATGTGAGCCAGAAGCTTAGTGTTAGGAGTGATGTAACACAGTAAGGTAACAAGCTGGAGAGAGAGAGTCAGAGAGCATGAAGATTTGTCTGTCTTGCTTAACATTTTCTAGCTTCACTAGCAGTGATTCTACAGGCTACCAGGGAGGAGTCTTTGCCATCATCTGCTACCCGGCCATTTTAGCTGGTGATGCCAAGGTCTGAACCTATGACCTTCTGTGTGCAAAGAAAGCGTGTTCCCATTTAACTAAGATTCCCCTGCTGCCTCAGCCACCTCGCCTTGGTGGTGGTATGCCTTTGCAGTATGCTAGGCTGATGCTAAGTTATCTCTCTTCCACTCCCCATTTAAGGAGTAGCTTAGGGACGCTGGTTTTATTTGGTCACAGCTAGGTGTGGGATGAGGAGAATGAGTTTCAGCTAGGCACCTTTCAGGGTGATGGGTGGGGCCCAGTTGCCAGGTAAGGACTGTCTCTGAGGCCAACTGGCCTCATCCACCTGGAGATTGGGAGCCCTGGGTGGTGGGGATGCTGGGAAGGCCTCCCTACACACCTTAAAGGTGGGATATGGGATAAGGGGTAGGAACTTCTACCTTCCATTTACTCAGGCAGGGCTGGATCTCCATAGTAGCTGCAGGCTTGGCACATGTAGCTGCAGGTTCATTCCTGCAATGTAGGAGTTCCTCTGCAGGTGCAAATATTTAGTTTGTTTGGTTTAAAGTTAATAAAGTGGTGGTAGTTCAACCCAACTTAGTGTATCCAACTCTTTTTTTTTTTTGGCTGCCATGCTGCAGTCTTGTAAGGATGGATGGACATGACAGTTCATTTTCTCATCCCCCCCCCCCATCTTAAATTCAGTTCTTCACATTTACACATCTCTATATCTATATAGCCTTATGAAAATTAATGAGCATTTTATTGAAAAATTATCCTAATATACACATTTCTGTAAGGTAATGCTCACTGATACAATACTTTTTTATGTAAATATATCTAATAAATTCATTTTTATGCATAGTTTACCCCACTATACACATTTATTTAATTTTTTTGCACATATTACGTTGCTGGAGAATTGCATTGCAATTTTGGGGGAATTTTGAATTTCAGACAATGGCTGGGTTTTGGTTTGCACATTGCTTTAGGAGTTAGCTAGATTTACCTTTCAATGTGAATTGAATCCATTCTCTTCCTTGTCCCTATAATCACGCCTGTAACTAGTTACTGTAAGTACAGTTTTCCTGAGTTACACTTCCTCTCCACTGGGTGGAATTCCTCCTTCAGGGACCATTTAAGAGAATAGATCCTCTCTGCATGAAGATGCTCTCATTTTCATTGACGTGACAAATATTTCCAGATCAGCATTAGGTGGCCCCAGATAGTAGTAAGTTCAAAGTGGCCTTAGAAACATGACTGCTGCCTATTTATTTACTGCTCTTCAGCACAACAATTACAGGGGGAAAAACAGCAAAATAAGGATGGGGTTATAATTCCACAGCCATGGAGCCAACACCAAAAAGACTCTTCCATGCTTCCTCACATTGCACACCTCATTCAGAATTGCTATGAATACCAGCACCACACGTACAAAGGGAGAAAGAGTTATTGAGTTCATTTTAATGAGAACTGGGGGGAAAGTAATGCGAATTAATAATTAATGTTACATCAAAGATGCAAAAGATTTAAAAGGCCATTGTGCCTGTTAGTTAGACCAATAATGTTGGCAAGTGTTGAGGAATAGGAATTTCTCCCTATCCTTGTGAAACTCTGTGCTTTAAAGACCCATCTGTTTAGAACTGCTATTTAAAATGGTTTGGTCATGTTGTTGTTGCATATTAACACTAATCCCCCCCCCCATTTTTTATTTGATTTTATTGTTATTAAGCTGGGCTGAATGCTGATATTTCTGGTTTTTATTGGTATTTTATAGTTAATTTAAATTGCAGGTTAATGAAAATTTATGGTTCAATGTGATTATTCTGCTGCTATGCACTAATTTCTCATAACTTTTCCTCCTTTCCCAAAGGAAGTTCTGATTTCAGCTCTGGTTTTCAGGGCATTGCACTTAAAAAATAAAAACATTGGGTTCAGGGTTAAGCTTACCTTAATGCAAGATGGCTGAGGGTGGCAGATATACATGTTTTTGTATCCATTAGGCATTTCTCTCCAGCAGTCTGAAGCTTCCCCAACTACCTACACTTCTTGAAAAAAGCCTCATGGGAGGAGTCGTCTCACGGCATCTTCCCTAGGGCTCCAAATGACATGCAGGAAGCCAGAAAGGATAGCTAGTGAATGGCTGAAGTTAGTGCACTTGCTGATTTTGTTATTAAGGGAGAGCCATTGTGATGTAGTGGTTAAGAGTGGTAGGCTCGTAATCTGGGGAACCGAGTTCGCTTCCCCGCTCCTCCACATGGGTGACCTTGGGCCAGTAACACTTCTTTGAAGTCTCCCAGCCCCACTCACTTCACAGAGTGTTTGTTGTGGGGAAGGAAGGGGAAGGAGAATGTTAGCCGCTTTGAGACTCCTTTGGGTAGTGATAAAGTGGGATATCAAATCCAAACTCCTCCTCCTCCTCCTCTTCTTCTTCTTCTCCTCCTCCTCCTCCTCCTCCTCCTCCTCCTCCTCCTCCTCCTCTTCTTCTTCTTCTTCTTCTTCTTCTTCTTCTTCTTCTTCTTCTTCTTCATTCCTTTTATCCTTCATTTCTTTTCCTCCACACTTTTTTTTTAAGTAGAAAGACAACTATTCTTTTTAAAAAATAAATGAACAGCTGTCAAGTACATAGTCAGCAGCCCCTTTGACCACCCAGACAAGAAAAAAGAATCATGGGAGTTTTGGGACTTATGAGAATGCTGCAGAATGGAGACAACCTGAGACAGAATTTGTAGAATAAAAAAAGACCCCCCCCCAGCCTCCTAAAATGTGAGGCACGGTAAAACTCCCACAGTTTGAGAACTTAACAGAAATCTCCCCATCTTTTTTCATTAATTGATGGAGAATAGTAAAACATTGACTCCCCCCCCCCCAGCACCAATCGTCTGTGTTCTTATATGCTGGAAACTGCCATGGTAATCTGGTTTTAATCTCATCTGACATTTTTTTTTAAAAATGTATAAATGTCCTTTAAAAGGTGTTTGTGAAAGGGGTGGTTATTGGCTTGTTTTGCTCTTGTTTTTATCATGTATTCACAGTTTTTATTTTGTGTCTTTATGCTGCGAACCACCTTCAGATGAAGAGCAGTATACAAATTTCTAGGTAGCTAGATAGATGATAGAATGATAGACAGATGATAGAGATAGATGGATAGATGATAGATGATATATAGATAGAGAGCTAGAGCCAGATAGCTAGATAGCTAGATAGATAGACAGTTAGATAGATGATAGATTTAAGCCTGACCATCAATGACCAACATTTTATGGGAGTTCTTCAGCTGGAGGAAATGTCAACAGTATATCATGTTATCTCTGCTTGAAACATATGATCAAGTTGGATCATAGTAATTTGATGACTTCCTGGAGTGCAATCACTGTTGCCTATGGCATGCTGGAATTTCTGTTACTGCTGGATTCCCAACCCCACCCCCCAAGTCTGTATTTCAAATCAGCCTTTTAATTTTTATTCTGGGAGCTCTAGAAATAGATATTTAGAACACTGCATCTTAAATATCTCAGATGAGCAGTGTCAAAACTTTGTCCATGTAGCACTTTAAGCTGCATCCATTAACTGAGAGCAGGCCTCATTGAAATCAATTGGACTTACTTCTGAACAGGCATGAATAGGATTGCATTGACTGTATTTTGGAACCTGAAATAAGATGGTGCATTGTTAGAGATGAGCACTGATCTGACTGCTGTCTTGTGTCCTTCTTTTCTGAATTGCACTAAAAATGTGTATTTTGGCATCAAAATTTAACTTCAGCATCCAAAATTTGACATTGCAGAAATTCTGCTGAAATGTTTCTTGTTAGCCTTTCAGGACTCTGGGAGGTAGGATGCAAGATTAAGTGGGGGTCATGACTGGAAGCACACAATCATTGCCCAAAGGGAATTTTTCAGCAGTAAATGTTTGAAACTGTTAGCCTAGAAACTGTCGTGGTCATCAGAGAATCATGGAGGTCAGGGTAAATCTGAGAGCAGCATTAATGTGCTATGGACTGCCATAGAAGCTCTCAACATGTAGACTATTATTGTGACACGGAGGTCATTATTTCCGTGAATCATCCATTTCTCAGAGCACCTTGAAGAGAGCTTGGGGAGCATAAAAACAGCATTTAATCTGCTGCATCATATTAATTTTTAAAACTAGTACCTTCCTTTTTGTACACCCCTCCCCAACAATAGCTTTCTGAGGGGGCAGGGGAAAATATGCAGAATGGGAAGAATGCAAATTTAAATCTTGGCAGGCTGAGCTTTGGGAGAATTTCTTTGAGGGTATCCACCCCACAATGTCATTTAGCCAAGGTCTCCATCTTCATTGCTGCATTCGACTCATTCTGAATTCCATTATTCCTAGAAAGGGGATGGCGTCATTCCTTTAGCTCACTTTCTCTCACAGATGGCCTTCTAAAACCAGCCTGCCAGTGGTGGCAGCGAGGCAAAGCCAAAAGTGGACAGTGCCAGAACAAAAGGTGGGCTGAGCAACAGGTTGCATTCCAGCCCACACCAAAGCCAGAGCTTCCTATACTCACATCCTACATATATCTCAATCCTCTATTGAGATGAGCAAGAGGAATGATCAAGGATTCATTCCAACCATGCAAAAGCATTGATATCACTGAGCAAGACAGTGATGGACATGGACTAGGGAGAAGGGATGTGGCCTGGAGAGAAGCCTGGAAGCTGGATAGAGAGAACTGGAGGACCACATTCAGCATGCAGGCTGCAGCCTCCCCACCCATGAGCTCCTGCTGGTCATAATATTAATAATAATAATATTTCAGTTTCTTACCTGCTCTTCACCATGAGGTCTCAGGGTGGTCTTTGAGAAAATTAAGATTCAATATTAGAAGCAGTTTAAAACAAATAAGTTGGTTCCTGAAAATGTCTATCTCAGGCGACAAAGGCCACAGTAGAGAGGTGTGTCTTTGGCATGCTAAAAGAACTCCTAGCATTAATTTTAGAACTTGAACATGCTTCTTAGCAAACTTTATTTCATTCATTTGCATCTTTCTCCTCACCTCTGTGCTACACATGCAGATCTACACATTTATAAAGGTAAAGGGACCCCTGACCATTAGGTCCAGTCATGGCCGACTCTGGGGTTGCGGCACTCATCTCGCTTTATTGGTTGAGGGAGCCGGCGTACAGCTTCTGGGTCATGTGGCTAGCATGACTAAGCCATTTACCTTCCCACCGGAGTGGTACCTATTTGTCTACTTGCACTTTGACGTGCTTTTGAACTGCTAGGTTGGCAGGAGCTGGGACTGAGCAATGGGAGCTCACCCTGCCACGGGGATTCGAACCGCTGACCTTCTGATCAGCAAGTCCTAGGCTCTGTGGTTTAACCCACAGTGCCACCCACATAAAACAATGTAAAAAAGGAGGAGAATTCTTTGATGCAATCATAAATATTGCACCACAAGTCTTTTTTTGTAGTGTCCCCCCCCGATGTACACCAGATTTCATGCACATTAGTAAAATGCCAGACAAAAGAATCTCAATCCCAATCATATCCAGACTGAGAAGGAGTGAGATGTCACCCTGATTCTTTTTAGGCAGACCTAAAACCATTCTGCTTCTTTTCAGTGCATAGAGTTGCAGTTCTCAAACTACATGCATTGCTCAGTGCAGCTTTGAATCCCATAACTGGTGCCCTCCCCTGTGGTCAATGGGGATAGCAACCTTCCCTAGTCCCCACCCCACCCCCATAAACACTTGGAAATGTTGTGGTGTCACGGCATTCAATTATTTCCATGTGGCATTTTGTGCAACATTACAAAGGAAATGCTCTGGGCTGCTGAGGTTAGCCAAGCCATACGCAGATTCACTCATACCCATTTCTCCCACACCTTGAACAATGACATACATAAAATCACATGGAAATTGCTTTTGTGTAGTGCTTTATCAGTGCATGTTAGTAGAGATGTGAACTGATGAACAGCAGAAAATGAACTTTGAGGTCATGCAGGGGTAACCAGTGGTGCCCTCCAGGAGTCATTAGACTGAATCTGCCATCAGTCCCAGATGGAAATGGTCAGGCATGATGGATGTCGTGAGTTGAGGACCCGCCACCCACTTAGAGATAAATAAGACACAAGGACACATATATTTTAGGTTAATGGGCTAAAGAAGGCCACAACTTTATTGGTTACAGCATGTGAGTGGTATTGGCTTAGGCAATGGATCAAGCAAACTATATATGACTCCACCCCGCACAGCGGGGGATCAATTGAAGGTTAACAACAAGTGGGAGGAGCTTGTTGATGCAAATACAACTGGAAGCTTCCCCTGACATCACTGGGGGTCATGCTATGGCCCTAGCCACCAGCAGGGCATTGGACAGGATCCACGGCCACCGGATTCCTTTAACAGAATACCCAACCTGCCCTCTAACATATGGCACATATTCCAATGCCTAAATGACTCCAGGCAGCAGAATGAGGACACAGGGCTGCTGCAGCTACTTGAATGCAGATAAACCCTGCCCCTGAGCCAGCCCTATTGGCTGGCTGATGGGTGCGGTGCGGCAGCCAGGAAACTGATGCAGGGGGCCGAACATGCCCCCTGCCAACGCGGGAATGGCTCCCACTCACAACACCTCCCCTCTGGTAGGAGGAGAGGCTTTGTAGTCCAATTACATCTAAGGACACCACACTGACTGCACCTGCAGTAATGGATTTGATCACATCATGATTGACAAAGCACTGCAATAAATAAATAAAAAATTGCCAGTTGGTAATCCATTGTATTCCCAGAGATGCAGCCATTGATGTTCACTCCAAAGGACCTCACATTTCACCAAGTCAGTTTACCAACATGGGCAACATGCCTGGTGAAGGACTGTTGCAATGTGATGGAACTACAGGATCTGGAGCAGAAGGCTTTATTTTAAGGCACAGCATCTAACGGAAAGGGGACTGAGCCCAAGGTGGATAGTTAGGATCAGGGAGCATAAAAAGACTGTTGCTGATGAGTGCTTGTTATTCATCTGCTTCCCAGGCTCTGTCCAGGGTCCTGAAAGACATGATTCCAATTAGCCTCCCCTCTGCAACTGAAACCTTCCTATGCCTTTCCTATCTGTCCTCTCCTTTCCATGACAGAACACTTGCCAGGCTCCCCATGACCCACTCAAGGGTTCAGCTTCCCCAGGACTAGCCAACAATTCAGAAACTTAAAACAATGGAAGAAATCAATGGAACTTAAAACAATGGAAGAAATCAAAATCACTGTTTCCTCTTTGGAAATGAGACCAGGTAAATTTGAAATTATAATATCCAAGGAGAAATTCAATGAAAATATGGGGGGGGGGGCACCTAATTTTAACCCAGACTTCCTACATTCAAGTCAACATGCCAAGCTCTGTACTAGGATGCATCCCCTTCCAGCTGCCTTTCTGCCTTACAGCTTTTAAATTACTACTACTTCTATTACACACAGAGAGCTGTTTGTCACACACCTTCTTCTACGGCAGCCTACTGAGTTTCTGGATCAAAAATAAAATAAAATGCTGCAGTTCCATTCTGTCCAACACTGTGTTTTCCAGGCAAGAAGCTTTCTGATTTGGTGCTATTAATCATTCTCCGATTGTAAATTGTAGACAAGTTTCTTGCAAAGTTGGAAGTAACACTTCCAGCTGTAACACCATTAAACTGAATCCCTGGTAGCTATAACAGGAATTCATGATCTCCAGCTTAAGAGGTACCTCAAAATATATAAGTGTGCCTCGAAGAACTGCAAAGCTGAGCTTTGATTTTATTCTGTGCAAGGTGATGAAGGCAACATTTGACGCCTGAAAGGATAAAGGAAAAAGCTGAAACTATTGTACTGACGTGACAAATGTTAGTTATGTCCAGCTCTGTTTTCTTGTTTGTAGCTCAATTTGATTTTTGGTCAAGTCTTAGGAATAACCTGTGTATAACTGCAAATAAGCCTGTGTGTTAACATTATCATTAAAGGATAAAGAAAATAACAGTGGAGTATTTCTCACAGCAGGAGGAACTGAGGATTTAATTATACAATTCACATTTTGCAGCTCAATTCATGCAAAGTGTTTATCCACAGGCAATCGCCTCCCACCAGTTGACTGACTTCTCCACCTGTACTTTGGTGCTGCCTAGAGAATTTTGCACTTAAACATGCTCATCAACAGTTTAAAGTCTGACATTTTAATGCTTGTGTGAATTTTGCACCAATATATCTTCCAATATTTCACAAATGAAGAGACATGTTAACATTCTTCAGATTCTTTCCAATACTGTACCTTTAAGTTCCTGCTGGTTATAAAAATACTCTATTCCTCAACAAATGTGTTGTTGTTACTGTTATTAATTAAGTAATCACCTTCCTCATAGTCATATGCCTCAAGGAAATGTGCAAAATGTAATAAAAACAGCAAAAATAAATAAAAATCCAGATAAAATAGCACAGAAAACAACAGCAAATGAATCAAAAGACAATACAATGAGACACCCATGGCATAGAGCAGCTGGGAAAGTGTGTTGAAACAAAAACGTATTCAGATGTTTCTAGAAAGTGCAAATGTTGGATGCCCATCATACCTCTACAGGATACAGGAATGATGTTGCAGCCTTATTAGAGGCCTTTGGGTGGGGTGGGGACTTCTGCCACCTGAAGCAGCCGTTTCCTCTTCCTAATGGCTGGGCCACTTGCCTCTGATGATCAGGAAATGCTGTAATAACTGATAACAGTTCTAGCCATGGGATGAATATGTCCAGGCACCAATAAACACTGAAGGGCTGTGCATGACTTTCTTGTGCAGCCTGTGAAAGGTGGGGGGGGGGGGGTTGAGGCGGGGTTGAGTCATGCACTGACATTGGGATTGGGACTTGCACTTGAACCCCTGCCCCCCCACCTTAGCATTTGGGTGTTCAGGCAAATGCCTTAACATGCCTATGGTTAGTAGCTATTCTAATTGTTAGATATGTTACAACATTTCAACCTTCTTCAGGAGCCTGTAAATGTCAATTAGTGGATTAGCTGCTCCAGAGCAGAATCAAATCCAGGTTTGCCTAAATCAGGAGTTATGTTCTTGAAATACAAATCTTCTCCAACTCCTCCTCCTCCTCCCCTCCTCTGCATTCATCTCAATAAAAAATTATAATACGAAGTAACAAAAGCAGAAAGAGGCCTAATAAGAACAAAACTGTGACCTGATATTATGGCTCCATCTGAACTAGATCTTTAAATCAATAATAATAATATAACAATTTTTTATTTATGCCCCTCCTATCTGGCTAAGTTTCCCCAGCCACTCTGGGCAGCTCCCAATCGAGTGTTAACAACAATGCAGCATTAAATATTAAAAACTTCCCTAAACAGGGCTGCATTCAGATGTCTTTTAAAGATAGGATAGCTGCTTATTTCCTTGACATCTGAGGGAAGGGCGTTCCACAGGGTAGGCGCCACTACAGAGAAGGCCCTCTGTCTGGTTCCCTGTAACCTCACTTCTCGCAATGAGGGAACCGCCAGAAGGCCCTCGGTGCTGGATCTCAGTGTCAGGGCTGAACAGTGGGGGTGGAGATGCTCCTTCAGGTATACAGGACAGAGGCTGTTTAGGGCTTTAAAGGTCAGCACCAATACTTTGCTCGGAAACATACTGGGAGCCAATGCAGATCTCTCAGGACTGGTGTTATATGGTCCCGGCAGCCACTCCCAGTCACTAGTCTAGCTGCCGCATTCTGGATTAACTGCAGTTTCCGGGTCACCTTCAAAGATATCCCCACATAGAGCGCATTGCTGTAGTCCAAGAGGGAGATAACTGTAGCATGCTCCACTCTGGTGAGACAGTCTGCGGGCAGGTAGGGTCTCGGCCTGCATACCAGATGGAGCTGGTAGACAGCCGCCCTGGACACAGAATTGACCTGTGCCTCCATGGACAGCTGTGAGTCCAAAATGACTCCCAGGCTGTGGACCTGGTCCTTCAGGGGCACATTTACCCCATTCAGGACCAGGGAGTCCCCCACCCCCGCCCACCCCTTGTCCCCTAAAAAGTACTTCTATCTTGTCTTTAAGCAACATCTTTAAGCATTCATGGCTTTTATCAAGCTACCTTAGGAAGTGTAGTTTAAGGGTGCTGAGTGCTGTAAGGAGACCCCTATTATTTTATAATTATTAACTATATTTACTAGTTGCTTTTTTCCAAAAATGAAATACAAAGTAAGAAATCATAATTAAAAACAAGGATAAAGCAGCCTGAAATACACCAATAACAGATGCAAAAACAGATCCAATCCTGTGCTCAATTCCCCTACAATTCCCAGTTTCCTGAGAAGATGGATTGATTGTTAAAAGCCACTCTGGAAATTGTAGTTCTTTGAGGGAAGATGGGTCTCCAGTGCTGTCAACAAACTACACGTCCCAGGATTCTTTTCAGGAACCCAAAAGTGAGTGAAGTGTGGCTATTCCATTACAAATGTGGAAGCAGTCCAGGTCTACCACAATCACAAATGCCAAACCACTTCCTGACCAGGTTTCTTCTTTCTTCCTCTTCCTCTTGTTCTGGCATAGTCTCCACTGTGAGGCAGTACAATGAACATACATGTTTACCTTTATGTGAAGCATTTAGATGCAAATGGGTTGAACCATGGGGCACAAAACAGAGTTAATAACCATATTCATTGCACTCTATATTTTACTGTATAGAAAGAAAGTGTGGTAAATCCCCACCATATGTATGAAGGGGCGGGGCAGAGAGAGAGAGAGAGAGAGAGAGAGAGAGAGAGAGAGAGAGAATCCTCTTTCTTCATCACCCCAGCTTTCTTCCTCAATCTTCCATAAAATTTCCGAACACAAGCTTGTGGTCCAGAGTTTCCGCTAGAGAGATGGGAAGAAAATGACACTTTGAAATTAAAGGGAACAATTACGCTCTTTTATTTTCTGCACTTAAAGAGCTCAGCTGTAGTCAAACACGTAGGCTTTTGGAAGAAAGCAACAGATTATGTGTGAAGGTTACCTCCAGAGAGGTGCGAATTTCACAGCAGCGGTAAAAATGTTAGCCACAAAGGGGGAAAAGGGGGGTGGGCAGAGAAAAGAAAACCCCAGAGCTGTGATTTGGAACGGTGATGAATGCTTACTCTCCTTCTGACAGAATGCTCTAGCTTCTGTTTGATGGGGATAATGGTGCCACTTTGGAAAGAGATCCTGAGCATTATTTAAAGAGAGGAATAAACAATTTGATAGTGTTTTAACTTACGTATGGCAACGCTTGTTTTTCTTTTTTTCTATGAACAGAAAGGAGTAAGCTGGTTACCATGGTAATTCCTGTCTTACCTTTTAAGACAAAGGATAGCTCTGAGCTATAAAATTAAGTCCCCTACAACCTTTCATTTCTCATACTTAACAAAGACTTCTTTCTCATCCTTTCCTACCCCCACCCACTTGCATTAAACCATCTCTAGGACTGCTAGCCTCACATAATCCAGCCTCAAAATCAATTTTGATTGCAAATTTGACCTATAGGTATTTTAATAAGACATTCCCTGACTTAATGCAAAAAGATGAATCCCCATACTGTATGGGACAACATGCCCCTTTGGTCAAACCAGTGGTTTGTGGTTACTTCTTGCTTAAAAAAGAAAGAAAGAACATTGACCCAGGAGGTAGATGACACTGCTTTTGTAGCTTATTCTCATTTAATTGCATTGTCCAGAGAGATGTATTTCATCTATTAAGATTATGGCTTCTCTTTCCTCATTAGGATTTTTCACAAAGTATGTTATTAAAGTCTATTTCTGAATCCTTGCATTGTGTTTCGTTATGAATATATATTTTTTATTCTGTTACCATGTGAACAAGGAAACACTTATAACAGCAGCTCATAATCTCCTGAATGTCAACTGATGGATATTCTTTGCTTCATAACTGTGCAGCATGACTCATGGGAATATTTGAAAAGTTAGAGACCTGTTTAGATCTAAAATTAATAAGGGAAAGAAGCGGGGAAAGTGGCGTGCTCAGGGAAACGTTGGTCTCCTCTGAAAGGATGCTCTCTTGGAGCACCATTGCTTTTTTAAAAAGGGGGGGGGGCAAAGTAGGGTTTCGGATTGTGCACCAGGTATTTAGCTGGCAGAAACTGGAGAAAGTTCCAATTATATTTGGCATGCCCCTCAGTAGTTCTTTCTTATTTGCATTAGCCATAGCCCCATCAACATGAAAGCAACCCCCACCTCCCACCAAAATCATTGCAAAAAATGCCAAATTAAGACATGCAGCAACAGGAGCGCTGACTTGCCCCACACACTGATGGGGCCTGGCCATGTGATGTGATCGCCCTTGCTCTTCCCAGCCCTTGCCTGGCTCCTCAATATTGGGGGCTGCACTCCCCTGCCCCAAAATATGGGGTGCTGAAACCCTTTCTGCCTGTGCCCCTGTGTAGCAATGACATCAAAATATTGAATATACCAGAAAATCAAAATGTTAAGCTAAAATTTAACTGCTGTAGTAGTTGTTGTAGTTGTTACTTATTATCCATCCATCTGCCTAAGGTCCCAGGGTGGATCACAACAATTTAAAATACATTTAAAACAGTTTAAAGCAGATTTGAATAAAAGGGACAGGGCGGGTCCCCAAACCACACATCTCAAGCATCAAAGGAAATGGTAAAGCTTAGGTACATAGGAAGCCAAGCAAGATTATTGTCCATCTAGCATAGTGTACTTGACATTGACTGGCAGCAGCTCTCCAGGATTTTGAGGGTTGAGCCTGGGACCTTCTGTATGCAAAGTGGATTGAGTTATGGTGCTTCCCTTGGAGGCAGTAGGTGATGGCAAATACTCTCCACCTGACACCTTGGCATCCAATCAGAGTGGCAGTCAGTAGTCTCACCCAGCCCTACCTGTTTGTTGAACCTGGAACGTTTTGAATGCTCTTCTGTTGGGCCACAGCCTTTCCCCTAAACATTATCCCAAGTTTTCAGAGAACAAGAGTTGGAATTCTGATAACCTTTCTGCTTCCATTACCAAACAGCTGGGTCCTGTTCAAATAGACAGTGTGTACATGGAAAGGGGAAACTGGAATTTTGTGCGCTGTTCCCACCCCAGATCTCCCTCTGGAGCCAGCTGAAGTCATTTTGCTATCTGATGTGAAAGAAAATATGGCACCCACACTCCACATTCAGAAGCCAGGAAGACTGGTAACTGAATCTTCCTTTAACAGTCATGATGGGACAGTGTCCTTCTCCATACTCGAGGCTTAGGTGGCAAGGAAACATAGGAACATGACTTAGGAAGAACACTGTGTGATCAGGCTGGCTTCCCATTGTTAGGATATCAATGTTCTGTTCCTCCTTAAAACAGATGTGTGGATTGTTGTATGTCACATGTCTGTTTACACTCCAACACAGCTTGCTGGGAACTTCCGTTTGTGTGTATAGCTTTTGCTTTTCCTACTTGCTTGGAAACGAAAGGGAGAAGACATGTTTTTTTCCTTTGTCCTGATGTATGCTGAATAAACTGCCTGTAAATATGCTTTACACAGCCTCTCCCTGCCATTTCTGTTGCGTGTTTACTCTGCTGAGTTGCGTGCCCAGCTTCTGAAGCTTCTTCATATTCATGTTGCGCTAAGGACTGGAGTTTGACCGGCACGTTGGCCGGTGGGCTGGAGCGAGCTAGGGGCTTTCCAAGTACCCCTGTTCCCTTGGAAGCATCCCAACACCCAATCTGGTCCAGTACCCTGTTCTCACAGTGGCTCACCAGATACCTATGGGAAGCCCAAAAGCAGGGTCTGAGTACAACAGAAGCACTCTCCCTACTTGTGATTCCCATCAACTGATATTCAGAAGCAAACTGCTCCCAGCAATGAAAGAAGAACATAGCTATCAGGCTGCCCCAGATGCCCCTCCCTCACAATGCATCCTATCATCTATTGTTCAAGGAGCCCACCTCACTCTGCTTAATGATCGGGCTGGCCCTGCAAGTTTTGCAGAACTTGCAACTTGGAATGGAGTTTCCAGTTGCAAAGAGAGAACCTGCACACATAAAACTTACTTGTGAAGAGGCTTGGATGAACTGACAAAAGTTGGAAGCAGGGGCAATGTTTAGAATTGGAAAACCTGAAAAGGGGTTGCAGAATGAATATATACAAGGTACGTAAAATGGCTTAACCCCTTTTAGGGGACCCCCCCTCCTAATTCTAGTCATCTGTAGCAACAGCAATATGTTGCCGCAGAATGTGAAAGATGACAATGATAAAGTAAACTTGAATGTATTTAAAATAAATCATAACTCTTAGACATTTAATCATAAGAAGAAGATAAATTCTAAGAATGGCAAAAGCATAATAAAGTAGAAGAATGTAAGGGGAAGGGTCATAGGTCATAATGATAGAGCATCTGCTTTGCATGCCGAAGGTCCAAGGTCCAATTGTTAATTTCTATACTGCTTAACATATTAAAAATATCTCTAAGCAGTGTAGAGAAAACTGAAGCAACAACAGACAACTTAAAGAAAAATATTACAAAAACACAGAATTACATATTATAATGTTCCATTAATACATTACTAATATATAAAATATATTATATATAAATATATATATATGGGATGCGGGTGGTGCTCTGGGTTAAACCACAGAGCCTAGGACTTGCTGATCAGAAGGTTGGCGGTTCGAATCCCCGCGATGGAGTGAGCTCCCGTTGCTCGGTCCCTGCTCCTGCCAACCTAGCAGTTCGAAAGCATGTCAAAGTGCAAGTAGATAACTAGGTACCGCTCCGGCAGGAAGGGAAACGGTGTTTCCGTGTGCTGCTCTGGTTTGCCAGAAGCGGCTTAGTCATGCTGGCCATATGACCCCGAAGCTCCCTCGGCCAATAAAGTGAGATGAGCGCTGCAACCCTAGAGTCGGCCATGAATGGACCTAAAGCTCAGGGGTCCCTTTACCTTTACCTAATATATAAAAAACAATATCAGTTCATTTTCCTTCTGACACACTTCTGGGTCTCAGCCTCTGGATTCTCACCAGGGTCTAAATAAACTCTCAGCTCACCCTCAAAAGTTTCACAATGAAAAAAGTTCCTGGAAAAAGCGACTTCATTCCAATCTCTCACTCTAGACTTGCTTTTTATGGGCTGGTGCAAGATGGACGGTACTTCTCCAGGCTGCCCACAGCTGTTTCCAATTCAGCTACATTTTCCATACCCAGGTACAGCAGGTTTTTCAGTGGTGGACCTTGGTAATCTTTCATAATCAGGCGCCCTGTGCAAGACCCAAATTTGATGCCCCCAAATGGATCTTCTCAATTTTGTATCCCCTAGCTTGGTGCCCTGTGCTGGGGAAACACCTGCATCACCCTTAATCTGGCACTGGTTTTGTTGAGTTTCCCCAGGAGTCCAAAGGATGGGAAAAGGACCCACCTCCACTCTCAGCTCCTTCTTCAATCCCTAGCAACTCCTGGTATGGCTGAGAATGTTCCCAGTCTGAAACCCTGGAAAGCCAACCCTGGAGAGTCTGTGTTGACAGTTCTGAAAAAGATGGAGCAATAGTCTGGTTCAGTATAAGACAGATTTCTACATTTCATATGGCTCCCCACCCACCAAAAAAGTTCTGTTTCACTGCCTGCCATTGCTGCATGTTATCCCTCAACTGTTCATCCCATGGTTACAAGTTTCAACTGTGGCCTTTGTCTAGAGAATGTTTCTGTGCATTCCAGGAGCCACATGCCTGTGCTGGGTGAAACCAGAGGCAAATGTGGACAGATCAACAGGTGTGGATCTTACACTCTAGCCACACAAAAGTCAAAGGTTTCTTCTACTTACACCCACACCCCATTCCATCTGGGTAAGGAAGAGATATTATTATAGTTCAAGAGGTGTGCCTGGATAGAGAGGTTTGGAGGGCCACAGCTGGCCCCTGAGCCTCCAGATTCCAACTTCTCTCTAAGCATATATCAGAGAGACTGCTTTCTAGTGGGAAAAGAGAATAATTTCAGGGTTGGACCAGGTAGGCTGAGCCACCTACCACTTTAGAATAGTTCCCAACCTCTCCATTGTTTTTGTCAGTGCAATATCCCAGTGACTTGGAGATGGAGACACTGGTAGCATCCACATAAGAAACCGTTTATCTTTTCCACCTACTTATGTGCTTTCTATTGCCCCTCCTTGCTGCTTTGGGCTGCTTTACCTACCACTACCACCAGAGCTCAATGCATTTTGGAGCCTCTTTTGCTAGGAGAATATTTTGGACATCGGGATGGAAATAGATTTGGCACCTCACTGTGTTCAGTTGTTTGTTTCTGTCTCTTTTGTTACAATATTTATTACAGGTAGTTTGGAAGAATTCAGAAATTACTTACATATAAACATGAACAGATCTTGGGAACTGTTTACAGGCTTTGCCAAACATGATTGTTTTGTCAGGTTTTGGTGTGTGTTTTGCAGCGTAATTATCTCTTACTTACTTTCTATGTAGCAGGAAGCCTCAATATAGTGAGTAATATTCTGATTATTTGTTAAAATTAGCATCTGGTAGATACATCCCTGCCAACACATTATATATATATATATATATATATATATATATATATATATATATATATACCAAGGATAAAAAGAAAGCTTTTAAATTTAAATTCCAGCTTTGAAGCTATTGCTCTTCCTGTGCTGTGAATTGGAAAATCAGATCCAGCTATAGGGTTGTATCCAAGTCATTGCACAAGTAGAATAACTTATTCAAGTGTAACAGAACTTCCACCCCTCTCCTCTTTCCATGCACCCAACCAAATCTGCTCTGGGGTTTTCACCAACCCTCAAGGGTGTATGTGGCAGCACTAGGTGGGAGGAGAGGTGGGGGGGGGAGTTCCATTGTGCTTGTGGAAGTTGTTCCACCTGCAGCTTTAGAAAGCAGGTATTTACCTGGTTAAACTGACCAAACCTTAAAAGTCTTGCCTATTGCCTTCACATTTGGGGACTTTGCTAATTATTGATAATGATAACTTTGTAATGTGATTCAAATCTTGTATGTGAGAGTGTGTGTGGTGAAATTAAACAATTCCATTATCTACTAAGTGATAATATGTCAGAGTTAAAGTGGGACACTATTGCCAATTGCATTGCATTATTACCATAGGTGAACGATTAAGTCCACTTAATGAGCAGGCTAGTCTTGATTACACCTGACTCAAATCCCAATTAAACTCCTTAGATGAGAATTGGAGAGGAGCAGAGAATGCATTGCAGTGATTCACTTGTAGCCTGTCTGATCAAAGAGAGAGGAAATAAACAGCTCTAAACTCTTTTCCTAAGAGCTGTTAAACTCATGGAGTTAGACTGATGCCTCCAACAAGAACAATTATGGCAAGAACTGCTTGGGTGAGAGAAATCTTTGGAGGTAAATTTGTACCAGACAATAAAGTTCTTGGATAGTCTCAGCATGTGTACGTGTATGCAGGCAGGCAGACATGAAGTTCAAAATGTGGTTAAGTAAAAGAAAGAGAGCATAAGATAGAAAATAAATGAAATGCACCCAAGTTTTGTCTGCAGGCTTCCCATAGGCATCTGGTGGGCTACACTGAGAATAGGATGCTGGCAAGATGTTGGTCTGCTCCTGCGGGGCTCCTCTTACATTTCTTATAACATAAGGCCTTTGGCTTATTCTGCCAAAGGAGGGTATTGTTTTGGTTGTTACTATAGTGTGTATTTTTATGCTTTTGTATTGTGAACAGCCCTGTGATCCTTGGAATGAGGGTAGTGTCAAAATTAAATTAATAAATAATGATTACTTACAGATTTTTACCAGCTGCATTTTGTGGATTAGATAATAAATGGCTCATTTCCACTGGACAGCAGCAATCGAGGAGAGGAAGGATAAATCCATTTTCCTGTCACTATTGCTACGTGATGGGTATGCAGTGGGCCTAGACTACATCGTGAAAGTGTTTCAAGTTGTTATTCAGTAAAAGTAGCATTTCTGAAACATCAGGCTTTTAAGGGAACAGGGGCCCTGCAGGGGAAAAGGAAATATAGTAATGAACATGAAGTTGGTTAAGAAATGGATTTACCAAAGAAGTCTTTTATTGTGCGTCACCATTTCCAAATTCCTGAGCCTGAACATGCATTTGTTTATTACGTTTAGAGTCCATCTTTCTTCCACGGAGCTCAAGGTAGCACGTATAGTTACCACACTATCCATTTTAACTTCCAAAGCAACCCTATGGGGTAAGTTATGCTGAGAGATGGGTGATCTCTCACCAAGGTCATCCAGTGAGGTTCACATGTTCAGGTAGGGATTTGAATTATGATTCCCCAGGTACTAGTCTAGCACTCTAGAAACTACTGCAATACAGTGACTCCCCTCTGTCCAGTGGTGGAACATAAGCTAAAGGTGCCCAGAGCTGGGTGCTTCACATGCCAGAGCCTCTCTCCTCACCCCGTGTCAGGCTTGACCTGGGAATGGACCTATGGTCGGGCACGAGAAAGCTGCTTCAGCAACTTCCTCATGCACCACAGCCCAGGAGTGTGTTGATGCCCACTCTCCTCTCTCTGCTCCCTGGGTCAGGTTTGATCTGAGAGTAGAGCTGCGTCTGGCAGCATTGGGCCATCACTTGATGAAGCTGTCTCTGCAGCTCCTTTGTGCGTCAGAGCCAGGCTGAGATGAGGGGGCTTGTTGTGAGGGTGCCTAGTCATGCCCTCTCAAAAGAAGTGCCCAGGCCACAGCTCCCTCCCTCCCCGCTACACCATTGCCTATGTCCCAAGGCACTACCCCAAGGGTGCCACTAGAGTTGACAAGGAGTAGATGGACAAGAGCAGATGGGCATAAGCAGAATAGGGAGGGAGTATGAGACGTGTGGTAGTAGAAGAAATGGGCTGGAAAGTCAAATTCCTGAACGAGGAAACATGCTGACTGCAACATCAATGCATGTATCACATCAATAACATTCAGTGGATAGAATCTCCACATTCTTTTGCACCCAGTTCCCCCCACCACCTCCTCCTTCAGCCTTGGTGCGCAGTTCCAGCTCTGGCTGACCCGCCAGCTAAAGCTCCTTTTCAACAAGAGATGACATGGCCCCTTTGGTAACTTCCAGATTGAAATATTGTACACTAGGCATCCATTTTGAAGATGAGCCAGAAACTTGAACTGGTTCAAAATGCAGCGCCAGATTACTGGCTTGAGTTCCCTATTTTACTCATATAGTCCCCTGTTAAAAACAGCTGCATTGGTTGCCAGTTTGTTTCTGAGTAACCACTGCCAGGGGATGACACATGTTAGTTTCACTTCCCTCCAACATCTGGGGCCTGGGGCAGGGCATTCTTCGTGGCAGCTCCTAGATTGTGGAATTCCCTCCCCACAGGATCCACCCTATTCCCCTTACTGTAATTTGTTTTAACTTTTTAATATTGCACCCCTCACTCCTGGTGGCAAAGGGTGAGGGGTAGTAATGGGGTTAATAACCGTATTCTTTCACACATTTTTTCTTGTAAAAGTCCACATTTGGGGGGGCTTTGTTTCGAACCCAAACTGCAGGATTCTGAGAAGTGCACAATCTGAGTTCTAACTGCACTCTGGTCAGCATATAGGTCCTGGAATGGTGAATTAAGATGAGGACCAAATTTAGTTATCTCCTGTCTCTAGTTTTGACACTCAAAACCCTTCATGATGTGGGCATCATGTGCCCCCAAGGCAGTTTTATCCTGTATCAACCTGCTTGGGAGGGAAGATCTCCCACTGAGGTCCTCTTCTCTGAAATTAAGTAGGTGGTAACAAAGGAGATAACTTTTATTTCCTCAGTGGTGCCCTGACTGTGGATTTCTCTCTCCAGGGAAGTTTAGCTGGCAGCAACACTATTGTATGTTAGGCATCAGGTTCAGATGTTTTTATTCTCTCTGGCATTTTAAATTATTTTAAATGAAAGGAAGCTATATTTTACACACTGAAATTGAGTTATCCATTCTGCAGATTTGGGAAAGTGTTTTAAATAGGGTTTTTGTACTGTTAAATAAAAAAAAGAATTCTGTGACTTTATTTTATTGTAAATTCTTTTTGTGAACCATCCTTGCGTCCTACAAATACTCAGAAAACGGATGGCTAGAGAGGGAGGGGTGAGCATAAAGGGCAAGGGTATCTGGGGATGTTTTATTTGGAGGGCAGAAGCAGAGTATTCTCATTCTGTTTATTTGCAGATATTATTTTCCTGTATTTAATTGATGACCAAGTGTGTCTGTGGCAAAAATCAATAAAATTTCAGTAACAAAAACATAGGGACTAGAAGCTTCAATTTTGTTGAGGATTGTGACTTGCAGTCATATATAAAGACTCAAAAGAGAAAGGTGATGTGGTCATCATAGCTGCAGGGGAGCAAGATGACTACAGTTCTCGAGTCTTTTCTTTTCCTCTCCTTCCCATCTTTACCAGGCTTCGTATTGCAGAGTTAAAGAAGTATTTGTATGCCCTCACAGCGTGAGATAGAATTTGCTGTCTGCTTATCTTAGAGGTTTGGCACCTCGCAGCAATACGGCTGCCGGAGGAATCCTGGAGTAGATCCAAAAATCAATCAACTTTCACTTTTTTAAAAAAAGGGGGGGGGTTCTACAGCAAGTTTCTGTACAAAATAATATTTTTTCTTTCAGAAGAAGAAACCTTTCTAACTCTACAATGAGACAAATCTACATTAAAAATTCGTGGTTTGCTGCAAACTCCTTTATGCACTGAACCAAAGCCAGCTTTGGCTCAAGGTAACTGTAGGAGGAATGACTTTGCTGAAAATCTTAAGGCATTAAGTGGAAGTCTTAAATGGGAGGAAAACTTTTGTTTGAAGTCCACAGCCTTACCGAGAGCACATAACTATGTGGAAATATTTGGAGTCATTATAACAGGCTGCATGGTTTTATACCAGTGCTATGGTCTTAATTCACAACTGGGTTAATAGAGTCTAACCAAGGTGTGAAATGTGTTATCTGAATACTACGATGCAATTTCAGGCTAAACAATTGGAGTATTCTGTTCTTTTGCTGGAACATACGCAGCAAAGCTACTACCTATTATGCTTCCTGCTATGAAGTATTGTAGGAAACATTTGGTTCCTTGGGCTCAGCGGAAGGCATTTGTGGTGGGGTCCAAGCCCTGGCTCTAGCTCCAGACTGTGGCTGTTAATCATTCCTGACAAGAGGCATGCTTCCTGCTCCAGCAGCTGACTTCAGGGAACTGAGCTAGATATCAGGGGTTGGATAACACATGCAGTTGCCTTATACTATGAGTAACCATTGTGCCTTCCAGATGTTGTTGGACTCCAACTCCCATACCCATGACAACTGGCTATGCTGGCCAAGGCTGATGGGAGTTGCAGTTCAACAACATTGCCATTTGACACTGACCCACTGCTGAGACTGACCCATAGGTCTATTTATCCCAGTGTTGTCTATGCTTAATGACAACAGCTCTCCAAGGATTCAGGCTGGGACATTTTAAGCATTCCTACTTGAGATCCTTTTAGATGGTGATGCAAAGAACTAAAGCTGGGCCTCCTGTGAGTATGAAGCTCTCTTGTTAGCAGAAAAGTTACTTTATACCCAAGCTTGATTTGCACAGTAAAAGCCCACTGAAATGATAATGTTTCTCCCCTCCGCCCCAGTGAACTATGCCACTAGTGCAGAAAAGACTGCATAGCTCATGCTCATGTGATGAGCCTGTTGTGATGAACATGACCATACAGGCAGCTAGAGCATCACCTCTGCAGCTGGACGCGGATGACGCTGTGGGTTAAACCACAGAGCCTAGGACTTGCCGATCAGAAGGTTGGTGGTTCGAATCCCCACAACAGGGTGAGCTCCCGTTGCTCGGTCCCTGCTCCTGCCAACCTAGCAGTTCGAAAGCACGTCAAAGTGCAAATAGATAAATAGGTACCGCTCTGGTGGGAAGGTAAACGGCGTTTCGGTGTGCTGCTCTGGTTTGCCAGAAGCAGCTTAGTCATGCTGGCCACATGACCCGGAAGCTGTACGCCGGCTCCCTCAGCCAATAAAGCGAGATGAACGCCACGACCCCAGAGTTGCCCATGACTGGACCTAATGGTCAGGGTTCCCTTTACCTTTAGGTTGCACCCTGAGGCCCCTCCCCTTTAAATAACTTCACTCAGACACATAATTTAGTTTAAGTTATTGGGCAAAATTTAGGCCACAACTTCATTAATTACAGAAAAGTGACGGGTATTGGCCAACTGACTCCTGCCTCTCTGGCTGGCAGTCTGAAAGGGTAAACACCAAGCGGGGGAGCAGCATCGATGAAGACCAACTGAAGCTCACCCCAGGGTTCCTGTGGTCCTGGCATGGCCCTAGCCCCTCAAGCGGACTTCGGATGAGATCTGGGACCCCCCCCCCAATTCCTTTACCAGAATACCCTATTTTTGGAGGGGCAGGTGTTGGCCGCACCTCCCCTCCCACACACTTCAGTAAGCCTAACCTAACTGCCAAACTTACAAAGTTGTGATGATTGCTAAGGTGGTAGGCAAAAACCAAGTGGCTCCAGCCAATCTGCCAAGTGGAAAAAATCCTACCCAGCCCCTGCTCCAAAGCAGGTGACCCAATCCAAACCAAGGCCAGAGCAGCACCATCTAAAGCTAGGGAGGGCAGGTGTTCAGCAGCGTGAAGCAAGCGCCCCCAATATGTCGCGCTGCGCTTATATAGGCCCCGGGAGCAACGCTGTGCCCTGATTGGCTGAAACAATCTGGCAGGATCCCGGGGCCTAATGGACAAGGCTTGGGCCTTCCTAACCACTATTCACCACGGTGGTGGAGAGAAGACCCAGGGGCCTGCGTGCAACTGGGACCCTCATTAAAGAGGATCCCATTTGTCCTCAAAGCAACCTGGTCCTAGACCCAGTGAAGCCCACATTTCTCATTATTTATGGCCACTGTCCATCCTGCCTGGTGCTGATGGGAGCTGGA
Source organism: Podarcis gaigeae (assembly GCF_964106915.1). Taxonomy (NCBI): domain Eukaryota; kingdom Metazoa; phylum Chordata; class Lepidosauria; order Squamata; family Lacertidae; genus Podarcis; species Podarcis gaigeae. The sequence goes on from NC_139691.1 coordinate 34,333,981, forward strand.
GTCCAGCAACATCTGGAGGGTCTACATTGGCTCTTTTCCTGTGTCCTAGACTCTTCAGGGCTTTAAAGGCCAAATCTAGCTATTTAAATTTAGGGATATGTTCCCACTTGCATATGCCTGGGAAACAGTGTGCACCTCTTCTAGGCAGAAGCAGAGTTTCTTGGTAGGTTTATTCGTACATTCCACATTCCAGCCTGATGCTTGAAATTGTACCTAAGGAGGACCGGAAAAGGGGAGATAGATTCCATATGATGAATGGGCAAAGAGAGGAACAGAAGTACTTCAGCACTGCCCAGGAGGAAATAAAAGAGAATGTAGCAGACAGCAGGGAGTTGGGGTTGAAGGTGTCACTTCTAAAAAACAACCGATGATGGATATGGTGGAGCTTGGTGAAAGTAATGGCAAAGTGACAGGGAAGCATATGACTAATGACCATGAAAAATCACTTTTCGGGAATGAAACGCAACACTTCGGGACCTTACGAAAATGCAGTTTGCATCTGAAGGTGATAGGAAAAAGTATGCGAGCAGGAGGATACGTGGCTTTTGTTAGGGGATAGTCTTCAAAGTTCAGACTAGGGCTGATCCCAACCTTCCAGCAGCATTCAGAAAGTTTGATGGTTGTGGGCGTGGGAGAGAGAGACCTGGCACTGTTTTTTGGGGTGGCAAACTGGAGCAAGTAAAACACTTTTCAAAGATCAGTTGGGGTCAGTGATGTTAAGAATGTAATAAGAACTCTGCTGACTCAGGCCAGAAACCATTCTAGTCCAACATCCCTTTTCACAGTGGCCAGCCAAGGACCCATGGAAAACTCACAAGCATGATTCAAGTGCAACATTACTCTCCCCATTTGTGATTCTCACCAACTGGTATTCAGGGAAACACTATCCTTACTTAATGGACATGGGAAATATGCTTCCATGAGCAGTTCCGGAGTATTGGCCACTTTAAATGACCCAATCACGTGAATGGGGATTGATGCTATGGGTGTTTCCTGCAGAAAGACTGCATTCCTTTCCAGTGTGGTGCTAGTTTGACTTTTTTGGAACCAACACAATCATCTCTGAAAAATGTGTTTGGGTCATTTAAAAGTTACTGCAGCTTTGCAGGAGTCTCTTAAAAAAAAAATGATTCCCACATAGCTAATATAATCTCTCTCTCTCTCTCTCTCTCTCTCTCTCTCTCTCTCTCTCACACACACACACACACACACACAAACACACACACAAACCTGCAATAGTGCTTATGTCAATGGCTGTGTCTTAATTTCATCTCTGTCCCTCTGATTTCAAGGAGGCAACAGAGAATTAGTCTCCTTTCTGTGTGTTTTGCAGAATTAAGCCGTGAAGACCCATTGCCAGCTGAAATATATAAAACTTACCACCTAGCAGAGAAATTAATTCTCTGCCGGATAGACAGGGAAATCCTTTTACAGCATTATATCAATGTCTCTCTTCTTCTTGTAGGCTGCCAGTTCAGGTTTCCGGCAACACAATGGCCATAGCTGTGAAATTTTCATGAGATTTGCCAAGCAAATTGGAATGATAAATGACATGGCAGTAGCACTCTTTTGCTTGGCTAGTAAATCCAAAAGTCACACTGATTCTCCCATGTCCCACCCCCTTCGAGTATGGTAAGATGGTAACCTTGACTTTTTAGCTGCATGTCTTTCTTTTTTCTTCGTCTTAGATCATTTTCATCTTTCAGAGAGCTGGCAAGCTTTACGGGTAAGTGAGCATAGAAATGTTCCAGGCTGTATTATGAGGAATAGCTGAGAGGTATGACAAGGGGGTGAGGTGGGGGGAGAGTAGGTATTAAGGGGATCGTATCGAGATTATAAGGGAGGGAAAGTATTATACTGAGAGAAACAGGCAGGGTAAGAAATAGTTGCTGAGTAGTGAGAGCACACTCACAAGCAAAAGACAACATGTTTTGAGGAAGCTAATCCAGGTAAAGGTCTATCCTGCTTCCAGGGACCCATGGATGTAGAACGCATCCAGAGAGCTCACCTCCAGGCTCTAAGGCAATCCTTAATAATAACATAGGCATCAGGGGCCCATCTAGTCCAGCATCTTGTTCTCACAGTGGCCAACCAGATTCCTTTGGAAGTCTGCAAGCAAGACCTGAGTGCAAAAGCATGTTTTGCTCCTGAAGTTTCCAGCATACTGCCTCTGACAGTGGGATGTATAAACCTCAGCAGAGACTGTGGAAATGAACATGCAAACTTTGGGGTGTTTGTGTGTGGCCATCAGATCCAGTGTGAAAGTGTGTGGGAGGGGGCTTTTGTCAACTTTCACGTGAGAAAGGTGGAATGTATGGGTTTTCAAGTCAGAGGTCTTACCATTGTGAAAGGAGGCAGCTGTGGTTCTTCTTGTTTCTTTCTGGGCAAGGAAGGCAGAGGGAGGAAGAAAATGTTTCTCTTGGGTGTAAGATTGGTGGAGGCCAAAGGTGCACTTTTCATGGTTCTACTGCTCTCAGAAACTTGGTAGATGATGGTCGAATTGAGGTCATTCCCTATAGCCGCTCCCGACATGTGGAACTCCCTCCACACTGAGCTGCATCAAGCATCCTAGTTATTTGCTCCATTGGGTGTTTAACCCTGGTCTTTGACACTTAAGATTTGTGTGGTTTTCATTGGGCCACCTCTGCCACTCCATATACATTCTTTGCTTTGTTTGCAATTGTCTTGTTGGATTTTAATGTTCTATGGTAATGTGGTTGAAGGGTGGGTAAGAAAGTCTTTAAAAAATAAATAAGGAGTAGCTTTCGTATTGATTCAAGTGGCAGCAATGCAGCCAGCTATCTTTCTCCCACCCACCACCCACTATCTACCCTGAGAATGGCACTGTGGCATGATGTATCATTTACATTGGGCCATCAATATGCAATTGGAACATTGCCAGCCACGGATTGCAGCTCCAGCATCTCTTCAAATGATGACAGTTTTTTAGGGGGTTAAAAAGGCACCTGTCTACACAGCCCCTGCAAGTTAATAGGTGTTGCCCTCTTCCAAAGAACAGTGCCAGGGTTCCCCCCCAGCCCTTTTTGCCTAATCCTGACCTCCTGAACTTGTAAACAAACAAACAAACAAACAAACAAATCCCGTGGGTGCTTCAATGCATCTCTAAAATGAAGCGATATATTTCTCTCTCTAAGGTAGAATGTTTGGTCTTATGCCTTGAAGTGACACTGGGTTAAAATAAAACAGGGCATCAAATAATACTTTTGCTTACGGTCTAGGGTTTTTTTATATACCAGGAGAGGAACAAATCTTAGTTCAGAGCACGAGCCAGCTTTTTGTTGTTGTTGTTGCATATTAAAATTGCACACACAAATTTGTAGCAAACAACAATCAACTCACAAAACAATGATTAGCAAACACTCTTGATTGGTTATCAAATCCTTAAGCAAGAAATGTACACATCCTGTGATGATAAAAAATCTTTAAATTAAACTACAGAACAAAAGTTGAGAGAAGCATCTTCCTTAACGATCCTAATTAACCCTCTGAATAGCAAGATCTAATGTCAGCAGTTTTTCAAGAAAGTGTCATAGTTTCTCATCCGCCATCTCCAGACAGGATCGTCGCTCAGGGGTAGCCAGTGCTGTGCCTTCCAGATCGGAAAGGGGGAATATGTCAACTTCAGTTTCTGATTTCTCCAGTCTTCAGTTTTCCACATTTCTATTGTGCTCAGGTTCTTCTTTCAGGCTTTCTTAGATGCATCTGGCTGACCACTGTAAAACAGGATGCTGGACCAGGTGGGTCACTGGTCTGATCTGGTAAGGCAAGTCAAATGTTCTCATGAAAATTTATCAGCAAATTAATTTCTCCTAATAGTCACATTATTTCAAGAAACTTTTTTTCCAATGCATTTTCATTTAACATATGCATTTAATGCATATGTTATTTTCACTAAACATATGCAGTTTTATGCATTCTTTACCCCCAGTATATGCATTTTGGCTGAAGAACTGCCCTACAAAATTCAGCAGATTTTGAAGGATGGCTGTGTTTTGGATTATGCATTGTTTTGTAAAGTGCAAAGGAGGAAAGTTCCTTTGTAAATGTGAGCTGAAGCAAGTTTCTCCCCCTACTCCATAAGATAGTTTCTCTAAGCATACACTTAGTTTCTCCAATGATACAACATTTCTTTTTCTCAGCCCATTTATTGCAGTCATCCATTGAATGTTGTACCTCTGCCCTCAATCTTGCCCAAGTCACACTACAAGTTTGGACTGCTATATAGAAATCCACATCACTCAGCCAACACATATAGACATGTACATCATATGAGTCAGATGGAAGCAGCTTCTCAGCTTCTTAAAGGGCTCTGAAACCCCTCCAACATCTATTGTTCAAATAACACAAGTGTAGCATCTCATTGAAGGCAATCAGGGAAATGGTAATTAACACAGCAGGCCCGAAAGCCGAAGCACGTTCTCTAGAGGGCCAGGGTGGAGGAAAGGAAACAGACTGCTTTGAAGAGCTGCACAGCGAGGGAGAGAGCTTTCTTTTTTAAAATGGTGATGTACTTTTTGCCACTTTACTCCTCCTCTTCGTTGTTATTTTTTAGGGGAGGGAACCTCTCCTTCCACGCATATCAATACTGCCCCTTGCCCACCCTCCCTTTTGCTCAATCACTCTTGAAATCCACCTCAACTCAAAACCCCTTCCCCTTTTTTATTATAATTTCCTAGGAAGTTTAGTTCTCCATATCCATTCTCACACAATAATATAAGAAGAGCTCTTCCAGATCAGACTACAGGTGCACCTACTGGGGCCAGGAGGATGGCTGTTTGCGCATTGCCAGAAAAGTGAAATGCCATCCCCTCCCCATAAAAAAAGAACAAAAGAAGACAAGTACTAATTTACAGTATAGTTCCAAATTTAGAGATAATGACTATAATTTAAATAGAAGTACAATACATCTCACTGTAGTGGAGAAGATGGTGACTCCGTGTGCTGTTCAGGTGCAAACTTAGGAATCCAGAACCTCATGCCCAAAGGATGTAATGTGGTGTTTGCAGCCCTCCGCCAACTTCAACTTCATCCTCAGTCCCATGGCATGGTCTCGGGCTCTGTCGCCCATCAGGAGATGCTGCAGCTTCTCCCACCAGCCACAGGATTCCAATTTGCCCACCTGCAATTTTGGACCAATCATGGGTGGGTGTGAGAGTGTGGCCTCAGGTCTGCTTCCCTGGGATAAAAGTCAGACTGGTCTTTACCCAAGACTGCAGCTGGCAGGAAGAAACAACAACAACAACAACAACAACAACATTGTAAATGACTTCATGATACCCTAATTTAATTAAGCAGAATGGGGAACCTGTGGCCTTCCAGATGTTGTTGAACTACAACTCGCATCATCACTGTCTGTTGGCCATGCTGGGCCTGATAGGAACTGCAGTCCAACAGCATCTGGAGGGCTACAGGTTCCCCATCCCTTGACTTGAATACAGTGGAGCACTGTATTCTTCACCAATCACACTCTGCAGGAAGATAGGAGAGACCAGGGGCTGCATCCTCTAGTTGGCTTTGACAGCTTATTTTCAGCTTATTTTCAGCTGAGAGACTCTCTCCCCCACCCCACCCCAAATGCAGAATTTTATTTTTATTTTCGAAAAAAAGGATGCCACTGAGGCATCAATAGGGTAAGTTAAGAATTTGACCCCATCAATGGTTGGGAGGGGGGGTGCAGGGAAGAAGTTTAATACTGTGATTGAACAGAGAATACTACAGTCATCCTGTTTATTGGATATTAAGTTTCTACAGGGTTCTGCAGAGGAAATCCAAGAAGAAACTGCAAGGCATTTAACTGAGTGGTGATGGTATTTGACACCTGCAGCACTTTTTTATTAGAACCTGACCTCTGCTTTGGATTGCCATTACTGTTAACATCAGGGCTCCTGATCAAGATGGCAGCCCTGTTGTGTTTTCATTTTGTACTTGTTTCTATCAACAAAGTCCCTTCTGATTTCTCAAGGCTCCAATAAATTTTCATGTGAAGAACCAACTGCTTTCAAAGAGGTAGTGAGTCTTCAAAGTGGTGTCTAATATTCTCTCTTTTTGGGTCCATTTCTTTTGACTTTTTTCTCGAAATCATCTTGTTTGTTTTTGTTTGTTTCAAACCTTTATCTGCCTCTCAATGCCCAAATTGTATCTAAGGTGTTTACAAAAAAAATCAAAAAGTACTATATACTATATACCTATGAACTGTGAAATGGGGAAGAAAGACAATGATCCTCACCCTCTTCAGCCTCCCTCTTGCCAAGGCACATCCTGACCTGCAATATGCAGCACTCACTTCGCTAAGAATCATGGGCTTGAAGACAATCAACTAAAAGCAGCCACAGCTCCCTCCTATTTCAACAGCAACATGATTTCCCATACCAGACCTGCCACAATGGTTATGGTCACATGCTGTGTAGGGTTCACTTTGCCTGGCATAATGCTGCTTCAGGTTCATTTTTAAGGCAAGGTTATCTCTCCGAGGTCAGACGAGATTCTTTATCGCATCTCCTTCCAGCCATTTTCCCTGATCAGTGAGCACAGCCCATTCTGCACCCACTATTCACCCTATTGTTCGTTTCATTTATGTGACTGCTCTTCTCCCATATGTGTTTGGGGGGAGTGGTGGGTAAATTTCAAAGGAGCAAACCTTAGTCACATTTAGAATTAATTTTTTCCATTTACGGAAATTTTTCCATTTCTATATATATATATATATATATATATATATATATATATATATAATTTTTATTCAGTTTCCATTATACATTCCATCCATGTTTATCATCCACTTCTAACATATACATCTTTTAGACTTCCCTCAGCCTATCTGACAATTTTCCATATTATCACAATTACTCACATTTCTTAAATTAATATTGTGCTTTAACAATCTTAATCTTATCATATCTTTTAAGCAACATTTCTATCAATCATTTTCACAGAGCTTCTTGAAAGCCAACAAGCGTTAATTGCTCCTCACATACATTTTTTATATACTCTGTAAATTTATTCCAGTCCTCGGTGAATCTCTGATTGCGTTGGTTCCGAATTTTCCCCGTTAATTTGTCCATTTCTGCATATTCCATCAGTTTCATTCTCCATTCTTCCCTCGTTGGCATTTCTTCCTGTTTCCATTTCTGGGCCATCAAAATTCTAGCTGCTGTCACTGCATACCTAGGAATTTTTTCCATTTCAGTTCTATTCTCCCCCCCCCCCATGCCTCCACCCTCTTTCTCTCACCCCCAAACTTAATTTGGTTAATAAAAGGAGGCATGCCAAAAGAATTAAATAGCACTGAAAAGTTTGCCAGAAACTCAGATGTTTATGTGTTTGTTATTCCATGCACAGAGAGCGTTGGCGCGATTCTCAGCTTAGTCGGATGCATATATTCAGTGCCAAAATGAATTTAGAGGCAGTGCTTAGAGTTGAGACTGAATGGCACAAACTCGGAAGCTGCCTCCATTAAACGAAACCCTGCTGATGTAAGTGCATCACTGCCGCTACATTGTGAAAAGCACTCAGGCAGGTGTGCTGCAATGTGGGTGGGGTGGGGGAAAAGAGGGAATGTGCCTTACAGTGATACAGCCATGCTCTATGAAATATTGAAAGGAAATGCCACTCATTTGAGGAATGTGTTGCCTTGTTTCAGTTTGCCTATCATGGAAGTACTTCACTGTCATTCCACCAGGAACAATTTGGAGCCCCAGGACATTCAGAGTACAGCCTTTTAGCCTCCTGACCTCCCAGATCCACTACAGAGTAGTCTTATGCTACCTGATTGCTTAATGGTAGGAAAGGTTGCACTGTTTCTATAGGTGATGTTCAATCGATGGGAAATTGCCCCAGGCACAGTGCTTAAGGTAATTCCTTTGGGCCAGGTGGTTCTCTATGGAGATTATTTGCAAAGGGTTGTGCTGTTGCTGTTTTTACAGCCTTTTCTTGGAAAACATGCTTAATGTACGGGGTCACCTGTTTGCCCTCCAGTACCTCTTCAATGAATAGCTCAATAAATAGCCTCTTCAAAAATCCACAGTGCTCGGTTCCAGTTTACATTGGCTCAGCCTCTCCTATTTTGAACATGTTGCTGGATGCCAGGAATGGATGCCTATTCTCTCTGGGTAAAGGAGAGAACAAAGAGCTTCCATCTATGAACAAATAGAACAGTGGCGGATGTAGGTGCCTCCCCCCCCCATTGATTTGGGGGGTGGGGAATCTCTGCTGGAGGACCTGCCAGCATGATTTTGTGGGTTTCTTTCTTTTTCTACTCTTTTAGATGTGGCAGTTATTTTCTATGCAGCCACACACCCAAAGAATTGGCTCCTGTGAAACTTTCTAAAAATTCCAAATGTACCCACTAGCCCAAAAAGATTGGTGACCCCATGAAATTCCATTGCAAAACCCATCATTTTATTTGCAGCTTTTTCCATATTCTCACAGGCTGGCATTAGCCTGCTAGAATATCTGCTAAAATGCTCTGTGTCTTTTTTTACTGACTGTGTCCAAAATTCCTGGACATTTGATCATCTGCAGTGGTGCAATGTGTAGCTTTTATCATTTCTATGTGAAAACTGATGCTGCTGTTTAAGCATAAATCTCATGGTTGTTGTGAAAAAATAAATAAAACAACATTTAAACTGTATTTAAGTGTGTGTGTTTGTGTGGGTATGTGTGTAAGTTTTATTAGTCTTCCTAGGTATGTGATATTCTTTAGTGGAACAGCCAGCAACATTCTGAAGGTTGGGGGCGGGGAATGCTGTGAACCATGAGCATTAATTGTGGGCCCAATTGTGAACTGAACTAGAATGGAATTAGTTCCTGTTTGGAGGGGGTAAATGAATTGAAACTAATTCCTTTTTGGGGGGGATGAGTGGGAGCTGGGTTCAATCCCTTTTTTAAAGCAAAAGTTTCCAAGCACTGAAGCTTGTCACCTGAACCTGAAATTCTTTCTGTCAAGTCTTTATATTTCCATACTAGGAAAACGGTCACACATGCCCCCAACAAAACCCACACCTGCTATTAATGAAGAACACATTCCAATTTCCCAGAAAGCTTTAACCCATTTCCACATTTTTATAAAAGCTTATGAAGTACTTTAAAACAAAGCAGCAAACCTGTATAAGTTTATATATATATATATGCACAAAACACAATGCTTAATGATATAATGAGGCTTCATTATTACACTACTTACTCGGTGTGATTACAGATGCACAAAGATCCTTGTCACTTTACAAATTTTCATCAAATGACACTTATTGTATTTGTGCTGTTATTTTATATTATTTCTTCTATTGCTTGTTCAGAAACACTTAAACAAAAACATCTCTGCAGTCTTTGGAGAGCATATTGAGCACTACAGATGTTGTTGTTGTTGTTTAGTCGTTTAGTCGTGTCCGACTCTTCGTGACCCCATGGACCAGAGCATGCCAGGCACTTCTGTCTTCCACTGTCTCCCACAGTTTGGTCAAACTCATGTTGGTAGCTTTGATATTACTACAAATATTACCAGTTTGTATTTAGAAGAAGAGCTCCTATATTTTTGACAGGCAGAAGTTCAACAGGTGAAATGTACTTCCTTCACTGCATCTCTGTGCAGGTTAAATCATCACCTGCTAAAACCCATCTGTCACATAACTTTAAAACTCAAGACCTGCTGCTATGCAGGTGGGGGCAGAGAAAGACAGACAGATGGAATCCTTACATTGAACTACAATAATGGTAATATAGTAGATTATTACCTTGGTGGACAAAGAATTTGAGTGACACTGGTAGTTCCAGGTTCTTCTTCAGAAGCTGTTATTTATTCTCATGATGCCCACACATTTCACAACTGTCTTTGCATTCACTGGTTCCCATGGCTTTAAGATGGGATTAAACACTAGAGGAGTGGTCAGTGTGCGAATATTCTTAGCTCTTGGGGGAGTATGAGATGTGCTGCTGGTATCTATGCAATTCCTCCATTGGTCTAATTGGGCACAGAGACAGGTAGACTGGAAGTCAGGTTGCAGGTGGACAACAAGATGCTTGAAGCCTTGCTTCTAACAGTAGTAGAATGGGTGAAGTGTAGGAGCATCGGAAGCAGGTCCTGGGTTTGGTGAAGCAGGACACAATGAGGTAACAGAACAGTGACTATGAGCACTGGCTGAGGCAATACGTTTGCAAGGTCAGCATGTGAGGCCCAATGGGGGCCACCTCAGACTTGGACTAGAAAAGTATCTGATATTCATTACTTCTTTCCCTGCAGGCCCTAGTCCCAGCAGAACAGGGTAGCAGGTTTATATAACATAGTCGAACAGATGTATGTAAAATATTTAACAGACATCAGCAAGAACCTGTGTATTGTACCCATTATTCTTGTTCCTCCACTTCCATGTTTCAGTCCAAGAATGAAACCATGGCTTTATCCTTCAGCCATGAACTGTGCCATCTCTTTTCTGTTCCAATTCAGCATGACTTTGACTTAAGTAATTTATGCATCTGAGGCTGCATCCCAAGGTATTTGCTAGCTGTTAATTTTAGTCTGCCTCTCCATTAGCTTTGCAAGTTTCTATAAACATGAAACAAAAAGGAAGAGGAGTGTCAGAGAGGGTCGTTGTTGCTGGGAATGAACATTGAGCTTGCTGCAAATTAATTTTGCAAGCTCCATGGCAGCTTTGTAGAAACACAGGAAGTTCTGACTCTCAAAGAGAAGTCTGGCTCAGTGCTGTGAGTAATGAAGATCAAAGGCAGGTAAAGCAGGGCCTGGCCACCAATTTAGAATTGAAAGGTGCACACAAGTGTACATTTGGATGTATATCTGATTTATATCCAAAGCTCCTGACCCTGCAAGAGAGATGTTCATGGAAGTCTAATTCCATAAGTGGATTCCCGGGTGGGAAATTGGACGGGGTCAATGGCTGAATCTTGAGCTCCTTGAACTCCCCTGGTCCATTTTGACAGGTGAATGGGGCAACCCACCTGATATCATGGTTGACCTGATGGTTAAAATCTTTATTTGTGTCAGTCACAAGCCATAGCAAAGGAATCAAATACAATAAAATACAGATATAGCTAGATGGTTGGCTATACAAAATGCATTCTGAAAGTTTACAACTATACACATAAAAGAGTTAATAACTGTCCTTGACCACAAGTAAAACATATAAACGAGTGGGCGTTCTTTACTAGGCATTCATCGGGCAATGTGAGTGCAATCTGGCTGCAACATCTTTCACCCCATTGATTGCCAGGGTTGATTCGGCTGATCTGACTGGCTAGGTGGGTGTCCCCTCCCTCCCTCATTGCTTCATGTGCATCCCACCTGAAGCTGTGCACTCGGTGGAAGAGGACAACCACCCTAGATAGTAGGAGTATCATGGTTTGATTTCACCAGATATGATGTCAATATCAATCAAACCACACAGACAAAGGCACAGGGGTTTTCTGGCACCACCAGTTTGCTGATTGGTGGCCACCTGTAAAACCCCGCTGCCTTAGTTGAGCTGGGTGGCCCAACTCCATTAAGCCAGCTTTGAAGACAGCCACTGCAGTGTTGCTGTCGGATGTGTGAAAGACCCAGCATGAGCAGAGGAGGTTCGATAGTTTGTGACTGGACCCTTAGAGTTACATCAGTGAATAACTGCCCCTCCACTTCAGCTTGGGAGCACCTCTACTATTAGGGTTGGGAGAAGCAGGGGGAGGAGGAAATAATGAACATGGTAGGGCAGTGCCCAATTTGTTCTTGGATTCTGGAAGCTTTTGCACTGGAAGCACAGTGCTCAACTAGTTAGTAGAGGTTTTTAAATGTTATTTAAGTTTTCAGTTATTTCTGCATTCTGCGAATTATTATTTTTTAAAGAATACTCGTGAAAAGTCTCCAGCATGTTAGCATTAATTTATCTGAACAACCACCTTTGTGTGCAGTTTATCAAACATACAAATAATTGAAAGCACTTTCCCTCTAATATAATACATTTTGTTTGATATTCTTACGAATATATGCATTTATACGCACACCATGCCCATTGTTGGGTCGGAGCAGTTACAAAATTCAGGAAATTGTGAATTTCATAGGAAACTGTGTTTGTGTATTGTTTCAGGAAGTCCTAATTTGGTATGAATCCCTTTGAATGCTACCAAATGGAATCTCCCCATCCCCACCACTGAGCCATGACCCCTCCCCAAGAGGCCACAGTGGGTAATGAAAACTGCAATTCCCTCTCTCAAAATAATTAGTTGTTATTTGAGGAAACCCCACCTCTCAGCTTGTCAGCAAATGACATTTTAATGGCACCAGGAAATTCTAAAAGAGTAAAGAGAGTCATGCAAAGCTACATCAACTGGAAAATACAATGGGAGAATCAGCCTCTCTCACACATAAACAACTGACTTTGTTTTCTGATAGCTTTCTTTCAACTTGATAATACAGAAATCCAACATGACTCATATAAAAGCTGTGAAGAGGATTTGGGATTAGTTATCGTTGAGGAAAGAATTGTGTAAAAATTCTGCAGGTGACAAAAGTTACCAGTGAGAGAAGCTTGTGTCTATTATGTCTTCAGAGCACATACGCAGGATCTTATATCCACACCAGTAAATACGTATCAGAAGAAAGCCACTCTTGTTTACCAAAGAAAAAGCAGGGGGAAAGGAGCCTATATTCTGATGGAGTTTTTCCTTCCTCAAATATTGCAGTAGTCATAATGAGAGCACCTGGAGTGCCTTTGCTCAAATGGAAGAAGTATTTGTTTCAGAAGAAATATAGAGGTAGAAATATAGTTTGGAGTTCAAGTGGAAGTTGTGATGCACAGTGGCTAAAACACAGAAACATTAGAAGCTGCCACGTACTGAATTAGGCTAGCAATGTTCACTATCACCCACGCCAACTAAGGACTTTAGATAGGAGATAAAACCTGGATTGAATCTGGAGCCTTTTGCATGCAATTCAGGTGCTTTGCCACTGAACCACAGCCCTTCTTCACTCCACAGGATAAATGGTGGCTTGAAATGTCTCTAGTTCAAATCTTGCCTCAGGTTTAGGGCTGTGGTTCCAGTAGTAGAGCACCTGCTCTGTACGTGGAATGTCCCAGGTCCAATCCCTGGAATGTGCAAGTAGGGCTGGGAATGACACCTTGTCTGAAACACTTGAGAGCTGATGTTACTTGGTGTAGATAATTCTGAGATAGAGGAACCAGTGGCTTGACTCAATATAAGGCACCCTCCTGAGTTGCTATAACATGAATAGACAAGGAGCCTTTAGGCAAGCAAATGTTACTCAGCTTCACCCCTTCCTGCAACATGGGGAATAATGACACATGGGCTGAAATGTAGACAGATGTCAGAAGCAGCGGTGCTGTCAGTTGTGAGAGGAACGTGGACAAGGTACCCTCTGAAGATCCCTGAACCACCATGGCATCTTCTGTCACTCTGGATACTCTGTATACTTTCATTTTCCCATACCTGAAATCAGGGGTGCCAACTTTCCCCCCATAGACATGTCATGTGATGTCACGTGACGTGTTCTGCCCAGTGGGACGTGAAGAAATAGGGGGGTGGCGGTAGGGGGGAAGATATGGAGTGTGGCAGTGGCCTCCATGCTCAGTCTCCTTCTCCCCATGTATGTGCTGGGGGGGAGGGGACACACACAGAGGGTGATCTTCACCCTCACTCACCCCAGCCCCCTTTGGCTCCTGGGTGGGGGTTGGGGTGCAGAGAGGGCACCTGGGGTGGCAAGAGATGCTGTCCCTCTCAATATTTGGGGGGTTTGAGCCCCTTGATTCAAAATATTGAGGTGGCTGGAGTCCCTAGCACCCCCTATACCCAGTTTATGTGACAGCAAGCCCACTGCAATTGGCTGCACTATGGAATTATCCATTGGAATTTCACTATGGAGTTCTGCTAGAGCAAACTCTCTGGGATACAGTGGTACCTCGGTTTACATACACTTCAGGTTACATACGCTTCAGGTTACAGACTCCACTAACCCATAAATAGTACCTCGGGTTAAGAACTTTGCTTCAGGATGAGAACAGAAATCGTGCTCCAGCGGCGCAGCAGCAGCAGGAGGCCCCATTAGCTAAAGTGGTGCTTCAGGTTAAGAACAGTTTCAGGTTAAGGACGGACCTCCAGAACAAATTAAGTACTTAACCCAGGGGGGGTGTATGTGTATGAGACACACCCTATTCTATTGACTGTAATTTGTTTCCACTGATTTTAATACTGCATTTTAAAATTGTTATAACCCACCTTTGTTCCTAATGGTAAAGGGTGGGTAAAACAACAATACAGCTTACATTTGCCCAAAGTGGAATCAGCTGTGCTAAAGGGTCCCCCTGTAGGTGGGCAGAGACACCTCAGCAGCACTTTCAAGATAATAAAATAAAGTATTAAAAGGAATTTGTGCATTGCAAATGTCTCCCATATTTTAGTGAATAGACAAAGACTGGATGGTTTATTTGTTCCCATTGTCAATGCCAATAAAAACCGTGATAAGCTCAATAGAACAGCAATTACTGGGCATAAATTGGAGTGACATTTCCTCAGAAATGTCACAGGGATTTTGAGATGGCAGGGTGAGCACAGAGGCATCACATATACCCTGAAAGTGCCAGAACACTTCTAAGGAGTTGCTGTCATTGACTGTGTCTATGCTCAGAAGACTGAAGCATCTTCCTATGGACCTTGATATTGCAGATTGTAATGGCTCCTATGGAGGTTTGCTGGGATCCAGCTGCATCAGTGATCACAGAACTTCTCAGTGCGTACTTCCATGTGTACTTCAGGTAAGTACAAATCTTGCTTTGTAGTCATTCGTTTATGAATGATAATCTGGAAAGCTGCACCATTTTGAGAACTCGTGTTTTCCTGTACAAAATCAAAATTAGAATGAGTGAGGGCTGATTGTTGAAACATTTCTTGGAGAATCTTGAAAGCTTAGACAAAATCCCAGAGCGAATTTATCAGTTTTGTTTTAAGTACCAGTAGATGTTAGGTATTGAAAACCACAGTATGCCTACCTAGCTCTATCATGCCTGGGTATGGATTTTGTTCTGTTACATTAAAACACTGCGCCAAAACATAGGTTCAGTGGTATAGCACATGCCTTGCATGCAAAAGCTCCTGGATTCTGTCCCCAAGATAGGTAGGAATGGAAAGACCTGTGAGAATCACTGGAAGGCTGAATAGAAAAAATAGAGCTGTACGGACAATAGTCTGGATCAGTATAAGTGTTCCCTGTGGTTTTACTATAAAGATTCTACCATTCACAAACAAACAAGTGAGCAAACAAGCAATTATGTATTTATAACATCTGACTACACCTCCACTTTCCCCTAAGAAACTTGAAGTGGTCCAACCCTCATTTTATCCTCACAAGTAACCATCTGAGGTAAAGGTAAAGGGACCCCTGGCCGTTAGGTCCTGTCATGACTGATTCTGGGGTTGCAGCGCTCATCTCGCTTTATTGGCTGAGGGAGCCGGTGTCATGTGGCTAGCATGGTCATGTGGCTAGCATGACTAAGCCGCTTATGGCAAACCAGAGCAGCGCATGGAAACGCCGTTTATCTACTTGCACTTTGACATGCTTTTGAACTGCTAGGTTGGCAGGAGCAGGGACCAAGCAACGGGAGCTCACCCCATCATGGGGATTTGAACCGCCAACCTTCTGATTGGCAAGCCCTAGGTTCTGTGGTTTAGACCACAGTGCCACCCGTGTCCTAACAATTTGTGGTAGGTTCTGTTAATAGATGATGACTGTCACACAGAGAGTTTCATGAGTGAGTTTGGGATTTGAACCCCTGGACAATCATTCTGGCTATGATACAACGCATTCTAAATGCAGAAGGGGGAAAGAGGAATTTCCAAAGTCAAAAGAACTTTACAATAATATGAAACTGATTATTCTTTTGGCACAGGGGACATGGTAGCACTGCTATCACTTGGGGCATAGCATCATAGCGCTCTCATTAGGAATGGGCACATTGTATTTGTTTACTTGCATCCTGTCCATCTGTGCTCTTTTTGAATCTTATTCCCCTAAAGTATCCCCCTTCCCTTGATGCTTTTGGCATTGTTTGGTTTGTCGGTGCATATTCTCATCTCTTTCCTTTCTCCGAGAGTGAACCATTGCCGCTGTGCTGGCACAATGCCTGCCTTTATTATCACTGAAGAATTGTGCACAACTGCAACTCCAGCTTACATAATTATCATGAAATAACCCATGTTATTTTAGCAGCAGTAACATGGTAACTTCAAGGTAAATCTGTCAGAGGCAACGGTAATTACACAGTAACTCATTTTAATGCATTTGCATTACAAGCTGATAATGTCACTGATAACTTGTCTCGCCAACTGTATGTAGGCCCAGGGAATCTATACAACTTGCATGCAGAACATATGATTTGAAGGACCACAATAGACACTTTCCATAGGACATCTTGGAAATAAGCCATGGTCCTCCTCTCCCCCCACCATAAAGGTGACTTTACAAGCCAAGATTTGGGCTGAGATGAGTGGTCATCATTTTAAAGTTTTCTGCTGAAATGTGCATGTTTCACAAAGGAATTGTCTGATGAAGTGTGAGGCAAACAGTGTCAATTTTCTGAGAAATTCTCCAATAATTTTCCTTTTTTCAGGGCTCCCTTTCACAAAACAGCTGGAGAATATTCAGCCCCTCTCTTCAATATTTCTAGTCAAAAACAGGATGGAGAATTTTAGGAATGTGCGTGAACTGGACGCATATTTTTTATTACTGAAGGAAGCCCCACGTTTGGTCCCTTACTCTTTCTTGTCATCCCTGACCTATGTTCAAGGCAGGTTGAGTTTTCCTCTGATGAAGACCCTCATGACACAAAGCTCAAAAACCTTAGGGGACCTCCTTACTACAGTGCTACCCCAGTCACCTCAGAATTTCTGGAGGATTAATACCAGGTCATTCTGCAGCACAGGGCCCAGAGCGATTCACAGACATGGTTTCTGAGTCACCTGTCACAGCTTCTTTGTCCACTGAAACAAAGGAGATTAACTACCTTCCAGCCCCAGGGAACCCCTGCATCAATTTCTAGCAACCATTTGTTCATGGAGTGTGTGTCTCAAGGCCCACAAAGACCAGGGTCTTCATGAGTAAGGGGCCTCCTCATGAGCAGGGAGCCATTAAGGCTGAGCTCACCAGTTACAGTTGGGTCTGGGTGACCAAGCTACATAAGCTCTCAGTTGCAGACCACTAACCTCAAGAACAGCACAGGTTCTTAGCTCTATGGAACTCAGCTTCTTGCTCCTATGTGGTGTCCTGACTGATTGTTCCCTGTTGACCCCTACTGCATGCATTTGAACTGATCTACTGTGTTTGTCTTCATAATACTGCTACTAAACCATGCCCACTCTTGGACCACTTCAGCTTCTCTTTAAGACATGTCTAGATTGCCCTGATACCTGACTACCACCAGATCAAGGCAGGGCAGTCTCAGTCTTCCTATTTTAAGATGCTAAGGCCTTCCTTCCAATGTTGAGAACTGAGCCCTCAGTTGTCATGGTCCCAGACCAGGAATATTCAGAGGCAGAATGCTCTGATGAAAGAAGGCCTCAGAAAAATATGGAGCCACTTCCTTCTCCATTACACGTGCAGTCAAAGGTACCAGAGACTGCATATTCTACCCTCCAACCTTGAGGAGAAACTTCTGTCACCAAACTACAGTTATTCAGACTCCTTGGGGGATCAGAGACCCGGGGGAGGGGGACTCATAGTGCTTAAAATCCCAGGGCCTAGAAGCTGATGGCTGAAGAAGAAGAAGAAGAAGAAGAAGAAGAAGAAGAAGAAGAAGAAGAAAGAAGAAGAAGAAGAAAAGAAGAAGAAGAAGAAGAAGAAGAAGAAGAAGAAGAAGAAGAAGAAGAAGAAGAAGACTGACGACTGAAGAAGATGACTGGCTAGGTGTAACATTCAGGGAATGGGGCTCTCTAGTCAATGCATAACTCAATGGTGCACCACCTGCTCCATGACAATGCTGAGACACCTTGTATGTTCAACCCCAGTTGCAGGATCACTAACTGTGGATATGAAATCCATACTTTGACCTCTCCAAGCTGCTGGTTCTGCCTTCTTATCTGACTGGAACCCAGAGACTACTGGCTTCCTTCTTGCTTGAATGATTACCTGCCTGTCCTTGGTGATGATAGGCCTCATGGGTCAGAACACCCCATGCAAATGGGGTGGAGAATTTTGAGAGGTGATTTTCACTCATCTCTAGATCGCACTTCTTACCCTTTGACTCCACAGAAGAGGAGGGAGTGCATGATGGAAATAGGGGCTAGTAATACCTTCATGTCCTGTTATGTGACATATTGTTTATCTCACAACCTCTCAAGATGGAGATCAGTTCCTTTTAACATCCTGTCAGGTGAGCTGATCCATGCTCCGCTGACATCAAGGAAAATCAAGGGAAATAAGCCAGCATGCCGTCTAATACTGCTGAGAGCCAGCAGGATCACGGAAGCAAATGATACATGGGATTAATAGAATGTTGATGAGAAATTTGAAGATGAGGTTCAGGGAATTAGCTCGAGAAGCAGACTGATCTTTTATGACATAACTAATTATGAAGGCAATAAAAAGACATTACATTGATTAATTGCTCTGACTTCTTTGTGGGATAGTTGGTGCACAAAGGCAAATGGGTGGCTTTGGTTCCACACAGGGCAGGAATGTTGGCCAGCACTCACCCAACTGAAGAGGTTCAGTTCATAGCACACATTTAGTATGCTGTGAATCTGAAAAACAGTTTTATAGACATACTTCATTATATTTGTTTGTTGAATTATGCTACTCATTACTGAGAAGGGCAACAATCTTTCTAAGACAAAAGCATTGCCAGAGATCAAGGGTGGGGAATCTGAGGTGTAAGGGAAAACATTTGACGTTCAAGACTCTCTCTAAGCCACATGCCCTCCAGTCTGCAATCTCCTGGAATGTTTTTGCACAGCTAGAATATGTCCTTAACTGTGATGGTGTCTCTTGCTTGCCTAGAGGGGTGTTTATATAAAAACATCTGATGTTTGCATGACTGGAATGTAAAATATTGTGCAAAGGTAAGAGCTGTGTGCATTTGCCTTGTCAGCTTTTGCATTAGGCCATGCCTACCATTGGTATATGGCCCTTGGAAGGCTGCTCATGAGGAAATGCAACCCTCAGATCAAAAATGCTTCCACATCTCTACCTTAGATAATCATGTGACAGAAAGGTGTACAGCCTCTCTTGGATGGGTGTGTTCACTCACTCTTCTTATGTTGCTACTTAGTGGCAGGCAACAGCTATGCCTTGGAGCATAGCAGGCCTAAGATGTGCTGTCACTTGAGGCAGACAATCTAAAAGCATTCTCCCACCGGGCCACTGGCGCTGGGTTCTGATTCAGCATTGAAGAAGAAGAGAAGAAGAGTTTGGATTTGATATGCCGCTTTATCACTACCCGAAGGAGTCTCAAAGCGGCTAACATTCTCCTTTCCCTTCCTCCCCCACAACAAACACTCTGTGGGGTGAGTGGGGCTGAGAGACTTCAGAGAAGTGTGACTAGCCCAAGGTCACCCAGCAGCTGCATGTGGAGGAGCGGAGACACGAACCTGGTTCACCAGATTACGAGTCTACCGCTCTTAACCACTACGCCACACTGGCTCTCTTTTGTGAAGCTACTTTTGTGTTGCTCCCTTTGTGGCTGCCCAGTCACCTGTGCCCTCTGTTTGCCCAACCAGAAGCTTCCCAGTCCTGGTGGCAATGGGAGATAACGTGAAAGTAATATAATGGGCAGATGACAGGAAGGTGAATTGCAAGGGCATTTCAGCACCTTTTCTCAATCTGTTTTCTGAGTTCACTGTGCTGCATGGTGGAAGAGTACCTTTTGATTGGTATGCATGCAAAATCCTTTCCTGGAAAAGCCAGACCTGGTCTCCAGAATTCATGCCCCATACCCAGCCAGATTAGATTACTATGAGGTACTGTGCTTTGGACTAACTTTGAAGATAGGTTCAACTGGTTCAAAATGCAGCTGCCAGGGTGTTAATCAGGGTAACAGGTTTGTTACAGGGGAAGCTTCATAGTAGAGTACCTACTTTGCACACAGAAGTTCCCAGTTTGAATGCCTGGAATGTAGGGTAGGTATCTCCCCTGTCTGAAACCCTGGAAGGCTGCTGGCAGCCAATAGAGTTGACTTAGTAGAAGACAGATTGCTATATTCCTATAATATATTACTGATATGTCATCTGCATTGATTACTAGTCTGTTTCCTGACTCAATTCAGTGTGCTGGTTTTGACCTATAAAGCCCGGAATTCATCGAGACCAAGATATTTATATAATTAATCCTCCCCTATGAACCTGCCCAAGCACTAAGGTCAACATTGGATGTTCTTCTCTGGTTATGTACACAGGTAATTTAAAGTGGATTTAATGTATCCCATGTGCCCATGCTTTCCCCATGTGTCCATGAAATTATGCCTCTGATGATCAGTTGCTGGGAATCACAGGTATACATAGTGCTGTTGCACTCACGTCCAGCTTACAGGCTTCACACAGGCATCAGGAAAGCCACTGTGAGAACAGACTGCTGGACTAGATGGGCCATGTTCTCATGTCTTAGGTTATTATGTTCACATCATCCACATGAGAAGTGGCAGCCCACACTCATACAAGTAGCAGCCTGCATTTCCTCCCCCCCCCCATTTAATTCAGATTTTCCTAATCCAGGGGTAATGCAGTATCCGGGCAAAACCCAACATTAAATCACATGTTCCCCACTGTGGATACACTGAGGAGCATTGTGTGGTTGTTTCTTTTAAGTGTATGTGATAATGTTTTGCTTGGTGCTATCTCCCACCACATTCCCTATTCCCTTGGAGTGAGGTGCTCCCTGATGGGGTATTGGTGAAAATGGGTGTAGCAAACACTTTAAAAAAGAAAAGGAAAAAAAGCCTGCTATTTTGTGCATATCTGGTATACTGGAGAAATTCCATCTCAATTTTTTAAAAACATGGCTGTGCACAAGGAAACAAATAACCAAACTCATGGACCTCTGTTTCCAAGAATAATAACTGAGTGGAGGGGAAAACACACTATGAGAACACCTCCTACTAGTGTAGTTGGGAAACACTGAGATTTCAGTTGAAAGCAATCATGTGTGGATGAATATGAACAAAACCTCAAACAGAAAAACTGGATCTGTGTGGCCCATGTGTGTATTCCACTCTGTTGTGAACACAGCCTCAGTGTCCTGCTGCCATTATCCCACGTGAAATGCCCTGCTAAGGGAGGTCTGCTTGATATTCTCAGATTTTGGCAGGCGGTAAAAACTTAAATGTTCCAGTAGGCTTTTGACATCTGTATTAATAGATTAATACAGATGGAACTGGCACTGTTACAGATGCCACATTATACTCATTTCGCCCTTGTAAGAAAACTTAGCATGGCTGCACCTGCACATTAGAACTCCCTGACTATTGACATCAGGCAGGAACATTCACCATACTTTTTCTCACACCTGCTTAAAACATTTTTGTTTATGTAAGCCTATCCAGACATATAGAAGCTACATGTCTTTTATTTCTTTTTTAACGGCTGTTGATTTTAATCATGCTTTGAATAGACTGGGTGGTACAAGAATATTTATGCTTCAATATTCTTTTTTTATTATTCTGTCTTTAGGTTTAATTCCTGATTACGTTTTAAATTGCTCCTCTTCCTCTTTTAAAATAGCTTGATTGATGTTATTAGCCACTTTGAATATTCCATCCCCATTAAATGGGAAGATGAGATAAAAGTCTTTGGAATAAACATTTGTACATATTATATTTTAGGGGTAATGTGAGCTGAGTAGCTAATGCATCTAACAATACACTGTCTTCTTGTGGAGAATGTGCACATAATCTGTCCTTGAAGAGAAAATTGTGTACATTTTCTGGTCAGTATGCATAATGTCCAATAGGCATTGATGAATGTGCAATTTCTGGTTGATATGCATAATCTCCAATAGGCTTTGAGGGATGTGGATATTTCAATTGCATTTTTCACAGTGTGCGATCAATAGGGATATCCTTCAAGAAACATGTCCTTGGTCTTCTCCCTGGCTCAGTTTGGCACCCAGTTGTATCTCGCTGATTAATTTCATGAGTCCTATGCTATCCCCTCCTATTGATCAGCTGAACAGCAAGGGAAAGAGGAGCACCCTACTCTTCCTCACTGCTCAGCTGCCTTCTGCCAATCACCTGAGCAGCATGGATGGAAAGTTTATGCCTTCCCACCTGCAGTCCTACACTGCTATAGTGGTGCAGAAATGGCAATTTCACTGATTGCTGGGGACAAGAGACAGAGAGAGCTATTCTATTCTATTCTATTCTATTCCGTTCTGTTCTCTGACATGTCATTTGACAAGTCTAAAAAAGCACACACACACCCAAGAAGCTAACCACTCACTGTTTACTTAGATATGGTGTCAAACTGTTAATGAATGTTGTTGTTGTTTAGTCGTTTAGTCATGTTTGACTCTCTGTGACCCCATGGACCAGAGCATGCCAGGCACTCCTGTCTTCCACTACCTCTCGCAGTTTGGTCAAGCTCATGCTGGTAGCTTTGAGAACACTGTCCAACCATCTCATCCTCTGTCGTCGCCTTCTCCTTGTGCCCTCCATCTTTCCCAACATCAGGGCCTTTTCCAGGGAGTCTTCTCTTCTCATGAGGTGGCCAAAGTATTGGAGCCTCAGCTTCACGATACTGAATAGGACACTTTTTATGGCTTATTCCAGGACTGGGGCAGAGGGAGAGATGCTCTATACTTGCTGAAAGATTCACTTGACTTTGTATCAATATTTTTTGGGGAGGGAAAGCCTGTGCTCCAGCAGAGGTGAAAAGATTAACCAAGCTAGTTTGCTCTTGACCAGATAAGATAGGGATTCATCATTATCATTTTCTTTGATTACTATCTTGTGCAGGTAATTATACTTCTCCTTTGCACACAATTAAAGCAAAGGTTGATTTCCATTCATTCTTCACGGTGGTAAGATTATCAAGTTACTTCTCAACTAATTATTTTCTGTAGCATAGCAGTGTACCAGATCCCTGTCACATCCCATTTAGCAAACACAAAATAGCTCTGAATAAGATTTTTTTTTGCAGTCTGGAACTTTTATGATATTAATTTGTAAGGGGAAAAAAGTCTTTAGATGAATGCAATCCCAGTTGCAAATTAATTTCCTTTGAAAGAATCAAATTGGCATATTTTTATCTAGTTCACAATCATTTGTCTTTTAAGCCTAACTCCTCTCTCTTTTTTTGTTTCGTTTATTTAAAGTTTAATTTGCTCAAATCTGCAACATGGTTGCCTTGATATGTTTTCAAATCTGAAAATGTATCAATATAAGCTTGCTGTAGATTTGATTACCTCTTTCCTTGTGGCATATATTTTTAATGGCATCACTAGGGTGAAAGTCATTCAAGCAATGAAGTGCATCAGTATTTTGGGGAGATCAAAAGTAAACCCATGTGTGTAAACATTTAGGTTTATGGACACTTCATAGGAGGGTTTTGGGTTTTTTAAAAAACAAATCTATAGCATATTAGTCTTGATATATGGTTTGAATCTACTCTGAATTACCCAGTAAAATTGAATGGCAAAAGGGATGTCGGCAAAGTTATCCTGAGGCAGGCTTGGGAAAGAACTTTGAGAGTCTCAGCTCATTCAATGCTGACTAGCAGAAGAATGGTGTTTATGGTGAGAGGACAAGGAAGACATGGGTCAATTGGTTATCTGGTTCATGCCTTGAATGAAGGTAGTAATCCTTTTCTAGGAACCTGCAGAAGGTAGTGATGGGTGTGTAATGGATTTTCAAGCTATAAAGGCCAGTACTTGGTTTGAGAACGCTTATAATTTGCTTGCTGTTGGTTCTTAAATTTAATCAAGTTAAGACTCTTAATCCAAAATGCTATCTTATGTGTTAGGGAGGTATGAATGGTGGCCACAGGAATACAGGCCCTTTTCAGTGTTGGCACACCTGGCACTAGTCTTTAGGGGCCAGGATAAGACCTTTTGTTTACTCAGGCCTTGGGCAACTAAGTTGCCTCCTATAGTAGTGCTCATCTTTTGGTGGATGGTGGGTAGGACTTCTTTTAATCTGGATTGATAGGTGTTTTATGTATTTTGTATTAATTGTTTTAAGATTCCTGGCTTTAAAATTCTTTTGTTTGTTGTATTTTATCTTGCCAAATCACTAATTCATTACTGTTTTAGGGGATTTAATTTTGTGACATGCTTTTATTAAAATACAATATAACTTCATTAAAAAAAACTTTTGTAAAAAGTGACTGATAAATGGTAAGGATGTAATGGTAAGGATGATGATGGTGGGTCAACAAACGCACAAACATCACTGACAACAATACAATCAGCACTCCAATATCTTTCCCTTATTAAAACTCATGCTTCTGACCCTGGAAATAATTGCTTGATTAATCTATTGATTAATGCTTTGATTAATCCAATTAACGCTTTGAGCCCTTCATTTTTAATCACCAATGGTTTTAGCTGATGGCTACATGAGAGACAGTTATCTGAAGCCGGTGGGAGTTTTTCAGCAGCTTGGTCCACGTCATTCAGTTTACATTTTAATTGAAGTCAAACTTCACTTTGATCAGATCAGTTTTAAATGAACTAATCAAACTAGCTGAACTAATCAAAGTTGAAGTTTGACTTCAAGAAAAAAAAATAGTGTTGTGCATCCAAGTCAGCATTAATTGAAGTTCCCCAAAGGGTCATATTCAACTGATGACAGTAATTACAGTGTCTGAACCATACCTTTCCACACACGGGCCAAACACCCAATTCCTTTTTTTACCAAGACTGGCATGAAGAGCTGATGGTGGAAGATAGACTCTCTGGAGAATAGAGATGACGAGTAAAAGTTTAAATTATTTTCAACATTTTTATATTGCCCATTAACAAAAAATTGCAACCATAGTTCCATATCTCCTACACAGACAGAAGAAAATGTCAATATAGACCAATATATTCCTTTTGTGGTAGACATCCATCCAGTATCTC
Organism: Podarcis gaigeae; assembly: GCF_964106915.1. NCBI lineage: Eukaryota > Metazoa > Chordata > Lepidosauria > Squamata > Lacertidae > Podarcis > Podarcis gaigeae. The sequence continues at coordinate 34,359,038 of NC_139691.1, forward strand.
CCCATGATTACCATGTCTCTTAAGGACAGTTACTCCTTGGTAGCCAACTCACAATACCTTGCATACTTTTATGAGCCTTCTTTCATAGCATCCAATTCTGCATAAGTTACTGGTAAAAGCTGGGGGGTGGGGTGGGTGGAACTATTCACTAGATTAGGGTTGGACCCTAAATGAAGGCTTCACAAAGCAGGTTAATTTGGTTCACATTAATCCAAAGGCTGTCCAAATTGGCTCAGGTTTCATTACACTATGTAACAGGAGCATAGGAATCTGCCTGATACTGAGTCTGCTTGGTTCAGTATTGCCTACATGGGCTGGTAGCAGCTCTCCTGGGGTTCAGGTAGGCTTCTCTCACAGACCAACCTGGATATGCTGAGAATTGAACCTGGGACCTTCTGCATTCAAGCCAGGTGCTCTAACTAGTAAACTAGGACAATACAACCAATAAATTGGAAAAACAAGCCTGTACTACTGGAATCCACAAATCAACTGCTAAAAAGAAGCTTGAACAACTTGTCTCCAGTTCAAATGTTTTAATTCCGATCTCTGACTTTGTCAATTCCATTTGTGGGGTTTAGATATGAACCAATTTTTTAAGGTGCCACAAGACCTTCTTTTTTCTTCTTGTGTCTGTGTTATTTGGCTTTTTTCTTCTTGTGTCTGTGTTATTTGCCTTCCCAGATTGCAGCTCGTAACTTTTGTTGCATCGAAGGGGAGGAGGAGCATTCTTCCAATTGTTTTAGAAAATAATCTCTTGAAAAATTACCTTATCTCTAATGCTTTCAGAATCTGGCATTTCCAATGGATTTTATTAATGCTTGAGCTAATCTTTTCTTTGTGCCATCCACGAACCACCGTCTGTGTGAATGACTCTGCAGTAAAGAAAACAATCGTAGGTGGAAGGGGGGAGTGAGAAAGTATTCTGCATGCATTTCACATCTGTGAGCAAACACATTTTTTAAATTTTATTGTGTGTGTATGTGCGTGCTAAAAATAGATGATCCAAACAAACACATGCATCCCTTCTCCCTCCACCCTAGCACTGTCAATTCACAGCCACAAATAAGACCCTCTGCAGCAAATCTCAAAAAAGGCAATGAAGCCCCAGCTGCATCTGCAGTACTTAGCTACTGGTGCATGGCTTGAGTGCCCTGACTTAAACCTGAAGGATGAGGGTAAGTTTCAAACACTAAAGGAGCAACAATATCCAGGCACCACAACTTACAGAAAAAGTGCCTACAACATGCATTGAGCAAATGTGTACTTTTGAAAGGTGCTAATTGATGTAATAAGCATGAGGGGTATATAGAATGATGGAAAATGAGTTAGAATGCCCCCTTCTCCCCAAACTTGACCATTCCATTGGCAGGCTGCAAAATTTTGGTGAACCTTTGGAGGAATCTAGTGGATAGAATGATGTGCTATGGAGCAGAGAGCTGGACTGTGACACAGAGAAACATGGACATCTTAAGAATGCCACAACATGCCATGAAACGCGCAATGCTAGGAATATCACTCTCAATTCCAACCTGATAATTGCCACCTGCCTGCCCAGATTTTAACTTGTCTGAATTAATTTTAAGATATATTTTAATTAATTGATATCTGGTTTTATGCATATTGTGTTGTTTTTATGATGTTTGCCACTCTGAGCCCGTCCTTGGCTGGGGAAGGTGGGATACAAATAAAAATTTATCATCATCATCATTAACTATCATTAAAAGATAACATAAAGTGGATATGACAAAACTGAAAGTTATGAGTATTGTGTAAAAGGCCACAAAGTTTAGATAGACACTTGCAGGACCTGTGGCAAGAGGCAATTCAGGCCAATGGAATAAAGCAGTGTTCGACCCTAGAATTTCAAAAAACCAAGAGGACAACCACCTACATAATGCGTGGCCCATCTAAAACTAACACCAGGGCTTATGTGGATTCAAGAAGTAAACCACAGAAAGTGATGGAAAGAACTTGATGTCATGCACATTCAAAGATGGATGTGGGATGCTGTAAATAAGTAGTGGTGGGAGCCGATGAGAAATGTTCACCCCCATGTATTGTTCCCTATGTGCTGTTGTCCATTGATATTTGCTGAAAGTGCAAGAGCATGGGCCGAAAGCCTTGCTTCCTGTTACTACCATCACTCTGATTTGGCTTCATGGCACTTCCAGAAGACATGACAGTTAGGGTGGAATAGGTATGAATGATTCCTGTTTGCACACTGTTTTGTTTTGCTACACAAGCATGCATTAGGGGGTGCAAAGTGGATGCAAAATCCCATCACCACCCAAGCACATTTCAGCTGGGGGGGGAAAAATAATTTTTGACACCAATGGGAGCTTCCCTTACAATGGAAATTGCAGTTTTAGGAGGGAAATTGTTGTGAAGGAGGAGGATAAATTGTCTTCCATAGTCCACAGACCCCTATTCTCTTCACAGAGTTACAATTCCCATAGTGATTTAATAATCCTTCTACCTAGAAAACTCTTGGAATTGGCATCCTATAAAGGGAGCAGGGGTCTCCTAACAACTCTCAAATGGGAGAAGGGGGTGAGGTGTCAGGGACGGCAGCACATGGTAAACTCAGTGGTGGATCCAATCTGGTGCTCCTGTTGGGGTACCCAGTGAGCCACTTCTGGGACCAGGGTTTCCTTTCCCCTTGCCTCTGTAGTCCTGGGACAACTAGCAGTGGGAGCCAATATTATTTCTGCCAGGGAGTTGGCAAAGCTGTTCCTTCATTGGACAATGAATGGGACCTGGTCGGTTTTTCCTGTGACATAATGTTCTTCCTAGAACGCAGGGAGTACAGTGTGCCAGTGGCTCTTGGTCCCCTTGGCCAATGACATGGACCAGAATGTGCTGCCCTTCAGCTCTGCAGGCATAGGGCAACAAGGGTTGGTTGAAGCTGAATGTTCCTTCTGCTGGGGAGGGGTAAAGCAAGCCCACTGCAGCTACTCCATGTTTGGTTGATGGGTGGGGCCAGGTTGCTCTTCTCCTTGCAGGATATAAGCAACCTAAGAACCTTTAAAAATATTCCAAATCTTATCACAATCTTAAAGAAGTCTGTAAAGCTTCCATCAAAACCTCTATGTGTATATACAGCATATATAGAAATGCCAGAATGTGTGTATATATGTGGTGTTCTACAATGATCAAGCCAACTATTTTCATTTCATCTGCACTGCAATATATAAACATGTACGGGCCAAAGGCCACTGTGTCTATCTGGGTGCATATTTGAACCCAGGATTTCTACTCTACCATCCTGACCCTCATTTGTCTTCACACTCCACTTTTATTGCTTGGATGGTTCTTCGCAGCCTCTGGCTTGCTTCGGTGGGATGTTGAAGCTTACAAATTGCATACCGTATCATGGCTGTACCACCAATGGAGTGATTTCTATAGTGATGTATGTGCTGCCTTGCTGAATCATTTTTCTGTACAATGGACCATATTATGTCGCAAGAGGCAGAGATTTGTGAAGGCAACAAGGAGGACTTGAAGCAATAGATTAGGCTCTTGCTGGCAAACTCCATGTTAATACATTGTCAGAACAACGCTAGGAATGAATGGGGTGTTAATATAGTGACAGCCAGCAGGAACACTGTTTGCATGAATTATTTAATATGGCACTGCAATTGCACAAATATTATCCTTGTGGCAAGCTAAGACCATGTGGGCACGAGCATTTATTATGGAGTGTGGAGCTCCTCCAAAACTATTATTTATATAGCCACGGGACAGGTTCAAGAAAAGTCTAATTTCGGAACTCAGCACACTCCCATATTTCACAGAATCCCAGGATCCATAGTAAGAGAGAAATCCATTAAGGTCCTCTTTCAGCTTTAAAGACATGTTTGGCAAAATTGTTTGGGGTACTTCTACTTAAATTTGAAAGACACATGACATTGATCTTACAAGCATTTATGAACAGCTGAGCTGGGCTCCAGAATAATATATAATAAATGAGATATGCAACAAAATATGATCATTTATCAGCATCCTTCAACAAGAGTGCTTCTGTTCATGGATCCAGCCACCTACGTCACACTCCTCCTCCTTCTGAAGCTCAAGTAGGACAGCCCTACATTTTTCCAGCTGACATTTAACATTCCATGGTTCTGAAGACCACTGAGCATGCTCTGTCCTTACTGGATTGCACTTCCCCTATCAGAGGCACTGTGCTTCTGTATGCCAGTTTCTGGGAATCACAAGGAGAAGGAGCACTGCTTCACTCAGGCTTTGCTTGTGAGCTTCCCACAGGCATTTGGTCAACCACTTTGAGAAAGGGATACAGGACAAGATGGGCTCCTGGTCTGACTCCCCTGTGGCTTTTCTTATGTTCTTATGACAGCATCCTCCACCACACCTGAGGGAAACATGCAGGACAGACTCCCTAACTTGCATACAGCTCTATGCTCCAGCAGAGGGTAATGGCTTAGGAGGAATGTCTGTCATTATCTGCCAGTTGAGGCAGTTAACTTGCTCTGTCTAATGATAGGACTGGCATTTTCCCACAGTTAATAGCAGGGGCATGTTGGGAAAGTTGCATTAAATGGCATGGACTACACACCAAGCCTGCTGAAAGCCACCACGATATGCTTGATGAAAGACAATAAAAAGCCTGTCAATGCTAATATCAAATTGTGTTTAATAAGGAAGATACAATAAAACAGGCAGAGCAGAATGTAATGCTAAAAGCTGGCACTTTTTTGTCTGTACACAGGTTTTCTCTGTTCTTTTTTATTTTTTTGTGTGAAAAGGGTTGCTAAATGGGATTGCAATTTTATCCCAAAATAAGCTATCTTCAGCTCTGGGTTCAGCAGTTGCCTTGACACGACCTCAGTGCCTCACCAAATGATTCTGAAAATAAAACAACAATGAAGTAGCTGATCACCATGACACAAAAAGAGGGAATACTATCTCAACAGTTCCTTTCAAGATCTGAAATAATTGTTGGAAAGCTTGCCAGCAAGGCAAAGATTGTGAAGGCACATCATCGTTCAAATTGTTGCTCCTCCTACCCCAAGTTGTGGCTGGTGCCCATTGGCTCTAGAAGGGTGGAAGGCAGAGAGGCCAACGGTAAGTGGAGACAGAGGCAGTGGCAGGCAGAGTCAATCATTTTTGTCTCCATCCTCTCTTTTTCCTGGTGAGTTTTACACAGGCAACACTGAGCCTAATGAGGACACTGACCACCAATGCCACCCTCTGAACTGGTTGTAAGCAAGTAAGATGGGGGCTACTTGATGGTAGACTGAGGTTGGTGGGGCAGCCCTGACTATTGTTAGTACGTCAGTCAACCCTGACTATTGTTGTAAAAATAAATAAATTCCTATGTGTGGACACCAATAGTCCTAAATGAAACAACTATCCTAGGACAACTTTGCTTGGGAATATGACCATCACCATTTGTTTACTTTTTATTTATGCAGCAGTTCATAGCAGTGGCTTCTCAAGGGTGTTTGCAAAAACTGTGGGTTACTTAGAATATTTGTTGGGGTTCTGGTCCAAAGTTCTGCCCTGTTGACACTGCTGTTTCCAGAACTGAATTTTGGGTGGGGGATGGAAGGGGTCATATAGGCCACAATGGGGAACTATTAAAGGCCTGATAAGGTTCCAGGGATCATGGCAGGGTGGGGAACTTCATACCCAGGAGCTAAATGCAGCTTGGCAAGGTTGTCTTTATTGGTCTTGGGACTCTCCACAGCCACATCCTAATTCTCCAGACAACACTCCTTACCAGTCTTGCTCCACACCCTCTTTGAGTGTTTTTTGCCTGTTTGGGACTCCATCTGCACTATATATTTAGAAGAGTATCACACTGCTTTAAACAGTCACATTGCCCCCAAATAACCTTGGGAACCCTAGTTGGTTAAATGGGCAAAAAGTTGATCGGGGACACCTGTTCCTCTCAAAGAGTTCCCTGGGAAGAGCAACTGTTAAACCACTTTGGGAATTGTAGCTGTGAAGGGAATAGGGGTATCCTAACAAATTTCAGCATCCTTAACAAACAAATGTCCCCATGATTCTTTGGGGATGTCAAAACCATTTAAAGTTGTCTGATACTGCTTTAAATGTATTGTGCAGGTGGGGCCCCAATATGCATATTTTGGAATGCAATTTTGCCTTATAATCACATTTTTGCCATCAATGTTCCATAACACAATGCATCTGTGTATGTCGTTTAAAAAAGGAGGGGGGATTTATACTATTATTTATTTCTACAACTTACAGCATCATAGTCTATATGCCCACTTTCTTGTAATATATGCAATTCCATACACTTTTTTTGGGGGGGGGGAGATATTCATATTCTCAAATTTGGGAAAGTGCAAATTATTGAAGAATTGGTTTGTGTATTCTTTTGGGAAGTATGAATTAGGTAGGTTCACATTAAAATGGGAAATGAACCAAATTTTTACCCCATTCCTATTCTGGCTGTTGGATTTTCCACATCACATCTAACGTAGCACTGCTAAGCCCACTCATTTCTTTATATGTTGGAGTGAAATTGGTGGGACTTATTCTCAAGCAAAATGTGTTTAGAATCAGGGAGGCAAATAACAGCTTGTTTGCATTCATATATTTATCATGTCACCTCATTCGCTATTACAGTGCGGGCCACAGGTTAACATTCCTGCTTCAGTGACTCTCCGGGCAGTCATTTGGAGCATTGTTCATATTTGTCTCTTTGCAGGGTGGGGGAGGCTTGTTCCATTTCCACCTGCATAAAAGGCTTGAGGGGTAAATAAGCAGCTGAGTGAAGCAGTTGAAAAAAGGCAGCAGAGTGCAAACTGTGGAGCTAGTCATACAAAACAACAGCTATGCAAGCCAATTTTTGCTGTTTTGTCCATACAGCCTACCTGTTCCTGGGAAGATGCAGCCACTGGTCAGAGGTCTTGGCCTTTCTGCATGATTTCCCCACCCTGCTTGTCTGCTTCTCCCGCCTGCCTGATGTCTCAACCCCTGACAGTCATGGATCTCTCTGGGCCACCCAACCTGACCTCTAGCAATCTGTAGTTGTCTGTACCTGAGTTGTCCTGCTGAAAGTGCCTGATTTGACTTGGGATTTAGCCAAATCTGGTGCACAACCTGTGTGCGTGTGTGCGTGTATGTCTCTCTGTGTGTGTTCCAATAAAACACTGCAGAAATATCATCACATCTATGATTAAGATTGCACTTTTGTTCTGATTTCTGAGTGTGCTTTCTTAATGTATCAGAGAGAAAGAGAAGCAAGGATACAAATGAACTGAATCAAGTGGAAGATGCAACAAAATGAAAACACCTCAATTCTCGAATCTTTTTATAAAGAAACTCTGCTAGCTGAAAACAGGTTTCATAAGAATGGTTCATGGGGAAGAGCTTATCTATGGAAGAATAAAAGAACAGAACAGAGGAAATATGCTCATCCCTAGAAATAACCTGGTTACACATCTGTGTCTCCAGTAGCAACATTAGATAGGGAGTGTATTATGACAACCTGAAATTGCTAGCTGCCAATATCTGCAACCTAGGCCCACTGTTTCTTTTCCAAGAGTTGCAGAACTAGGCAATTTAGCTCATTTATAAATGGCATTTTGATTGTCAAAGAGAAGAGTTACTATCTTTTGCTACTAGTAGGAAGTGAGATAACTCAGATGGAGTTCAGCACACAGTTCCTTCCATGCCCCTTCTCCAGTCCGCAGCTTTGTTTGAAATAATCTTAGCCATCCATATTTGATCTAGAAGAGAGGATAGAGGAGTGAATGGCTCAAAGAACAGCTGGATTATATCCTCAGCATTGTCTTCTCCCAGGCAGCCTGCCCCTGCCGTGCAGAAATGCTTCAAAAGCCGCCAACTGCTTGGTAAGGCTAAGGGACTTGTTGAGAAGAGATTTCACTAGTAAGGAAGGTGACTGTCTGCACAGAGACCAGGTGGCTCTTTACTTGCTGCAAGAGATTGTAATTTCATTCAACGACATGAGTTCCTAAATCCCTAGCACAAACGTTCTCCTGTCTCCAGAGTCATCAAACGTCTGTAGTTAAACACCTGATTAGATTTTTAGAATATTCAGCCAGGCATCATAGAAAAGACTATGTCAAGCATATCCTGTTGTGTATTGGTATTAACAATCCAAAGTGGGGAAAAAATGCATGCAGATTAAATGAGACTAGTTTGCCTTCAGGTATATCTAGTATTGTAGTGGCTTTGTCTTGGCAACACCCCCAGTCCTCTGTATGTGCCCCCAAGGACTCTCCCAGGTCATGGCCCTATCTGCCCCTGTTCTATGCCATCCTTGAGTGCCTTTGCCTGGCTGGAATGTGCCCTTGAACTGCAATAAGGCCAATGCTTGCTTGGATGGAGACAGATAGGTGTGTGTGTAAACCTCTGATTTCTATGTTGCTAGAACAAAGCCTATCAGACCTCAGTCACTTTTCTCTCTGGTCCCACCCAGAAGGGAATGCAGCCCTCAGCCTGGAAGAGGTTCCCTATTACTGCCATAGCAAAAAGTCTGCTTGCTCAATCCCTAACACACACCCAATCCCACATACCTTCCCTGCAAAGATTGCCCCAACTAGAACAATTAAGGGGGCCCTCACCAACCAAGAGTCAAGAGTGAATCAGTGCTCTCCATAATTAACTACAGAAGTTAAAAACTAGACAAATACAGTGGGCAATATCCAACATCATTCCAACAGATTCAACAGGATTTGCCTTCCATCTGTGATGCTGATGGTATAATGTATGCAGGCGTTTCCTTGATCTCTCAACCTGGCTCTTCTGTTTTAATCGCTGTGTCACTTTAATAGGATTGCTTTATTGCATATGGATGTTTATACTTTAAATGTTTGCACTTCTGGTTTTTATATGTTGCAAACCACTTAGAAGGCTATTTTTGCAATAAGAGGTACACAAATAAATAAATAAATAAATATTAGATCTATGACGTTATCTGCTTACAAAATCAAAAGAAATGATTATGCATGGGGCTCCGTAGCTGGATTAGGTCACAGGAGTTCAGCTGAATCAGTCAAGCATGCAATGGGCAGGAAGCTCTCTTTTCTCCTTGCCTCACTCTGCCCATCTCGCTCAGCAGAACAGCTGCATGTGGTGTAAGCAAATTCCACATCAGAATCTGTGCTCCTCAACATGCCTTCCTTTTTGCCTTTTTGGCTGCTTTCCATAGCCCAGCAGGACAAATCTCATCCACTGTGTTTCATAAGAGCATCACAAACCTTTATCCGCTTTCATATTCCGCCACTTGTTTCCAAACAAGTAGTTGCTATGAGGGATGCCACCTGGCCAGTTGTAAACCAGTGTGACCTTCTTTAAAAAAAGAAGAAGGGAAAAAGGATTGCCATCCAGCTGTTTAGTTTTCTAAGCTCAGCCACAGCATCAGCAAACCAGAAGATTTGCATTTGCTATTGACACAGACGCTGTGCCTCTGACTTCTAGAACTGAAGCACTAGTTTGGCAACTAACTGGTAAATGTTGTACCTTTCAGTTTAGGGCTGTTTGTGACTCTGAACAATCCCCCCTTCCTATGGCTTTGTGCAAGTCTATGTTGCCTACATGCAAATTATTAAACAAAAGTGGCTGGAGGGAAGGGAAGCATTGGAGGAACATTAATCCAGGTAAGTGGTGATCCGCAATCTGATGTAGTACAAGGGTCTGAAGAACCAGCGAAGAAGGAAGAGACAGAATGGCCTGGCGGGCTGCCTATTTATCTTGGCCCTGGGTGCGGGGCCAAGTGCCACCATTCAGCAGTTGTTCCTGCACCCAACAAGGCCCTGCTGCCATTGGCCAGTTTGGTGGCAGAGAACAAGCCAGCTTGTCATATGCCAGTTCACAAGGGTGCCCACAAAGCTCTCCACCCCAGGGCAAACAGACATATCAAACATTTGTTAAAGCCTCATCTCTCTTATTAGGATGACAATTAATTTACTGATCTCCCTCTGAACCACTGTGTCAAGCTGATTTACACACGGATAAAAACACTGAAACAACAGGTATATTTTAAACAAAACTTAAATGCTAACAAGCAGACCCTCATGGTAAAGACCCATTTACCCAGCTTGGAAAGCATGTCAAAATAAAAATGCATTGAACTTTTTACAGCAAGTGCCTTGCCCTCTTTCTCTGGGCTGGGAACTCTCCTTAAGTCACACACTTAGTTCAGAGGAATCAAAGGTCGCAATCTGGACAGCACTTACTTAAGTGGAAATCCCACTCAACCCAGTAAACCTAACTTCTGAGTAAATACATTGTTCTAACTTGGGTAGCATTTTCCCTGCAACTTCTCAACCTTCAGGGTAGTAGACAGTCAGGAAAGATCTCGTCTCACAATGAGAAGAGTTCCTGGAAACAGCCAATGTGTTCCTAGCTTGTCACTCAATATTTGCTTTCTATGGACAGGCCCAAGGTGGATGGTACTTCCTCAGGCTGCCCACAGCTGTGTCCCATTCACTTGCACTCTCCACCCCCAGTTACAGGTACAGCATGTTTGTTACTTTCCCGGAGGTCCAAAGAATGAGGAAAGGGCCTCCCTCCACTTATAGCTCTGTCTTCACCCTCTGCCTTCTTTTCCTCCTCCAGATGCTTGTGTGAATGTTCAGGGTTGTGTACTGCCCCCTCAAGCACATCCAGGAGAAGAAGCCTGTCAATGCCCAGTGTAGCCCTCAAAGAACCCTGGCCTGACACACGAACCAAAGATCAAGCCTTCTTAGATAAACAACCAACCAAATAACCCATAGGTTTGTTTTGAAACTAACCAATGTTTCTTGGAAATCACCATGTCAGTTAAGTTAATACTAGTAAAGTGCCTTTCCTGGCTATGTGCTGGTGGTGGGGAGTAAGGAGGGAAGCACATGAGCCCATAAAGACCAACTAAGTTAGTTCTTGGTATGAGCTTTCGTGTGCATGCACACTTCTTCAGATACATGCACACGAAAGCTCATACCAAGAACTAACTTAGTTGGTCTTTAAGGTGCTACTGGAAGGAATTTTTTTTGTTCTGACTATGGCAGACCAACACGGCTACCTATCTGTAACATGAGCCCATAGTTTCACTCAGAATTGCTCTTTCTTCTACACCTAATCATGATTCTGGCAATGGAGGAGGAGGTAGGAGTGAAGCATGTGAGTTCAAGGTTTTGTTGTGTTTCAATCCCATGGGTGCACATAGCTCTATGTGATGCACACATTGCAATCCTTCAGGAAAGCTAAATAAGACCACTGGTGACTCATAAAGTATGTTTGCCTTGCGGTCCTGTAGGTGTATGTCCTACAAGCAAAATATAAAACATGGAATCCTAGGGGACTCTCAGAAATCAGCCGTGGTAAGAACAACATGAGAGGTCATGCAGAATTCTGGTTAAATAACTTAATATGTCTGCCTCTAGTGACAAAACTGAAAACCACTCTCTTGCTTGTTGATGACCAGTCCTGGTAACTCAGGACAACTTCCAAAGCTCCAATCTCAGTCTTTTCTTCCCTATATAGATTTTGGGTTTTTTGGCATATAAATATGCGTCACCAGAGAAGAGAGAAGAAGGAAGATGTATCACTTTAAAAAGAGGGTGCCAATTTGTATAAAACATGCATACACAAATGAATGCATTGATGCAAATTTATAAATAATTGTTATCATTTAGAAGTACTGTACAAAGCATCTCAACACAATAGGAAATATCTGTGTGATCTGTGTGGCTTCTCAATCAACTGTCATTATGGTTCTCTTTCTTTCAACTGGATTTACAGCAACCCTTCAAACAGACTCAACAACCCTTCAAACAGAAGGCCAAGCTAAGTGGAGATTTAGATCTACCTCCAAGAGAAGTAAGGTATTTTCTGTTGTGGCCCCAGTGCTCTCAAGTTGAAAATGCAGCCCAAGATGCTTCTTTTCCCAAAGAGTGGTCTGAGGAGACACCTGAGGGACAAATAGAGAGACTTGTAGGGCTGTGTGTGGCCCCTGGGGAGGGCTGGCTAAGCGACCCCACATCTTCTCTAGGCATAAAAGGTTCTAAGTAGGACAGAGAGAACTGACAGACTCTCTTCTATATCAATAAGTGAGGAAGCTTGCATGGCCTTTGGTTGCCTTAAAGGGATGTTAGCAGAATGAATTCCCTGATGTTTGCAAAGAGATGCAGTTGCTACATAGTCATGTTAACAGTTCCATCACAGTGCCAGAGTTCCTTACACTTGGCTTTCAGGGTGCAAGGGAGAAATCATCGTTTTGACCTTGTGTAGCAAATAATTTGATTTCAGGATTATTATTTTCACCCTCCAATATGAAAGATTCTATCCTTCAACTGTCCAGAGTCTCAAAACATGTTACCAACCAAACCAAATTCAGATCACCATCTCTGCTTCCCATTCTTGCTGCTTGTCTGCTATTGCAAAATACTAGGGTGCTAAAAATTTGGAGGACCAATTCAGTGTTGGTGGGTTGTGTTCAGTTTGGTGTGTCAGAAGTTGTGGTGACCTGAGTTGAGAATGATTCGTGATGTTTAACTAAGGAAAACAAAAACAAATCTTAACTGAAAAGGAAAAAGCAATTGCTCCATCAAGTCAAGGCTGCATTTTGATACATACTTCCCGGGATTAAATCCCATTGAATTTAGCTGAACTTACATTTAAGTAAACAGGAACATAAGCTGACTTATACAGAGTAAGATTATTGGTATTTATTTTATGGTGCTCCCAGCCAAGCAAGCTTTCTGTAGGATAAATCAGCCTCATATAGCCAACATGCTTAAATCTAATTAATGCACAAAGGGGTTAAGACTATAGAGTAAGATGTCCTGTCAGGCTTATCTAGGTCCCACCCCCTCACCCTGCAAGGAAGGATGATCAAGCCTTTGTTCTTCCATTCCACCATGTGAACCCCACCAGTAAGGTGATCTATGCTGGATGCTCAAAGCTTAGATAACATGGCTTAAGCAAGTCATTTTTGCGCTTCTATATGAATAATTTAGAAATGTTTACCTCATTGGAACCTAAATTACACTGCCTGTTTTTTCTTGTTGCTCTATGAAAAGACACATAAATCTGACCTTTGAAGAGTATGTAAGTAAAGAATTTATCAAAAGTGTGGTCTCTTTCTATGCTAAGGAAAGTGGGGAATTTTGGAAGCAACTTAGAAGGGGATATTTTAAATGTCTCTCAGCCTATATTTCCATGCTTTACTTTGCTCCATTTTTTGTGATTTTAAATCTCTGCTGGGACTCTCTCACCAAAGAGTACTTGCCCCAAACCTGGATCTAGGCTTTTATTTTGCCATATTTATTTTCCCTTTAAACAAATACAAAATCCCCCAAACACTTTCAAACTGACTTCTGAACTGTATGATGCATGAGGGAGACGTAATATGAAGAAGGGGGAAATAAAGCTTTCTACTGCATCTGCTAAATCATTTCACACTCCCTCCTATTCTTTTCTGACAATAGCAACAAGCTTGCTTCCTTGGCCTCATAAGGGTCTTTAGAACTCAGATACTTTCTGCTGAGTTTCTTTGTTATGATCAGATAAACTGTGAGACCTTATCAGTTCAAGGTTGCTTCCCTTTCTGCATTAACCACAGCATTATCGTATGGGATGCACTCTTTGGAGTAAATCTCTAGTTGTTATATCTTGGAAGCCTTTCAACATGTACCAGTGGTTTGGCCCTAGTTGGCTGGAAGCTAGGCATGGGTGGGTCATGGGTTGAGCTTGAAACTTTTATGGTCTTAGCTTGCAACTACTGCAATTCCACTCTTTCTGTTGTGTGAAAATGAAATATAAATGGATCTGAAGATGAAAAAATCAAAAGCATTTCTGGCAGGTTGTCCATCCGACAAGGAAAGTTCAAATGCCCCAAGAGCGATTGGATCTGCCAGAGAGTAAATTTCTTAAGAGGAAGTAGCTGAGAGATGATATCCTTAAGGGAAAAGTAGCTTCTCTGGTGGAAGGCAGGAAGACTGGGCGACTGTGTCCAGCTTGATTCCTAGGCAAGTGCTAGTTGTTACAGGACACTCTGTTTTATCTGCAGCCAAGGGAACTGCCAACAGGGAAGCTAAGCCTTTTAACAGAGTTATGCAGGAAGGGTCGTTTGCCAGCCCAGACAAAAGAAAGTCCAGGTAAAGAGTGACCCCTGTTGAACCAGTCCAAAAATGAAGAGCCCAGTCTAGAAATGTTCTTAAAGATTCAAAGGTGGAGCATGCAATGGAGCAGCCCATAGGCATGGCCTTATCTACATAACAAACACTATCAAGCCTGAATCCCAACCAATGGAAATCATTAGGGTGCACCGGAAGTAGGCAAAAAGCAGATGACACATTTAGCCATCAGAGCCCCTGGGTCAAAGCTCATAACAAGTTTAATGGCCTGATCAAAGGAGGTGTTTTTTACAGAGTACAATTCTGGAAGGATGGCGTCATTCACTGAACCCACTTTGGGGTATGACATGTTGTGAATCAGGGGAAATTCCGCTGGAGCCTTTTGTGGCATGATGCCTGGGGGAAAATGTGCAATTGGGAAAATACCCGCAGCCATGCCCCCTGCCAGCATAGATTGGCCGGGTGGCGGGTGATGCAGCTGGGATAGGCGTCAATCCCCTGCCCCGAGCCAGGTCACTACAGGGGCCACAACAGATGCCTGGCCACCACATCGCCCACCTCAAAAGATGAGCAGTCTTAGAGGAACATTTACCTTAATTCCCCTGCTGTATTTTTGAATATTATTTTAAGTAGCATGTGCATATTCACGTACACTTTACCCCAACATATACATTTTTGCACACACTACTTCGGAGGAGAACTGCATTGCAAAATTCAGATATGTGCATATTTTAAGGAACAGCTGTGTTGTGGTCTGTGCATTGTTCTGGAAAGAGCAATTTATGCCTTGGTTTAATGTGAAAACTGGATCAATTTTCTCACCCATTCCTAAGTGATAAAAATATTCAAAAATACTTTAGGTGAAAATGCTTTGTAAAAATGGATACATTAGGAGAAATTTGTGTGAGTGTTCCATAACCTAGATGCCATCACTGAGAAGACCCTATCGCTGGTGGTCACCAATTTCACTTCAGAATAGGATTGGGGTGGGGACATGAACTTCCCCCTGAAGGTCTTAGTACAGAGGCACACTTGGTTGCTGTTGTAAAGGGGGATGAGGTGCACCAATTACATTTTCTATCTCAGGTAGCAAAAGGCCTGATTCTGCTTTACACACAGTTTTTTCAGAAAGTAAATAATGTGTTCACTTGAAAAGATAGGAAAGGATTTCATTGGCAAATAATCAGACGTGGTGTGGTACTGAAATACTCTCCCTCTTTAATGAGAAAAGTACCAGGTATTCTTTACAACCAGCAGATTGAGGTGAGAAATAATGCCTGTAATCGGTAAGACAGTGATAGTGGCCATTGACTCTAAAATGGCAGAGAAATAATCATCCCCATGGACTGGCAAACAGCACTTCCTCATCTTTCTCTCCTAGCAGGCTTCTGAATTATGATCCATTGTACTGCATATCACTCAGCAAATTCACAGGTGTAATAAAAGGAACTAGACCATTTCTCTGAGCTGATGGAATGAGGGAGGAAGAAGCACGCGGGGGGGGGGGGCAGGAACCCTCCCTCAAACTGAAAACAATAAAATGCCATCTTGGAGTTTGAGTTCCTTCCTTCAGCCCTTGTTTTGTGTTTGTGTACATTGTAAACAGAGGCAGCCATGACTTATTTATCATGTTTGTCTTCTGCAAAATCATTTTTAATCTTTCATATTCACATTGATAGGCTTGTTCACTAGGGTGGTGCACAGGGGCCCAGCTCTATTTATGTATATTCATTAGCATGTTACTAATTAAAAATGTGTTTCATTAAACTTGTTAAAAAAGAGGAAGATAAGAAGAAAATGAGCATGTAGAATAAAGCACCCCAAGGCTATGAAACTATTTCCACAGTAGAGTTGTTTTAGCTAATATGGGCAGCGAGTGTATCAAACGCAAGCAACTGATGCTTATTGCAAAGTTTGAAAATAAAACTCTGGGTGCTAGAGCTGGCAGGTAATTTTTTACAGGTGTCGGCCTTGTTTCAACTGCTCACGTCAAGGAATCAAAGGGCTACATTCAATCTTCCCTCTGGCTGCCTTTCAGCCTCTGGGAATGTTTGCTCAGAAGTGCCTTTGATGGCATTGTACAGGCCCAGACTGCATAAAAACATAGGCTCCCCTTTCAGTGTTCAAGTATGGCTCATTTTAGTTTACTCTGTTGGGTTAAAGAGAAAAGAATGTGATCTTTTTTAATAGAGAGGGAGAGAGATAAATCAATGACAAATCTATGCCATTGATAAATCCTCTCTTATAGATTCCATTGATTGATGCCATTTGGGGATGCCACTACCACCATCAAATGGGGTATCTTTGCCACACCCCAACTTCCCGGTGGAAGAAGACTTGGGGTGGTTTTTCCCATAGGGAGGAGTGGGGACAACCACGTGAAGGACTGAACCAATCTACTTTGGCAGGGGCTGGGGAGGCCAGATTCATTCGCTGGCTCCTCCTCAATTTCTGGCTTTTGCAGTGCCCTTCCTATGCAGTATGGGGATTTGATAGTTGCCTGTCTGGGGGCTCCTCCTTTTCACTGTTGAGCATACTGTTTAGCAGTGCCTTTTTCTAGAAAAAAAAGATGCAAGTACTCACCATAAAGTACCCTTATTAGCTAACTGGTTGTGGCTGCTGCTGGGCGGGCTGTGTTGCTGGGGTCAGTGGTGGGCAAGTGTCTGCCGAATGCCCAGAACTGGGCTCACTGCTGCTGGAAGACATGACTGTTAAGTTGTGGGTGAACATATCAGATGACACAGCGATTCTTCAAACAGCTCTTGTTTATTCACAGGCCAGAACTGAACTGAACTGAAGGGTTCAGTCAGCCTGCTTATATAGAGCTCCAGTACAATGTAACTGTAACAATTTTCTAAAACTATCCAATCACTGAATGTCACTTACGATCCCTTATTTGCATAACTATCTACAGTATCCCCCTGCTGGCCCAGGGTGAGAACTTCAGTACATAACAATGACATTCTGCCACTGTGCCATCTGCAAGGCTTTCAAGGAAGCTACAGTTCTCTTGGTGCTGCCAAGCCCAGCAGCTGCTACCACTGCCACTACAGCTCTGGCCCACCTACTGCCCACCCAGCACCTTCTGCCAGCCTCTGAGCTGGCTGAGTGGTGGCGGCAGTCCAGCAGCTTACTGCAGATGTGCTGCTACAGGACAAGGGTGAGAAGGAATTACCGCTGCATGGGATGGCAGTGCTGATGGGCCTGGCTCCTTGGGTGCAGGAGCAAAGGCACACCCTCCTCACATGCTGGCTTTAGAAGCCAAGATTGGGAGAGGGAAAGTGCTGGTAATACATACAGGTGAGTACCACCAGGGGAGGAAAAGCACAGCTGTTGAGAGTGCTATGTCGGAGTGACATTTTTTATTGGTTTGATGGGTTTTTAGTCTGGGCAGGAAAGAGAAGTATAAGATCTGACAGCGTAAATACTCTTAGGTTGTCTTTGGGGAACGTTGTGGGTGCCCTTAAGGCTTGGCATGCACATCAGGGTGAATGCCAAAGTGTCAAGGCCATGGTGTGTTTGTCTCATTCACATACTCAAGGTTCTTGTAGAAAGGAATAATTTCTTCTTGTCCTTTGCTGTGAGGCCACCAGTGGAGGTTGTAAATGTGCCCAGAAGTAGAGAGGAAGCTGATCACTGCTGCCTTAGGGAAATTCCCGGACCTTGCTATATTTTAATCTGGTTAATTGTGTTGATTCATTGTTTGCACACCCTCTGTAACATTTTTGAATAAATATAACCTTTTGCTCACCATAAGTTTAGTTTCCAGTCCCTTCTTTATGGGTGCTTTGCATGCAGAGAGTCCCAGGGTTAATCCCCAGGTAGATTTGTGAGAGACTTCTGCCTGCAACCCTGGAGTCACAGCCAATCAGTGTAGGCAATACTGAGCTAAATGGACCAATTATCTGAGCTGGTATAAGGCAACTTCCTATGTTTTTATGACACATAGGCCCCAGAGATCTCAAAAACTGAATCATTACAAAGCCTCTCAAGTGTCAAGATTGCGGGGGGGTGGGGAGGTCTCTTGGTAGTTCCGCCACCTTTAGATGTTCAGGTATCATTGGCCTGGGAGAGGGTTTTCTCTGTGGCAGCCCAAAAATTGTGGAATTTCCTGCCCACAAAGGAGCACCCAGCATTTTGCCATATGCTAAAGACACCTATTTATCCTGGCCATTTACAGTTAAGGTACTATGTTTTGTGGGACCCACATCTATACTGTTCTGTTCCAAGTGAATTGTTTTACTTGTTTGTTTTTAATAACTAGAGCTGCTTTACTTTTCTTTATAACTGTATGGCTGTATTATCATAACTTGCCTCAGGGCCTTATGGCAAAGGGAGGGTAAGAAAACTTATTTATAAACAGATAAACCAAATGACGTGTTTTCAATCCTCACATGGGTGGAACTAGGTATTATCAAAAGATGGAGGTTGGGGTTTGGGGATAAATTTAATTTTCCCTTTCATTTTAATGACAAACTACCTAATTTGCAGTGTTTAAACCAATATGCAAACTAAGACCCAATTATCCACTTTTCCAAAATTTTACGATGCAGTTCACCAACCAAACATCATGTATCAAAATGCAAATAGTAGAGGAAAGTACATGTAAAAATGCAGGTGATAATGAAAACAACATACAAGAATGCGTCACCTTTGGGAATGCTACATGCGAAAATGTGTATATTAGTCAAAACTACAAACAATATTGTCCATATTAGTGGAAGTTCACATTGAAATGCTGTGGGCACCACTGGTAGGCAAACTGACACCTGTGGGCACCGCACTGGCAATTCCTGCTTTAAATGAACTGCTAATTGTTGAACGATCAGTGTTACTTCTCTTTGTGTTTCTGTGCCAAATATAACTATGTATCAAATTATTTATCTTTGTGTGTGTGTGTGTGTGTGTGTGTGTGTGTGTGTCTGTGTTTCTCTCTCTGTGTGTATATATCCATGCATTTAAATATGCATTTTATCTCAATGTATGCAATTCTGAACATATTTTAGCTTATATTACATAAATTTAAAACACACTTCAGTATATTGTTGAACTGAAATCTGTATTGCAAAAGTTTAAGAAGAGTGAGCCTGATGCATTTTAGGTCAGTTTTCTTAAAAATATGCCCCCCACCCCATTTCTCCTTTTTCCGTATATTGTGGTGGTATTTTAATTTTTATTATCCATAGTGACTTCTCGTGAACACCCACACTTCAAAAAGAATGACTATTCTGGGAGCACCGAAGGATTTCCCAGCGCATTAAGAATATCTACCACCAAATCCAAAAGTGGATATTCTTAATGGCTTGTGGAATACTACTTTCCATTCAGATCTAAGATTAAATTTTTATGACTTTTTCATCAAAGTTTAACCATATTTCTGCAATGGGTAATTTGTGTTTTCATTATTTCCATAGGCTATTTATTCTGTGCTTTGTACTTTGAAATATTAATGATTTGATGTTAGTGTTTATTTTCCATCCCTTCTTTAATCCTTTGAAATCTGTGTTCACTTTATAAGTTCTATTAAAGTAATTTAATGATAACTAGTTTTTCCTTACTGGGGGAAAAGCTGGAAACATGAGCAAACCTTTTATATTGAGTGCTGGTTTTATTGCAGAAAACTTCCCCATTGTGCAGTGAAGGCATCTCTGTTACTTTGCTCTGTGTAAGAAACCACAAACGGCAATAACAGCACCTTTTTAGGTGATGAATTAGGTGCCACTTTTGGTCAGCAAATGAAGGGTGTCCACCACAGTGTTGCATAAAATGACGTTTGAAGTTGACTATGAGGGATGTTCCTCAGGACAGTTGAAGAATGTTTTGAAGAAAAATGAAATGAACTATGTTTACCTCCATACAGCAATAGTAATAGTAGTGCAATTAAAAGTGGTAGAATAAAGGTACAATTACTGAATGTAACATAGAACATGTAGTCCAGTGTTGCTGACCTTACGAGTGAATATTAATTGATTGTACTTTGTTTCAGTTGTTAATTAGATAGTTGAGTAGATGCTCCTTAACAGGCAAGGCACCCTTGCCAAGCATAGCATCCTAAGTTGTTGTTGTTTAGTTGTTTAGTCGTGTCCGACTCTTCGTGAACCCATGGACCAGAGAACGCCAGGCACTCCTGTCTTCCACTGCCTCCCGCAGTTTGGTCAAACTCATGCTAGTAGCTTCAAGAACACTGTCCAACCATCTCGTCCTCTGTTGTCCCCTTCTCCCATCCTAAGTTACATATGTTATTTAGTCAAGTGGAGGCAACAACTATTTTGAGCACCTTCAAGGCATGAATCGCCGTGCAGGGGTGGAGGAAGGTGTGTGTGTGGTGTGTGTGGGCTGTTCCGGGTGTCACCACTGAGGGAGGGTGTGACACTGAAGGACCTGCAGTGTGCCTGAGCCACATGTCTCTCCTGGGAGAGACGCAGTGGCTTGGGCACCCGCAGGCTCTACGCTGCCCAAACAGTCCGTCTACTGCCTCCCTCCCCCAGCTGTAGGGTAGCTAAGTGGGAGGAGGCAGGCAAACTCTGGAGGCCCCACAGTGCACCCCACCCCTATGGGGGCTCGCACTGCTCCTGGGCGCACCACCGCAGGCGCCCAAGCGGCTTCCTCTTCCGCTGTCACCGTGAACCTGGAAAAGGCAGGAAAAGGGGGTGGAATGGGGCAGATCCAGGTATAATGGGGCAGGGCAGGGTGGGCAGGGTAGTACTCTGCCATTGTGCACGATGACCCAAAACACAACCCCTGTATAAATCAGGGGTTGCCTGTAATGAGCAGAACTCTTAATGTCATCTTAGCAAAACTTTGAAATATCAAGAGAGTGCTAACATTCCTCACCACATAGTAGAATTGTACAGATGCCTAAGTTACCAAGGGCTTACATGCACTGTGGTCTGAAGGCACATGAGACCACCATCTTGCTAAAGCTAAGCAGGTCTTGGCCTGGTCATTGCTTGGATGAATGGCCACCTGAGAGCTACATGTATGCTGCCTTGGGTTCCATGACAAAAGAAGGGCAACAAATAATAGTGGTCACTTATGTCAATCCACATACTCTCAGTGGCATGTAAGCCAGGGCTGAGGAACCTGTTGCCTCCAGATTTTGCTCCAGATAGCATGTCAAATGGCCAGGGACGATGGTGGTTGTAGTGTGGCAACATAGAATCATGGAATCAGAGTTGCGGGGGACCCAGAGGATCATCTAGTCCAACCCCCTGCAATGCAGGAATATGCAGCTGTCCCATACAGGGATCAAACCTGCAACCTTGGCATTATCAACACTATGCTCTAACCAACTAAGCTATCCAGGCTATCCTGAAGGGCTACAGATTTGCCACCCCCTGACATAAAAGAAGGGAGGATTCTATAGCCTGCCCTAACCAGATGCCCTCCAGATGGTTTGGACTACAAGTCCCATCAGCCATAGTGAAAAACAACTATTTTGGCTGAGGTTGATGGGAGTTGCATGCCAAAATATTAAGAGGTCCCCGGGTTGCAGAAGGTTGTCTTGCTGAGGCAGGGTGAGGAAACTACAATTTCCACCTACCTCCCAAAAAGCATCCCAATGACTAGAGATGGTGGGAATTTTAGTTCAGCAATGTCTGAGGGGCCACTTCTGAGATGAAGTCCTTCTATAACCAGGAAATGAACTCTATTTACTCACTGGATTTTCTCTCTCTCTTTCTTTCTGGATAAAATAATCTATAGTGCTTTAGCTGACTGAATTGACATCAGATGTTCTTAGCCACTTTGTTACCGGCTCAAGTGAAAGCACCTGTATCACTCCACATACTTTGCATCAAATACATCCACTTGCTCCTTGGAAAAAGAGATGCAGTTACTCTCCACTTGGTGAAACAAAGTCAAGTGTTTTTCCGAGTCCTTCATTTGGTAGCATCAGTTGCACCCAGGGAAGTGAAGTGCCTATATCTCCCACTTCAGGCAGTGTGATCTTTCCCACATAGAACCCTTAGAATCAAGTGCATCACATGGAGGGAGCCTTCGCTTCCTTCCATTTAGTGGAAGCTGAATGCAACACATTCTCCCCCCCTCCCCCTGCACGCACACACACACACACACACCTTTGTTGACATCTCCGCTCAAACTGCATTGTGAGAGCAGACCAAGAAAGTTGACAACAACCTCGAAATGATTTCTCTTATGTGTCGAAGCATTCTGTCACAAACAAAAAGATTGGATGCGTAACTGCACACCACAAAACAGACTGTACACTTTCAAATGTGAGAGCATTGTCCTTGCTTTGGGAAGCTGGCTTGTAGTTGGGTTACCAATACCTGTGTTTAGTAATGGGCAAATTCCTCTCAACTCAAGTGCAGAAAGAACTTGGCATTTTATTAGCTCTTTCAATGAGTGGAGAGGAAAAAAGCTTCCTGTCTTCTAAGAGTTTCTGCACTCATGCTGCTGTGACTGTGCATTTGCACATCGTTACATTGCTCCCTTGGAATAATAATAATAATAATAATAATAATAATAATAATAATAATAATTTATTATTTGTACCCCACCCATCTGGCTGGGTTTCCCCAGCCACTCTGGGCGGCTTCCAACAGAGATGAAAAATACACTAAAATGTCACATATTAAAAACTTCCCTGAACAGGGCTGCCTTAAGATGTCTTCTGAATGTCAGGTAGTTGTTTATCGCTTTGACATCTGATGGGAGGGCATTCCACAGGGCGGGCGCCACTACCGAGAAGGCCCTCTGCCTGGTTCCCTGTAACTTGGCCTCTCGCAGTGAGGGAACCGCCAGAAGGCCCTCGGAGCTGGACCTCAGTGTCCGGGCAGAACGGTGGGGGAGGAGACGCTCCTTCAGATATACTGGACCGAGGCCATTTAGGGCTTTAAAGGTCAGCACCAACACTTTGAATTGTGCTCGGAAACGTACTGGGAGCCAATGTAGGTCTTTCAAGACCGGTGTTATATGGTCTCGGCGGCCGCTCCCAGTCACCAGTCTAGCTGCCGCATTCTGGATTAGTTGTAGTTTCCGGGTCACCTTCAAAGGTAGCCCCACGTAGAGCGCATTGCAGTAGTCCAAGCGGGAGATAACCAGAGCATGTACCACTCTGGCGAGACAGTCTGCAGGCAGATAGGGTCTCAGCCTACGTACCAGATGGAGCTGGTAAACAGCTGCCCTGGATACAGATTTGACCTGTGCCTCCATGGACAGCTGTGAGTCCAAAATGACTCCCAGGCTGCGCACCTGGTCCTTCAGGGGCACAGTTACCCCATTCAGGACCAGGGAATCCTCCACACCTGCCCGCCTCCTGTCCCCCAAAAACAGTACTTCTGTCTTGTCAGGATTCAACCTCAATCTGTTAGCCGCCATCCATCCTCCAACCGCTTCCAGACACTCACACAGGACCTTCACCGCCTTCACTGGTTCTGATTTAAAAGAGAGGTAGAGCTGGGTATCATCTGCATACTGATGAACACCCAGCCCAAACCTCCTGATGATCCCTCCCAGCGGCTGCATGTAGATGTTGAAAAGCATGGGGGAGAGCACAGAACCCTGAGGCACCCCACAAGTGAGAGCCCAGGGGTCTGAACACTCATCCCCCCCCCACCACTTTCTGAACACGGCCCAGGAGGAAGGAGCGGAACCACTGTATGACAGTGCCCCCAGCTCCCAGCCCCTCAAGACGGTCCAGAAGGATGTCATGGTCAATGGTATCAAACGCCGCTGAGAGATCCAGCAGAACTAGGAAACAGCTCTCACCTTTGTCCCTAGCCCGCCGGACATCATCAACCGGTGCGACCAAGGCAGTTTCAGTCCCATGATGAGGCCTGAATCCCGACTGGAAGGGATCCAAATGGTCCGCTTCTTCCAGGCGTGCCTGGAGTTGTTTAGCAACCACTCGCTCAATCACCTTGCCCAAGAATGGAAGGTTTGAGACTGGGCGATAATTGGCCATCGTGGCCGCATCTAAAGATGGTTTTTTAAGAAGCGGTTTAATAACCGCCTCTTTCAGCGGGTCTGGGAAGGCTCCCTCACAGAGGGAAGCATTCACCACCCCACGAAGCCCATCGCCCAGTCCTTCCCGGCTAGCTTTTATAAGCCAGGATGGGCAAGGATCCAGGAGACAGGTGGTTGGCTTCACTCATCCAAGAAGCCTGTCCACATCCTCGGAGGTAACAGATTGGAATTGATCCCACACAACTTGACCAGACAGGACTCTAGCACTCTCCCGCCCCGGCCCTGCTCCCACGGTGGAGTCTACTTCTTCCCGAATCTGAGCGATTTTATCTGCAAAAAACTTTGCAAAATCATTGCAGGAGAACATGTGGCCCGTACTGGGCCCCGATGTTACAGGTGGTTCCGCTAAATTGTGAACCACCTGAAAGAGTCTCCTGCTGCTGTTTTCTGCAGATGCAATAGAGGCGGTGAAGAAAGTCTTCTTCGCCGTCGCTATCGCCACTTGGTAGGCTCGACGTTGAGCTCTAACCTGTGTCCGGTCAGATTCAGAATTGCAACTTGGTTTCCCCTGACCTGTATCCCTCTCACAGCACCAGCTATGGTGGACACACACAAACACACACACACACACACACAAATGCATGGACTAGATTCCCCAAAGTGATGCATGCACAAGGACATGGAGATAGTCTGTGGTTAATACAGTGGTACCTGTATTACCTGGGTTACATACGCCTCAGGTTACAGACTCCACTAACCCAGAAATAGTACCTTGGGTTAAGAACTTTGCTTCAGGATGAGAACAGAAATCATGCAGCAGCAGCACAGCGGCAGCAGGAGGTCCCATTAGCTAAAGTGGTGCTTCAGGTTAAGAACAGTTTCAGGTTAAGAACGGACCTCCGGAACGAATTAAGTACTTAACCTGAGGTACCACTGTAGTTCATCGCTATACTTTTAATCTCCTCATTTTTGTTCTTTTAGAAGGCTTGTTAGCTGATATAACACCTGCTGTTCATGCCACAGAAATACTGTTCATGCAACAGAATACAGAGCTCCCGCTGGTAGGCAGAACAAGTAGCAGAACAGGGTTTTTTTTTTGGGGGGGGGAGATATGGGGCAAGATGTTTTCCTAGAACTGCAAGCCTTAATTAGTAAATTAATCCACAAAAAAATATAATGGATTCACAAGTTGAAGTTAGTATTGTAACCAGCAAGAGCTAATTTTAATTCACCAGGGCAAGAATTAACTTGTAATTCTGTGTTCCTAAAACAGGAAATGAAAATAATTAAGATGATGAAACAAGAGATCTAAGTTTTGTTGACTGAAGCAAAGCAATGTTTCTTCAAAGTAAAGCAGCCAACTTATGTCTCTAGTTTAAACAAAGCAGCAGGATCAGGACGACAAAAGCAGGCTCCTTTGTGACTGACAGATCTATCCTGTAACCAGAGGGAATTATTTTACCAGTGCTTGCCAGTCACAGTGCTTTGGGGAGAGAGCAGCTTTGCAAGAGCAAAACTTATGCCTCCAAACTCGAGGAAGATGCCAGGGTGGGGAGGGCTGAGGGAAAGCACCACTGCGATTAACAGATCGAGCTTATAATCAGAAAGAAGTGAATCCATTTTAGTTCTTTAGTCAACTTTGAAGGTGTGCTAACGGAAAAATCTGAGGGCTCCCTTGGACAAAAACAGACACCAACCAGGATAACTTGGAGCAAAACAGCAGTCTGTAGGCTTGGCCTTTACTGAATACTGTCATGACAGGACTCCCACCCGCAACAAAATGAAGCAAAATGGAAGCCCAGAACAAAAGAAGACCCCAACTTTTATTAGTTACTAATCCCCCAAACTACACCCCTAAGACTACATCACAACTACAACACAAAAAGGAGGGGTTGAGGGAGGAGTTGTGGAGGTAACCTGAGTATCTTGTCACCTGGCTGGTTCCTCCTTTCCCCCCTCCCCATGAGTACTTTCAAGGTGACAAAGGGGAGCTTGCAGTTTCCTGCCCCCAGAGGGAAGAGCTGATCATTGTCCTTTGTTCCAGTCCGTGCTGAATCCACTCCCATATGCAAGTTCTTTGTGATCTTGATGGTCTTCTGTCTAGGACCATCAGGGTTGGCATAGTGACTGGGCAGGGCTCTTGTGTATGTGCTGGTATGCTGAAGGGATTATGGCTGCCCTGCATCAACCCCCCCCCCCCATTTTGTAGTCCTTCCTTCATGGAGTAAAATAAAAGTGGAACAGTGCAGATCTGATGTATGGTTGATTTTCTATGAATTTATAACAGAAGCGTAGCATATGTATTGTGTGTGTGTGTGTGTGTGTGTGTGTGTGAAGTTTGTACAAACTGAATGATTGGGGGGGGGGGTGTTTCCTGTGACAGGTGCCTAGCACAAAAGCCCCTGGACCTATTCTCCTCACCATGGGCAATTCCACCCCTTATTTCTGCATTCCCAGGAACACAGTTAAAAGAAGAAGAAAAAGGAGGAACTTTAAATCAGATTGGTTAAATTATTATTTATTCAGCTTGACAAGGTGGCTCCTCTGCTGCATTGTTCTGGTCTAACCAATTGCATGAGGCCTTGGCCAGCATCTTAAGACAATAACTTTCTTAGCCCTCATTCATGGCTGCATTTGAAGGATGGAGTTCCATCACCCTGATCTGGAGCACATTCTGCCTGTGTCAGCTGATAACATATATAGGGCATGATCTAACCTAAGTTGAATCAAATTAATTTTAGTGTGAAAGCTAAGCACATTCTCAACTCTTGTCTCATTGAAACAAATGAAGCTTAAAAGTGCGCTGTGCTTTAGCTGGATTGTCATTTTATTTAATGTGGCAGCAGACAATTATCGTATGGTGGATTATGCTACTTCCCTCTTTTTCCAAAGAAAGCACTGTGAGAGAGTGGGGCCAGTATCTTGCCTGGCAAGGACTCTGAGTTAGGCCTTGGAGGAAGAGGCAGGAGACCCCCACAGAGAAGACCAAACCAGGGTACAAAAACTAGAAAGAGCTGCTGTATTCCTAAGGCAGGTCCAGAGCACATCAAGACTCATAGCCATCTCACCTGGGCTCCCACAAGCTCTCCAACCACACCCACATCCAACCATATTCTTTGCATCAACCTTAAATTATTATAGTTTGATTCCCTTTCCAAACAAACAGCATAGCAGCAGATATAGCGAGAAACCTAGAGTCAACTTGTATCAGGCAGTGGTGGCTGCTGCCCATTAGGACAGGTAGGGGGCGGGGAACAAAGAGTCCGAGCAAATGAGAGGCAGAGCCAACTAATTCAAGCTTTGTCCCCATCCTCCTTCCTGCTGAGTTCTACAAGGGGCAGCAGTTGGCACCTATCTGTCTCAGGAGACGGTGGAAGAGTGTGCCATTGGGGGTAAAGTCAAACCATTGGAGAGTTACAGCACTTGCTGTGGCTGTAGAGATTGATACAGGAGAGACATGTTTTCTTGCAGCTGGGGCAGATGAAGACATCTGGTGTTGCTGCTGCTGCTGCAAGTGCACTATAGCATTTCTATTCTCTGCACTCCTTCTAGCAGTCATTCCTTTTTCTGGTCACTGTTGTGGATACACAATCTGATTGTCTGTCCCCAGGCACTGCAGTCATCTGCAAGGGATTCCCACATGGCGGGGGTTAATGTTGCCAGCCTTCACGCCACATTTGCAGAGATCTTTGTAGTGCAAACAGGCCTGGTGCCTCAAGCCAGCTCATGGGGATCCTGCCGTCTTCCATTTTGTGTACATGACCAAGCCAGCATAGATGTCGCTGAGACAGGAGTGCAAACATGCTGAGAATGTGGACTTGGGAAAGCACATCTTTCTTTGAGACTCTGTCCTGCCGTGTGATGCCCCAAATCTTCCTGACAAGAAGGTATTGAGGCATCACTCTTGGCAGGTATAAGTTGCCCATGACTCTACAAGGGCAACACTGAGACGAAGAAGCAGAAAGCTGACAGCCAATATATCTGGAATGGGTGCAAGTAAGAAGGCAGGGCAGTGGGAGCAAACTGAAGTTTGGGAGCAGTGCTCCATTTGCCCAAATGGGATAGCCTGCACTACTGCCAGGAGGCTCTATTGTTAGTCATCAAGCAAGTGTCAATGAGGGAGAAATCAGTGGAGATTCAGCTGTGAACAGTGACTCAGGAAGGGGAGGGGCACCAAGGTTATAAGCCTCTGAGTTTCTACACAATTCTGACTAATCTAACAGCTATGTACTGAGCTGTCGTTTCAAATGCTGGTCAAGTGGTTACAGCAGGAATATGAATCTGTGCCCCACTAGATGTTGTTTCACTATATATACTCTTAATTGGGGATGAATGAGCCAGTCAACTTTGGTTTCCCTCAGATCCTCACCCCTCCCCTCTTAAATTGTGTTCTCCACATTTATTCATCAGTTTGTGAAGTTGTTTTTGTTTATTTTATATATTAAAAAGTCCTTACAAAACATTGTACTGCGCTTTGCTCTCAATAGGTACATTTTGGCAAGCAATTTTCACTAAAGTGATGCATTTGTGTAAGACAATTTTATACACATTTTTGGGCAGGTGATTGTGTTGCAGAATTTGGAGAAGGGTAGATTTCAAAGGATTTCCTTTCATGTATTATTTGGGAAGCATGGATTCAGCAGGTTCACTTTAAAATGCAAAGCAAATTTGTCCCCATTCATTACTCTCGTTGGTACTGATCACTGGTGATTCTGGGGGTTGGAGACCAACAAGAGACACATGTTTATTTCTCCAGGGCTCTACTAGGGTTGGAGAGGTCCAGGTTCAAATCTTCACTTGAACATGAAATTCACCAGATGACATTGGGCTAGGAACTATTTCCCAGCTGAATCTACATCACAGGTTTGTTGTGAGGACAAGAGTGGGGAGGCAAGGATGTTGTATGCTTCTTTGAGCTCCGTGGAGGAAAGGTGATATAATGAAACAAAACTTTTGGTGCTATAAAAATGAATACAGTTGTGATCATCAACACAATGAACACAAATGTAACCAAGAAACGTAAGTTTAATAGGGGAGTCTTCTATTACAGCACTGCCCAGGGTTCAGATTCAGTGGTGCACATTAGAGATTTTGAAAAATTCCGACGGGACCAGAAATGGTAGTGGTTACTTATTCATACCATTGTGCAGAAAGCAGATCAGTTCAGTGAACATGACTGGTATTTGCTGTTGTTTCTTTCAGTCAGCACACCATATGTAATAGATGGTGTTCCCTACAATTACATTTTCTTTGTATTGAAATGAATGGGGTGGAATAATGTAATGACAATGTAACTTACATAAGTTACATAATTAATTATGCAAATTACTTACTTTTGCTACAGCAGGCAATGAGATGAATAATGCAATTTTTGGTGGAAGACAATCTGCAGCGGTGTAGAAACAGTGCTGCATACAATGAATGCAAGGAGAAATGGAAAACAGTGCCTTCTTAAATCATTAATGCACATGCTGCTACTAGGCCCATTCACTTGGCTTATGTGTTACTACCCACCTCATGTCCTTAGGAAGTGGCCATTTGAAAATCCGAACAGTATCAGGCTAGCATTGGTTACCAGTGAGATTAATTGTGGTCAGGATCTGGGTAATCAGATGTGCAGCTTAATTGATTAACACCCATGATCACTATATTGGCAAAGTATGCAGGAGTTTGGCAGTTGTGCTTATGACCTTCTCCCCTTGAACACTGTAAAATACACTGGACCTTGCATTCTGTAGTAAAAATGCAATTTTGATGGATGATGGAGGTGCATTAAACAGGGCAGAAATAGGATTATAAAAGGAAATATATAATTTCCTGGGTTCCAATTCTATTGGCTTCCTTACATTACCCTGTGGAGTTATATAAGCTGTCCAGTTTCCCTTGGGCTAACTGATGCCTGCATATTAATTTTTATTATTTATACAAATAGACTTTTGTGCAAGGGTGGTTGGGGATGACGACACACGGACATAAACGAGACTAGCAGTGAACAGGATAATATTAAATGGAGTAGGAATAGTAAGGTGTTGAGCTTACATCCTACAGCATAAGAAATTTGATTACTCTTATAATTATCCCAGCTTGCAAGATAGCTACATGCATTGATGGGGACTATAAAATTACTCATCCCTTTTCCAAATCCAGCAGGTGTATTTGTCGCCATGACCTTCTCCCTCCATGACTTCTGCAGAATGTGATGAAAGAGTGCTCCACATTTTCCTTTTATTGGCTTCAAATTTACTGCCCTTTAGTCTCAGTGAATGAATACCTGATACTGAATTATGGGAAGACTGACGAAGAGAGGAATTGAGAACAAGAGGGGGGTGGAAAAGATGGATCAGTCTGAACTAGAGATAAATCAAATAGTGTTTTTACAGTTTGCCACTAGGGTTCTTATTTTTTTTTTTTATTGGAACATGGAATTTGGTTTGAATATTATGGCTGTCTCACTTCAGAAGAGGAATGTGCCTCCTCCTCTGCCATACAAAGTTTGGCAGGCACATAAAAACTGTATCAACTTGGTCAACTACTGATTGCAACCACCCCACAAAGTTTGGTAGCTTCAGAAGAAAACTGTGCCTGTCTGGTTGAATACTGTTAAGATCCTCTTCATAGGCCCTTCTCCAGCTGTGTGGCAACCAAAAATAGGGTCTTTTCTGTGGTGGTGCCCTCATAGCAGAAATTCCTCCACATATATTTCTAACCTCCCTTTCTGGCACACTATCCTCAGAAGGAGCTATATCACACTCACACCTACACTAGTCAGTATCCCATCAAGTCCAGTAATTTCCAAACCATCACAATAAAACATTTAAAAAGTACAGCACTTTAAAATTAGGCAAACGCAGACTGGAATAAGAATGTCTCTGAAGAGCTGCAGAACACTGGCCATGATAAGATCATGCATACATCCCTCAGGAATTCCAAACTGAAAATCCTTGACCTTGGTTCCTGCCTATAGGCTTTAATTGGTCCTTTGGGGGGCTGGCAGCAGCAACTGCAACGTAGCATCAGAGATCCCCATGTCCCAGGGGCCGTGTGACAGGCTAGATACCCCAGCTCCTTTACTGGAAACCCCCCCTTTGGGGGTCTGCAGCTGCCCCATCATAGGGAGTGTAGCACGAGTGGGCACTTCAGGTGAAGGAGCAACCCCATATGGCAGATAAAGATTTATCCTTAGTCTAAGGGGAGGGTGGGTCAGATTCCCTGCTGGTCCAAGGAAGCAAGATATCTCAGCAAAGGGCAACTCAGCCTGATGGGTGGGGAATCATCACCATCCTCACCATCATTACCATCCACGATGGAGGTGCTTTTGTTGAGATGCCCAGACAGGGGCTGACAGGCCATAGCCCCACCCAAGTGATCTCTGGCGGGGTCGCCCTGATTTGGTGTGCATCATAGGGTGACCTATAACCCTGGTTAACCCTACCTAAATAATCTCCAGCAGACAAGTTGATTGACTTAGGATGCACACTCAATGCCCCCCCACCTGTAATCAACATCAAAGCTGTTGACAACTGTAATCAACAAAGTTGTGGCCTATTAAATCCCAGAATGGTTGTCCTGTGTTTATTCCAATTCTGCCAGCATTAGGGCCTGCTGCCCATGGTTCTACTGTTCCTGGAGCCCACAACTGAGCCACAACATTTGGAGAAATGTGAAATCTGTTGGATGATGATGATGATGATGATTTCTACCCTGCCAATCTGGCTGGATTTCCCCCCAGCCACTCTGGGTGACTTTCAACAGAACGTTAAAAACAGAATAAAACTTCAAACATTAAAAACTTCCCTAAATTGGCCACATTCTCACCTCCACCTTTGTCCAGAACCTCTGTCTAAAAACTGCTCCTATTCATGATATTAAGTCAAGCTGAGGACACATTCCAACCATGCTTGGAAAATTTTATTTGAATGGTGGGGTATTTAATAATAATAATAATAATAATAATAATAATAATAATAATAAATAATAATATACTATTTATACCCTGCCCATCTGGCTGGGTTTCCCCAGCCACTCTGGACAGCTCCCAATCAAATATTAAAGACACAATACAGAATTAAACATTAAAAACTTCCCTAAACAGGGCTGCCTTCAGATGTCTTTTAAAAGTAGGATAGGTGCTTATTGCCTTGACATTTGGTGGGAGGGCATTCTACAGGGCGGGCTCCACTACCAAGAAGGCCCTCTGCCTGGTTCCCTGTAGCCTCACTTCTTGCAGTGAGGGAACCGCCAGAAGGCCCTCGGCGCTGGACCTCAGTGTCTGGATAGAATGATGGGAGTGGAGATGCTCCTTCAAGTATACTGGACCAAGGCCGTTTAGGGTTTTAAAGGTCAGCACCAACACTTTGAATTTTGCTCGGAAATGTACAAATGAATGAAATGATCCTTTTTCAAAAAGAAGTAAAAAAAGATTTATTTTTTCCCCAAACTCCGCTACTCTCTACAATTTTTTTTTTTAAAAAAATCAAAATCAAAATTTCAGACCAATTTGGAAATCGGACAGAACACACCTGACACCTGCAGAAGCGACACGGACTGGAAGCAGATGCAACCCATCCCTATTGAAATGCGGTTGTCACTTGAATCCGCCTGCTGCTGTTTGCCCTGATAACTGGCTGGTATGGCAAGGGTTACAGTCTGATAAGGGCCTGCTGGCTCTGCATGAGCACGAGCCACTCTGCATGCCTCACTGCCATGCACATCTGTAAGATCAGGTTGTAAGTGGTTTTGGCATTGCTGGAACCGATTGTTCATCTGCTTAACCTTCCACTTTCCTAAAAGAGCTTCCATGGCCAGCAGCCATCCCACCGCAGGCTGTGAGCTGTCAGATCTGATCAGCTAAATGGGGTTAAATCTGGTCAGAAGTGGAAAAGAAGATGCCCAAGGAATGCCTGCAATGAACGTAAGAAACATGTTAATATTGCAGAGTGCTTCCAAGTGATGCAAAAGAGAAGTGATTATATGTGATCTTCAACCTGTACCAAACTTGTGGATTGGGTTTATATGTTTATGTAAGGGTGCGGCTGACTTCATCCTGGTGGATATTTGGGAGACACACTCCCCTAGAACTAGGGTCAATCTCGTTTTTGTCCTTTTATGTAAATGTCAAAAAGCACCTTGCTTGCTGAGTGATTCTGAGCGTTGGTTGGGTTTCAGATTGCAATAGCAGTGATTAATTAATTTCACAGCTATTATTGTTACTTGGTGGGAATTCTGGAAACAACAGAACACTGTTAGTCAGAAGGAGCTACACTGTCACCTTCTGCAGTGGCAGTGAAAAATAGTAAGAGTTAAGAGAAAGGGGGCCACCAGCAACACTACTCTTGCATGAAGAAGTTTACTCCTCCGAAGTTTGACCCACAAAAGTTGTCCCCGAATTGCGAACTTTCAGCTTAGCCTTCAAACAGTAGTTAAAACCCTCCCACAAGATTCTGAGGGTGAATCTATCCAGACCAGGGACGTTTTCTTCTAAGCAACCTTCAGGGATCCACATGGTAGTGGTTGGGTAGTAGCAGGACAAGAGGCAAAAGGAGGTGTAGAAATGAATGCAAAATGAACCTTTGTGTAGTTTCTACACACACTCACACACCTGTCTCTTATTCTCCATCCAGGCATGCAAGAGGCTTAATTAAAGTTCAATGACACATTCCTGCAAGGCAAAAAGCACTCAAGCAAAACAGAGCTGGTGAAGGGTGTGGCCTGGGGAGGAGGGGTGTAAATGGGGAGACGGTGTGGCCTGGGCATTGTCCCAAGAGCCCCATAGAAAGGCCTAGAGGGCTGCATTTGCCTCCTGGACTTGAGGTTCCCAACCCCTGATCTAAATCAGCTGTTATTCTGGAAATTCAAGAAGGATACACCAGCAACAGCAGATCAAATTAGCATGCTGCACTCAGGGATCTAACTGAGTAACCATTGTGTACCACAACATGCAGCCAGAATGTGCACACCTCATGGGAAAATTACTAATCTCCCTGTTCCTTACACTATCAGGGATGGATAGATAACTTGATTAAAATAGTCCTTGCATCAGAGGCTGTGAGCCAGGAGGCCAAGAGTGCACTGAAATCAAAGACTGGGCACCAGGAAAATTGCAGTTACAATTTGATGTTGATTTGAGCTTCGACTATACATCCCTTTCAAAGATTAAGGGTTTACAAAGAAAGGGGCTTTGTAGCGAAAACAAAACATCTCACAATGCCTTGCGTCCTACACAAGTGCTGCCTTTCATTGCTGCCATAATGAAAGCCATCATTTTAGTAACAATCTCTTCAATTTCCCAGCATTATCTGACAGTTGCTCTTTCTCTTTAAGATTTCTTTAAGCTCTATATCCTAGATGTCTACCCATAAGTAATATCAGTGTCTTGCTGAATACACAGTTCTTCTTTCTTTTTTCCAGATGGAATTTTAGCTGGGGAACCCTATCAATCAAGTTGTCAAAGCAGCATTGTCGTACCATCTCCCTTCCATTAGCCATCTTCGGAGACGTTTAAAGCTCCACTGATTTGGAGATGCTGAGATGTCAATGTTTCCCAGACTGGACTCAATAATATAATTGCCTCTAATGTGACCTCTTATGAGCTTTAATTAGGAAATCGCCAAGTGCATTGCAACGCCTGTTGCTACTACAAAAGCTCCAAAACAAAGACATTATTATTTTTTTGCTAAATTGTTTTGATCACAATGGCATTCAAAAACTTGGTTTCATGAAAGTTCTGATTCTGACATTTACATTCCACCCTCCTCCTCGACCTTTTCCCTTCCGCTCTCCTCAACTAAACGTTACCTCTCTCTCTCTCTCTATGCTATCTCAGGTAGGATTACATGAAGAAGGGTGAGCTAAAAATATCCCAAATAAAAAAATATATCATCTGAAGGAGCAGGGACAAGACCATATTAATGGGGAAGCATTGTGAAACATTGATTTATAAAAGCAAGGGCTTCCCTGTTTATGTGCATACACTCCGCATTGCCCAATTTATTTTTTATTTAGTATTTTTATACAGAATCCTTCAACAACATGTATTTCCAGGGTGGCTAGTATAGTTGTTGTTGTCAAAAAAACAAAACAAAAAAACAACCCATAAAATTATACACAACATCAAAAGTTAAAAGACAACTGCTAAACAGAATAAAATGAAGGCATAAAACACAACTGCCATAGTTAAACGTACGACTATCAATGTTCTACCTCCACAGTTGGAGGCTGTAACGTTTTTGATATCAGTTTCTGGAAACTGTAGAAGGAGAGAATGCTGTCATGCTAAGGTTCTGTTTGTGGGTTTAGCATAGGGGCATCTGGTTGGCCAGTGTGAGAACAGGGGGTTGGACTACAAAAGCCACTGGCCTGATCCAGTTGCTCTTCCTATGTTCTTAAACACTTCTAAGATCAGTATAAAACAGGGGTAGCCAATGTGGTGCTCTCCAGGTGGTTTGATGATACAAGGTGGAATATATGGTTGGGGGAAGCAAATCTGACCTTCTGTTTGAAAGGATGAAATAGGTAGTTTAGGGAGCACTAAATGGGGGGGGGGACATATGCT
Source organism: Podarcis gaigeae (assembly GCF_964106915.1). NCBI lineage: Eukaryota > Metazoa > Chordata > Lepidosauria > Squamata > Lacertidae > Podarcis > Podarcis gaigeae. The sequence continues at coordinate 34,394,594 of NC_139691.1, forward strand.
TTAAAAAATAAAGCCCACATAAACTATCCAGCTTTCTTAATCATAGCCAACCAAGGTTGTTGTGCGGACCCCCCTGGTTGAAATTATCAATTTGTCCCTTGACACGGGGACATTCCCAGGGGAATTGAAGGAAGCAGTGGTATGTCCACTCTTAAAAAAAACTTCATTAGATCCCTTAGACCTATCCAATTACCGCCCAGTTTCAAATCTTCCATACCTGGGTAAGGTAATTGAGAGAGCAGTTGCTGAACAGCTTGGTAGGTTTCTGGAGGAAACATCGGCATTAGATCCATTTCAGTCTGGTTTCCGTCCTGGTTTTGGGACGGAGACGGCTCTGGTTGCCCTAACAGATGATCTCCGTAGACAACTGGATCGAGGCTGATCCTTTTAGATTTGTCAGCAGCCTTTGACATGGTCGATCATGATCTTCTGGACCACCGCCTTGCAGACGTGGGGATACAGGGCATAGCCCATAACTGGTTGTGCTCTTTTATCTCTGGTCCCCCGACAGAGGGTGGCACTAGGGAGGGAAATGTCGTCGCACCACTCCTTGGTGTGTGGAGTGCCGCAGGGCGCAATTCTCTCCCCGATGCTTTTTAACATCTTTATGCGCCCCCTTGCCCAGATTATCCGGAGCTTTGGGCTGGGCTGTCACCAATATGCTGATGACACACAGCTCTATCTGCTGATGGATGGCCACACCGACTCGACCCCGAACACACTGACCAGATGCTTGGAAGCTGTGGCTGGATGGTTTCGTGGGAGCCGATTGAAACTAAATCCTTTGAAGACAGAGGTCCTATGGCTAGGTCGGGATGGCATGGGGATGAGGGACCAACTCCCTTCTCTTGCGGGGGCCCAGTTAGTGCCATTGCCTTCCGTTAAGAGTTTGGGTGTAATCCTTGATGCCTCCCTTTCCATGGAGGCGCAGGTTACAGCAACAGCCAAGGCGACATTTTTCCACCTTTGCCGCATCAAGCAGTTGGTCCCTTACCTTTCCCGCCCTGACTTGGCCACAGTGATCCATGCGACGGTCATCTCCAGGCTTGACTACTGTAATTTGCTCTATGCGGGGCTGCCCTTGAAGCTGTCCCAGAAACTCCAGCGGGTACAGAATGCTGCAGCGAGGCTCCTCACGGGGTCTCTGCCATGGGAGCATATTCACCCAGTGCTTTTCAAGCTGCACTGGCTCCCGGTGGAGTACAGGGTCAGATTTAAGGTGCTGCTTTTGACCTTTAAAGCCCTTCATGGCCTAGGACCCTCGTACCTCCGGGACCGCCTCTCCTGGTATGCCCCACGGAGAGCCTCAAGGTCCATAAATAACAACACCAGTGGTCCCGGGCCCTAAGGAAGTTAGATTGGCTTCGACCAGAGCCAGGGCCTTTTCAACTCTGGCTCCGGCCTGGTGGAACGCTCTGCCTCATGAGACCAGGGCCCTGCAGGATCTGATTTCTTTCCGCAGGGCCTGTAAGACAGAGTTGTTCCGCCTGGCCTTTGGCTTGGAGCCAATTTGATTCCCTCCCTCTCTCTCTCTCTCTTTTCCCCCCCTTTCTTTTCCTTCTTCTCCTGCAATGAGGCTACATTTTAATATTTTAATGTTCCATTATTTTAATGAATTTTATTTTTGTTTTTAAGTTGTAACCATTCATCTTGTTTTTATTATTGCTTGTAAGCCGCTCTGAGCCCGGCCTTGGCTGGGGAGGGAACATCCATATGATGGTTAATAGAGTATTCTTCTCTTCTCCCCCGTCTTCCTATTTCACAAAACAATGTGGGGGAGGGGGACACATAAAAAGATGTACAGAAAAAAACGAAGGTGACACTAGCAACCAGGAATTGAAGGATCAAAAATATGGTTTTCTCCATTTCTCATTGTTCTAATCTTAAATTAAGTTCTCAGCATTTCTGCAAAATTTTGTGTGTTTGTCTTAAACCCTCATGCAAAATTTATCACCATTTTTAGTGCAAATTTCTCATTTTATGTAGTTTTGACTAAAGTACACTTTTTTTTACTAGCGATTCCTCAATGTGCAATGGATTTTTGCATATTGTTTTCACTGATACTTTTATTTTTATGCACATTTTACCTCAGTAGATGCACCTTTTAAACATTAGATGTTTGGAGAGCTGCACCACAAAATTCATATAGGTATGAATATCAAAGATGGCAATGTTCCAGATTTCCTCTTATTTCAGAAAGTAGGAATTTGATGGATTCACCTTTAAATGCAAACTGATTCAAATTTCTCCTTCACCAACACAACAACCTTTAAATGAACTCTTGGGTGATGCAGTTTTGATCAGAGCAAAATTCAGGGGGAATCTAAATTAGTTCCCGCACCCCAGAAATACTAGTAGCCTGACTGGAGAAAATATTAATATACTGGCATATTAAATGTATTCATATTTTCACAGCAGTGCTAAATGCAGCATCACAGCTTTCCTTCAACACAGATAGATACCTTGACCAAAACTGGAGCCCACAGCTATTGAATTAAAGTGTTTTGTTTAAAAATGAATGAATGAATACAATCACAGATCTAGGTTTTAGTTCTGAGTATTACCAACATAAGATCATCTCAGTTTCCCTTGTTTCAAATATGAAACAAAAATGCCAGAATGAAATTCTTCATCATACCAACCTAATCTCATCTCTGCCTACAACTCTCTCTGCTTCTGGGACAATGTGGACTGGAAATGCCACAAGTATGCAGGAATACGGTCCTGATTCACATCCTCCTTGAGTGCTTTTACTAGCTGGAATGTGTCCTTGGACCCTGGCACTGCCTTTTGCTTCTAGGATGTAGGATAGAGAGTGGTGTGTATGTAGAAACTAGACTACTTCTGTACAATGGTCAATACAGTGGTAATCATCCTCATCATCTATTATTTATACCCTGCCGCTGGGCTTCCCAATCCATTCTGGGCGGCTTGCAACAAAACTTAATTCATTCTGGAGGTCCATTCTTAACCTGAAACTGTTCTTAACCTGAGCTGCCACTTTAGCTAATGGGGCCTCCCGTTGCTGCCACACCGCCACCGCCCGATTTTTGTTCTCATCCTGGGGCAAAGTTCTTAACGCAAGATACTACTTCTGGGTTAGCAGGGTTTGTAACCTGAAGTGTTTGTAACCCAAGGTGTTTGTAACCTGAGGTACCCCCGTATGGGTTTTCCCAGCCCTCCAATAGAATTACAGAAAGTCTAATGATTTCAGTGACATTAGTGTACTCTTTCCAGTGCCTGCTGAAAACACTTTTGTTTAGGCAAGTCTATCCAGACCTGCAGAATGTGGTATGTATTTTAATGGTTTTAGTTCATTGCTGGCTTAATTTTTTTAATGTTTAAATAGTTGTTTTTAATTGATTTTATTTTATTGTTTTGTTCTTCTTTGAATACACACACACACAATCAAGGGGCTTATAAATTTTATGAAATAAATCAATAAATAATCTAATGACAATGTAACTTACTTAAGTTACAAAATTTTACCACAGCAGACAGTAAGGTGAAGAATGTAGTTTTTGGAACTGAAGCAATGCTACAGGCAACAAATATATTGCGGAATGGATAATAGTCCCTTATTATATCCCTAATTTGGAGCAGCATGGATCTGACCACAGTCTAACCCTTCTAAAATTGTAATCCCTGTAAGGGTTGGTGAGGATTCCTCAGCATTTATCTGTCATCCAGTGATGAGATTTCCTCGTGATAAGTAACTTCCATCCTTCCATCCTGTACCTCTTGTTGCCATCCTGGTGCACCCTGCCAATAAAACCAATCCTAATCCTACTGAAAATTGTAGTTCTGCTTTCTTAGTTTCCAAAACATTCATCAGTAGTATGGAAAGGCTGTGAACATCTCTTTTAGATGGCTCTTTGGGGGAAAGAATGCATAACATTTTTTTCTCTAATGGATGTGTTTTGTTGTAATAAAATGTTTGGCTCACTATACACAAAATGATATACTCTGTCAAAATGTGTTAGCTCCCCTGATCAGTACACAGCACTGGAGCATTATTTGACACATTCTTGATGTATATTCTGGGTTTTGGATTTGTTTGGTTGTTTGGGTTTTCCCCCTCTTACTTATTTTATTTATGGCATAAGAGAAGGAATTCTTTTTTCTGGTACATCCAGAGTTTCTTTGAATTTTCATCTGCTACATGGCTCTCGTTTTCCACTGGGTGTTCTGCATAGCTTAGGAGATGCCCGGAGGAGTCTTGATTGGTCCAGAGGTTCACCCACATTTTTTCTTCCCTTGCACTGTACATATTGCCAAGTACCATCTGATTCATTATGGGCTTGGTTCGGACCTCAGGGGAAACTAGTAGAGAACTGATCTCACTTCAAAGGCCTTCGTACTCAGGTGTCAAGACTTCCATGTCTGAAAACTATGGTTGTGTTCCAGTGCAACATAATCCTTTACACACTATATCCTCCAAATTGTGGATGGAAAGATGGGGGTGGGGGGGATCAGGTTCAGTTCATGTTTAAAGGCAAATCTACCAAATTCTCATGTTCCAAAACCAATATGCAAACCAAAACTCAGCTATTCTTCAAAATTCACACTTCTATTAATGTTGTGAAGCAGTTCTCCAACCAAGGTTTACAAAAATGCCTGTAGTAGGGATTTTTTTTTTGATTTTTTTTTTGCATAGAAGGGACTATATTTGTGAAAGAGACCATTCCATTCATGGGTGGAAGGGAATTTCATTCAGTTTGTATTTTAAAGCAGATTGGCCATTTCTGGCCTTATATGCAGACAGGAATATAATACAATTCTCAGAATTTCTTAGTGTTGTTTCTGCTTTTTAAAATGTATCTTTTATGCATATTTTATAGGGGAAATGTGTATTTTAGGGGGGAATGCATATAAATGTGAACAAAATGCATATTTTGGGAGAAAGTACTACAGTTTAGCGCCTGCCAACCTAGCCGTTCGAAAGCACCTCCGGGTGCAAGTAGATAAATAGGGACCGCTTACCAGCGGGAAGGTAAACGGCGTTTCCGTGTGTGGCTCTGGCTCGCCAGAGCAGCGATGTCACACTGGCCACGTGACCCGGAAGTGTCTCCGGACAGCGCTGGCCCCTGGCCTCTTAAGTGAGATGGGCGCACAACCCCAGAGTCTGTCAAGACTGGCCCGTACGGGCAGGGGTACCTTTACCTTTACCTTTTACTACAGTTTAGACTTGTTTTTCATGCACCTATTAAAAAATGAAAATATACAGAAAACTGGTTAGAGTGGACTCGTGATTCAATGTATTCAAACCTGACGTGGAATGGAAATAGGTTGATCCATGGGGAATTTGTTATCATAAATTTGGCTTTTCCAACCCATTGTTTCCTAGATCTTGGGGCTACAGGTCTTATAATTTCTAACCATTGGTCATTCTGGCTGCAGTTCATGGGAATTGTAGTCTAAAACATCTGGAGGGCACCAGAATGGGGAAGGCTTTGATTTTTATTGATTTTTTTCAATGTTTGTACCTTGCTTTTCAGTCTAGGTTATCTCCCAAAGCAGATTTCATAATTAAAAACCTTCAGAAAAATATGATTGCCAATGCATAAAATATACAAAGAACTGAAATGCAGCAAATGATAAAAATAGGTCAGATTTAGTTTTCAAATCATTTCCAAATGGCTAGAAACAGAGGAACCATGGTATTTAAACACACACACACACACACACACACACACACACATTCAAATCCTTCTGGCTCTTATTATGTCCAGTTGTCTTCTGAATGGTAGCAGTCAGTGGGTTGGCACAGTTGGGGCTGCATTCCTCTCCTGGCTTCCCAGCACTGCAAATTATGGCCAGGAGGGAGGCACAAGGCAGTCATGAGCTCAGCACGGTGCAGGTGCAGCAGCAGGAGCCGTGTTGGATTGGTTCTGCCATTGAACCTGCACCTACTGAACTCCCCCTCCTGGTAAGTGGCAGCAACATGCAGTGTTGGGAACCCAGGAAAGCAATGCAGCCCCACCCGAGCTGACTTACCAGCTGCTACTGCATCTGAATATTGAACTCCCCAGCCCTTCTCTCACAGGTTGCAGGAACTGTGCTTTGCAAATCAAGCTATTTCTTGAAATCTCATGAGCATGCTGAGTAGCATTCTCCAAAACAAGGTGGCTTGGTTCATGTAGGTTCCAGGCTGCCTTATAGCCATATTGTGACAAAGGTGCCATAGCAAATCACATTTGCCAGAGTTCCCTATCCTTAGGAGAGTTCCACATCCATTTGTAGATACCTGTGAATCTGCTGTCTCCATAAGTAGTTAGGTACCCTGGATAATTACATTTTCCAGCATCCTTGGTTGCTGGGATACTATGGCGGCAGGACCAGATCCTGTTTGATGTATATCTCGATTCTTACAAAGTCATATTTGCAACAGGTTTTGCTAGATCCCCCTCCTTTGTGGTTATTGCTCTCTACAGGCAATGACATCTTTTCTGTAGGTTCCTGTCCTCAGCCACAGGGAGGCTTTTTCTTCCTTCCTCAAAGTGTTCCATCATAGATTTTTTAAAATGGGCACTAATGTGCAGTCAAGAGAGAAACACACACACACACACACACACATTTTGTGTGTGTGAAGCAAACTGCTCCCTAGGAGAATTTTTTTCTGGCAGTATCCACTGGGTAATATACACACAGGGATCAATGGGTGTAATTTAAGAAAGCTTGCTCTGGCTGGCACTGAAGTGTTAGGGTTTATTCATGGTTCTGTATTAAGGGGTGACATTTGCTCTAACTCTGTAGAAACAAAATATTTCCCCAGTGGGGTTCCAAACTGGTTTACCTGCCTCCACAGCATTTCTTGGTGCACCTTGGGAATTGCCTTTTTGGGGAAGATGCATCTGGAAGTAGGGGCCATAGCTCAGTGACAGGGCCTCTGCCTTGCATGTAGAAAGTCTCAAGCTCAATCCCAGAACCTCTAGATAGAAATGGGAGAAGACCCCTTGGTTGACATCTTGGAGAGCCATTGCTATTTATTGTAGACAATACTGAACTAGATGGACCAAAGGTCTGACTCAGTATAAGGCAACTCCCTGGGTTCCTATTTCAGCCTGCCTTTCATTTTAAAACACACACAAACATGCACATCCTCATTCAGAGATTGTTCATGCATCTCCTACATTAACACCTAATTCCACGCAGAGAGAATCATTTCTCTCTTGCTCAGCACCAGGGTTCCTTTAAATGATAGGTGGCCTGCTTTAGTTTCATCACAAGACAGTGATTTCTCAAGTTTGCCTCTTCCAACGGTTAGCATCTGCTGGTACTCAGAGCATTAAATGGGCCTCCATACTGTGTTCATTATGATAAGGACATTGCAAATGAAGTGATAGCTTATGGTAACAAATAGCACCTGACATACAGTGCTATCTATCCATCCTGTAATGTGAAACAGATGCAGAAGTCCACACCCCTGATGAGTTCATTAGCGCAGGGCGAGAGAAGAGAAACACCAACACAGACACAAACATGACTTGGAGGAATTCAAAGTGTTTTGACTGTAATAGGGCTAGAATGAAGGCATTTATTCATACACAGCCAAGTCATATGGAAGTTAATGATGTGGAATAAAAGGATTAAGTGTGATGCAAGCATGTGGGTAACAAAGCTGATAGGAGCACTGAGTGGCCCAGCAGGTGATCAGCATGACATGGACGAGCCTCAGGTCACCTGATTAGGTGACCTAACAAAACATCCTTGGGGCATCCTGAGAAAGGGTGGTGTAGTGGTTAGAATGCTGGACAAGGAATGGGCAAGCCTAGGCTCAAGTCCTCACTTAGGTACAAAGTTCACTGGATGACTAGGGCTAGACATTACTTCTCAGCCTAACCTACCTCACAGGGTTGTTATGAGGATAAAATTAGTCTGGAGTAAAAGCCATGTGTGTTGCCTTGAGACTGATGAGGGAAAGGTCATCATTGTCTTAAGGCAGGGACAACCAACTTCCAAGAGACTGCAATCTACTTACACAATTAAAAACTGGCAGTGATCCACCCCTTTGGGGGGGGGGGTTAAGGTCAAAGTTGTTGAGGTTTTTTAGGGAGAAATGTCCCGGTTTTGGGGGGGGATTAGGGTGAAGGAATACAGTGGTACCTTGGGTTACACATGCTTCAGGTTACATATGCTTCAGGTTACAGACTCCGCTAACCCATAAATAGTACCTCGGGTTAAGAACTTTGCTTCAGGATGAGGACAGAAATCGTGCAGCAGTGGCATGGTGGCAGCAGGAGGCCCCATTAGCTAAAGTGGTGCTTCAGGTTAAGAACAGTTTCAGGTTAAGAATGGACCTCCGGAACGAATTAAGTACTTAACCCGAGGTACCACTTAACAAGAGATCGCTAATGAAACAGTCAGAGCTCCATCTTCTGGTATAGCGATATAGAGGGTGGGGTGAGGGGGCAGGGCCAGATGGAAGAGCCAGCGATCGATCATGATCTACCAAAACTTCCTGGGGATCGAGCAGTAGATAGTGATCGACCTGTTGCACATCCCTGTCTTAAGGTGTGATAAACAACTTAAAATGGAGAAAGCCTTGTACCAAATGGTCTTGGACTAAGCAGGATATCGTAGAGCTGGAAGGGGCCACAAGAGTTATTTAGTCCAACCCCCTGCAATGCAGGAATCTCAGCTAAAGCATCCATGGCAGATGGCCATCCAACCTCTGCTTAATGTCAGTGGTTGCCAACCCAAACCAGGAATAGGCTTAGGACAGAGACCATTGTGGAAACTTTTGAGGAACATGTGCTATCAGAACAAGTGTTTGGGAGAAAAGCTTCACTACCTACCTTGGTGAAGGCAAAGCCGCTGACATTGTAGTTGTGTATGAAAATGTATCTGCTGTGCATGTTCAATATTCCATTCCATTATTAAAAATCTAAGAAGAGCCTGGTCAATCAGGCCAATGGCCCATCTAGTCCAGCATCCTGTTCTCACAGTAGCTAACCAGATTAAAAGCCCACAAGCAAGACCTGGACAAAACAGCATTTTCCTCAGTTGTGACTCCTAGCAACAGACATTCATAGGTATAGTCTCTCTGACAGAACACAAACATCATGGATAGTAGTTCACTACTGTATAGGTTATCAGCTCTTCTAAAACGGAAAACAGCCACCCTGTAGTCTAAGGAAGATCAATTGCTTTGTTGGATTAGGCCAAAATATTCCTAGTCCACCATTTTGTTTTCAACCTCTTGTTAATTTTAACAAGCAGGGCTCAAAGACTATCTCCTGTTGTCTATTCCCACTTCCATCATCTAAGGTATACTGCTGTTGTTCATGGAAGTTCCATTTATCCCCTGATCAATACAATATCAGGAGAATATTGCTTCTAGTTTTATGATTTTATCTTACTTTGTTGTGTGTGTTTTTTAAAATATTGGATTTATGTTTTGTGAAATGTTTTTAGTACTTTAATACTCAACATTCTAGAAATATTTTGAATGAATAAATGAGTGAACCATTATCTCTTTGGTCAGATTTTCACCCTATGAGTGGTTTCCTCTACCACAGGTATGGGGAACCTTTGGCCCTCCAGATGTTGCTGTAATACAAAACCCATCATCCCCGGCCATGGCTGCAGTCCAGCAACATCTGTAGGGACAAAGGTTCCTAACACCTGCTGTACCACATCCACATTCTAGCCAGTTTCTGGGAAACTGGAAGACAGTGCTTTTGTGTTTTTGTACTGTGAAAGGCAAGGGAATGCAACTCTAGAATTCACAGCTAGTCCAATTAAATTGTCAGTAGACCTGGGAAATACAAAAAGAAGAAAAAAAGACATATTTTTGTCATATAATGTGTTAACTTATGGAATTCACTGCCACAAGATGTGGTGAAGGGCCTGGGCCTGTGTGGCTTTAAACAGAAATCAGACAAATTCATGGAGGATGGCCTATTAAAGGCCATTTAGCCATGATACGCTCCGGGTCCTAAGGCAATATGCCCCTGGAAAGTACACTATGGCAGACAATATTAGGAGAGGACTGCTGCCTTTATTCTCTGCTTGCAGACTTCTCAGCAGTCGCTGAATGGTCACTGTGAGAAACAGGATGCTGCAACAGTTGAATGCTTGATCTGATTCAGTGGGGCTCTTCTTATCTTCTCAAGCACCTGATCAGCAAAGGTGCTTTGCAAATGAGAAGAAGCTATCACACCGACATCATTCATGGCAGCTTAGTGGCATGTAGTTCGGGTCTAAGTGACAAGTCTGTATGCATGTCCCTATTTAATCTCTGTAAAGCATTTGCTCTGTTTTTAGATACTTAATGAATTATATATCATATACTTCCATGTTGAGCTAAAAAATGGTGTAACGAGGGGAGAGAGGGAGGGGGGAAGAATGAGAGAGAAAGAGGGAGGGAAGGAGGGAGGATCAAAAATGGAACATTCAAGCCTTTTCACTCCCTAGAGTGTATCTAAGAAATACAAACCCAATTGCCGCCAGACATTAAGAGCTTTGGCTTGACATCAAAAATGTGAGCTAAATCCAGAGTCGCTACGTGCTCCTTGGCCAACTCCCCACAGAGCCATCCAGCCCCCTTGAAATATCCTTCCATAAAATGAAACACAAAATCACCTGGGCCAGGCAAAGGATATTAGAGCGGAAGGGAAGCAAGAGTGAGAAATGAAAGGGACAATCACATTCATTATATGCCTGGACAAAGGCGCATTGGGAAGGACAGAATGTACCAAGCATGGGTTTGGACAAGTGAGAATTTGATTTCTGTGCTCTGAACTTCACTGCCACCGTATAAAAATAACTAGGGAAGCCATTGTCACAGGGAGGCTTTGAGTGCAAGACCAGACTTTCCCAATGATCCTAGTGAAATCTCATCCCTGTATGCTTTTGAAGTTGTTTAGTTCTGATTCAGCAGTCTAAAAAAGTGTGCTTAAACACTGCAGGTAACCATTTCCCTCAGAACAAATAGGAAAGAAATCAGGTTATAGAGAGGGCACCCAGCAGGACTCTGCTAGTGTCTTCTCAGTGTCAACGTAAACTGATTTCTTTAAGAAAGACACATGGGAAGAAGAGAACAGATTGCAGAAAACATGTTCTGCATGCAAGAGAGAGTAAAGCAATAGAAGACATGGTACTGTGAGATAATTATGCATGGGGAAAAGGATGCAACAGAGTGGTGCAATAGCACAGTGCCAAGCATGGCTCTGTCTCGTGGTCTCGGAAATAATTAGGGATGAGGATTTCTCCAATTTCCTCTCCTTTATTGTTTTGGAATTACTCTCTTGGCTGCATTTTGCTTCTCCTTATTTTCAGTTTTAACTAGGAGGGTTTCTCAGATTAATTCTGGAACAGGAACATGTACAGTTTTTCCTTTCTTAATTTCATTTGAATCCCCCCCAATCCTCCATGTTACCATGTGTTCACATTGGTAAAGCACTGCACAGAGAGAGGGAGGGCAGGAGCGCAAACTTTACAAAATGCTATGCATAATTGAATAAAGGTCATAGTCCTGTTTAGATGAAAGAATCCCCCAAGTGATTTGGTTTGTGAGATGGAGAGTGAGGAAGAGCATGCTGGGGGAAGAAGAGGAAACCTTTCCTAAGATGTTGGAGAGCTGCTGCCAGTCTGGACTGACCACATTAGGCTTGGTGAACTAATGGTCTTGATATAAAGCACTGTGATGCCAACTGATGGGAGATGTACAAACCAGGTTGCATTTGTGACAGTGGAAACTTGCAGAGGACTCAGCATCATTATTCTCTCCTGCTCCCATGGTTTTGTTTCCCACACAAAATATTTGCCAGCTCATAAGTTCCTGATGGGGGTCCTTTATCTTAGTCCATGTTTCTAAAGTTATTATAATTATTATTAGCAAAGTGTCAAGTTTGAAGTCAATAAAGCCACACAGCCCATGAAAAGAACCACACAAAAGGGATGATTCATTCAATGACATTTAAAAGGCGGGAAGGGAGTAGAATTAGCATATTAGGAGTGTTTATGAATCCATCAACCGAGAGAACAAAAATGCAGGGGGGGAATCATGGTCTATGCCATCCCATGGAGTTAGGGATGGTAGAGGATGTTTCTTGGTCCACATTTTTTGAGTGAACCAACCTAATTCACAGCTTCTGGAATAAAATATAGATCATATGGCAGCTCTCCTGAAGTTTTTGCACTTCTCTGTATTGCGTGTTGCAGTTCTCAGCTCAGTTTTAGGGGAAATATGCACAACAGCATATATTTTAGATTTAAAGGCTTACAAAACTATTAAATGGCAGTGTAAGTCCCAGGTGCATACAAAATGTGCACAAAGTGAACCATTGTGGCCTAGCCCTGTTCAGGGAAGTTTTTAATGTATGATATTTTAGTGTTTTTTGGTTTCTATGGAAGCCGCCCAGAGTGGCTGGGGAAACCCAGCCAGATGGGTAAAGTACAAATAATAAATTATTATTATTATTATTATTATTATTATTATTATTATTATTAGGAGTATGCTTCCCGAAGTTCCTTGTTGCTGTCCTTTTATACTTGAAATGGAGTCATCTTCTCAAACTGAGAGCCAGTGGTGGTGTAGTGGTTAAGGCTCTGGACTCTGGCTTGGGAGACCAGGGATCAAATCCCCACTTAGTCCTGAAACTCACAGGTGCTGCCTACATTTAAATTGCATTCTAAACACATTGCCATCCCCCACAGAATTCTGTGAACTATAGTTTGTTATGGGTGCTGGGAACTGTATCTCTTTGAGGGGCAAATATGTATGTTTCTTCAGGTCTTCAATGCACAGAATGTGGTTAATTGGTGGGTTGTTGTTGTTTAACTTATTTCTTCCAGTAGCACCTTAAAGACCAACTAAGTCAGTTCTTGGTATGAGCTTTCGTGTGCATGCACACTTCTTCAGATACACTGAAACAGAAGTTTCCAGACCCTTCTATATAGTGAGAAGGTGGGGAGGGGTATTACTCAGAAGGCTGGTGGGAATGGGTGATTGGCAGATAGCTGTGATGAGCCTGTTGACGACTCTTAACGACTGCAATAGGTCTTACAGGAAAAAGCAAGGGGTGAAAAGGTGAAAAATGGTTTTGTCATGTATAATGAGATAAGAATCCAAGGTCTTTGTTCAGGCCAGGTTTCTCCATGGTTTTAAGTTTGGTGATAAGTTGTAATTCAGCAGCTTCTCTTTCCAGTCTATTTCTGAAATTCCTTTGTAGTAAAACAGCTACTTTGAGATCTTGTATAGAATGTCCTGGGAGATTGAAGTGTTCTCCTACTGGTTTGTCTGTCTTGTGATTCCTGATGTCCGATTTATGTCCGTTTATTCTTTGGCATAAGGTCTGGCCTGTTTGTCCAATATAGAGAGCTGAAGGACACTGTTGGCATTTGATGGCATACACAATGTTAGACGATGAGCAATTAAATAGTCCCGAGATGGTATGTGTGATGTTGTTGGGGCCAGTAATGGTGTTAGGTTAGGTTAGGAGTTGTTTAAGACTGGGTGGCTGTCTGTAGGCAATGAAAGGTCTTCCTCCCAGAGCTTGAGAAAGAGAACTGTCATTGTCCAGGAGAGGTTGTAGACCTCTGATGATGCGTTGTACTGTTTTTAAAAAAATTAAAACAGTACAATGCATCATCAGAGATCTACAACCTCTCCTGGACAATGACAGTTCTCTTTCTCAAGCTCTGGGAGGAAGACCTTTATTGCCTACAGACAGCCACCCAGTCTTAAACAACTCCTAACCCACAATAATACTACAACCAGACCTAACACGGACACTGGCACCAGAGCCTGCAATAAACCCAGATGCCAACTTTGCTGCCACATACACCCGGACAACACCATTAGTGGCCCCAACAACATCACACATACCATCTCGGGACTATTTAATTGCTCATCGTCTAACATTGTGTATGCCATCAAATGCCAACAGTGTCCTTCAGCTCTCTATATTGGACAAACAGGCCAGACCTTACGCCAAAGAATAAACGGACATAAATCGGACATCAGGAATCACAAGACAGACAAACCAGTAGGAGAACACTTCAATCTCCCAGGACATTCTGTACAAGATCTCAAAGTAGCTGTTTTACTACAAAGGAATTTCAGAAATAGACTGGAAAGAGAAGCTGCTGAATTACAACTTATCACCAAACTTAAAACCATGGAGAAACCTGGCCTGAACAAAGACCTTGGATTCTTATCTCATTATACATGACAAAGCCATTTTTCACCTTTTCACCCCTTGCTTCTTCCTGTAAGACCTATTGCAGTCGTTAAGAGTCGTCAACAGGCTCATCACAGCTATCTGCCAATCACCCATTCCCACCAGCCTTCTGAGTAATACCCCTCCCCACCTTCTCACTATATAGAAGGGTCTGGAAACTTCTGTTTCAGTGTATCTGAAGAAGTGTGCATGCACACGAAAGCTCATACCAAGAACTGACTTAGTTGGTCTTTAAGGTGCTACTGGAAGGAATTTTTTTTGTTTTGACTATGGCAGACCAACACGGCTACCTATCTGTAACTTATTTCTGTGTGAGTTATTGTATTGCATTTGTGTGAATTGTTGTAAGTTGCCCTGGACAAATGGTGAGATGTATAACCATTTTTTTAAATGCAAATTTTAATTTCTTTCTTTTCTTTTCTTTTCTTTTCTTTTCTTTTTAAAGAGCAAATCATTATACAAATAGGGCAGAACAGACTTATACATGAATGCATTTTATTTAGTTAATAAATTCGTAGCCCATCCTTCTTCCATGAATGGTTGGAGAGAGTCCCAGAGGCCAGCTAGAAAGCCTGGAGGACTGCATTTAGTCTTTGGGCCTGAGGGTCCCCATCCCTGCGTTTCAAGCAGGAGTAGGGAACTCCTACTATCCCTGGACACTGACATTTCTTGATGAGGCTGATGGGAGTTGTGGTTTAGCAACGCCTGGAGGGCCAAATATTTCTCTACACTTGGTCTAAAGGAAGAACCATAAGCAGGGTTTCCCACCCACTGTTAGCTATCTGAAAGAGCAGATGATGCTGTTAGGAAGACAAAAGTAATTGGCATAGCTGTGGACCGTTCCCTGGCTGATGCTATGGATCAAGGATAAAGAGGAAACAAAGACGCCATCCAGCAAATGCAAAAGGAGATAATAGAAGTAGCACCATGTGTAATAAAGAGATGAAGTATATAGTGGTAGATGATGGATGGTGGAGGCTCAGATGCTATTAAAAGTAATTCAGATAGACTAATAAAGGACCAGTGCCATGAATGAAATGAGAAAGCAAAGGCGATAGAAGAGGTAAGGAGGATTTGATCATCTGCTTGCTGGAGAGCTATTCTGCTGAACTGATCAAGATAATGAGATGCTGAATAGTCTGCTGGAGCAAAGGTTAAGGATGCAGTGATGGCTGGTAAGTCAGACCCAAGGACTGTGGATGATCCTCTTACAGCCGCATGCATTGGCAAATGAAAAGAAAATAGAGAGAGGCACTTAATAACCAGTTCAGTAATGGGCCAAAACCTTAGAGAGTGGAGAGCAGGCAGGACACTTTTGTCACTGTTATTGTCATAGAAGTCGAGAACCAATTCAAGTGTTTTGTTGCAAAACTTTCTCTTATTTTAATTGTACATTCTGACCCTCTGCTCTGCACACCAGCTTTTTCTGCTTCTAGGCAGGGGCTAAGATACAAATAGTAGAAACAGAATATAAGATAGTGACAGAAATTTGCACTGCAGCAAACCGTTATATTGAGGGATACGGGTGGCGTTGTGGGTTAAACCACAGAGCCTAGGACTTGCCGATCAGAAGGTTGGCGGTTCAAATCCCTGCGACGGGGTGAGTTCCCATTGCTCGGTCCCTGCTCCTGCCAACCTAGCAGTTCAAAAGCATGTCAAAGTGCAAGTAGATAAATAGGTACTGCTCCAGCGGGAAGGTAAACGGTGTTTCCGTGCGCTGCTCTGGTTCACCAGAAGCGGCTTAGTCATGCTGGCCACATAACCTGGAAGCTGTACGCCGGCTCCCTCAGCCAGCAAAGCGAGATGAGCGCCGCAACCCCAGAGTTGGTCACGACTGGACCTAATGGTCAGTGGTCCCTTTACCTTTAAACCATTATATATTTTCATCCAGAAACTGACAAGAATGACGAAACTTACATTATGTCATAACTCTGTCTCTCCCTATTTGATATCTTCTGGAGGTTTTTCCCACTCCCTCATTTCCAGGCAGCCTAGCCATTGTTCAGGGGTGATGGAAACTGTAGTCCAACAACATCTAGAAAGCACAAGGTTTGGAAGGTGACCATAGTAGCAGTTTCTTTGGCAATAAGGAAGTTGATGGACCTCAGCTCCCATCAACCCCAACCATTAGCCATCCTGGCTGGGGCTGATGGGAGAAAGAGTCCAGTCAAGTTCTGTTCCCGTAAACTTGTTGTAGACCTTTCAGTTTGTGCTTCTAGCATTCAAATGTCTTATAGGTCACAGACTGCTCCTGTTCAGGAACTCTTAAGCAAAAGACCAGCTGGCAGCTGGTGCAACAATGCCATCGAATATTCTTCATATATCTGGTCCTCCTATCCAGTCCTTGAATGTTTTGCCCTGTGTTAGGCTGCAGCTCTGGGTCAATGAAAAGCTGAAGTTTTGGCAGTGCACACGGCCTATTGCTCTCAATAAGTCTCTGAGCAAAGTGATATTTTTCTCTTTCAGTAACTGAGGCTTGAGGCCCATTTTTTTTTTAAAAAATAATATTTATTAACAGTTTAAAGATTACAAAAAGAAGAAAAAAAATTAAACAAGACAATACGATACATTACAAAAACAAAAACACTACATAAAACATTGAATTAACAAAACAAAACAATTAAAAACACATCCAATAATTTCAAAATCTTATCTTTCATTCACTTGTTTCAGCGACCTCCTCACACCTCCCTTTTTGTATTCCACTTCAGTTAACTGTTTCAGCAATTCCTTTCCATCTTCCTCTGTTTTCTGTCCTGTAATTTATCTTAACATATTCTAACCTTATTTTTCCCTTTAATGCATTAACAATCTATTTGTACTTAATTCCTTATAACATTTCTGCTAAAGCCATATATATAACTTCATTCCAACATTTTTCTAACATTCATTGATTTTACAGTATTTCTGTAAATAATCTTTAATTTTTTTCCAGTCTTCTTCCACCAACTCTTCTCCCTGGTCTCGGAATCTGCCAGTCATTTCCGCCAGTTCCATATAGTCCATCAACTTCATCTGCCATTCTTCCCGGGTGGGTAAATCTTGTGTCTTCCAATACTTCGCAATGAGTATTCTTGCTGCTGTTGTCTGCAAGAGGCCCATTTTGCAACCTGTCAAGCCAAAGCCTCATCACCCACTCTAGCTACCTTACCACACAAAAGGTTAAACTCTAAGATGTATCAGTATGGTATTGTGGCATTGAATGTAGACCGGAAAATCCTGGGTTCAAAGATCACTTAGCCACAAAGCTCACTGGTTGACCTTGGGTGAGTCACTTTGTTGTAATATCTGGTCTGGTACCCACCTGTATGTTTTTAAATACATTTGTATGAAGCCTTGCTCCAGGATCCTCAATTTCGGTTGTAACCCTAAGTCCCTTCAAGCCCAGTGGGGCTTTATAGAGCAGTGAGGCTGAGGCAAAAGTGATGTGTGGGTGTTCAGGCAAAGCTGACAGGAGGTTGATGCAGCCGGCACTCCTGGGAGGAAGGACCCGTTATCCAAACCTCACCATCACCACCAAGCGCAGTGCAAAGGCATTTGGGTTGCTTTGTTTGAATTGTCAAGTGGAGGATAACATGGGGCAAGTATCACTGAAATGCCAGATCTCCTCACCGGGCGAGGTTCATTTAATGCCTTCACTTCCGTCATTCCAGCATTAGACAAATATTATTTGCTTTTGGAAAGTCTTGGGTGTGCGCTCTCTCTCTCTCCCGTTAATGCGTCTGGCTGAGCTCCTTTGGTTATTCTGTATCTTGTTGGTTTAATTTGACTTTGGGGAGGGGGTGGACTCTATCTCCTAATTTCCCCCACCCTTTTCTTTTCTTTGTATATCCTATGTCTGCATTTTCTTTTATTGTAAGCTGCCTCATTGGGTTTTGTGCCAAAAGGCAGGATCAAAATCTTTTAATAACTAAATTCAATAACTTGGGGGAGGGATGCACTCCACCTTTAGTTCTTTGAAGTAAGGGTGGAACAAACTGTATTAAATAAATAAAATGTGGAGAAACACTGTCAACTGTAGGAACATGCAATATTTTACATATTTTATACAGCATATTTGGAGGGCGATAGTGGGCCTTTGAATGACTTTTATAAGAAAATGGACCAAATGTCCACCTAATCCGGCCTCTCCCTCCTCTTCAGTGGCCAGACAGATGCTTCCAGTAAGTTCTCAAGCAAAGCACAGTAGCCATCGCCTGCCATGGCATCTACACAAATGTTATTTGGTGGCATGCTACACCTGACCTTGGGTGTGCCATTTTGCTACCACAACCAAGCATCTAAGCCATAGAACAGATTCTGTGAGGACTATTTTCACAACTTATTTGTTCACTGTGGGAAGAATAGCAATGCTTAACACTTGTGTGGCACCTTCAAGGGTTCAAAATGCTTTGCAACATGCATTAAAATCCCTCCATATATTTTGGACCACAACTCAGCTGCCATGTCCAATGATCAGGCATGATGGGAGCAGTGGTTGTTGATGTCCATTAGATCTCTTAGGGCAGAAGGCAGGCTAATGGTAGGTGGAGCCTCAGCCAATGACCATAAGGGCCAATTAAGTCAACTCTTCTCCCACTTCTTCCTCCCAGTGGAGTTCAAGGACCAAGCTGAGACTAAGGAGGAGAGAGCTGACAGCCAGGGCCACTCCCCCATCAAGCAGCTATAGGAAAGAAGGCAGGCATGCTGGAACTAGCTGAGGAAAGCCTGAGGTTGCGGGGGCAGCATCCTGTTCACCCTAATTGACCAGCTTCTACTGGATGGGAGTTGTAGTCCAAAACATTTTTGAAGCACCAGGTTGACCTGCGCTTCCATGGACAGCTGTGAGTCCAAAACGACTCCCAGGCTGTGCACCTGGTCCTTCAGGGGCACAGTTACCCCATTGAGGACCAGTGAGTCCTCCACACCCGCCCGCCCCCTGTCCCCCAAGAACAGTACTTCTCTCTCGTCAGGATTCAACCTCAATCCATTAGCCACCATCCATCCTCCAACCGCCTCCTGGCACTCACATAGGACCTTCACTGCCTTCACTGGTTCCAATTTAAAAGAGAGGTAGAGATGGGTATCATCTGCATATTGATGGACACCCAACCCAAACCCCCTGATGATCTTTCCCAGTGGCTTCATGTAGATCAGGGGTCAGCAACCTTTTCAGCCGTGGGCCAGTCCACCGTCCCTCAGACCATGTAGTGGGCCGGACTATTTTTTTTTTTTGGGGGGGGGGGGAGAATGAATTCCTATGTCCCACAAATAACCCAGAGTTCCATTTTAAATAAGAGCACACATTCTACTCATGTAAAAACACCAGGCAGGCCCCACAAATAACCCAGAGATGCACTTTAAATAAAAGGACACATTCTACTCATGTAAAAACACAGATTCCCGGACTGTCCATGGGCCAGATTGGGAAGGCGATTGGGCCACATCTGGCCCACGGGCCTTAGGTTGCCTACCCCTGATGTAGATGTTAAAAAGCATGGGGGAGAAGACGGAACCCTGAGGCACCCCTCAAGTGAGTGCCCAGGGGCCTGAACACTCATTCCCCACCACCACTTTCTGAATACGGCCCAGGAGGAAGGAGTGGAACCACTGTATGACAGTGCCCCCAGCTCTCAGCTCCTCTAGATGGTCCAGAAGGATGTTATGATTGATTGTATCAGAAGCTGCTGAGAGATCCAGCACAGATCCATTTCACTGTGTGACCCTCCATAAGTTCCAGTATTGTGGTGTCTGTATCCACTTTCTCTACACCATGCAGTATTTGCACAACATTATATCATACACATTTTCTATTTGAAGGTCATATATTTATTATTTGTGGTAACAGATTGCATCTTTCTTCTTCTTCTTCTTCTTCTTTTTTTGCAAAATTTTTTTTAATTTGCTTTAGTGCTCCTGAGAGAGACATTTAGTTGAAATGTGCATCCAGCACATCATAACATTCTACTTTTAAGTACCCTTTCCCATTCCCTCTATTTCTGTCTTTCAGGCCATGAGTGCCATTACTTACGCTGCCAACATGGAACTACCCAGGCATAAGAAGGTTGCAGGGAACCTTGAAGTTTGTAGTAGTACAAAACTACTGAAGGCAGGACTTAACGAGAAGAACAGAAAGACCCACCAAATGAGGACTGTTTATACTCAGTGGTCAAGAAATGCAGTCTGATTGTTTTGGTGGTGGTGGAAAATGAGGTGGGAAGTGAAGTGAAATAGAATGGAATGGAATGAAGCAGAATGATTGGAATCATAGAAGCCAGCTCCTAGGGGCTGAGGTCTCTGAATAAGATATTTGAGGTGGACCATTCAGTTGATGTCATTCAAATGGTGTCTGTGCTACCACATCTTGTGATCAATTATGTGGGGTGGGGCTTACCTGGGCCCCCCAATATTTTATTCAAGTTGGAGTCCCAGATTGGAACCCTGATCCTCTGGATCATGCCCTGCTACAACATTTATTTGCAGATCTTACTTGTTAAGCAATTCTTGCCTTTGCCCCATCCAGCCAAGGATCTCAGGTCAGCACAAATAGTCTCTCCCTCCACCCCACTCCACCCCTGCATTTCATTTTCATTGGCTCAAGGTCACCCAAATAAACTCAAATGACCAAATGGTGATTTAGACCCAGGCCTAGTCACTGACTTCACCACTGCCCCCCATTTTGATTTATTATCTGCCATTCACCATATGACCTCAGGGTTGTTGTTTAGTTGTTTAGTCATGTCAGACTCTTCATGACCCCATAGACCAGAGCACGCCAGGCAATCCTGTCTTCCACTGCCTCACACAGTTGGGTGAGACTCATGTTAGTAGCTTTGAGAACACTGTCCAACCATCTCAGGGTGGGTTATAGTAATTTTAAAAATATAATATGGAAAAGAAATGAAACTGTTTAGGTTTAGGATCGCATCTGGATTTCTTGAGGAAGTGCCATGGGCTCCATCTCCTCTCGTCATTTCTCCAGATCATCTCCCTTGAGAGAAAGGGAGAGAGCATACACACACATATAAACTTTGCCCTTCCAAGGGATCTGCATAAAAAAAAGGATCCTGTAGAACTAATCTGAGCCTTTAAGGACACATAGAGGGGAAAGAGCAGGGGTGACAGCATGAATAAAATTTTGGGGGTCTAGGAAGGCC